>NC_142783.1:4482500-5082500 GCF_988280905.1 Pimephales promelas
CCAACCAAGCAACCAACCAAGCAACCAACCAATCAAACAAGCAAGCAACCAACCAACCAAGCAAGCAACCAATAACCAACCAACCAACCAACCAACCAACCAACAAAGCAACCAACCAACCAACCAAGCAACCAATATATATATATATGTGTAGTGAATGTTCTTGTGACCACTCCACTCTGGGTAGTAAATACCAGACTGAAACTGCAGGAAATTTTAAAAAAATAAAAAATAAAAAATAAAATAAAAATAAAAATACATGTTCCTGCTAAATGAGCGGCTGATGCTCACAGGCTTCTTAGCAATATGCAAATTGAAAATCTGTTCCAGTCAATTCAAGTACTGCTAGAATAATGTGAGCTCATCTTTTATTCATGGCTGTGTTTTTTCTTGGGCTGCTGCATTATGGTGACTGTGTCCGTTAATCCCATCACCGAGGAGGCCGATATGTACAGTATACCTCCCATGTCAGCACTCTTTCCTCTCCATCAGTCCTGGTTCATTTTTGACACAGCTCCACATGATAGAAACATGGGAGATGTTGGTCATCGATCTTCACCCTGCATTCCCCATGGGGATTAAAACCAGTTGTTTCATCTTCCACTGTTGACTCTGGGATTGGTTGCATGCTAGGCATAAATATTTTATTTGAAGCTTTTGCTTTATTTTGTGCTCTGACTTGTTGAGCTATTCTTTAACATAATGTCAGGTGCATCGGGACACCAAACACAGGAAGTGAAATGAAATACTGGGAGCACACCTTGCCTGACAAATTTATCTAAATTACCATATCCAGCTGCATAGTTTTCTGATGTTCTTTGTTTCAGACATGCATTCATCTTCTGTCATGTTTCCTTTTACTGGTACTTTTCTTTCTTTTTGAGAATGGGGGTAATGTCTTTTTTTTTTTTTTCAAAAAAAAAAAAAAAAAAAAAAAGTAATTAAAAAAGTAATTAAATACTTTTTAGAGAGAGTAAAAAAAAAAAAAAAAAAAAAAATTAAAATCTCTATCTCTAAACTTTTATAAACACCCATCTTTTGAATCCCCAAATAATGTTCAACTATGACATCCTGCCATTATTTTATAACCATTGTTTCTACCACTATTCAGCTTTAGCTTTAGCAATGGGAGCACTTTGACATGAGGATAAAAAAAACAACTTAAGAAGAGTGGCAAGCCATAGGAGAGTCAACTACAGGAGTCATCCGTGGTGTAAATAAATAACCTTCTTTGTGAACAAAAATATTGTCTCTTTTTTTAAATGGCCCTTGGAATTTTAGAAAAGGGTTTGTCTTCATTAAATGTTATGTAGGACATTGTTCTGTAGCTGTATGATGACCAATTGTGAATGGTAAAGCAGATATTTCATTAAGGATCCATTGTGCCTAATGGGCTAAATATGGTAATACATAAATGTAACTTTATATAAATTCACAACAACATATATCAGTCAGTTTCCTGTATATAAAACAGTTTAAAAACAATTAATTCTACAGTAGGTCAAATATCATTACTTTGTCCATCTGATCCAACTATGTATTAATATTTTTTAAATTTACAAAAACAAATCTTCTGTAGGCTGAATGAAGAGTGAAGCCCAACTGAACATCTGGATGTTTTAATCCTTAGTGCATATATAACTCCACTGTCTATAACGTTTATTTAAATAAACAAATTCCTAAAAACTAGTAAAAGTCGGGATGGTGATTAATGTGTTTGTTTCCAGCGTCTTTTTATGCGGTTTGTGGATTTGTGCCGTTAATATTAACATGGTATCTCCCCTCCTTTAGAAATAACAATTCTGGGCAGTGATGTCACTCTCCACCCCACCTCTTGTAAATCCTAAACCGGTGTCGTTTGTTTGTGCTCGATTTTTGCCGGTTTGTGCCGTTGAAAGAAACATTGCAACTGTGTCCCCTTTTAAACATATAAAAAAAACCTTTTGAAGCAGTTACTCTCCACCCCATCTAAATCGTTGCAAAACTGTGACGTTTGTTTGTGCTCAATTTGTACCTGTTTGTGCCGTTACGATGAACATTATGTATTTTTCCCCTCCTTAGAAATAAAACATTGGATTCGGGACAGTGACGTCACTCCCCACCTCGTCTAAATCGCCCCAAAACAGTGCCTTTTGTTTGTGCTCGATGTTGTGCTGTTTTGTGCCGTAGTTTGTGCCGTAAGTTCTTTTTTTCAAAAAGTGGAGTTTTTTGCAGTTTTTTTTTTCCCACCTTTTGTATTTAACTATGAGGTTCAAATACTTAATTTTGGTGACCTTTTATGCACTAATTTGTGCTGGTTTAGCTTGTCTGCTGGTTAACGAACACACTTTTTGATGGACCTAAAATATTTTATTATAATTATGCTACGTTTCTATGGCTATTATATTGTAGACTATTGGGTCCCACTTTATATTAAGTGGCTTTAAGTACTATGTACTTACATTGAACAATGAGTACAATGTATTATTGTGTTCCTGTTGTATTCTAAAACATTTTTGCTGCTATTGAGGTGTGATACGGGTAAGGTTAGGGACAGGTGTGGTGGTTTGGGTCAGTTTAAGGGTAGGTTAAGGTGTGAGGGGAGGGTCAACTGTGTAATTACACATGTAATTACATCAATTAATTGTAGCTGTAATTACATGCTGGAATTTTAAAATGTAAGTACAATGTAAAAACATGTATGTACACAATAAGTCCATTGTATCTAATGGTGGAGGAAGTACTGAATCTCAGTACTTAAGTAAAAGTACAAATACCCAGATAAATATTTACTTTAGTAAAAGTAGAAGTAACACAATGACAACCATACTTAAGTAAAAAGTAAAAAGTACTTTATTTTAAATGTACTTTAAGTATTAAAAGTAAAAGTACTTGCATAACAATTTATTATCTTAATGTCTATTTTCTAATGATTAATAAAACATTTAATTCTAACTCATTCAACCTAATACTCCTATAATGATGTTCAATAATGATGGAAAAAAAATGTCACCAATTAGGCAATATACTAGGGCTGTCAAACGATTAATTTTTTTAATCGCAATTAATCGCAGAAGCTTCATAGTTAACTGCGATTAATCGCGTTTTTTTTTTTTTGCATGTGTAAAATTCTGTTATTTTGCAAATCAAGACAGTTCTAAGCCCATAATGTAGTATATCTTACCAGAGTTTTCATTGGGAATCAAAAGAACACATACAATTTCCTTTTTGAACATTTTTTATTTAAAAAAAGTGCAATGTAGACCAACTTCCAAATATTAGGAGGAATAAAGTAACGCAGTGCTTACTTTGAGAGATGACATTTATCAGGCCACTCTCTTAACCTACTTCAAAAATAAACAATAACATTATTAGCAAAACGATTCCTAGCAATAACAGCAATCAAGTGATATTTAACACTAGTAGTAAATTCGATCGCTGTGGTTAACTTATTTTCATCCAAGGGTCTGCTGCGACGCCCACACTCAGGAATAGTTCTGTGGCGAGGCTGCGGCTTGCTTGGCCGGGAAGCGTCAAATGAAACACCGGGGTGTTTGGCCTGGAGGTGGTAACTTAGACTTGACGTGCTCCGATGGTAGCTGAACTCCTTGAAACAAATGCTGCATTGTACCTTAGTGTTGTCAACGGAACCGTCTGATTTTTTTTTAAAATTAACAGGCTGTTTAAAAATCCGGTCGTACTTTTTCTATCCATCACTTTTTACCGCTTCACAAACCAAAGGGGCTGACTACGGGCTAGCCAAAGGGACAAAAACGCGTTCCTTGAAATGCGATTAAAAAAAATAACGCGTTATGGATTGTTTTTAACTAATCGCGATTAATGCATTAACGCTGACAGCCCTACAATATACATAATGCTTATCCTTATGTTAATAACTATGTTTGGCAGTAAACGAGATTAATTTATGGTGTAATTCTGAACCTCTTGGCTTGCCATAATCCTAACCAAACCAAACGTATATTACACACGGTGTGTTTCCTATGCTCGTAAAAACAAATTTTCGCGTATGAGTTGCACGATAAACACACTGCGTGTGAGACGCATTTAGTGTGACCGGGTTGATATACTGTATCTATGGCAACCAAACGTCACTGGTGAGACAAACGTCCAACGAACGGACGGTCAGATTACGTTTTGGCAGGGGAAAAACTGATCAGAAAATGTAACGAAAATGTAACAGAAGTTGTAGAAATGTAGTGGAGTAGAAAGTATAATAATTGCTGCAAAATGTAACGAAGTAAAAGTAAAAAGTACGCACTATTTATTGTACTTAAGTAAAGTAAAGATACGTGAAAAATGTACTTAAGTAAAGTAACGAAGTATTTGTACTTCTTTACATTCCACCACTGATTGTATCAAATTATTAATTTCAATGTAATTAACTAGTACTTAAAGCCACTTAATATAAAGTGGGACCGACTATTGAGTTGATAAAGTATAGAAATCTTTTTAATAAAAAACTAAACTACTCCATATTTTAAAGCATCAATCTGATGCCCTTTGAGGTGCATTTTTTGCCATCTATACAATAGTTTATTGAACCTTTTCTTTCACATACCGTTTTTTTTATATATATATAAATATATATATATATATATATATTTTTTTTTTTTATGTTGAGCTTGACACTAAAACAGTCACTGGCGCTAAAACATTTCCGTAGGCTATCTAAAGAAAAAAAGAACAATGACAACAGTCGCGGACTCGCGGACCTGTGCGAGCACAAACGCACCAGACAGCTTGTAGACGAGATGGAGAGGCTTGCTTGCGTGACGTCACTCATCACTACTCCTCCAAAGATTTTGTGATGTCTGAAGAATTTTATAATTTATTATGGTTCTTTCTACGGCACAACACAGCACAAATCGAGCACAAACAAAAGGCACCGTTTTGGGGCGATTTAGACGAGGTGGGGTGGAGAGTGACGTCACTGTCCCGAATCCAAGGTTTTATTTCTAAGGAGGGGAAAAATAGGCTACATAATGTTCATCGTAACGGCACAAACAGGCACAAATTGTGCACAAACAAACGTCACAGTTATGGAGAGTTATGTAACTGTTTAAAAAGGTGGGGAGGTGGGGTGGAGAGTGACGTCACTGCCCAGAATTACCTTGTTATTTCTAACAGAGGGGATATACAGGGGTTGGACAATGAAACTGAAACACCTGGTTTTACAACACAATAATTTGTTAGTATGGTGAGGGCCTCATTTTGCATCCAAATACAGCACCAATTCATCTTGGTAATGACAGATAGAAGTCCTTCACAGTGACCAGAGGGATTATGAGCCGTTCCTCTTCCAGACCAGTGTCCAGGTCACTATATGATGCTGGTGGACTCGCTCCTCCAAAACACCTCAATAATATTCAGATCTGGTGACTGTGCAGACCATGGGAGATGTTCAACGTCACTTTCATCTTCATCAAACCCTTCTGTCACAAGTCTTGCTGTGTGTGTTGGTGCATGATCATGCTGATACACGGTTTGAGCATCAGGTGCTAATGATACTCCAGAAGGGTTTGGTAGTCCTCGGCAGTGTCGTGTCCATCAAATACAATCAGGATTGTCATGATATTGGAGCTCAAACCATCACTGATCCACCCGTGCTTCACTCTGAAGATTGGCCGTCAGGCATATAGATGTGAAATTGGCCAGTGTTTCAGTCTCATTGTCCAACCCCTGTAGATAGGCTACCATGTTAATATTAACGGCACAACAAACGAAGGACACATTTTGTGTGCGATTCAGAAGAAATGGGGTGAGCACAAACGAATGACACCGGTTTGGAGCGATTTGAACGACATGGGGTGGAGAGTGACGTAACACAACCAAAAAAATAATCTTTAATATCTCAAACTCCAAACCAGCACAAATGTTCGTTTTTACAGCACAAATCAGCACAAACCAATGGCATAGTTTTGGCGATTATTTCGTTTTATGGGGTGCCAACTTCACGCAGGTACAACAGGGGCGTAAAACTGTCGGGGCGTAAAACTGTCGGCGTCTGCAGCAGCCTCCCCATATAGGCTTTGGGATACAATTACTGTATTACAAAACTACAGGGGGACTTTAAGGGGGAATACAGATATATTGCGATTCAATGTAGCCATACGTTTCAATTGAGAAAAATATGATGCTATTCAATTCAATATGGTAGATAGCCTAGTTAACTTTTATTTCTTTTATTCAGACAGCAAATCATAAAGTAGCTTAAGTGCCATTTGACTTTTAACGCATGGTTCTTTCATATTTTTTCACAAAACCAAAAGATTAAATAAGGTGCTGTTTTAACATAAACAATAAAAAAACTTTCACAAACAGGTATTTCATAACTGTATTCAGATGTAAAATTAGGTGACTCAGGGCACGCCTCGCACTCCGTATTGTTGTGATCTGTCATATTCATGTAGCAGCTGCAGCATTCGTGATGAGAGAACGATCTGAGCAACAGTTCAGAAAGGAGAAATCAATCTAGTCGGCCTGGACTTGCGAATGGGCGAAATCGTGTCCATCGCACCGCGTCGCAGGACCTCCGCGTCAACACGTCTTTACATTGACTTAACATGGAAATCACTGGCAATCACTCTATTTGCATTTGTTGTGAATGCAGCAGTTACATAATAAAAATATTGGTCACTTTCTAAATAGGCTAGTAAAAGTATAGCGCATCTACTAATAATTATGAATAAATACTGTTTTTACCGATGCAGATGTTACGATGCATGAAGATACAAAAGCCAACTTGTATCCGATGCACACTTATTTAAATCGATGCATCGCATCGTTAGGTTTATGCCGATGCACCGATGCGAATCGATGAATCTTACCATCCCTATAAGGAACACCATACTAATACAGTGTTTGACCCCCTTTTGCCCTAAAGGGTTAGTTCACCCAAAAATGAAAATTAAGTCATTAATTACTCACCCCCATGCTGTACCAACCCCGTAAGACCTTCGATCATCTTCGGAACACAAATAAAGATATTTTTGATTGAATCTGAGAGCTAGATCAGTCCTACATAGACTGCCTAAGGGACTGGCTCTTGACGGCCCATAAAGTCATTAAAGAAAAGGTTTAAATATTCCATGTGCCTACAGCGGCTCAATTATAAGTTTATCAAGCGACGAGACTACTTTTTGTGCGAAAAAAACATAAATAACGACTTTATTCCACTATTCCATTACTTCCTTATGGGCGCATGCGCGAGAACTGAGACGAGGACGTTTTCATTCGTCTACTTCTTGTTACCGGCCGCTCACCGCTTAGGAGTTTTACCGCCACCTACCGTATAAGATGATGTGCTGATATAGCTGGAAGCGCAAAACTTTCTGTTTACAAGCAGAGGAAGATGCGCGCTGTGCACTTAAAAGCCTTTAATCTTCTCAAAAAACGACAGTGTTCCTTATAATCCGGAGCGCCTTATATATGGATCATCATTTTATACAGTAGGTGGCGGTAAAACTCCTAAGCGGTGAGCAGCCGGTAACAAAAAGTAGACGAATGAGAACGTCCTCGTCTCAGTTCTCGCGCATGCGCCCATAAGGAAGTAATGGAATAGTGGAATAAAGTCGTTATTTATGTTTTTTTCGCACAAAAAGTAGTCTCGTCGCTTGATACACTTATAATTGAGCCGCTGTAGGCACATGGAATATTTAAACCTTTTCTTTAATGACTTTATGGGCCGTCAAGAGCCAGTCCCTTAGGCAGTCTATCTAGGACTGATCTAGCTCTCAGATTCAATCAAAAATATCTTTATTTGTGTTCCGAAGATGAACGAAGGTCTTACGGGGTTGGTACAGCATGGGGGTGAGTAATTAATGACTTAATTTTCATTTTTGGGTGAACTAACCCTTTAAGAACTGCCTTAATTATACGTGGCATTGATTCAACAAGGTGCTGAAAGCATTCTTTAGAGATGTTGGCCCATATTGATATGATAGAATATATATATTTTACTGAGAGTGCTAGTTTTTTATTTTTATTTATTTATTTTTTTAAGTGAGGTTAGTTGAGAGGATGGAGCGTATATCCGTTCGGACAGTTACATATTTGTAAGTCTGTGAAGCTCTGTGTCCCGTTTTGCATCTTAAATAGTGAGAAATATTAGAACTGAGTCTCTAAAATCATAGTACGTTTGCAAAAACACTCCAATTCTGATGGATTTTCAAAGTTATAAAGTCAGAATATCAGGTGAGTAAGCTATTTCCTTACACAAAGAGTCGTCCTGACAGCAAAAGTTCACAGACTTCATTGAACAAGCGTGTGTGCATCAAATAAAAATTCTGCCTAAAAAATTTCACTAAACTGTATAATGTATTGTGATTAATGGACAAAAAAATTGCAACCTGAATATAAAAGAATGTCAGAAATGATTGACTTGAGGCAACGAGTATAAAAAAAAACAAATCCTATGATTAAGTGCACATATTAAAACACACTACACAGGAAAAAAAGCATGTGAAACGGCACGTTCAGTTCCCTTCCAAGCATTCGTTTCAGTGTTTCACTATGGGGAACGCCCCTTCAGTGCATTCCTCAGAAGCCCGATTACTTTACATGAGACACCGAAACGTATGCTACCAGAGAACAGGGGTTACACAAGTAACCTATTGTTTTGGTCTGCCTCTCTGCGCGTTGGTTAATAATAATGCATTTTATTTTGTAATGTGCTTTCTTTAACCTAAAGCACAGTAAAATAAAAACTAACACAAAAAGTAAAGAACAAAACAATATATTAAAAACAACCTTTAATAAATGCATCTTAATCAACTTTTTAAAATGTTCCAAAGTTGAAGCATTTCTGATATTGATAGGAAGCACGTTTCATAACTTGGGGGCTGTAAATGAAAAAGCTCTTTCCCCCATGGTCTTAAGTTTACTGGAAAGCTGATCAAGTAAAAGTGTTGGGGGAACAGAGAAAACGTGAAGGAGTATAAGGACTAATAAGATCACACACTGGTGCTGTTCCATGTAATGCTCCGGCCTTGCTTCTTCTTGGGGGAAGTTCTCTGAGGAAATGTTGAGAACTCCTAGCCGTGATTAAAGCATTTAGAGGACATTTGCTGAAGTCTGTTTGTCGATTATTCCTGCGCTGGAAGCAAGTTAGTTATGGGTACAAGTATTAGCACCCATCCGCCATTGAAGTGTAGATGGGCTAGAGTATAAATATTAGAATAAGCACCCAGCTGCTGTCAATGTGTAGACGCGCGACGGTATAGGATTAGACTTAGCCGACCTTGTTGTGTAGACGCGCTAGGGTAAAGGATTAGACTTAGCCGACGCCTATATGTAGACGCGCTAGGGTATAGGATTAGACTTAGCCGACGCCTATGTGTAGACACGCTAGGGTATAGGATTAGAATTAGCTGACCTTGATGTGTAGACGCGCTAGGGTATAGGATTAGATTTAGCCGACTTTGATGTGTAGACCCGCTAGGGTAAAGGATTAGACTTAGCTGACCTTGATGTGTAGACGCGCTAGGGTAAAGGATTAGATTTAGCCGACCTTGATGTGTAGACGGGCTAGGGTATAGGATTAGACTTAGCTGACCTTGTTGTGTAGACGCGCTAGGGTAAAGGATTAGATTTAGCCGACCTTGATGTGTAGACGGGCTAGGGTATAGGATTAGACTTAGCCGACCTTGTTGTGTAGACGCGCTAGGGTAAAGGATTAGATTTAGCCGACCTTGATGTGTAGACGCGCTAGGGTAAAGGATTAGATTTAGCCGACCTTGATGTGTAGACGGGCTAGGGTATAGGATTAGATTTAGCCGACCTTGATGTGTAGACGCGCTAGGGTAAAGGATTAGATTTAGCCGACCTTGATGTGTAGACGGGCTAGGGTATAGGATTAGACTTAGCTGACGTCGGAGTGTAGACGCGCTAGGGTATAGGATTAGACTTAGCCGACGATGATGTGTAGACGCGCTAGAGTAGGCTTAGACTTAGCTGACATCGGTGTGTAGACACGCTTTCGGGATTCAGTTAATGCTGCAGCTCTGATTTTATTGGACGTGAGTGCGACGTTTGACACTATAGACCATGCGATTCTCATTGAGCGGTTATCCCAAATGGTTGGAATACGTGGGACAGTTTTAATGTGGTTCAAGTCGTATCTTACTGATAGAACACTTTCAGTAAAGTATGGTAACTTTGTATCAACAGCAGTGCCTGTCACCTGTGGGGTTCCTCAGGGTTCTGTTATTGGCCCTATTTTCTTTTCTTTGTATATGTTGCCCCTGGGTTTGATTTTTAAAAATATGGCATGGCGTACCATTTGTATGCCGACGATACACAAATCTATCTCCCATTGAAATCAGGAGAGAATTGTGGTTCTAATTTACTGTTGGCATGCCTGGAGGAGGTTAAGAGCTGGATGACTCATAATTTGGTTCAGTTAAATCAAAGTAAAACTGAGATTATGTTTTTTGGCCCTTCCAGATGATGCCTTGACATTGCGACATATTTGGGTACATGGTCAGATTATTGTCATGACCAAGTAAAACACTTAGGTGTAGTGTTTGACCCAGAGCTGAAATTTGACAAGCAAATCAATGCCGTGGTTAAGAGTTTTTTTGTTTTTTTTTCAGATTAGGACCATTGCACGCTTAAAACCTATTCTGTTGAGAAAAGATTTAGAAAAGGTTATTAATGCCTTTGTTCTGTCCCGCCTTGACTATTGTAATGTTTTTATATGTAGGGTCCAGTCAGACCACTATATCACGCTTGCAGTTAGTTCAGCTGTTGGTGGGTGCTAAGAAAAGTCATCCTTCGGTCAAACTCGTCCTTCGGATGAGACGTTAAACCGAGGTCCTGACTCTCCGTGGTCATAAAAAATCCCAGGATGTCTTTCGAAAGAGTAGGGGTGTAACCCCGGCATCCTGGCCAAATTTGCCCAGTGGCCTCTGTCCATCATGGCCTCCTAATCATCCCCATATACACCAATTGGCTTCATCACTCTCTCCTCTCCACCAGTAAGCTGGTGTGTGGTGAGCGTTCTGGTGCAATATGGCTGCCGTCGCATCATCCAGGTGGATGCTGCACATTGGTGGTGGTTGAGGAGATCCCCCCCTCTATGTGAAGCGCTTCGAGTGTCCAGAAAAGAGCTATATAAATGTAATGAATTATTATTATTATTATTTATTATCACATTTCTCCTGTTTTAGCGTCTCTCAGGTGGCTACCTGTGGATTTCAGGATAAAATATAAAACCCTGCTGTTTGTTTTTAAAGCAGTGCATGGGATAGCTCCTGCTTATATTTCTGAGCTTATTGCTCCTCACCAAGCACCAAGGTCTTTAAGATCAAATAATAAATCATTGCTCTCAGTCTGTCGATCTCATTTAAAGTCAAAAGGAGATCAGTCCTTTGCTGTTGCGTTCAAATAAAGCCAACACATACAGTTCTCATAGAAAACAGTTGACAATAAATAGACAGGAGTCCTGTCACAGGACCAATAATAGCAAAACGAATCACTTATTCTAAAAAGTTTAGACGAATCCGACATGGGGCTGTGTTAATAGTAAAACGTCCATCATTTAACACATTTAAAAGACATGGATGGATAATAAAAAACTTATTTCTGACATTTTGACGGAAAAAAAATTGTTTTTACTATTATCTTCTCTCAGTGCTCGAGCTCGGGTGGTTTTCGCGTCGTCTGTAGTGAGAGACGAGTCAATGAGAGTCTGAGTAAATAAAGTTACGAACGAGTTCCAGTCTCGCCGACCCTGTCTCCTTCTTCCTACCCTCCTGTTTGAACCCTGTTACACTGGTGCCAAAACCCGGGAAGAAGGAGGCTGCCGCCGCCATGCAGAGCCCGTCAGGATCGCCGTTTGCAGAGATCATTCAATCACTCGCGGCTCTTTAGAGAGACCGACACCAAGCCCTGCTGACCACGAGTTGTTCCAGAGCTGTTTAGACCAGGGGATTTCGGCCACCCCCTCCGAAGCGTCGGCCTCGCCCCTGTCATTGTCCAAGATGGGTCCACAGGACGAGCCGGAGGCATTCCTGGACCTGTTCGAAAGGACGGCTGAGGCCCGGGGGTAGCCCAAAGCAGACTGGCCACTGCGGCTCATCCCACTGCTGTCCGGGGAGTCGCAGATCGCCGCCCACCAACTGCCAGTCTCAGGTCTCCTGGTCTATCAAGATCTACGGCGCGCCATCCTGCAGCGGGTCGGTCGGACCCCTGAACAACATCGTCAACGCTTCAGGTCCCTGACCCTCGAAGAGTCCGGCCGGCCCTTCGTGATGGCGCAACAGCTCCGGGACTCCTGCTGCAGATGGCTGGTGGCCGTGGGAAGCGACGTCGAGAAAATCATCGACCAGGTGGTACTGGAGCAGTTTATTGTGAAGATGCCGAAAAAAAAACTGCTCAATGGGTCCAGTGCCACCATCCGACGTCGCTGAACCAGGCCATCCAACTGGCGGAAGATCACTTGGTGGCGTGCTCTGGGGTCGGCGGACCCCTCACTGCTGTCTCTCTCTCTCCCTCTCTGTCTCTCTCTTCCCCAGCCTCTCTCTCTTCCCCTTCTGCCAAACCTGTTCCTTCTCCCAAGTCTTGGGTGGGCTGGCGCCCAGGCCAGCGCTGAGATGGAGGTTCGGGTGGCCGGAGGACACCAGAGGGGGACGCCTGGCTCCAGTGGCACCGCTCTCCCCACGCCAATCCCTTGCCCCGCTTCCCGCCGCTGGGACAGCGGTAAAGCCCGAGCCGGCCTGTTGGCGCTGTGGGGACCCGGGCCATTTTATCGACCGGTGTCCGGTGATGGAGGTGGGGACACTGGTTCGGGTCCCCGACGCGCCACGGGCCGCCCCTGATCAAGCTGGCTTGTACCAGATACCTATGAGTATCAAGGGGGATACTTATCAGGCTTTGGTGGATTCAGGATGCAACCAAACCTCTATTCATCAAAGCCTGGTTCGACCTGGGGCATTGGATAACAGCCGCGTGGTTAAGGTGCGGTGTGTGCACGGGGTGGTGGTGAGTTATCCCTTAATGTCTGTAAAAATTTTATTTAGGGGACAAAAGCATAGTGTGTGGAGGTTGCAGTTAACCCGCACCTCTGGCATCCGCTAATTTTGGGGATGGATTGGCCGGGTTTTACGGAATTATTGGGGTCTTTATGTGCGGATGCCTCTTGGGGGGAAAAGCAGCAGGGGAAGACAGCGGTGGTTCAGGTAGGAGATGCTGTACCAGGACCTCTGGGTACTGCTGTAGGGGAAGAGAGCACTCTAGAGAGAAATATCCTCTCTGAGCGCGATGATTTTCCCCTGGAGCAGTCCCAGGATGAGACGCTAAAACATGCGTTTGATAAGGTCCATTGCATCGACGGTCACCTACTCCCAGTGCCCCCTTCCGTTGATGCAGGTCCCCTTCGAACGAATTGGTATGGACCTCATCGGGCCATTAGAACGGTCAGCACGAGGGAATCGTTTTGCGTTAGTCTTGGTGGATTACGCAACACGATATCCGGAGGCAGTCCCGCTTCGCAATATCTCAGCTAAGAGTGTGGCAAAAATACAGTAAAACAGGTATTGTGGAGTATTATTACATTTTAACATAACCGTTTTCTAAAATAAATTATAAACTGTACTTTATTCCTGTGATCAAAGCTGAATTTTCAGCATCATTACTCCAGTCTTCAGTGTCACATGATCCTTCAGAAATCACTCTAATATGATGATTTTATGCTCAAGAAACATTTTTAATTATTATCAATGTAGCACAGTTTTTGCAGAAACTATGATATATTTTTCTCAAGATTATCTGAAGAATAAAGAGGTCGGGGTAGAAAGGTCTGTAATATTTTTACTGTCACTATCAATCAATTTAATGCATCCTTTCTGAATTAAAGTATTAATTTCTTTAAAAAAAAATCTCTGACCTCAAACTTTGAACAATAACTGTATCATTAATTTGAGAGATAGAGCAGAAAGTGTAGATAATCACTGAACAATTACAGAAAGTGATTACATGACCTTAGAAGAGCTGGATTATAGTGCATGAGTCAAACAGACTACTTTATTTTTAATGGTGCTTGACAGTTTGTTGTCGTTCTGTGGAAAAGATCTGTGTGAAGATATTTTTGGTTAAATTGGAAAATCTATTAGCATGTGAGTGAACAGTTAAAAAAAAATCCATTTATTCATTCTATGGATGCACCGATATGAAAATTTGACTGATACTATAACCGATAATTATTTATATCAAGTCAAGTCATCCTCATATACAGTCCCCTCCAAAAGTATTGGAACGTTAAGGCAAATTTCTTTGTTTTTGTTGTTCACTGAAGATATTTGGGTTTAAGATCAAAAGATGGGTATGAGACAATAGTTCAGAAAGTTTTTATTCCCTGGTATTCACATCTAGATGTGTTCACAACATACCACCCTTTGTTTGAATCCACCCATTTTTCAAGTGAGCAAAAGTATTGGAACAAATAATCTTAAAATAAATAACATTTAATATTTGGTGGTATAACCCTTGCTTGCAATAGCTGCCTCAAGCCTGCGACCCATCAACATCACCAAACTGTAGCATTCTTCATTTGTGATGCTATTCCAGGCTTTTAACGCAGCTTCTTTCAGTTCTTGTTTGTTTCTTGTTTGTTTGTTTGCTTCAGTCTCCTCAGGAGGTGAAATGCATGCTCTATTCAGTGTTTCCCAACCCTGTTCCTGGCGGCACACCATAGCCGTTTTTCAATACCAAGTACGCAAAGTTCGGACTTGCGTCCTTGGTAGTTCAGACTTGCCAAGTACGACTCAGGAGAACAAACTCCTGAGGACGCAAGTCCGGTTCTTCTGCAAATGGAACAGAGCGTACTTGATTCGTGTCACTCAGCACGCTCTGGCTACTCCGTTTAGCCCATCTATTTTATATATTTTAGGCAACAATAAAACGAAATATGCTACAACTCTGCCTCTTTTCGTCAAAAATAAAACGGAATTTCTTATGAAACACCACTTTGCCTCTTTTCATTAAAAAAAAATCTTAAACATATTTGGCCATGTGGTTCGGGCCTCCATATATTAATAACAAAATAAACATGATCTTTTTGTTTTCATTTTAAAAATATGAAACATTAGGCCTATTGATTTTTATTGACATTTAAAAAACAAAGACATTGTTCATTTTATTTTATTGTTCATATAGTGAAGATCATGTAAAAAAATTGAAATAAATAAATAAAAATATTTATTTGTAACAACACAATAAAACGATTTTTTTTCTTTTTTCCATGGAACAAACTAGTAAAATGAGACGAGACCAAAGATAGACTTTTACACAAGACGAATTATACGTCAAGTTTATCCACTAGACGAGACATCTGTGCCAGCGGCAAACGTTAGAAGCACTAGCCGAGGAAAAGCTGTTCCAGTCGGGGTTGATGAGCGCTGGGCGCCGGTGAAGGCTTGCATGTCAGAGCTCCGAAAACGTCAGATACATTTTTGAAATAGGTGCTATCTTTATAAATAAACCACAGATTTGAGATTTAAACAACCACATTCTCGCCTGAAACACTCTTAAAATTACATTTCATGACTCAATAACAGTAGGCCTAGTATTTTGATATTTCGCGGATTTTCTCCTCTCCCATTGCTGGTTGACGCGAGATGCATTCTGGGATACCTGGCTATCTCAAGTCTGCACAAATCACCTCTTCTCTCGATGCATCCTCGGTAAACGGGGCGGATCAAGAACACATCCGGGGATTTGAAGTGGACTTGGCTAGATGTGAACTTTGAATTGGAACAGTACTTGGGCCGTGACTGATGACGTTTCTTCTTCTTCTTCTTGTAGGATTCCGGCAGTGTCAACCCGGTCTCATCCCAAATCGTCATATAACTGACGTTTTGGGACGTCTTTTGACCATACGTCAATATTCGCCTTTTTAGGGCCCCCTTAAACGTCGGTAGATGAGGTTATGGGATCCTAACTCTACCCCAGACCTAAACTTAACCCTAAACCTAACCCGTCACCTAACTGACGTTAAAGGTAAAGCGTCAGTTGTATGACGGCCCGGGATCGCCATCTACCGACGTTTAAGGGGGCCCTAAAAAGGCGGATATTGACGTATGGTCAAAATACGTCCCAAAACGTCAGTTATATGACGATTTGGGATGAGACTGTGTTAGCAGTGTAGACGCTGCTGAGCGTATCACTGCCCTCCACGGGTCAAAGTTTGTACTAAATTCTTACATACAATCCTGTGTCATGCAAGAATTGAAGAACTGCTTTGGAGATCAATTTATGCTCGTCACTGTGTCCAAACAAAGATAAAACAGAAAAAGCCTTAACTCCATGTGCTGACAGTTTACTAAAGAGAACATTTCTTTCAACCCTATACTTTCTGCATTCCAGGAAAACATGCCCTACAGTCTCACTCCCACATTCACACAAGCCAGAAACATACCCTACAATATGCAAAGAATAATTCAACCCACAGTGCCCCAATCACAATCTGCACATTTTAACTGAGTCCCTGCGGGACAAAAAGTTACATGAGCAGACTGATGACGTTTCTCAAGTCACCAAGAACACAAACAAGAACGCATATAAGAAACGGCTCATGACTGCGCGTCTCATCAAACACACCTGATTCAACTCATCAGCTCTTTATGAGCTGATGAGTTGAATCAGGTGTGTTTGATTAGGGAGACAAAAGCCGTTTCTCAATACCAAGTACGCAAAGTTCGGACTTGCGTCCTTGGTAGTTCAGACTTGCCAAGTACAACTCAGGAGAACAAACTCCCGAGGACGAGAGGACACAAGTCCGGTTCTTCTGCAAATGGAACAGATCGTACTTGATTCGTGTCACTCAGCACGCTTTGGCTACTCTGTTTAGCCCATCTATTTTATATATTTTAGGCAACAATAAAACGAAATATGCTACAACTCTGCCTCTTTTCGTCAAAAATAAAACGGAATTTCTTATGAAACACCACTTTGCCTCTTTTCATTAAAAAAAAATCTTAAACATATTTGGCCATGTGGTTCGGGCCTCCATATATTAATAACAAAATAAACATGATCTTTTTGTTTTCATTTTAAAAATATGAAACATTAGGCCTATTGATTTTTATTGACATTTAAAAAACAAAGACATTGTTCATTTTATTTTATTGTTCATATAGTGAAGATCATGTAAAAAAATTGAAATAAATAAATAAAAATATTTATTTGTAACAACACAATAAAACGATTTTTTTTCTTTTTTCCATGGAACAAACTAGTAAAATGAGACGAGACCAAAGATAGACTTTTACACAAGACGAATTATACGTCAAGTTTATCCACTAGACGAGACATCTGTGCCAGCGGCAAACGTTAGAAGCACTAGCCGAGGAAAAGCTGTTCCAGTCGGGGTTGATGAGCGCTGGGCGCCGGTGAAGGCTTGCATGTCAGAGCTCCGAAAACGTCAGATACATTTTTGAAATAGGTGCTATCTTTATAAATAAACCACAGATTTGAGATTTAAACAACCACATTCTCGCCTGAAACACTCTTAAAATTACATTTCATGACTCAATAACAGTAGGCCTAGTATTTTGATATTTCGCGGATTTTCTCCTCTCCCATTGACGCTTGCTGGTTGACGCGAGATGCATTCTGGGATACCTGGCTATCTCAAGTCCGCACAACCTCTAGGCCTTCATCACAGAGCTCGTGTCGTCACTTCCAATGGCGGATAGTAGCGTAAAGCTACTTCCGGTTTAGTCTGTAGCTATGGCGGCGAGCACAGCGAGGAATTGCTGTTGCGTTCCTAATAGTTCTACTAAACAGCCGTATCTCAGTTTTCATTCTTTTCCAACCGACGAAAAAGCGAAGAAATTGTGGATTCATGCTATTCGGCGGGATGAAGGCAAAAGTTTTTCAGTTTTAAAAGGGAGTACGTACGTATGCGGGAAACACTTCACAGAATCTGACTACTCGTCAACAGCCGATCGTAAACGCATGAAACGTGGAGTTATACCGTCCAAGTTCGAATGGAACAACTGGGGGATTGTTCTCCAGAAACGATCCAGTGTGTTGGATAAGGTAACGTTAAAGCGCCAACATTGCAATGAACCAGAGATCAGTGACGAACAGCCTGTAGTCTCTTATGGTCCCGTCGCACCCACAGACCATGACTACTCAACTCCTCCGTGTCCAGGTCTTTTGGATGCTGCAGCAGAGAGAATTAGAGAGCTGGAGGCTGAAGTGCGAGCTTTGACTGTCTCCCGCATTCAAATAAACAGATTTTGTCTCTCGGATGACGACTTCTGATTTTACACGCGCTTTACCTCAAAGACTTTCCGGATTTTCTGGGCATCAATAGAACCATCAGCATCAAACCTTGTGTATTGGTCTAAGGCACAGAGACATGGTCTAGAGACGGTTCCAGGACCAAGCACCAACAGAAAGCTTCAGCTTATTGATGAGTTTTTTCTTTATTGCTGTCGCGTGTCTGCAGGTCTACGAGAGAAGGTCTTGGCAGATATATTTAATGTGAGTACGACAACGGTCAGTCGAGTAATCATAACTTGGGCAAATTTTCTGTACCTTGTTTTGGGGTCTTTGCCTATTTGGATGACCAAAGAGCAAGTCAGAGCAACCATGCCAGCAAAATTTAAGGAGTACTGCCCAGATGTCCGTGTTATTTTGGACTGTACTGATCTCTATAGTCAGAGATGTTTTCACATTACAAAAACTACCCTACCTTCAAAGGCTTGGTTGGTGTTGCTCCATCTGGGGCAATAACCTTTGTGTCACAGCTGTTCACTGGATCCATCTCAGACAGGGAGATAACAAAACAGTCAGGACTTTTAGAACTGCTCGAGCCTGGAGACTGTTGTATGGCAGATAAAGGCTTTACCATAGAGCCACTGCTTGAAAATGTGGGAGCCAGACTTGTTATCCCTCCATTCAAAAGAGCAGCCCAATTTACAAAAGAGGAGACGAAACATACACAATCAATAGCCCGTCTAAGGATTGTGGTGGAAAGAGTGATTCGACGAATTAAAGAAAACCACATCTGGGACTCAACCATTCCGCTCACACTGACAGGCACAGTGAACCAAAAGTGGGCAAACTGCTGTGTAATGGCTAATTTCCGAGGCCCACTTGATGTAAATGATGCTGTTGTATAAAATGTATATACAGAAAAGAAACATGATTTAGGTTGACATCAAATGTCTGTTTTTTCATAACTTTAAGTTTAGTGTTTAATTTGTACAAAAAAAAAATGAATTCTGAAAACTTGCATTTAATGTTGCAGCATTTTTTTTTTTGTAAAAGAGCCAAAAAGTTGCTAACTTGAAAATTAGAATTTTTTTTATTGCACCACTTATACATACTGTATGTACAAGTATTGACTACATTGTGACATTTAGCCCACTTGATGTAAATGATGATGTTGTATAAAATGTATATACGGAAAAGAAACATGATTTAAGTTGAAACCATTAAATGTCTTTTATTTCATAACTGTAAGTTTAGTGTTTAATTTGTACAAAAATATTGAATTGTAAAAACTGGCATTTAATGTTGCAACATTTTTTTCCAGTAAATGAGCCAAAAAGTTGCAAAATTAAAAATTAGGTTTTTTTTATTGCACCACATTATTATACATATGTACAAGTATTGATTGCATTTATATTTACAAGTATTGGCTGCATTGTGACAATAAAAAAGTTAAGTTACAATTTCTCATTTATTCATTGACACTTTACAGTGAACTTATTAATAGGTAATAATATATGCTAAACAGAAATAGACATTTGAAGAATCTTTAAGAGTTGTTTACGCAAAAATGGAATGTATGCCATCATTTGTTGCATAAATATAATTTTTGGGTAAACTATTCATGTAACAGAAAACAAAATCAACATCAGCACTCTTAAGAGTTAGTATGTATGCATGTATGTGTGTGCACACATATATACATGCATGATTTTGTTTTCTGTTACATGAATAGTTTACCCAAAAATTACATTTATGCAACAAATGATGTGTGTATATATATATATATATATATATATATATATATATATATATATATGTAACAGAGGCCAGCTAGTAGTTGCTGTGCGAGTAAACCTCACTTGCCTCCTTGCTAGAGCGCCCGACTCTCACGCCGGAGACTCGGGTTTGAGGCCTGCTCGGAGCGGGTCGAGTAGGACCCGGGTGTGAGGGGTTACATTGGTGCCGTGACCCGGATGAGAGTGAGGTTTAGGGGGGTGAGTGTAACGGAGGCCAGCTAGTAGTTGCTGTGCGAGTAAACCACACTCCCCTAAATTAGTTTAACAACTCCTAGAGTTAGAAAACGCATTTATGTATGTATTAAAGAAAAAAATGTCTACTTTGTCCCTCGTCAAGCCAATTAAACTCTCATCTCACACAAAGTGTGTTGAGTAGCCCCTTATTTAATTCAGCCTTCAGTATACTGGTAGCCTACATGCTAACCAAACAGTTACCTAGCAGAGCAATAACAGATATGATAAGTAGCTAAAAAGTGTACTTTCTTACTAATTTGAATAAACCCAAAGTAAAACTGAGTAATGTGGGGGTGCAGGACCACCACCTGTTTGTTTTTCTTTCTTTTTTTCTCAGCCTTTTTCTTGCTTTTATAAACAGGCAAACGTTTATTAACAGTGCCTTTTTAAAATGGATTAGTTAGTACAAATTACTATTATGTAGAATATTCTACTTCACTTTTACTTGTTCCTATGTTCTAGCAGTGGGTGTGACTCTGACATTACAATGAAAATAGTTATTAATTATTTAGAAATTATTAAAATCTAAATAAAATCTAAAATATATATACTGTAGCCTAATAAGTGATAAAAACATCTAACTACAAACTTAATTTGTCTGCTACTTTTTGCCGGCTCTCTCCTGGCTTTTGCACACTTTAATGTGTTTCCTGCGTTTTAATTAAGTTTTCAAATTCAGCTTATCCTTCAAGCAATAACTCTTGCTTTTCTGTGGAGTGCGCTCTTTGGCCACGGCGAACAGCCAATAGCAGCGTTGCTGATCAATGTTTCTACTATCGATACATATCCCCTTTTAAGCCAGCGCATGAACGCGCAATTATCTCACATAAGTCAATCCAGCTATACTAATCATAACCGGCAGGAGTGTTCGAAGAACCAAATTAGCCGGATCATGATGAGCACCATGATATTATCTTGGATGTCTCATTTGATCTCGGATGTTTTAAGCAACGTACGAAGAACGGGCCCCAGGTGATTGACTTGGCCAGCCTAAAACCTTCCACTTTTCCCCCCTGATGAAGTCCTTTGTTTTGTTGGCAGTGTGCTTTGGGTCATTGTCCAGCTGCATGATAAACTTCCTCCCGATTAGTTTCAGTGTATTTCTCTGTTAATTGGCAGGCAAAATGTTTCTGTACACTTCTGAATTCATTCTGCTGCTATACCATCATCAGTTACATCATCAATAAGTATCAATGAGCCTGTTCCAGAAGCATGCCATGCATGACATTACCTCATTTGATCTCGGATGTTTTAAGCAACGTACGAAGAACGGGCCCCAGGTGATTGACTTGGCCAGCCTAACCTTCCACTTTTCCCCCCTGATGAAGTCCTTTGTTTTGTTGGCAGTGTGCTTTGGGTCATTGTCCAGCTGCATGATAAACTTCCTCCCGATTAGTTTCAGTGTATTTCTCTGTTAATTGGCAGGCAAAATGTTTCTGTACACTTCTGAATTCATTCTGCTGCTATACCATCATCAGTTACATCATCAATAAGTATCAATGAGCCTGTTCCAGAAGCATGCCATGCATGACATTACCTCCACCATGCTTCACAGATGAGCTTGTATTTTTTGGATCATAAGCAGTTCCTTTCTTTCTCCACACTTTGGCCTTTCCATCACTTTGGTAGAGATTAATCTTGGTCTCATCAGTTCATAAGATTGTTTTCCAGAACTTTTGTGTCTCATCTCTGTACTGCTTTGCAAATTCCAATCTGGCCTTCCGATTCTTACTTCTGAGTGGTTTGCATCTTGTGGTATGGCCTCTATATTTCTGCTTTCCGAGTCTTCTTCGAACAGTGGATTGTGATTAGGGCTGGGTATCGATTCACATTTCAATTTCGATTCGATTTCGATTCACAAGCTCTCAGTTCGATTCGATTTCGATTCTCGATTCAATTTTCGATTTCGATTCCTGATTTTATTATCGATTCGACTATAATGAAGATGTAATACAAATCCTATATTTATAAAAAAGAACAGTGGACATAAGTTTACTAGTGGTTAATTAATACAAGGACATTAAGAGCCATAAACCTGTATATAAAACTCTTTTTATTTTAGGTACACTAAATGCATACAGAGAATAAACAGGATTTTGATGCAATATGCAAAAAAAGTCAGAACAGTCGCACAGCTTGATCAAACAGTATCATGTTATTTTATGTTTAAGATACATATAGATAAATATATAAATATTTAGACTTTTTTTTTTACATTGATCTTACCTAAATGGTAATGTAATTTTTTGTTTATTTTTGTTTTAAGAGTTTATTTATGGAAGCTTGATTTCAATCTTTGAATTAAATTGAAAAAAGTAGCACAAATAAATACAATAGAATAAAGACACAAATTAAGAGACATTTTGGGGTAGTTTTTTTGGGTATGTCAGAAATACTACAGAAACTGAATAAAGTAATCCAATGTAAAATAACACTGGATAGTCTTTTTAGTCCAGACTGAATTAAATACAAAGGCTATTAATTCTGATTGCTTACAATTAATACTATATTCTGTTGTTATGACAACAGAATTAATGACTGACACAAATGGCTGCGTTCACTTTAAGAACTAGCGCGCGAATCCATTACTGTTTCATTAACTTTCTGTCACACGCGTTTAATGCTAATTTAAGACATTACCGACGGTCTTTAGGAGGTTTCTCACCAAGACCAGAGTTTTGACATAATGTCGCGTGTTTTAACTGTTTAAGTGATATAATCCAGGGATAAAACTTTTGTTTCTGGCGAGCTGTTTGTGAGGCAGATTTAGGCTGTAACGTTACTGTGCACGCAGTGAAAGACAGCTCTGAGAGTGCGCGAGCACGGGATGGTTAACATTGCTTGTAAAACACAAAAAGACGTGAAAATGATAAACGTTAGTTACGATCATAGGTTACGATGCAATGCTGGCCCGATTGTTAAGTGAATATTCCGTCATGTCCCGACTCCTAAACGCGTGTGTGTATCGACAGCTGCAGCGCTTGGCACTTGCCTAGTGCAGAGAGACGAGAAGATGCAGCACCGCGTCCGCGAGCCCTTTATATGGAAAAAATCGATTCCGGCCGTTGAGAATCGATTTTGAATCGAACACATTTTAAAAAACGATTAATCGAAAAATCGATTTTTTTGCCCAGCCCTAATTGTGATACCTTCACCCTTGCACTGTGGAGGTCGTTGGTGATGTCACTTACTGATGTTTTGGGGGTTTTCTTCACAGCTTTCATGATACTTCTGTCATGGCCGACCTGTTCGACGTCTGTTACTCAGTTCACCACTAGTTTCTTTCCAATTACTCTGATCGACTTTCCATCTTTTCTCAGCTTAACGATGGCTTGCTTTTCTCCCATAGACATCTCTCTGGTCTTCATGTTTTGGTCTTCCTCTTTAACAGGAAATGTAGTCTTTATAGGTTTGAACCAGGATGAAAACTTAGACTAGCCATGCAGAGCTATTTAATGTTTGGACAATCAACTAAAAAGGCTACAAATGGGCAACAAGAAACACCTGTCAGTCACATGTTCCAATACTTTTGCTCACTTGAAAAATGGGTGGGTTCAAACAAAGGGTGGTATGTCATGAGTTGTTTAACACATCAAGACATGAATACCAGGAAATAAAAGCTGAAATTCTGAACTATTGTCTCATACCCATCTTTTGATCTTAAACCCAAATATCTCCAGTGAACAACAAAAACAAAGAAATTTGCCTTAACATTCCAATACTTTTGGAGGGGACTGTATATAGCGCTTTTAACAACAGATTGTTTCAAAGCAGCTTTTGTTGTGGAAATAATTCTCTGATGTTCGAAAAGATAGGAGGATGATGACAAGTGGAAACCTCTTAAAAGTCAAAGTATCAAAAGTTTATTTTCTTGCAAGAAAACAAATTGAAATTGGCATTCAACATACAGAACAATGTCTACATGTGAAGGCGAAGGTTAGTCCTTCTCGTCATCCTTACCTGAAAACTCAGGAAACCATCCTATGCAGACTGTGTCTGGTTTGCAGCAGATTGTCCCCTATGCGGTCTAGAAAGGAAACCTGTTGATGCTGCTTTTACCTATTCTTGTTAACCATATATTCAATTTAGACAGCACAATGACGTCTGTGTTAAAGTTTCCTGTGTTTAAGTGGAGCTTGACTTCACACCCCAACTACGGTTCGACCTCAAAACTTTCTGCTTATGTATCGTTTGCAAATACTGTTCGACCTCACACCTTTCTGCTTATCTCTTATTTGATCAAAACCTGCACACATACATTTCACACTTGAAACACAATGAGCTATTAAAATGTTTCCATGCTGCTTGGTCCTTTGTTAACTGCAAAACAATATGTTCTCAAACAAAGCTTACATTAACTTATGCATTTCTAACAGCTTGTTATATCTTTAATAATGCCCTTTGGATTATATGAACATCGTCCTTTTAAATGCTTATGAGTACATGTTAGATGATATGAATATTTTCCTTTAAATGCTTATGAGTACATCCTTTTCAACGTTAGTAAAAGTTACACACGTCCAACACATCTATTAAAATAAAAGAAAACATATAGAAGAAAATAAAACAACACATATAAAAGAAAAGAAACATATATAAATGTAAAAATTAGCCATTACACTTTACAGAGATAAACATATAATTTAAGCTAACAGAGATTGGTTTGGTTTTATAGCGGTTCTTGAATAATGTTATTTTACAGCTAAAGTAAGTTTTGATTGATTCACCATCGAAATGATCATTTGTTCTTAAATTAGGGGCCGCTAAGACGACACCGTTCTCTCTAAACAGACTTTAAACATGAACCTGTGATGAAGCGGATGGCGTTCACATGCGCATTAAGAATTGATCCAATAGTTATGTGCGTTTGAATATATGTGCACAGGTTTGTAATTCACATACCATGCCTAAACAAACTACTTATCTTTCCTATAAACCTCGATACATAATTGTATTTTATTTAAATCACTTCGGGGTTGGAACGTGAACCTTAATTTCCACAATGCTTTATCTGTAGAGTGATCAGAAGATCGTGTCATCGGGTTCATGATCAGAGGTCAGACTGTGCCCAAACCCCTGTTCGAGGCATCCGTCTGTGGGATGAAAGGGAGAGAAAAGTCAGGAGCATGTAAAAGCGGTCCACCGCACCGAGCAGCCTTTATCTGGGTAAAAGCCCGCTGGCACTGCTCCGTCCACTGAACCGTATCTGGAGCGCCTCCTTTTTAGTCAAATCAGTCAGCGGGCTAGCGAGGTCCGAATAATTAGGTACAAACCATCTATAAGGAACTGCCTAACCTCCTTTTTGGTCTTAGGACTCGGACAGGTCGCAACCGCAGCTGTCTTATCAATTTGGGGACGCACCTGTCCATGCCCCAAGTGGAAGCCCAGATACTTTACTTCAACCCACCCAATTGCACACTTCTTCGGGTTGGCCGTGAGCCCAGCTCTTCTCAGCGTTTTCAGGACAGCACGCAAATACTGCATATGACGCTGCCAATCATTACTATAGATGATGATGTCATCTAAATAAGCAGCGGAAAATGCAGCATGCGGCCTGAGAATTCTGTCCATCAAACGCTGAAAAGTCGCCGGTGCCCCGAACGGAAGCGCGACAAATTGGTGTAACCCGAACGGCGTGGTAAAAGCTGTTTTTTCTTTGGATATTGGAGATAAGGGGATCTGCCAATACCCCTTCGTTAAGTCCAGCGTCGAATAAAAGCGAGCAGAACCAAGCCAATCAAGCAATTCGTCAATCCTCGGCATTGGATACGCATCAAATTTAGACACACTGCGTTCACCTTTCTATAATCCACACAGAACCGAATCGAGCCATCAGGTTTAGGTACTAAAGCTATCGGGCTCGCCCAGTCACTATTGGACTCTTCTATTACCCCCATGTCCAGCATTGTCTCTAAATCGGCCTGAACTATTTTCTTTTTGTGTTCCGGCAAACGATACGGGCGCTAACGTACTACGACCCCCGGATCCGTCTCAATGTGGTGCTGAATGAGGTTCGTTCGACTAGGCAGGGGCGAGAACACATCTGCAAACTCAGCTTGTAAGGTTTTTTATATCAGTGAGCTGCGAGGGTGAGAGGTGGTCGCCAGAGGGAGCCAGAGCGAATGATTGGGGTTTGATATTTGCTTCTGGCCTGAGGTCCTTCTCTCCACTCACCACTGTCGCCAGCATCACTGCCTCAGCCTCAACCCATTTTTTAAGCAGGTTGAGGTGATAAATCTGACGTCCCCCGCCCCTATCTGTTCGAATTACCTCATAGTTGAGATCACCAATTCGCTGTGTGACCTCAAATGGCACTTGCCACTTTGCGATTAATTTTGAGCTGGACGTGGGAAGTAATACAAGGACCTTATCTCCCGGTGCAAATTGACGAAGTCTAGCCCCCCTATTGTACTGCTGTCTCTGTCTGTCCTGGGCCTGTAACAAATTCTTCAAAGATAGCCGCCCCAATGTGTGGAGTTTTGTTCTCAAGTCCAGGACATACTGAATTTCGTTCTTACTAGCGGACGGTCCGTCCTCCCAAGTCTCCCTCAGTACATCCAACACCCTGTGGGGCTGACGACCAAAAAGAAGCTCGAAAGGGGAAAGCGCCGTGGAGGCTTGGGGGACCTCGCGTACAGAAAACAAAAGGGCTTCCAGCCATTTATCCCAATTTTTGGCGTCTTCGTGAACGAACTTACGAATCATGGCTTTTAATGTACGATTAAAACGTTCGACCAGACCGTCCGTTTGTGGGTGATACATGCTGGTGCGAATCGATTTAATGCCCAATAATTCATAAAGCTCGCGAACCGTTTGTGACATAAACGCCGTGCCTTGATCGGTGAGGATCTCATTAGGGATCCCCACCTGGAAGATTAACGAAAACAACACGCTTGCCACACTCTTAGCTGAGATATTGCGAAGCGGGACTGCCTCCGGGTATCGTGTTGCGTAATCCACCAAGACTAACTAAAACGACGCCCTCGTGCTGACCGTTCAAATGGCCTGATGATGAGGTCCATTCCAATTCGTTCGAAGGGGACCTGCATCAGCGGAAGGGGGCACAAGGGTGCTTTTGGGTTGGCCGGTGGATTAACCCAGTGACTCCCAACCCCCGGTCCGCGGACCGGTGCCGGTCCGTGAACACGTTAGTACCAGGCCTTGAAATATTCCCAGAATTTTTTTTTCCATAATGATATTTGTCTTTTTAAGATGCTTTTTAACGTGTTTCTTTGAGCGCCTTCCGATTGCTTGGCAACGCGTCATATCTAGTGCAGCTGAAGTGACAGAAGTATGCGGAGAGATGAGCGGGCTCAGCAGACTTTAATGCCTAATTTCATTGCGGACAGTTCCGGTAAAAGGAAAGACGATGACCAACTTGAAATATAGAGAAAGAAAAAGTCAAGCTTCAATCGTAAATACGATACCTCATACATTAGGTATGGATTCACGACAACAGGCGATTCCGTGGCGTCAAATCCGTTGTGTGTAATTTGTGGTGAAAAACTCTCCAATCAAGCAATGAAGCCGTCAAAACTGCGGCGGCACTTCACCAAACATCCAAATCACGGAGTGTTTGCTATTGTATTCTGAAACTGTTACTAATATAGGCCTAGTAGGCTGTGTAATGTATCCTGGTTGACTTTATGATTAGTTTTGCACATGCATCGCCGCAGAGTTAACTATTTCTGACAGTACCGGACAGCCTCTGTCTCGTTCACTTCACGTCTTTGGGCGTCAGTGTCCAATTTACCATCAATGAAATCTAACCTTTGTGTAATTGAGAGAATTACTAAAATAAAAGTTAAAGGTTTTTAATAAAACTCAAAAGATGTGTGAAATTTCAGGATTTATGAGTGATGTTAGTCTAGTAGAATTTTCTAAAAAATATTTTGCTACCTAAAAGTTAAAGATTTTTTGTGTCACGCATGCATGTCTATTTCCCTCATATTAAATATAAAAACGCATGTCGACTGATATGTTTCCTTTGTCTGAACTCCTTTATTAATGGAGTATATAAACAGCCTTTTCAATATATTAGTATTAAAATGCATTTTCTGAGCATTTATATTTCAAGTTTTTACTGCACATGTCGAAATGTGCGCTCTTTGGTCCAACAGTGCTTGGGTCACCATATATCGGAAAACATTTGGAATGGGTCAGACATAATTCTGACCAATTATTAAGTTTTCTGCGTATCAAATGCACGTAAAAACTAATTTTCGCGTATAAATTGCATGATAATACACAACGCATGTTAATGCATAATCCTTATTGAATCCTTATGTGAATTTAGGGGGCGGCCGGGGGTGGGGGTTCAAACGTCTATGCACCTGCTTGTGAGTGAGTGCTATGTGAGTTGCTTTTGAAGTAGACCTAATTGAATGGGAGAAAAGATAAACTTTTTGTGAACCGTTCTGAAAGTTTAAAAAGATTGGTATGCAAGGAGCCTTTGTTGCCACCTAGCTCATAATATGCAGATAAATTATATCCTGTTACTGTTTTGCACAGTGATATGTTCCGAATCCAAAAAAAAGCATCTTAATAAGAGTAGACCTACTGTAAAAAAGGCCCCCTTGTGGCTGTTAAGCATCAGACACTTTGACGTGACACTCTCTCTCCTACTGTAAGATGCCTCGCTTCACCTGAACTTTTAGCCAATCACAAGTTGATTCAGGATCGCTGCGCGCGGAAAGCATTCTGTCAGAGACTTCGTCTGAAGCGCATCCTAGCCACACAAGCTCATTTAACTTCAACTTCAACTACATTATTCGGTGTGCGTCCGTACAAGTAAGAATCAGGATTTGTTGTTATCATTGTTAAAGCTAGATTGGCAGTGTTTTGTCTGTATAGTGTTGTTAAATCTAAGCACTGGGTTATTCTGTACAGCTAGGCTTTGTGAGGTAATGTTTCCTATCGATGTATAGATTGCCACTCAGGCATTATTCTTTAGTTTTGCATTGTAGAATACTAGTTAAGCACTTATTGTGTCTAGTTTGTAAATTATTGAGGTGATATTTGCTTTCAGTATATTTAATCTATCATAGTGACGAACCGTCTGTATGCGCACTGATTATCACGTGATGTTTTCGTGATGGCCGGCAGTAGTTATTTTTACGACCATCAGAGGGAGCCATTGTATATGCTAATGGTTTATTTTTCTCTTTGTTACAGTCATAGCTGTTTAGATCTATAGAATAGCCTTTTCTATTCTGTTAACGCTGGTTTGACTGTTCAAATATTACTGTATTTTATTTCTGCTATATTTAGAATAGGATACAGGTAATGCAAACTGATGTTTGTTGTTTGGTGATTATTCATTCACATTCAACTAAGCATGTTTGAACAAACTCTTGCTCCCTGGTCCAACCCTTGGTTCACCTCTCCTGTCAGTTTTCTTGCGCTTCAGAGAACATTGTGTGGCCTTCAGCAGTGACATACGGGGGATGTTTCACCAAGTCAAGCTCCTTCCGGAGGATGAGCCTCTCCTCCGCTTCCTCTGGAGGGAGCTTAAGTGTGATGAACAACCCACAGTCTACCAGTGGAAGGTGCTTCCCTTCGGCACTACCTGTAGCCCCTGCTGTGCTACATACGCCCTACAGAAGCACGTTACCGACCATACTCAGCCAGCTGATGCAGTGAGAGCCTCTGTGTTAAGACATTTTTATGTGGATAACTGTCTTCAGAGTGTGCCTACAGTTGAAGATGCCAAGTCTATCATCGACAAGCTGCAGACTCTCCTTGCCGAAGGAGGCTTTGAGTTACGCCAGTGGGCCAGCACCCATCCAGAGACCATCCATCACCTCCCTGCTGAGGCAAGATCGGCTAGTGCTGAGAAGTGGATAGCCCAAGGTCACCCAGGTCAAGAGGAATCAGCCCTGGGCCTGCAGTGGGACTGTAGAGAAGACACCCTATCCTTCAAGTGTCGAGAGGCTATAGCCACTGAAGAAGTTGTCACCATGCGTTCCATTTATAAAGTGGTGGCAAGCCAATATGACCCCATTGGCTTTCTAGTACCTTACACCACCAGGGCCAAAGTGGTCATTCAACACCTGTGGGACAAAAGGTGGGACTGGGATGACCCTGCTCTGCCGGATCACTTACTAGCCGCATGGAGAGAGTGGGATGATGAATTATCTCACCTACAAAGCATAGCACTTCCAAAGTGTTACACCAGCCATGAGTTAGACTTTCCTACCTGTGAGTGTGAGATCCATGTGTTCTGTGATGCCTCAGAGAGAGCCTATGGATCTGTGGCATACCTCAGGACCAAGAATCCTCAGGGAGTCATCCAAGTAGCTTTCATCACTGCAAGATCCAGGGTTTCTCCAAAAAAGCAGCAGTCAATCCCTCGCTTGGAGTTATGCGCTGCTCTGACCGGAGCACAAATGGCTCAGATCCTCAAATCTGAACTCACACTGTCCATCAAGCGGGCGGTTCTTTGGTCGGACTCTACTACCGTGCTCCAGTGGCTGCAGTCGGAGTCATGCCGATATAAAGTGTTCGTTGGCACACGTGTTGCAGAGATTCAAGATCTCACCCAAGGCGACACCTGGCGGTATGTGGACTCTCCACAGAACCCTGCCGATGACATAAAACGTGGTAAACCTCTCAACACGTTGACACCTGAGAGCCGCTGGGGTCAAGGCCCAACCTTTTTGTGGTGTGACCCAGACAAATGGCCACAGAGTCCTCAGATCCAGACAGAGGCAGATCAGAGTGAAGAGCGCAAGAAACCTCCGTTCTGCAGCCTCTCAACTACCACGCCAAGTCATCTCCCTGATGCTAAGCAGTTCTCTTCCTTCAAGGACCTCCTGACTGCCACAACTAAGACTCTACATGGGGCGGCCCCAGGCAACGTCACAGCCTACAGACAAGCACAGCTGGCTCTGCTACAGCAGGTCCAACAAGACAGTTTCCCCATGGACTATGCCCAGCTGCAATCAGGAAAACCAGTCGCTAAGAGCAGCAGACTTCTCAAGCTGGCACCAGAGTTTGACCACAGGGACAAGCTTGTTTGTGTTGGCGGACGTCTGCGTCATAGTAACCAGCTGGAACTGAATACTGTTCACCCGGTGGTGTTGGATGCCAAACACCCAGTCACGCAGTTGCTCATCCAAGATTATGATTACCATCTGCACCATCCAGGCCCAGAGAGGGTCTTCTCAGAGATGCGCCGCAAGTATTGGCTACCAGGAGGGCAAGAGGCTATCCGCAGCTTTCAGCGCAAGTGCCTAGAATGTCAGAAATGGCGTGGAAAGCCACAAATCCCTAAAATGGCCGACCTGCCTCCATCCAGAGTCCGACTTTTCAAGCCAGCATTTTACTCAACAGGAGTAGACTGCTTCGGTCCATACTCTGTAGCAATTGGAAGGAGGAATGAAAAGCGCTGGGGGATAATCTTTAAATGCATGACCACTCGAGCTGTGCATATCGATCTGCTCTCCAGTTTGAATGTAGACTCATTCCTCATGGCTCTGAGACGGTTCGTTGCCCGCAGAGGAAAGCCGTTCGAGCTAATATCAGACCAGGGGACTAACTTTAGAGGTGGCGATCGTGAGCTCCGGGAAGCATTCGCCGACCTTGCTCCAGACATCAAAGCTCAACTCGCTTCTCAGCAGATCGACTGGAAATTTAATCCACCTAACGCCCCCCACTTTGGCGGCTGCTGGGGGCGCGAGATACGCTCAGTAAAACAAGCCCTGCAAGTAACCCTTGGAGCTCAGCTTGTGACAGATGAGGTACTGAGAACCCTACTAGTTGAGATTGAAGGGATTCTCAATTCCAAGCCGTTAGGCTACACATCTGCAGACATCGCCGACTCTGACCCGATAACTCCCAACTCCTTGCTCATTGGGCGGCCAGATGCTTCTCTCCCGCAAGTGGTGTATTCTGACTCCGAGCTCCTTAGCAGTAGACGTTGGCGCCATAGCCAGCTGTTGGCTGATCACTTCTGGAAGCATTTCATTCGTTTCTATTTGCCCAGCCTCCAGACCCAACAGAAGTGGAATGCTGACAACCCAGATCTGCACATCGGCAAGACTGTCCTCATCATCGACCCACAGCTGCCTCGCTCACTGTGGCCAGTGGGTACTGTTATCAGCATCTTCCCCGGCCTCGATGGTAAGGTACGATCTGCTGAAGTGAAGGTGGGAGACCGGTTGTACACTCGCCCTGTGGCTCGACTTATTCAGCTTCCAAAATTGTCAGACTAACCATCACCAGATGATCGTGAGCCTTTTCTTCTTCTGCAGATTCCTTTCAGTAATCTGGGGGCGGCTGTAAAAAAGGCCCCCTTGTGGCTGTTAAGCATCAGACACTTTGACGTGACACTCTCTCTCCTACTGTAAGATGCCTCGCTTCACCTGAACTTTTAGCCAATCACAAGTTGATTCAGGATCGCTGCGCGCGGAAAGCATTCTGTCAGAGACTTCGTCTGAAGCGCATCCTAGCCACACAAGCTCATTTAACTTCAACTTCAACTACATTATTCGGTGTGCGTCCTTACAAGTAAGAATCAGGATTTGTTGTTATCATTGTTAAAGCTAGATTGGCAGTGTTTTGTCTGTATAGTGTTGTTAAATCTAAGCGCTGGGTTATTCTGTACAGCTAGGCTTTGTGAGGTAATGTTTCCTATCGATGTATAGATTGCCACTCGGGCATTATTCTTTAGTTTTGCATTGTAGAATACTAGTTAAGCACTTATTGTGTCTAGTTTGTAAATTATTGAGGTGATATTTGCTTTCAGTTTATTTAATCTATCATAGTGACGAACCTTCTGTATGCGCACTGATTATCACGTGATATTTTCGTGATCGGCCGGCAGTAGTTATTTTTACGACCATCAGAGGGAGCCATTGTATATGCTAATGGTTTATTTTTCTCTTTGTTACAGTCATAGCTGTTTAGATCTATAGAATAGCCTTTTCTATTCTGTTAACGCTGGTTTGACTGTTCAAATATTACTGTATTTTATTTCTGCTATATTTAGAATAGGATACAGTTAATGCAAACTGATGTTTGTTGTTTGGTGATCATTCATTCACATTCAACTAAGCATGTTTGTTTCATTTCTTTATTTGTTTTAGAACCACACTTCAATGTACAAATTCAATCATGCAGTTGTGAATTCAATAAATACTTCAAACGAAGAAATCTTGCTGTGAGCTCTAACTAACGATCCACCAACTATTTAAATCAAAGAAGCAAGTCTTCTGTACACCTACATTCTTATGCCATGCCATAAAATACATTAAGTTATTAGTTAAGATATGTACAGCAATGCACATTTCATGGCAAAAAGCTTGATGTTATGCAGAGGAAATTACAAAAAGCAATATACAAGCATCTGTTGCATTTAATCCTCTGTGAAGTCATATAATTAACTTTACATTGTGAACACACTAAAATCTAACAAATTCACAGAAAAGATTGTCACCCATCCTGTACTGGCCAAGTTCAGTTATGCAGTTATAACTTATCAGCTACTTTTCATATAACTGGAGAATGTGTTGTCTTTTCATGCTCTTTTGTAATGAATTAGTTGATTTAGTTCACAAAAGAATTATAAGTAAATCTTTTTCTGAACTCATTGACTTGGTGATCCATGTCATTGGAATTAAAGAGTAACGGAAAACAATGACTTTGAGATGAGATTTTTACTGAAATTGAAAATTCAGTATGTTCTTTAAAGCCACCGAATGATGGATTCTCTAGTCATAAAAAAGTAGCAATATCTAAACACGACCAACATAGGATGGATGACAAGATGTTCTGTAAATCTAATTGAATGACCTCGGAACAATTGGACTATAGTACATATAAATTGCATAGCCCATATGTTTTTATTTCAGCCATCATTAACTTGAACTGATTTTGGAAAAAAAAAGATGCAGTTTAAGTGAATGGCGACTAAGTCACTCCCTATTTATATATATATAACACTTGTTACCAACAGGTTACATGCTTATTAAAACCACAGTAATATATATATACATATATATATATATATATATATATATATATATATATACACGCACACACACGCACACGCACACACACACACACGAGTTAGTTAATTTGGCCCAACTACTTTATTAAAAACTACATTAAAAATAATTCCTGTTTTGATCAGAATCCTAGGAAACCAGCCTGTGGACGTGATGACATTATCAAAGTCATCAGTGCTGCAAAGGAACAGATTATTACAGGAACAAACATAGCAGTTCCCGTTCCCACAGAAAAGGTTTGGGCAGATTTAAGCAAACAACTAAATTACAGGACTAAATTATTACTTATTACAGGAACAAACATAGCAGTTCCCATTCCCACAGAAAAGGTTTGGGCAGATTTAAGCAAACAACTAAATAACAAAGTTTCACCAAAGAACCTTTATATTATTGTGATGACAAATAGACACAATATATGGCAAATTCTTGAGCTATGCAAAATCGACACAGATACCCAAGATCAAGGTCCAAATAGTGACAGCTCACAAGAAAGCTCAGCAGATTTTCATTCAGCAGTGTCAAAGACAGACAAAAATCAGCAAAGTTAATGCTACGACATTACATTTGAGATCAGTCTCTCTCATCAGAGATGGGTAGAAATCTGGCCTGGAAAGGTTGATTACAATGACAAAAGAGAATACACCATCCTGAAACGTGGTGCATGGGCACACGTCTTTTATGAAGAGATATGGAAAAATATCAAGACCTCATGCACTCTTAGATTCAGAAGGGCAATTTTTTTTCCAAATAATGCATCTCACTACATAGACATAATTGGGAACTGCACAAGTGTGACGCTCAATTGTCTATAACAGCAGAGAACATGCCAGTGGACAATGAACCAGTTGTGCTTCAATGCATAATCCGCAATGTTGATGAAAGTCTTCATACTGGCAAAGCAAAATGGAAGTTATCAGGGGATCTGAGAACACGTGTCTCTAAAGAACTCTGGGAAGGCCGAAAACCAGCACATGTATAGCGAGCAGCTGAAGCTTATAAAATGATGGATGTTGGTGACCCAGAGCCTAGCCACCTGCCAAATCTGGCAACATTAAGTGTACTGTTCTCGCTGAGGTGTACCAACTCCAACTAAACAGTGAGCTTAACTCTCTCTATTCATGAAGTTTTATTTTCTTCACATTGTACTGAATCCATACATATGAGATGAGAGAGTGAAACTAAAAAACAAACAGCAAAATACTGAAATTAGCTAAGCCACTTAGCTTTATGAACATAACTTTTACGGCACAATTTCAATATGCTTAAAAGATAACTTAGTCAGAACAAAGATTATATACATACAAGCGATGCTTCTACTGGGAAATGGGCAGGATGAATTTTCTCTGGCGCAATGACCGTCTGCATTTTTTAACTGGTCTGCCTTTTTTTTAATGCATTTCTAACGCGGCTTCCTACTTCCGTTTTTAGCCCAGTAAACAAACGTCAAAATAAGAGTCTGAAAGAAACTGAAAGTATACCAAATAAAAGCATAAAATTAAACTTAAATGCCAGAAGGGCAGAACACTCCCCGTCTGACCTTAAAGGTGACTATTAACTATCAAATGTCTCTGAACCTTCAGTCCTTGGGCAGAAGAAGAACTACTTCTGACACTGGTCTCAAGAACACCTTTGCAAGAACCTTGATCCGATGTCCTGAGCTCTACCTTCCTTACTTTGCTGTCTCTACCAGGAAAGACAGCTGTGATCCTTGCCATAGGCCACGTGTTACGGGCAGCTTGCCTGTCCTTCAGGAGCACAATGTCCCCTTCTTTCAGGTCACGTTGAGAATTTTTCCATTTTCGGCGGACTTGTAGAGTGGGAAGGAACTCCTGACGCCAGCGACGCCAGAATCTGTCAGCGAGAGCTTGAACTTGTTTCCATTGTCTGCTGAGAAGATCCTTATCTGTGAAATCTCCCTGTGGTGGGACCACCCCAACCTTCTGGGTAAGTATCATTGCAGGAGACAATATGAACGGTGACTCTGGGTCAGAGGAGACTGGAACGAGAGGCCTGGCATTGATTATTGCAGTCACTTCCATCATGAGTGTACAAAGGACGTCGTGGGTGAGTTCTCTTGAAGCAGGATTGCATCAAGGATCCGTCTTTATAGGCCTATCATACGTTCCCACGATCCTCCCATATGGGACGCATGAGGAGAATTGAACACCCATGAGCAACCCTGTTGACTCAATAAGTTCTGCACTGTGAAGTCAGGTTGTTGTCGGCTTAATCCCAGTTCCTTTGCAGCGGCTACAAAGTTTGTTCCGCAGTCCGATCTTATCTGCTTCGCAGGTACCCGTATGGCAAAGAAACGTCTCAATGCATTGATGCAACTGGATGTGTCTAGGGAGTCGATGAGGTCGATGTGCACGGCTCGGGAGCCCATACAGCAGAATAGCATAGCCCATCGTTTGCTTTGGGCCTGTCAACCTCGTGTACGCCTGGAGATGATTTGCCACGGTCCAAACACATCCACTCCAACATAGGTGAATGGTGGACATGTGTGCAAGCGTTCTGGGGGCAAGTCTGCCATAAGTTGTTCCTCTGTTCTTCGGCGTAACTTTCGGCACACTACACATTTGTGCAAGACAGAGGCAATAAGTCGTTTTCCACCCATGACCCAGAAGCCCGCTGCTCTCAGGGCCCCTTCTGTGAAGTGGCGGCCTTGATGCTTTACCTCTTCATGATATTGTTGCACCAACAGTAGAGAAACGTGGCTGGTCTTGGGCAAGATGATGTTTTTTTTTCCTGAGTGCTCAAGTCGGCGTGTTTTAATCTGCCACCAACACAAATCAAATCACCTTCAAGAACAGGTCTGAGCTTGTGAAGAGAAATGTCTTTGGTTACAGCTTGTCCAAGCTAAAGAACTGTGAGCTCTTTTGCATAAACATCTTCCTGTGCGGCTCTGATGATGATGTTTTTCGCCTGAGACAACTCATCCGCAGTGCGTGGGAGGTTGCAGTGATGTCATCCTTTACATTCACTGGACTTGTCATGTTTGTAAGTGCTGGCTATGTGGATGAGTAGTGCAATAGCCCTGGTGAGGGAATGCATGCATGAAAAGCGCTGTAACCGTGTGGCGGTAAGGCCTCGGTTTTGAGTCTGAGTAAGAAAACTACTCACTTCAGGTCGTATATCCTGGTCTGATTCTGGGTTAACAAGTTCAAACGTCCGGCCTGTATCTATGTCAGATGGATTTGGTTTGTGTAAAAACGCTGGTCCAGTGAACCACATAGTCTTTGTCAATTGAGACGCAGGAACTGACCTGGATGCGTGGTCAGCCGGGTTGTCCTCTGTGTTGACATAGAACCATTGGTTTGGTCTTGTGGATTGACGAATTTGTCTGACTCTATTGTGAACGTAGACGTAGAAGCGTTTTGTCTGATTGTGAATATATCCAAGCACGACCTTGCTGTCACAATAGAACTTGATTTCATCCAGCTTCAGGTCCAATTCATCTTGGATAAGTTCGGCCACTTCCACGGCTAACACTGCGGCACACAATTCCAACCTAGGAATGGTAGGTTTGGAGTGTGGGGCCAGCTTAGCCTTCCCCAAGATGAATCCTACTTCGACTTGTCCTTCAGCTTGAATGGTCATGAGATACGCCACAACTCCAATTGCCTTTGTCGACGCATCGAAAACACGCATAGCTCTTTGTGTACAGCATTGGAAAGTGACGTTGCTGTGTATGAACGTGGGATATGCAGCTTGCTTAAGTCGTGCAGTGACTCAACTTTTGGTCTGGAAGAGGAGCATCCCAGTCACATGTGTTGACACTGAGTTCCCTCAAGAGACTTTTGCCTTCAATAGTCACCGGTGCAACCATGCCTAAAGGATCGAAAACGCTATTCAATGTTGACAGGACTCCCCTGCGAGTGAAAGGTTTCTTGTGCTCTGAGACAGTAAATATGAAAGTGTCTATCGTTGTCTCCCACAGCAGTCCCAAACTGCGTTGCACTGGTGTAACTTCACCGCTAAGGTCAAGGTCTTTCTGAACTGCCCTATCCTCTGGTGCAAAGGCCTGAAGGACGGCTTCACTGTTTGAGGCAAACTTGTGAAGCCTCAGGTTCGATTCACTGAGAGAGAGGTCTGTGTTCTCTGTAGCAGACTGATGGCTTCAGCTTCAGTAGGCACACTGATGAGCCCATCATCTACATAAAAATGATGTTCGACAAACTGGACCGTGTCTTTACCATGTTTGTGTGCACTTTCATGGATGGCTCTCCTTAACCCTCTGACACCTAAGGGTATTTTTACAATAAATTTTCCGTCTGGTGTCATTTACTAAAAAAGCTTGTAAAATATCAACCCTTTGGTGCACAGACAATTGACACACCTCTTTTTTTTCAGGACAAATTGAACTTTCAGCATATTTGTGTTACATTGATGTCACCTGAATGTAAAATAAGTTATGGGACCATAAAGACAAATGAAAAAATAAATCGGAAATGGAATCACTCAATTATTTATTGAAATCACACACAAATAAATAAAAGCTAAGCAATTTTCCTCTGGAAAATAGTTTGTTCATGTCTCTGGAGCACAGGAATAAACATTATAACTTGTACAGAACAAAAACTATTGACATTTTTCCAAAAGAAGTCCAGGCGTTTGGGGCCTCATGAAATTCACTGGTGCCAAGCCTCAAAACAGTTCCTATCAGCAATCACACAGAGGGCCACATCACAGGTTTTGCATTTCTATTTTATTTATTCTTTTATTTATTATGTTCTTTTTATTCTTTTATAATACATTTATACTACTATAATACTTTTTTACAGTAAATAAATAAATGGCACTTCAGCTGGGTCTATCCTGGTAATCTAGTTCCTCATCTGTCAAAAAGCTCTGTTCTCCTTAAAATCCATCATCCTGCAATGCAACAAAATAGACCAGCGCTTTATTTACGTCCATTTCGCTGTGTTTCTCTGTGAATCGCCCGTCTCCGTGAGTCTCTCTATCTCTCTACACTATATCAGCGCTTGGTTCATGCGTAATGACGCACACCAATGTTTACGACGGATCAGCCTGTAATTGGTCAAAAACCATCACGTGAAAACATCACGTGATATCCAGAATGTCCGCTAGCATCGAGCTAGCGGCAAAAATGACGGAATATTTATGAATTATGGACTTCAATCAAGAGTATCAAAGTTTGACATAAAGCGATTGGATTTATTGCTGAAAACCTCTGAAAGGAAGCACAAGTTCCAGGCTGGATAGAAAACCTTCTGGAAAGGCTAGAAAGACCCGAAAGACACCCCCGTGATGGCTAGCTCGTTAGCTTTCTGCTGGAAAAAACGGTAAGAAAATCGATAAATCTGTCATCGAGTTATGTAAACATTTATCGGAGGTGACGTGTGGCATCGCCGACGATGCCGTCGGGCTCAGGGGGTTAATCCGTAGATGGCTACGGATGGTGACGGACTGTTGCCGAAAACATGGACCCTCATCCTGTAGTCGATAAGGTCCTTAGACATGTCATTGTCTCTGTACCACAAAAAACTCAGGTAGTCTCTATGGTCTCTGCGGACAAGAAAGCAGTGGAACATCTGCTGTATGTCAGCGATCACTGCTACCTGTTCCTTGCAGAAGCAGATTAGCACTCCAATGAGTGAGTTATTGAGGTCTGGGCCTGACAGAAGAACATCATTTAAAGATGTGCCAAAGTACTTTGCACTAGAATCAAACACCACACGGATGCTTCCAGGCTTTTGCGGGTGGTAGACTCCGAAAGTGCAGTGTGAGGAGATGGCTGTACTGTCGCTAGCATGTTCCTCTTCCTCCCTGCCATTGTCTGGTGGGGTTGTAGGCCTTCTGTAGACTTGAGTTAGTGGACCTGGATGCATAGCAGCATGATGTCGGTCGCTGTCGCACTCCAGGCACTTTACTGTTGTCCTACAGTCTCTTGCAAGATGACTAGATGATGTACAGCACCTGAAACAAATTCCATTCTCCTTTAGAATGCTCTGCAAGAGCCTTCCCTCTAAATGCTCTGCATTTTCTTAGCGAATGTGGTTTATTATGAATGGGACAGTTTTTCTCTGGTCCACCGAGCTTTCTCTCAGGTGAGTTCACAGGTGGGTCTTTACCTGAAGAGATGTCTGTCTTGTGAACGAAATTTTTCTTACATAATTATTTGAGACTACTTTGTCTGACTTCAGTCCGTTGTTGCTGGCATATAGAAGATTGAAACTGGGATCGTTCCTCCGGTGTGCTTCGTCGCAGATGAAATCGGCAAAGTAATCGAATGGGGAGAAATACCCATTGTTATCTTCTTTAAATCTTGAGCCGAGTGAGAGCCATTTCTCCTGTAGCCCATAAGGGAGTTTCTCCACGATGGGCCCAATGCCCGTGGCGGCATCCAGGTAGGCCAATCCTTTGAGGTAACCCTCTTCTTTGGCACCCTGAATTTCCATAAGAAGATCACCAAGGTCTCTCAGCTTCCCGTAGTCTTTCGTTGATATTCTTAGAAATTCATCCAATCTCTTAAAAAGAGACTTCTCCATTACTTCAGGTGCAGCATAGCACTCTTGGAGGCGATCCCAGGCCTTTTTAATTGCCACATCTGGGTTTCCAACATTCACAGAGCGAATTCTTTTTATGTGTTTCACAGACTCTGGTCCGAGCCATTTAATCAGCCGATCTAACATTTCAGTGGAGGTGATTCCTAAGCCAGTAGTAGCAATACTGAATGATGACTGCTATGCTAAATAGTTTTCAGGTTTAGCATGTTCACCTCATGTTAACATGCTGAACCTCATGTTCAGCAGTCGCGACTGTAGCCCATAAGTGCGAGCACAAACGCACCACCAGACAGGTTTGTAGACGAGATGGAGAGCGCCTTGCTTGTGTGACGTCACTCATAAAACACTCATCACTACTTCTCCAAAGATTTTCGCCCAACCTGTTCTCAAGTTGTGTATCCTTGCCTTATTGTTTGGACTGTATTCCCACCTCCCCTATTCTGTGCCGTTACTTGTTTTCAATCAATAACAACCGTTGGTTATTCTGCATCTGGGTCTCCCTCTCAGAATTCCTGACACAGACAGAATAATGCTCTCTTACTGCCAAACACACAGAGCGATAATGTGTAGGTCTGGATCAGAAGGCAGTTTCTCAGAAAGGTTTCGGTTGCCCTTGACTCCCGCTGCTCTGTTAACTAACACCTTAAAACCACAGGGAGGGTTGCTTTTACTTTGAAAGACATGGAAAGGTGTAACTGGTAGAAGGTGTTCACGGGACGTGCTGTGCTGTAAGTACAAAGAAAAAATCGGATCTTCATTGGCAGTAAAGAGCATACCTGTAAATTGAGTCATATAGAAGCAAACAGAAACCACACACAAAACCCCTATATACACACACGAGTCACCTTCAACAGCACATGACAGATGTGTGTCCATCAGAAGTATGCAGGCTTTATTCAAACTGTGTAAATATAATGCACTCACAATAAAGCAACCGTTCATATTTAAGATGATTTTGGTCAGCATGTCTCTTATGCGCACCATATTTTTGATCAAATTAATTGTAATGGAAACAAACAAACAAAAAACAGCAAAAAAAAATAATTCACTATTATTACAATTACTATAGAGTTTAGATTTTATATTTTATATTGTTGTAAGATGTTTAATTCCATATTGTGTTATATATTATATTCATGTACTTTTATATTTTAGTCATATATAAAAACAAAAGTTTGCCATTATTATATCATCATTAGGCCTATTTTGTCATACATAAAAAGGCAATTCAAAAGGTTTTTGAAAGAAGTCTCTTCTACTCACCAAGGCTGCATTTATTTGATCAAAAATACTGTGGAATATTATTACAACAATTTAAAATATGAATATAATTTGAATATATTTTAAAATTCAATTTATCCAGGTGATCAAAGCTAAATATTCAGTATCATTATTTATTTATTATTAAACATTTATTATTATGAGCATCATCGTCAATGTTAAAAACAGTTGTGCTGCTTCATATTTATTTCTACAAACCGTATCTTTGAAAAGAGCAGCACTTATTTGAAATCGAAATTATTTTTAACATTATTAATGTGTTTACTGTAACTTTAGATCATTACCCATATGAAAAAAACAGCATGATTCATATACAGCAACCATATATCTTTCTTACTTAAATTGGCCAGAATTATTACCTTATGTGTTTCATGTAAGACCAATACATGTCCTATACAAAATCAGACCGATTATGGCCCCTTTCATACTAAATAGCACACATACAACTTATAGGGGATTTGTGTGTCATATATGAATACTGTAAAAGTCAGTGGCGGGCCGTGCATTTAACACGTAACGTTAGGCCTTCTGTCTTACCTGAATTAAATGGTAAATGGACTGCATGCATTTATGCTTTCATAGACCTAATGGCCACCAAAGCACTTTACATTGCCTCACATGATTCACCCAGTGGTGGGCCGTCAGGGCCAGCAAGGCCTTCTCTGCTGGCCTAAACACTATCAGAATGGTCAGAGGATCTCTGGATAATCCGTAATTCGTTTGTAATTATAAAACGAAAATGCCGTTTTTCTGTTTTTTGTTTCAAATAGAAAAACCAAATAATCGTTTTTGGTGTCAGAATCAAAAAACGAAAAACCAATTAAAAACTGCCCGTTTTTCGTTTTTTGGCGATCATTTTATCGTTATTCATTTTTGAACAAAGAATGAAGTGAGTCTTTGAACTTCTGTCAATTCGTTTTTCGTTTATAAACCAAAAACGGAAGTCACGTTGGTCTATTCCTTATTTGGAAGCGAATGTAACCGGAAACACTTTCAAAATAAAAGTAACGAGGTGATGGTAGACTAAAACTGAACTAATATAACATTTTTTTAGTACAACTAAAGTAGCACTGGGTGTGAATAAGACTTTAGTTAACTGAAATAAAAATTAAAACAAATAAAATAATAACTCTGGCTGTTAGGGAGAATTAAACATTTGTAAGACCATTGGTGAATAGGGCCTACAGCTATGTATGCTATGACCAGGGCTCTGGATTGCAAGATTGCAACTCTTGTTTCACTAGCATATATGGCCTAAAATGTTCATCATTTGTGCCAAATGTGCATCAATTATATACAGGACAAAAATGTCCGTGTCAAAAAACTGTCATAAAAATGTGAAGCTTGGAGCACAGACTTAAGTTGGTATCATTTTAAAGAAGACCCATGGCAGATTATTGCTGAAGTAAACTAAAGCTTAATTAAAATAATAAGTAGTAAATCAAAAAAAAAGTTATATAGGTATAAGTTTATGAAAATTATTTATAAAAAAATATGATTTATAAAATATATATTTAGGTTTGTTTGGGTGCAGTAACAGATTTTCCCCATTGGGTGCCAGCAAAACTCCACTGGTGCACACAGTGATTGGATTTTAGATTTGCAAATTAGTTTTTCTCTCTCAAATACTACAAGCACACAAAGACATTTACACACACACAAAAAAATGTATTACACACATACAAACCACACTCTGACATCCACCCACACAATTATCGTTAATAAGCAGAAAACAGGAATAAAGCAATATTTGTTTTATAGGCCAAACCTGGACAACTGGCACCATCTGATAAAAAAATAAAAATTTTGGAGCCTTGCCAACAGAATAAAAGCCTCTTAACAAAGATTGCATCATTTTATAGTTAAATGACCCTGGGATTAAAAATTGCGGTTTCAATGGGAACATTTTTGTCCAAAGGGCGCTGATAGGGAGTATTTTGTGTACCTAATGCAGAATTATTATTATTAATATTTTTTAAGAAAATGGCGGTGAAATAGTAAAATTCCATAAAAATATACACCTGTGCCAAATTAGCATTAACACAGGTAAAGTGATTTAAAAAAAAATGAAAAGGTCAAAAAATGTCCATAAGGATGCACAAGGGTTAATGCAGCTTGTAGTTCTCATTAGTTATGTAGACCTACTTGTGTTTGATTCCCAGCATTACTCGGTCAAAAATGAGCTGGGACTTTCAGATGTTTTAGCGCTTTTGGGGGGTTTAATTCTGTTTGATTAACCACCGGGTAAAGGCAGTGCTCTGTACTTTTGGTACTTGTGTAAAGTAAAATAAAAGTGTTTAGTTTTTTACTTTTAGTTTTTTAGCATTTAGTTTTTCTCCCTGGTACTCGTGTCAGGGCCTCCCAAAGTTTCCCCAATACCTGTCCTGGAGGATGTGAGCCTGTGCACTGTGTGCAGGGTTTAAGGACTGATGATAGTAGCAGGACTGGCCCCAGTCACCTACCATCACTCTCTCTTCAAATAAATGCTGGACAGGCAGGACAAAGCAGAACACCACTCCTTCCTCTGGCACCATAAAAGGGCCTTGTTGTCACTTTCAGATATGTATGTGTTGCATGTCGAAATGAATGAATTCCCAGACGTGCATATAGTTTGATGGGTTCGTTTTTAATCTCTTCACTGCTTACATTACACGGCATTCAGTCGCAGTACACTAGCGCTGCGCGCGCTCACAACACTACCCTAAACACTTCTTCTCTTCCTACTTCACGCCCGCACCTCTCTTCTGTGGGCGCCCTCTCCTGTAGGATCACTATAACTACATGCCTGCTTGAGCTTTACTCACTATAAACTAATGCATTTGCATCAACGTTAATTTAAACACATTTCCCCATCATAAATGTATAATGCAAACGAACTAGATGAACAATAACAATAAAATAACATAAAATAAAAACATTTGGGGGGTATTCCTTCTCTGAACACTAACATTACAGGGAATGTTATTATGAGCCCCAGACTCTCCCCTCCAAAAATGAATGCTGTCTCAGCATTCCATAGTTCCCAGAGTCTCATAGAGTCTTGCAAAGAAGTACATAAGGGAGTCAGTCTCTTTACTTGATGCTCATTAGTCTTGAACCTGTCATTGCATGACATTTATCTCCCATTTCATGTCATCTGCTGAAATAGACACCACTGGCCACATGATGTCTGAAACATTGCTCCGTCATGGGACGGGCCATATGCATCAAGTGCTGAAAGTTTGCAACCGTAAACATACTCTATGCTCTATACACAGACCCACATAAGTGCTGTTCTGACTGAATCATCATATTTTAGCAATCTATGTGTCAATGTCTGTTTACTGGTACTTTATGTGTATTAAAGTAAACATATTACATCCCATTAACTTTGTCTTCATTATGAACCTTTGAACTGTGTTTTAACTACTTCCCATAGCAACTATGAAATTAAATGACTCTATGTGTAATAGAGGGTGTACCTAATGTATCATATGTCAATGTTGTTGGTGGGTGCCTTAGTCTGAAAGGATACTTTCTTTGTGGCAGGTGAGTTGATGCTGGGCTGATGTCGTTTGCCCCCCCGGATGATGTCTCCTGTCCCCCGTCTGCCACCTCATTCTCATCCTCCAGATCATCTGCCGACTTCTCTGAATTTCTGTCCTCTTCATCACACATTTCCATGGGGAGTACATGCTCGCATTCTGGCTCTTGCTCCACATCTGCTTCCATTGCCCTTGAACTGAACTCATCCTCTTCCACTCTTGGTCGGCTTTTTCTCTCTGCACGTTGCTGTTTCGGCAATGTAGTCCAGCCTCTCCAGTCATCCTCGTCCTCAGAATCCTCTTTCATCTCAGCCTTCACTTGATGTGTGTCCTTTTTCCCCTTCGCCACTGTCACTTTCCTCCTTGACTGTGTTTTACTCTCGTTCTGCTGGACATCATCAAAAGGTAGGAAGTCGCAAGGCAGCAAAAAGTTTCGGTGTAGGACCCTCGCTTCCCCTGGGCCACGTTCTGGCTTAACCACATACACTGGGCCGTCTGCATACTTCCTGTCCGTCACAACATGCACTCTATCCTCCCAGTATGACCGGAGTTTCCCCGGACCGCCTCTTTCTCCCCGATTCCTCACCAAAACTCTGTTTCCTGGTTGTAGATCTGCTCCATATATCTTCTTGTCGTAGCCTTGTTTTGCTCTCCTCTGCTCCTTCTGAACGGTCCTTGATGCCAATTCATATGCCTCTTTCATGCGCTTTCTCCACTTGGCAGCATACTCACTGTGCGACGCTCCACTCTCCCTTGGCTTCAAGCGGAACATTACATCGATGGGCAGCCTCGGGTGTCTGCCATACAGAAGGTAATAAGGGGCATAACCTGTCACTTCGCTGCGTGTACAGTTATACGCGTGGACGACCTTGTTTAGAGAGCTTTTCCAATCAGCCTTGGCTTGACTTGGGAGCGATCTCAGCATCGACAACAATGTTCTGTTAAATCTTTCCACTTGCCCATTTCCAGCAGGGTGGTATGGAGTCGTGTGGGAATGTTGAATATCACAGATTACCTCCATGTGTTCAAACAACTTGTTTTCAAATTCCCTTCCCTGATCGTGGTGGAGTTTAGTAGGGAACCCATATCTGAGAACAAAGTCGCCAAAGATCTTTTCTGCTGCTGTTTTTGCAGACTTATTTTTGCAAGCGTACGCTTGGGCAAAGCGTGTGAAGTGGTCCATTAATACCAGGATGTATTCGTAGCCACCCTTGCAGCCCTCCAGATGCAGAAAATCCACTGATACCAGTTCGAAAGGGTAAGTTGTCACTATATTGACCAATGGAGCTCTCGTCACTTTTTTGGGACGCTTGCGTTTCAGACAGCTACACACCTTGATGACATAATGTTCCACATTAGCCTGCATGTGAGGCCAATAAAACCTGTCCCGGATGAGGCTGAGTGTGCGCTCAACTCCCTGGTGGCCCATCTCCTCATGAAGCTCCTTGAACACTAACTGGCGGTATTTTCCGGGCAGCACTGTCTGGGTGCGTCCTGCTGATCGTCGACACAGTACTCCTTCCTCATCCACAAACAGCCGGTTTCTCTGCCTATACAGAACAGTCAACTCATCACGGCCATCTCGTCCCACCAACTTCGGCCAACGTTCCGCTAGCACGTACTCCCGCACCTTTCCAAGCACTGGATCTTTTTCTTGGGCTGCTCTCAGTTCCTCTGGGGTCACTTTGGTCTCTTGTGTTGTTCCTTGCTCCAGCTCTACCTCAGAGCAAATTGTTGTTAGGGTGATTGGACACATCCAGGGCTCATCTTCCTCCGGCTTCCGAAGAAGTGCGTCTGTGACAGCAACTATGACTCTTGGGCTAGCCTCTTGCGAATAGGTCTGCATGTAACTCTCCATGTCCAAAGGCATTCTTGACAGCCCATCAGCATCTCGGTGTACACGGCCTGGTCTATATTTGATGGTAAAGTTGTAGTCAGCCAACTCTGCTATCCATCTGTGGGTGGTGGCATTGAGCTTGGCCGTGGACAAAACATATGTCAGGGGGTTGTTGTCCGTATAGACCACAAAGGAGGTTGCGTGATATAAGTATTCACAGAATCGTTCACAAATGGCCCATTTCATTGCCAGGAACTCTAGTTTCCCCGAGTGCAAATGATAATTCTTCTCTGGAGCTGTTAGGGTCCGAGACCCAAAGCCAATGACCACCAGTTTCCCTTTCTGCCTCTGATACAGAACGGCACCCAGTCCGTCTTGCGATGCATCACAATGTAAGATGAAGGGCTGTTCAAAATCAGGGTAGCCTATAATGGGAGGATGCAGCAAGAACTCAAGGAGTTGGTTGAGGACATTCTGATGTTGTTCTGTCCAAGCTATAGGCCAACTGGAATGAAGTTGAGCTGTCTTTCTCACTTTGCCCCGACCCTTCTTACCGTTGTCCTCTTTACCACTTGTCCCCTCTCCTGGAGGCTTCCCTGTTGACAACAGTTCATAGAGGGGTCTGGCCATTTGGGAAAAACTGGGAATGTACGTGCGATAATATGACAGGAACCCCAGCAGTTGTCTCAGGTCTCCGACCGTCTTAGGCTTACGGTCTCTTAGTGCTTGCACGGGTGCAATTTCCTTGGGGTCCATAGTGTAGCCCCCTTTAGAAACTATTTTCCCCAGAAACTTTACCTCAGCCCTGAACAATTCACACTTCTTAGCCGTAAGCTTCACTCCATGATCTTGGTAGCGGCGTAACACTTCCTTAACATCACGGAGATGCTCCTCAAATGTCTTGCTATGCACGAGGTTATCATCTAAGTATGGAAGGCAGGTGTCATCCCGGAGTCCTACTAAACACTCCTCCATACTTCGCTGGAATTCGGCAGGGGCAGAGGACAGCCCAAAGGGGATCCTAACCCATTCATAAAGGCCCCATGGTGTTATGAAGGCTGTGTATGGTCGACTCCCCTCCTCCACAAACCCCTGATGATACGCCTTCCCCTGATCCAGGACCGAGAACCATGTACTTCCACATAAACTGTTTAGCATGTCCTGTACCCGTGGGATAGGATGACGATCTGGATGGATTTGCGGTTGAGCTCCCGGTAATCTATACAAAGACGTAAACTACCATCTTTCTTTCGGACACAAACGATCGGAGATGCATAGGAGGAGCGAGATTTCTGAATCCATTTATTCAAAAGGTCTTCCACATATTCTTTCACCTCCTTGTGTAGTGGTTTTGGAACGGACACATATGTGCGCTTTACTGGTGTAGTGTCACTCAGTCTGATTCTCATTTGGAGTGACGGGATGCAACCCACATCGTTCTCATCCTTTGAAAATGCTGCACACTCCTCCCTCAGCAGCTGTTTAACTTTTCTCTGTTGCTCTGGGTTGAGATGTTCAATTGACACTGGTGGGTCCCATAGAACACCATTAGAATCCTGTCCAGTGTTGTCAATCTCTTTCAGATCTTTCACCTCACGGCTTATCACGTCCTTCCCTTCAGTGACCACTACTCCCGCTGTCACCACATCCTCTCCAATATCATTCCATTCTGACTTCACAGTAGCAGGTTTGGTGTCTGCTGGATAAATGGACCTGACTTGCTGAACTCGTCCTAGTACAGTGCGGGGAGCAAGCATAATGTCCACATTGCTGATGTTGGTAACTGGAATGTGAACTTTAGTCAAGTTTCCCTTCTGAAGGCTGATCACCATCTTAGTTACATCAAGTCCCTCAGGCCATTGTGGAATAACTTCTGGTTCGAACAGGACTTCCTGTTTGGAAACTAGAGGACCAGCTCTCACTCTGCATTTCACCGCTTTAGTCTGTCCGGCAGCAACTACTGTAGTAATCCGTCCAACTTTCACAATTCCTTCTCTTACGACTTGGCCGTCATTCTGCATCATTTTAATCAATACAACCGCTTTATTGCAGTCACATGAAAAGGCTTCCTTTACCACTTCTGGAATTATATCAGGGTGCTGCTCCATTCCCTTTGTCACCAGCTGCTGAATAACATTATAGCCAATGATCGGAGGCTGCCCCACGCCCTGCTCACTGGAGAGAAGCACAGGCACCAGAAGTTCTGCCTGGGCCCCTCTTTTCCGCCCAAGTTGAAACTTCAACTCCACCCATCCCGAGAAGGGTATATCGGTTTGGTTGGCTGCTCGGCCAATGAGGGTTTCACCTTCGTCCAGCAGCTCACTTAAGCTGCGTGTCGCAATGTGGGGAAAACAAATATTCTTCCATTCCTCATTAATGATGGTCACCTGCGACCCTGTGTCCCAGAGCGCCTGCACCGGCACGCTTTCAAAGAAACAGTCGACCATACATCTTGGACCAATGAGGTTCTCCAATTTTGGATGTCGTCGTAAAGGTATGTGGTTGGTGTAGGTGGTAGCTCTAACATGCTCGGTTTTTCCTCTTTGTTCTAACTCCGCCTCCAGCTGTTTAATTCTTTGTCGCAGGAGCTCTTGAGTTTTCTCTTGTGGGTCACAGTAACTCAGAATGGAGGTTGAACTGTCTGGTCTCATTGAATGAACAGATATTTTTACATCACTTCTGCCCTCTGCTGAATTCTTTGGCGCTCTACAGCCCCGGGCGGCATGACCCACAGCTCCACATCTGAAACAGTGCTCGCATCGATCCTCTTCTCCTTTCTCCTGACAAGCTCTGCATCCCTTTCTGTAGCTGGGCCTTCCCTTGACTATACGCTCAGGAGGGTTGTTTTGTCCTTTTCGGAGTTCCGCAACTTCGTCTCTCAGGAGTTTTACCATCTCATATAACTCTGATTCTCTCCGCCCCTCCGTTGCTGATGTCTCTTTGCCTTTCCGTCTGACAACCTCACTTGTTTGTTCCTGAACCAGCACTTTGGCAGTCATTTCATCCTGCATGCATGGATGAGCCTGCACTTCTGGACACAATTTGTGTACTTTTGCCACTTTACTTCCGGTGCTCTTCTTTTGTTTATTTAGTCTCTCTGTTTCATCACCGGCTGCTTCGTTCATTTTGTTTATCAGCATTTCATCTGAGATTTTTGAATCGTCCAGGTACGGCCTCATCTGAAATTTAATATGATCACTGGTCAAACCTGTGCCAACCGAGCGTAGAAACTTTTTCTGAATGTGCTCCGTACTGAAATACTCGCCACCTTCTTCGCAAGAGCGCAACAGTTTTTCTTTTAGCTCAATGGCTCTGAAAAGGAAGGCTTGTGGTGATTCATTGGCACTTTGAGTGATGTTCAACAGTTTGTAGTACAGGTCTGTAGAACTGTCCTCTTTGAAATGTCCCTTCAATATTGTTTTCAGCTGTGAAAGTGTGAGATCTCTTTTAATTTCCAACATATTGCGTAGACTCAATCCTGGGCTTATAGCTTTTATTACTGCTTCAATAATTTCTGCTTCACAGTGGCCTCTCCTCAGTCCTCTGTCAACCTGGTGCATCAAATTAGTGAATGACAGTTTATCCTTTTGCCCACTCTCTCCAATCTGACCGCAGACTTTGAAATCTCTCCTCACAGTGACTTCAGGGGCCATGCCAATAAATTCTTGCTGTTCTAGGGGCTGATTTTTCCCTCTCTCGCCCTCTTTCACTTTTAATCTTCCCATTTTATCTCTCATCGTAGTATTTCCGATCTGTTGTTCAGAGGGATTTTGCTGTGAATCTGCCTCATTCACTACATCCTGTTCAATCCGGGAGCTGACTGTCTCGATTTTATTACTGCCGTCATCTTCCTCATCCTCGTTCTCTCGCGCCTCCATGAACGACAACATTGAACACAAATATTGCTTCGCCACGTCTTCTTCCTCGCTATCAATCGCGGCGTCAATCGACTCTGTAATCTTTCTGATAAGTGCGCGCTTAGTAGAGACATTTGCGGTAGGGATTTTGTTACAATCACATACCTCCTTCACTTGTTCGAGCGTCAACAGCCACAGTCTCTCCGTTACACGTTCGGCTAGAGCTTCCAGATCCATCTCACGCTAGTATGCACGCGCGCTTCCTCGGCCGAAACTCTCCGCTCTCACGCGGTGTTCCTTCTCGTGATCCCTTCGGCTCGCACTTCTCACAAATCCCAGCGGTGCCTCCAAGTTTGTTGCATGTCAAAATGAATGAATTCCCAGACGTGCATATAGTTTGATGGGTTCGTTTTTAATCTCTTCACTGCTTACATTACACGGCATTCAGTCGCAGTACACTAGCGCTGCGCGCGCTCACAACACTACTCTAAACACTTCTTCTTCTCTTCCTACTTCACGCCCGCACATCTCTTCTGTGGGCGCCCTCTCCTGTAGGATCACCATAACTACATGCCTGCTTGAGCTTTACTCACTATAAACTAATGCATTTGCATCAACGTTAATTTAAACACATTTCCCCATCATAAATGTATAATGCAAACGAACTAGATGAACATTAACAATAAAATAACATAAAATAAAAACATTTGGGGGGTATTCCTTCTCTGAACACTAACATTACAGGGAATGTTATTATGAGCCCCACATATGGTTTATGTTAAGCCACATCTTTGTGGATTTTGTGGCACTACTTTTGTGGAATTGGATGATGTCAGCTTATGACTTTAATTACAAATGTACATCATATTGTACAACGGTACAGTGAAGCATGGCTCTGCATTGCAACTCTTTCACTTGCACACACAACCAACACCACACTTTATGTAAAAAAGACAGGAGAGCATTATTTATTATCTTTGTCTTCAGTAAAGCAGATGTAAAACACTACAATGGGGATGTGTTGCTCTCAGGAGGAGGCTGTATTTGCACAATGACATCCTGGCTCTGGCTAAATCTACATCTGTCCACTGCAGAGGCTAATAACCACAACCTGGAAGAGGAACTATATAAATGTATCAAAGTATAATATAACCTTATAACATTTACAGTAGGTTTTAGTCTTCACTCACCCACTATGCTTGTAAAACATGTTAGGCCATATATGCTGTTGAAAGAGTTGCAATGCAGAGCCTTGCTCATGGCATACATACAGTAGCTGTAGGCCCTATTCACCAATGGTCTTACAAATGTTTAATTCTCCCTAACAACCAGAGTTATTATTTTATTAGTTTTATTTTAGTTAACTAAAGTGTTTTTCACACCCAGTGCTACTTAGTTGTACTAAAAAACAAGTTATATTAGTTCAGTTTTAGTCTACCATCACCTCGCTAACTGTAGTTACTTTTATTTTGAAAGTGTTTCCGGTTACTGTAATGTTCTGCTTTATATTATTCAATAAAGACACTCATGAACATTTCTGCTGCTAGCTCCATGTGTTAGCAGGCTCTCTTTATTTTGGTCTCCCAACACTTGTCTTGTTCACTGTATGTAACATCACTCAACAGGAAAGGTTATACTGGCACCTTGTGGTTACTCAATAAAATGCCTATCTTTACATCCCCTTTCCAAAGTTATAAGACAAAGACATTGAACATTTTAACTTAACTTTAAACTTTTGCTTGCAATAAAGCCTTACAAAATGCAAAAAATCAACATATTGCAAAGTACTCGTACCTCAAAGAAATAACAATAACTATAACAAGGCACTCTACTTTAAACAACACTGCCTCATATTTTCTCAATAAGTCTCTCATGTGGTTTTCTAGGTCTAGTAGACCTTCTGAGTGGTTCAATCATTTGAGAGTCTGTGGTAAGAGGCTCAGCTTGGTGTGCATTTGGTGTATCAATTTGTTTTTCAGTCTCAGCTTCACCGTGTTTGTCAATGTCCACATGAGTCTTTAACAGACTCCTCCTGTTTCTCCTCACTTTATGTCCATCCTCTGTTTCCACAATGTAAGATCTAGGTCCGACTTCACTAAGCACTATCGCTTTTCTGTCCTAGCAATTAGGTCCCTCAATTCTCACAGTGTCCTTTTCACAAAGAGGTTCTAGACTTTTTGTAGCTCTGTCATAGGCCATTTTTTGTCTGATTTTGAGTTTCTTTTTGTTGTTCATCCATTTGTTATTGTCTTGTCCTGGTTGCAATTGCGGTAGTGTGGTGCAGAGCTTGCGTTTCATAAGAAGCTCAGCGGGGGACGCTCCATACTCCAGAGGTGCAGCTCTGTAGCTTAGTAAAGCGAGGTGAGGATCAGTCTTACCATCCTTGGCTTTCTTCAGTAGTCTCTTAACAATTTGTACTCCCTTCACATCCTGACCATTGGCTTGTAGGTACAACGGGCTTGAGGTAACATGTCTGAATCCATAGTGCTTTGCAAACTCTTTAAACTCTCCACAATCATACTGCGGACCATTGTCACTCACAACACATTGTGGGATTCCGTGTCTGGCAAAGAACCCTTTCATGTGCAATATGACAGACTGTGCGTTGGTGCTGGAGAGTTGTGCAATCTCAGGGTAGTTCGAGTAATAGTCTATAACAAGAAGATAGTCCTTGCCATGCAGATGAAATAAATCTGTGCCTACCTTCTGCCAAGGAGCATTGGGTAGTTCAGCCACCAGCATTGGCTCCTTGACTTGTTTGTAGTGGTGTCTGAGGCGGATGTCACATTTCGCAATTGTTTCCTCTATGTCTTTGTTAATACCTGGCCAGTAGATTGCTTCACGTGCTCTTCTCTTGCATTTTTCTACTCCCAGGTGTCCTTCATGTCCTTGCGCATGGTCTGAGGAATAACAATCCTGTTTTTTCTCAGCAGGAGTCCTTTTGACATACATAGCTCTGCCCGCACCGGGAAAAATTGTGGGCACACTTCTTTTGACCAGCCGTTGTTTACACAATGAGCCACTTTGAGCAGCATAGGGTCTACTGCTGTCTCTCGAACAATCTGCCCCAGACAGCAAACTGACATTGAATCAACGTGGAAACAACGTCTCTCATGACATTGAAACAACATTGATTTTGCTCATCGAATTAACGTTGAACCAACGTCAGACGCGGCATTCTTCAAAGCTAAATGAAAATCGAAAATTGGTTTGCTTTCATAACGTTGAAACAACGCGCTTCATTTCAATCATTTCAAGTTGATTTTCCGTTAGTTTTAAAAGAATGACGCGTCTGACGTTGGTTCAACGTTAATTCGATGAGCAAAACAATGTCAGATCAACGTTGTTTCAATGTCATGTTTCCACGTTCATTCAATGTCAGTTTGCTATCTGGGGCTGCAGCATGGTGTCTGTTGCAGGCAGTGAGGCAGTGACCATGTTGATGTGCGTTTCAATTTCCTCTGCTGCAGTGTTCTCGGCTGTGTCACTGTTGAGTTCTGGTGCTCTAGAAAGTGTGTCCGCAAGCACTATGTATTTACCTGGCGTGTATATTAGGTCAAAATCATAGCGCTGCAATGTCATCATCATCCGTTGGATTCTGGGCGACATGTCATGATTCGTTTTACGGATTGATATGAGCGGTTTATGATCAGTTTCTGCTGTGAATGTGGGCAGTCCATACACATAAGTGTGAAATTTTCCACACCCAAACACTAGGCCCAGCGTCTCCTTCTCGATCTGAGCATAGCGTTGCCATTTTTCTTCGTTCAATTGTAGCAATACGGCTCCTAGTCCGTCTTTTGATGCATCAGTGGAGATTTTAATTGGTTTTGTTGGATCAAAGTAGGTTAAAACTGGTTCAGCAGTCACAATTCTCTTCAGTTCTTTCCATTCTTTTTCATGTTTTGTTGTCCACTCAAATGCAGCATTGTGATACAACAGTTCTCTGAGACATTTAGACCCCGTTTACACCTGGTATTAAAATGCGATCTGTATCCAGATAAGTTATCCGGATAATAAGTACTGATTCCATTTACACCTGGCCACATAAATGTGTTTTTGCAAAACGGATATAAATCCGATCTTCACCTCCTGCGTTATTGCAGATTTATTGGATTGCACGCCACCAAAAGCAACAGATCTGAGCGGCATTTTATTGATCATCAGCTAATTTCCAAATCAGAGACATCAATAAGAGAGAGTGGCAACAGGCCTGGTAAGATAATTTCGTTTCTTTACTTGAAGATGTGTTAACTGCGTCTGTGACTTACTTTCACTTTTATTTGCGATGTTTGCACGTTGAATAGACGCTCAGCTGCTCATCTGCGGTGATGCGTGTCGCGTGTCGCATCTGACTAGGCTATAACATGACATAGCCTATATAACACGCTCTCACTCGTTTATTTTTTAGCATTTTTGGGAGGAGTAAAATATACATATGTGGTTTCAACAACCAGATTGCGTTTACACCTAGTAAAGATCCGGACACAATGCGAGCCAGACTACCTCCAGATGTGGTCAGGCAGATCCGATCACAACGCGTTTACACCTTGCATTAACATGCGTTTTTTATTATCCGGATAACTTATCTGGATACAGATCGCATTTTAATACCAGGTGTAAACAGGGTCTTAGTTTTTGAGGAGAGGTTGGGTATGAACTTACCCAGAAAGTTAACCATCCCCATTGCTCGCAACACTCCTTTTTTATCAGTTGGAGCCGGCATATTCAGTATGGCTTGCACTTTTGTGTTGTCTGGGAGTACGCCGTTTGCCTCCAAAGAATGTCATTTCTGTCACTCCAACACGACATTTCTCTCTTTTTAGTTTTAGTCCATACTTTTTCACTCGCTGTAACAGCTTCTCAAGTCTCTCATCATGTTGTTGTTTTGAGTTTCCCCAGACAACTAAGTCATCAATGTACACTCGTGTTCCTTCTAGACCCTCTATTATTGACTCCATAGCTCTGTGAAAAATCTCTGGCGCCGACTTGATGACAAATGGAAGCCTCAGAAAACAGTAACGCCCAAACGGCGTGTTAAAGGTGGTGTACCTGCTGCTTTCTGGGTCCAATTTCAGCTGCCAAAATCCATGCGAAGCATCTAGTTTAGAGCCCTGCACGGGCCTCAAATCTAGGCCCTAGCCCGGCCCAGGCCCGAGACGTCCAGGCCCTAGCCCGGCCCGTGTCCGACAGCTCATCAGAATGATCAGCCCGAGTCCGACACGAGCCCATTATTTAAAAAAAAAAAAAAAAACACCTTACACAGCCTGCCCTGTTGCAGCAGTCATTTAAACAGATATGTTTTGTCCTCAATGGCAAAGTAGTTACCGTTTAGATTATTTTCATTTCTTTATAAAGTTAATTAAGACAAATTTTTCTTTTTATTTATTTTTTTATGATGACCAAGCACCCGACAGCGAGTTAAACATGTCTGATCCATTTATAGCCTCTCAAATCAACACTTTACTTGGCTACAATAAAATCCATAGATATAAAACAACTTAAACATATTCACAGACAGTTAACGTTAGTTTAAACGTTTGTCAAACGTTTATTGTCATTTTTGAAAAGCTGAGGCAAACTGTTCCGCTGCTCGCAACAGCGCTCGTACAATTTACAATACAATACAATACAGAGAATGCAATCTAAACAAATCCAATAAATTAGGCCCTACATTAAAAACAAACATGCAGGTTATCTTACCTCAAAAATCAAGTCTTCACTACAGAACATGGCCATTCGTATTTCCAAAAGTTTCCAACAGACTCATGAAACTAAAGTCCAATCAAACAAAAAACAACAAGACAACCTCCTAAACAGTCTCTTACAGAGCATCGTGCAGAAAAAGCACCATCCACCGTGGAAAGTTTTAATCCAATCGTACTTTTTCCAGCTGCGCTGAAGTCACTCTCACTACTTCTGCTGCTGGCGGGACACTTAACAGAGAACGAGCCGGTCGCGCGGATCGCGTTGCCGGGAAACCTGTGTGCGCCTGTGCGTGCCGTGAGCAGACTGTCAGTCGTCAGTATGATAGGTTATAAAACGTCTTTCTCTGTTTGCTTTTCAATAGTCATCTTCTCATATTTTATTTTAAGTAATATCTAAAATAGGATTTCTTCTCGCTTAGGGATTTGATAATGTTCTCTTTTAATATTTTCATTCAAATCTTTAGGATCTAGGCAGACACGTAATTCAGAGGAGTTTCTTTTTTTAACACATGTGATGGAATTAACCCAGTCTGTGGGCTCTTCCACTCGCTCGATGACTCCCATCTGTGTCATTCTGTTGAGTTCCTTTTTAAGTTCAGCTTTCAGAGGGGCTGGCACTCTCCTTGGGGCATGCACCACAGGTTTAGCATCTTCTTTGAGCTGTATTTTGTATGTGTAAGGCAGTGTTCCATATCCTTTAAAGACCGACGAGTATTTGTTCACAATACTTTTACTACCTTCGCTTTGTGACAGCTTTTTAGTCTGATTGTCTATTTTTATGTTGTCGCTGTTGATCTGGTAGATCCTCTTGACTAGTCCAAGATCTTCAGATGCTTTGTCTCCAAGGATCGACTCGTGTCCAGTTGGCACTATTGTAAACATCAAGTTGTGTTGTCTGCCTTTTGCAGTTACTTTGAGCCTACAACCACCCATAGTTTGTATTGGCTGATTGTTGTATGCTTTTAATGACATTTCCTTGTCAGTGACTCTTTTTTGGTTTCTCTGCAAGAGCTTTTAGATCATTTTCATTGATCAAGTTGGATTTGGCCCCAGTGTCAATTTTGAAGGTTACTAGTGTCCCATTGACTAACAGAGGTGGAGTCCATTTGTCATCTTTTACTGCACGTATTGACTGCTCTGTGTCACTAGCATTTTGAGGCTGCACGTAGTTTCTCACACGACACCATTTTGATGAAAAATGTATCGCTCAAATCATCACTGTCATCTGGGTCTTCCTGCACTGTGTGTATTTTTTTTTTTGGTATGACACATTCTCGCATAGTGATTTTGCTTTTTACACTTTGCACATGTTTTCCCAAATGCAGGGCATTGTCTTGATCCATGCATTTCACCACACTTCTTACAGTCAAACTGTGTTTGATCATCGTCTCTGTTTTTGTCTTTTTGTTTGAATTTGAACCGTGCTTTTCCTTTCATTTTCACTACGCTCACGGATTCGCTTTCTTGGTATGCGGCTGCTTGAAAAGTAAGAGCATGTTGCTTTGCCAGCTCATTAGCTTGACATATCTTTATTGCACTTTCAAGTGTGAGATCCGTTTCCCTCAGCAGCTTTTCTCTTAGCTTCTTCTCATTTGTGCCAAATACAATCTGATCCCTAATCATTGAGTTTTTCAGATCACCAAAGTTACAGGACTGAGCTTTTATTTTGAGATCGGTGAGATAATTATCAAACGACTCACCAGGCTGCTGGAGAAGAAAACGAAATACGTATCTCTCGTAAGTTTCATTTTTCTTCGAAAGACAGTGTTCATCAAATTTTTTTAGGACCTCGTCAAACTTGTCTTTATCGTCGGGTTCATTATATACAAAGGTGTTGAATACCTCAATAGCTTCCACTCCGGCAATGGTTAGCAAAAGGGCTATTTTTCTTTCTTCCTCCCGACGATCAACTCCTACCGCGGCAATGTAGAGCTGAAATTGTTGCTTGAAGGTTCGCCAGCTCGCATCCACATTCCCCGTCATTTTCAGCGGAGTTGGTGGTTTTACTGCGTCCATCGTGCATCAGTTCTTTACCAATAACTCCTGGTACCATGTAATGTTCTGCTTTATATTATTCAATAAAGACACTCATGAACATTTCTGCTGCTAGCTCCATGTGTTAGCAGGCTCTCTTTATTTTGGTCTCCCAACACTTGTCTTGTTCACTGTATGTAACATCACTCAACAGGAAAGGCTATACTGCCACCTTGTGGTTACTCAATAGAATGCCTATCTTTACAGTTACATTCACTTCCAAATAAGGAATAGACCACGTGACTTCCGTTTTTGGTTAATAAACGAAAAACGAATTGAGAGAAGTTCAAAGACTCACTTCATTCTTTGTTAAAAAAGGAATAACGATAAAATGATCGCCCGAAAAACGGGCAGTTTTTAATTGGTTTTTCGTTTTTTGATTCTGACACCAAAAACGGTTATTTGGTTTTTCTATTTGAAACAAAAAAACAAAAAAAACGGTATTTTCGTTTCATAATTACAAACGAATTACGGATTATCCAGAGATCCCCTGACCCAGAATCACAGATCAGATCTGAACTCCCAGGAGCAAAGATATCGGGAAATGCGTACCGGTGTAGTGTTAACCACACCTAATACATCACATCCAGTCCAAGCAGAGCTGGATGTGTGAGGGAGAACCAAATAGAGCAATGCGTTGTACCAACGATGTGAAATGTTGACTGACTTTAGTTTGACTTTAGTTCTCCCTAAGAAACTCCACCACCTCGGGGGTGAGTCTCCATTCCCTGGGCCTGCCTCAACAGGAAATCTGCTCCGATATATGAGACCATCAGTGTTTTATCCGAAAGGACAAACACATAGTGACCTCAAGGGTCTGGCAGGAAGTATTGAGATTTTCGGGAATACCGCCATCACTTTTAGCCAATTTTGTGCTAAAAGGTAGATGGTCCTGCCAAGTACCATCCGCCGAGCAACCACACATGATCACCCCCATCTTGTCAGGGAAGCATCCGTCGATAGCATTATGCGTCGACAAGAAGCCCCAAAAACTGGGCTTGGGCGAGGGACCAAGGCTCTTCGTCATGACGAAGCACGAAGGCAAAGCCGCGTGACCTTGATCATGCGAAACGTTTTTCTCCTCGGAGAAAACCCCTTGGTCCTGAGCCATCACTGCATGGGTCTCATGTACAGAAGGCCAAAAGTAACTACGTTGGACACAGCTGCCATGAGAGACACCAGTCTAAAAAATGCTTGACAGTGAGTAACTGGCCTAGATATACCCCCCCAACTTGTGAGGGAAGCATCCGTCGATAACATTATGCTATGTACAGAAGGCCAAAAGTAATTACGTTGGACGCAGCTGCCATGATGTATACCCCATTTACTGCTGTAAAAGGCTACACCTAGAAAAGTGGTCCTCAGAGCACACTCTTCTTGGCGTTGAGCAACAACCCCCAACATCTTAAAATGAGACAGAACGACATCTCAATGCCGAACTGCCACATGCTCAGATTGAGCTAGGATCAATAAATCATTGACAGTATAATACGCAAATGCCCTGGAGTCCAGAGGAGCCAGAGCTGCATCCACGCATATTGAAAACAAAGGTGTGGGGTGTGAACCATGGCTGAATAGGAGAACCCGATATTGGTATGCTTCGCCCCCGAAAGCAAACCTCAGGAACCTCCTGTGATGAGGATGGAAAGATAAGTAAGCGTCCCTTAAGTTTATTGAGAGAAACCAGTCCTCGGACTGAATCTGTGACACAATCATATTTAAGCATATTGAACTTAAGATTCTGAATCCTGCTGTTTAATTGACACAGGTCCAGAGTAGGACGCAACACCTCATCCTCTTTCAGAAACAATGAAGTAATGGCTGTCTGCTGGGAGGAGGAATCCCTTCTACAGCTCCTTTTACAGAAGTGTCAATACTTCCTGCTCCATAACCAAAGCCTGCTCGGGTCCATCACTACGAGGAGGACGCCTAGAAATCTGGGCGGATAAGAACCGAACTGAATTCTGAAACCCTTTTCTATAGTGTGCAGGACCCACTGAGAAATGTGTGGTAGTAGTTTTCACGCTGCCAGAAATTCTACTAGGGGAACCAGTCTCTCAAGACTGGCCTCTGGATTTGCTTGAACAATCATTTCGGTGCCCTGAAGCGGCGAACCGTCAGTAAGCAACCGAACTGACCGCTCTACGACCCTCCTCGGAGGATTGTATGGGGACGCTGACACCTCGGTGTCCTGAACGGCGAACCGGCAGGAAACAACCGAACTGGCAGCGCTGCGACCCCCCTCAGATAGTCGCACCCCAGAGGTTGCCGAGGAGAAACGATTTCTCACAATTGTCCCTGCCCCGGAGGAGCCCTCAGAAGCCTGATAGCCTCATTTTCTTGTCTAAGCTTTATTAGAGATGATGACAGTCCTCAGATCTGCCTATCTCTTCACTAGCTTAGTTCCTACGATCCTCCTCGGAGGACCGTTGGATAAAGCAGGCACCTCGGTGCCCTGAAACGGCGAACCGGCAGGGAAACCGAACTGACTGCTCTTTTTTAAGGCTCGTTTGGGGACACTGAGACCTTGGTGCCCTGAAACGGCGAACCAGCAGGGAAACCGAACCGTCAGTGCTGCGACCCTCCTCAGAGAGTCGCGCCCCAAAGGCCAGGAGAAACGATTTCTCAAAACCGTCCCTACCCCAGAGGGGACCACCCTTAGAAGCCTTACCACCTCAGCGTCAGGGCTTCTCCTTTGTCCAAGCTTTTTTAGAGATAAAACAGTCCTCAGATCTTGCATTTCTCTAACTGGCTATAGACTGTTCTGTTTGCACCTTGTGCTGTGAGGAGCTTAATAGGCCGAGACTGCTCTCGTCCAACAGTCTCAGGAACATTGGTGAGGAAGAAACCTCTGGAACACCACTGAATGGATTATTTCATAGTTTTCTTGAAAGCGGAGCGTCCAGAAGAACAGACATATTTTTATTTTCCCATTATCTTTATATCGGAAAAAACATATGTACATAATATAATTCTGTGGCCACCAGCGGGAACAACCGAACTGGCAGCGCTGCGACCCTCCTTAGAGAGTCGCTCCTCACACACATTCCATACCCACCAGGGCTGCCTAATAAAAATTTATATTTATTATTTATGATGGCTGGTGGGTAATGTCGGGGTTAAAACTCGGGAGAGAGAAAGCTTGCAAGCGTCTCTTAACCCGAGGCACTGAAATACCCAAACATTGCTATAATATGGGGATTAAACACATAAAATATAAACCCCGACGAGGAGGCTGAGAAACAGAGTTTTCTAGTTTTTAAGATAAATTTAATCTAAAAACTCTTATTTATTTTTCAATCTCATAATGTTCAGCTAGCCAGTAAAATTTTAACTGGCAAAAGCATAAATAAAACCTCCTTTTAAAAGCTCCTCTTTATTCAGCAGATATGAGCTGACTTATTTATTCATTCATTTAAAAGTCAAACATCTGCCTTTCTCTTAACATTTTTATTTGTTTGTACTGTTTCTTTTTAAAACAAAACACTAACGATACCAATTCCTCGGAACTGGAAATCGCAGTCCAGATCTGGCATGTGAAAGCTGAGATAGAGCTGAGCTCGTCCCAACCCCCGCTGTCAGATCCGTTTGCGAACCCCGGAATGCGAGTCGTCTCCGTGGCTCGGCAACAGAGAGACCCGCGCGGGGAACGCGAACCGAACCGTCCTCCTCGGAGAACGCCCGGCGGGAGCGGAGCGTCCTCGCGGACAGCTTCTCGCAATGCCCACAATCAGCTCCCTCGAGAACTGACTGCTGGCATGCTCCACTCCCAAACAAATAGCTGATGTGTGTCCCCACCCGTGATGTAACGAGGGCAGGGAACCACACAGCGTCTATAATCTTGCTTGCCATAAATATAGATAGTGATATATATTTCTTTTCTTGGCTTTGACAAACAACAATAAATAGACGAGGACAGAGTACAGAGATCGCTTGCTGAAGGCTACAGAAGCTGTCGCGGTCTGATCTCAAGGGTGCTTTATAGTTTCCGGGTCGATGACGTCACCTGACGTCCTACTCTCTCATTGGACTGATTGTACAGACGCTTCACGACGCAATCACGCAGAGCGTTCCCATCGCGTTTGACAACGCAGCTCGAAGTTCCCTTGAAAGGGAACGAACGTTGTTATAATGTTTTGATTGATAAGGTGAAGCTGTTTTGATGCAATCTATATTGTGAAAAGTGCTATTTAAATAGACTTGACTTGAGGAAGGACCTCCTTTCTCAGGGACGAGGCACCCTATGGCTAGCCTGGTTCAACCAGACTCACATACATTTTATTTGTACATAGTCTGGCCTCTCTCCATTGAAAAATGTTTTACTTCCTTTTAGGCAGGTTCTCTGTTAAAGTTCAAAACTATTGGATCTGCCCAGACTCACTAGGATCTGCCGTAGCCAATGTATGTCATGCACCGAAACGACTGGAACAAGTCTGAATCATCAGAGGATTATGTTTACAATAAGATGTCTGTCAATGAGAGCTGCAGGTTTTGTTCATTTTGGAACAATTATTAGTTCGAAATGTATATTTGACACTAAGGATAGTGATGCATTCATTCAACTGTCAAAGCTGTGTCTAATCATTAAAAATATGCGGATGCTGCTGTGGTCGGGGCTTCCGAACACCAGGATAAAGCGTCCGTCAAAAATGTCACATCATCGTTCATTCATGCCAAGCTCCCCAGCACGAACTCTAATTAAATGAATCCAGTGGGAAGGATGGTCACCAACAAAACTTAGCAAACCTTGTTCTTACTCCGGCTTTAAATTCTGTATATTTCCAACAACGTATATTTCCGATGTTGACGCCAGTGTCTATTGCCTGTGCATTGGCTAGGTGCCTCTGTGTGCATGGTCCCCCCATATGTGTACAGTATTTCCACTGTAAGCCTCTCTGAGCGCGTCTTTCCCTCGGCAAGCCATCTTGCCACCCCTTGGGTTGAAATATTCCACCTGTGGCTGGACACCCCAGTGTTCTCCATATGCATTCCTTCAGGTCAAATGTGTATTCTCTGACTAGGGAACAGAGACGTTACGTCTGACTGCCACTTCCGCTGTACCACAGGGATCGCCTGAGTACAGCCTGAGATCCCTCTTGGCTCCTCAGCGAAGAAACATATCTGACTATTGTCGGCGTCCACCTTTTATACCCACAAGGTGAAGTGGAGAATTCTGCTGACCCATGGCATTTCTTTGCCATTGGCTCGTTTTGTAATTCTCAAAGTCGATAGGCTTCTCAGCTTTTCTAAGTGAAACCCCATTCATCGTCAGCAGTTACAGCAGCGATTACAGGTGCTGATCACTACAGCTATACAGAGGGGTGGCATTGCGAAAGCAGATGCCAATTAACAGCTGTTGTGACAGTTTCGGCGTGGACTGGCCCTTATTCTGGCACTCCCATTAGGGTTTAAAACAGAAACATCATGCACAAATGACCAAGTCCTGTACACTCCACTGCACACTGAACAAGCAAGACACAAGAGTAGTTTTTTTTGTTTGTTTGTTTTTTTTACATTTTTCCCATCTGTGTAGTATGACACATTTCTGGCTAATAATTTGATGTATGCATGTTGTTATTATACAATAACACGTTTATTTGAAGAGAAGTAGTCTTAGATGAAATGTTTGCTTTTGCAAAAGATGTGGCATTTTGCATGCTTTGTGGTTGTGTGGTCTTCCAGAAAATGGTGTTATAGTTACAGAAATTGCAACCAATTTGAAAAAAATCAAACAAACTGTAAGGCGCATTTTTTACACACATGCAACATGAATAATCAGAAATCATGTACAGCCATGAAGCTGATTCACTTGACAAGCTTTTCATTGTTCCTATTGTCCATATATTTATATATAGTTACTCCTGGTTTGTTTCAGTGCCTGTAACCCAGAATCTTTGTGCACAGTTGTAAAATACAGAAATGCTACTGGCCATGGAAATGAAAAGCAAGACAAGTCAACATTTTACAGCTACCTTTATTTATATATATATATATATATATATATATATATATATATATATATAAACCTTAATACAATCCCATCTCTTTCATATCCGCTTCAAATGCATCAGTGGCATACAATTCAGATCAATAATACATATTTCAGGTCAATAATTGTAATGTTAAAGGGGGGGTTAACTGCTTTTTTTCTTTGCATGATTGTGTTTATTGGATGCAATATACCATGTATTCGTGTTTTGTCTTTTTTAAGAAGTCTTATTTTTCATAAATTTCATCTTTATTGTAAGACGCGCTCTCCTCTGTCCCATGAACGAGCGGTTTACTTCCTAATTCTATGAAAACACTCCCTCAGAAACACGCCCACTGCGTGTTTGGTTAGTTTGGGCCATTGTGTTGTGCTTGGCTAAACTGTCGCTCACTTTGTCCGGAAGGTTAACGCCCATTACCTTTACGGGCGCAACGCCCACTGCGTGTTTCTGAGGGAGTAGGATTGGTTAGTTTGGGCCGGTGTGTTGAGCTTGGCTAAACTGTCGCTCACTTTGTCCGGAAGGTTAACGCCCATTACCTTTACGGGCGCAACGTGCATGTCATGAGCTCCGGTCCAGATGTAAATATGTGTCGAACTGCAGTATCAGTTTGAGGCAGAATCAGACCGAGAAAGCGGCGATAAAGAGAGTCAAGCAGAACCTCACCACACACTGCTCTTACTAAACGTTGAATGATAATTTGCTAAATTTTTTAACTTTATACACAATAGCATCTGTTTGGCAACAATAGCAACTGACTGGCTACTAATGTTATACTCAAACAGCGTGGTATTAGTTTACGTTCTTGATCAAATCGAAAATAACGTCATAAAGCATATATGAAAAATACGTTTAAAACATTAGTACTTGTACAAAATTCAGGTCCATAATGTTTGTACGCGTTTGTCATAGACACAAAATAGCATAACTAGTAGCCTATAGTGGCTATAAAGCCAGCGCTGGCATTTGAAAAAAATAAAACACAAGGTTACGTCTGGAATTAAATATGCAAATACATTTAAACAGTGGTGGAGGAAGTACTGAATCTCAGTACTTAAGTAAAAGTACAAATAACCAGATAAATATTTACTCTAGTAAAAGTAGAAGTAACACAATGACAACCATACTTAAGTAAAAAGTAAAAAGTATCTGATTTTAAATGTACTTTAAGTTTTAAAAGTAAAAGTATTGCATGACAATTGATTCTCTTAATGACTATTTTCTAATGATTAATAAAACATTTAATTCTAACTCATTTAACCTAATACTCCTATAATGATGTTAAATAATGATGGAAAAAAAATGTTGTCACTTTTTCTGAAACAAGCTTGCAATTAGCCAATATAAACCATGCCTATCCTTACTGTATGTTAATAACTATGTTTGGGAGTAAACGCGATTAATTTATGGTGTAATTCTGAACCTAAAAACAAATTTTCGCATATAAATTGCACGATAAACACACTGCGTGCGAGGCGCATTTAGTTGATGTATCTATGGCGACCAAACGTCACTGGTGAGACAAACGTGCAACGAACAGACGGACGGTCAGATTACGTTTTGGCAGGGGAAAAACTGATCAGAAAATATAATGAAAATGTAACAGAAGTTGTAGAAATGTAGTGGAGTAGAAAGTATAATAATTGCTGCAAAATGTAACGAAGTAAAAGTAAAAAGTATGCACTATTTATTCTACTTAAGTAAAGTAAAGATACGTGAAAAATTTACTTAAGTAAAGTAACAAAGTATTTGTACTTCGTTTCATTCCACCACTGCATTTAAAATGATGAAGTCTTAGCCTACTTACAGGTTGTGGCCCAACAACTGCTGCCTCTGGTTTTAAAGTTGAAACTGCTTCATGTTTTAGTAACAGTTTCTTGTTGAATCCGGTGTTGAATTCATGGAGATTCTGGAAGCTGTCTTCCGTAAAATGCGCAGCACAGAGAGCTAAATTACGATCGTCACTTACCGGAACATAATCAAACATAAATTGTATCCATTGTTGACGAAGTACAGCGTCCGTGGGAAGCTCAAACACAGAAGACCTGACAGCTGACAAACATAACGTGTATTCATTGTTGACAAAGAACAGCGTCCGTGCATGGGAAGCTCGAACACAAAAGACCACACACTCGACGAGCCGCTTAAATATGCACATTCCCTTTTCTGCGTATTACGGAGCGAGGGTTGATGCAAATGTATGGGTTAGTGACGTCAAAACCCAGCTGTAGTCCCAATCGAGTCGTTTTTGTAGGCATTAAACTTCCTGATTTTTAAAAGATGATATCTCTGCTTACACTGAACTTTCAGCACTGCAACTTTACAGATAGTGGTCATGCACCAACAGCAACATTACACAATATTTAAAATCAAAAAAGTTAAATCGCAGTCAACCCCCCCTTTAAGTTATTAATCAAGTAAAAAAAGAGAGAAATGGTCACTGAGGAGGAAATATGTGCATGTCTCCATGGAAAGCAGCTCCTCCATGGAAAGTAGCATGTGTAAGAAGAGGAATCAGTTCAGGAATAGAACTTCCTCTAATAAAGAATATCAGACACATTTAAACCTCCCTTGTATTCTCCACCCAAGTATCTGGCCTCAAATTACAAGTGTATATATATATATATATATATATATATATATATATATATAAGTAGAAAAAAAACTAAATTAAGTAACAGGACTGTCAGACAAAATTGTGCGTTTTTCAGGTCTGCAACTTTTACAAGCAAGAGACAGAAGAGCTGAATTTAGAATAGTTAATTAAATTAATGTTGTAACTTGAAAGCACAAATTTGGAACTGGATCTCAAGACAATGTTGTGGTGTAAAATGCATGTCTGAATGAGAGCTGGCTCAAGCGGTGGAGGTCAGAGAGCGTCACAGCACGCGAGTAGGGCTTGGCTTGGCTGGCATGTCCAGGGTGCTCTCGTGCCCGCAGTGCGATGGCATGTTTCCAGAGCTCTGCTTCTCAGCAGGAAGTGGAATCCCCTGGTCACGGATCTGCTGCATGCACTGCCTACAATGAAAGAAACAGCCTTTTCCATTAACGATTCTTTTAGTACAATAATCTGTAACACCACAATAAGGTGCATTAGTTTACCTTAGTTAATATGAACTAACAATGAGCAATGCATTTGTTACAATATTTATTGATCTTTGTTAAAAATCCAGCTGTTCATTATGTTAGTTCATGGTGCATTAACTCATGTTAACAAATACAACCTTTGATTTTATTAAGATATTAGTAAATGTTTAACCCTTAGGTGCTCTTCGTTTTGGAGTCACACTTATTATCTTCCCGGACTAAAGTGACCGGACACCTAAAAATGAAACTTTCTCCATCCCAGTAAAACCAATGCAATTTATTTTTGTTCTATAATATTTATTCTTTTTAATTTAGTATTTTGAGACAATTTAATTGAATTTATTAATATTTATGCAATATTTATGGTTTATTTTTGCCATGGAAAAATATATATATTTTTCTATATATATATATATATATATTCTTTTTTTTTTTTCAAAAAAAATATTAACGCAGTATTTTAGTTTAATGTAGAGTCTAGGCCTTCAGAAAAAAAAATTGAAGAAAATTAGCACCATCTGGTTACAGTATAGAGAAAAAGCGTAGAATCATGGTGTAACCACTAGATGGCATATACAGCTCTCTATGGAGAGGCATGTGAATTCCCCAGCTGTTTATGAACACATTTTTTTTTTTTGTTGTTGGTGGTGGATTTGAATATATAGTTGAAACTATTTCTTATTAAAAAAAATTGACAAAAAGCAAAAATTCAATTTTTTTTCATTTTTTTTTTACAATTTCCAATTCATTTCTTATGGGGGTCATTTTTGACCAAAGACCACAAGTGTGACTATTTTTTTAAGACCACTTAGCATGCTCAGATCATGACCTCAATTTTTTTGTGAGTTCACATACATAATGCTATAAAAGTCAAGAAGTTTCGTAACATTGCGATGAAGCTGTGATTTTTAAAAATTCAAAACATACTTTTTGTAATCAAAATGTATTGGTGTATAAGTGTATAAAAAGTGTGTTTGTATGTGTGTGTGTGTGTGTCTGTGTGTGTGTGTGTGTGTGTGTGTGTGTGTGTGTGTGTGTGTGCGTGTGTTGGTGGGTGTGTCTGTTTTGCACTCTAGATGTTGTAGAGTGTCACCCCTTTCCTGTGGTGTACTTTTTTTTTTTTTTAGAATTGTGGCCAATTTGTAGATTGTACATACAAAAATTCAGAGAATTATTATTATTTTTTTGTTGTTGTTGTTGTTGTCAATTTCCCATTCATTTCCTATGGGTCGGTCATTTTTGACCGAAGAGCACAAGTGTGACTTTTTTTTTACGACCACTTAGCCTGCTCGGATCATGACCTCAATTTTTTTGTGTGTGTTTACATACCCAATGCCATAAAAGTCACCAAGTTTCGTAACAGTCCGATGAAGCTGTGATTTTTAAAAATTCAAAACAGAAAATTTTTCGGTCAGAAATGACCGAAGAGCACCTGAGGGTTAAATTAATATATTATATCAGCTAAGATTAATAAATGCTGTAGAAGTATTGTTGATTCTTAGGTCATGTAAACTAAGATAGTTAAAGCTGTTAAAGCTTAGTTAAAGCTGTAGTGTGGCGTTTTTTCTCTTTGTCGCCATCTCTGTTCAAAATCTGCAATTGCAGTTATTCACGGAATAATCAACTTGTACTTCAACACCCTCGACACGGCACAGCGCGGATGAACACAATGTTTGAGGAGAGTGTGCGGCTGTCAGTCGCCGCTGGTGTAGATACTGGCATTCAGAATCAAAGATTATTCGTTTTGGAAGTATGACCAACATAAGAATTTTTGCAGAAAAATGTCATCATCTGAACTTGTAAGACCTTTGTTCTGGTTCTGACATTGCAGTAAATCATGCTGATTAAATCTTATAAACAAATAGCTTTTAAAACAAATAATTTAAAACAATAGCTTATAAGTTATCATATCATGCAAAACCGTGCAAATTATACTTTGTTGTCAAATTGTTAATGTTAACAACAGCAGCATTGCGTGACTACATGTAATGTATTTCCTTGTTTTCGCATGGACCGGTTGCAGTCTCTTTTTTGTAGTCAGTCCGCAGCATTTTACAGCGGGTGAATCTCTAGTTGTCACTGGTGATGGTTGTTTGAATCTTTCTGGATCCGCCATCAAATTGATAAGTTTAATTATTTCAAGTGCAGTGAGAAAAGGCTATAAATCTCCACCTCCATCATCCTCACACGCAATATAGCTTTTACTAGCCAAGACTGCTTCTTTATGTGTACAGATGTGACGTAATGACGCAAAAACATGCTCGAATCTCCTGCGGAAATCCACGAGTACCACTGGAATTAAAAACATTGTTACAAGCTTACCGCTTTGAATCGAGCTACGGCAAGCAGAGAGTTTTGAACACTGGCTGGTTATGCATTTTCTCAAATATGTATTTTGGATAATTTTTTACCCCAAAAAAGCTATAGACTGCAGCTTTAATGAACCTTATTGTAAACAAGGGTTTCCCAATAATCATATTTTTTGTTTGGTATTATTTTTAGATATTTAAAAATATTATTTGAGTCATTTTAAACTAAATTTCAGTGTTATTTTAGATACTACAGAGCATTTTAATGGTCGTTGGTCTACATCAAACGAAAGAACTTGAAGAACAGTTAACATCATGAAAATGGCTTTCCCAACTTACCAGGCTGTTCGGGACATGATGTAATGAATGTCGGGTTTCTGGAAGCCATTGAAGGTGGAGGATGCGGCTACTGTGTAGGCACCCATGTTCTCAAACAGCAGCCAGTCGCCCACCTGCATGTCCGGCAGGCTGCACTGCTCCACAATGCGGTCCAGCCCAGCACAGGTTTGTCCCCAAATACTGCATGGGTACATGCGCTCATCAGGCTTGGGTTTCTACAAGAGAGTACGGGTTAGTTTCTAGAGGATAAAATCCATCATTGAACTAAATAAAAGGATAATCTGATGGGCTTAACATTTTCACACCTTGTACAGAACGGGCAAGACATGCTCATGGCTGGTCAGAATACAGTTGAAAGAACCATAAACGCCATCATTGACGTAGTACATCAAGGTTCGTTCATTGGTCATATCATCTTCTTCTGAAGTGGGGGAAAAAATTAAACCAAGTCAGTCATCACATTTATTCATGTGGCGCTCCAATGAGGATTCAATTCAGGCCAATAATAGTGTCAATACTCCAAAGTTCAACAATTACAAAAAAAGTTCAATTCAGTGAAAAGCAGCTCTAAACAAGACAAGTGTCATAATTCATCTCAGTTCAATATTGGATAAATTCAGTTTAATAACAGTGACGATGCTGCAGAGTCATAACCCATCTCAATTCAGTTTAAATGTTCTTATCCAGTAGTGTCAGTGCAGTTAAATCGATAATATTGCTGAATATTAAGGGCATATTAGAAACAAACATGGTTTGGGATGTTAGCTTTTACCATCAGAGGCTGATTGCTCCTTCATGATGACCTTTTTGGCAATGATGTTGACCGCCAGCGTGTATGCAGACTCCACGTAAAAACGACCAGGTTCAGAAATGATCCTCACGCCGGAGTCAGCAGGGAAATATTTATCCAGTGCAGGGTTAATCACAGCAGCGAACTGCAAACCAAAAAAAAAAACTTTATCTAAACGTCTTTGATCACCCAAAGTTAAGATGGTGATTGAAAAAAAAAAAAAATATATATATATATATATATATATATACTGATATATATATATGTATACCTCTTCAAATTTCGGTTTGGTGTCATCTAAGCCTGGAAAGCCTCCGCCTATATCAATCAGGGTCATGTTATATCCCAGCTCCGCCTGGTGGACGATGCATTTTCCACATTAATTATACACCATCAAAGAAATGAGGGCGTTTTTTTTTTCTACAGTAAAAGGGCACTCACCCCCATGTCAAAAACACAGCGTGCATCTGAGAGGGCCTGCCTGTATGACTCCGGATCAGTGCATCCGCTGCCCACATGGAAACTGACTCCGATCACATCCAGCCCAAGCTCCTTCGCCCTCTCCAGCAGCAGACGGCTGCTCTTTAACGTGGCACCAAACTTCACACTTAACCTGCACACGGCCTTGGAGTCGTCAGTGGCGATACGGAGAACCAGTCTGCAGACACAGAGAATGGGTTTAATGGTCATGAAATTGTTTTTTTATTATTATTTACATTATCAAGTGTCATGAGTGGGACTTTCATTTTGATTGAGAACACCTGAATACAGACTTAGTAGGTAAAAAAAATGAAAAAAATTCCCAAGTTTAATATTTTTCTAAATATTTACTAAAATAGTTAACATATATATATATATATATATATATATATTGTTGTAAAGGCTCCTTTAAGAGAGGACTTTTATTCTGACATCGGAAATCATTCTCGGACTGAGCGCTCATGAGTGAAATAGGCTATGTGCACAACTGTAGTTTCGAACTTCCGCCTTTGTCAGAAGTCGGCGTATCAGTTTCCGGTCTACGACTGGTCATCCGCATCCACTAATAAACAAACGAGATGAGTGCTGCTGTTGTACGAAAAAAAGAGTTCTTAAACACATCTAAGTTTCTAATAACTGCAGTGGATCTAACGTCCGTTTCACACCCGTTTGCAGTGTGTGTTGCGGTGCAGGAGCGTGCTGTTAGTGCTTTCACATATTATGAAGCGTTTGCACAACTGATCCGCGGCTGTACAACAAACACATACTTAATATTTTTATTATTTTTTGCGCGTCGATCAAAATGTCTATTTTGTGCAGCCACTGCGCACGAAGGTTGGTGTTTATCAGGAAGCAGTAGAAGCTAAATGGCTGTTAGCGACTTGAAGAAGAGCGAAGTGCCGCACAGCAGTCTCCTAACACACCATGTAAACAGGTATGGGCTTTCAATGAGCTATATGCACGCATAAATTCTGCATTTGACGCAAGGATGCTCGTCCATTTCCGGTTGTGGAGATTAAAGCGGAGGAGAACAGAGGAAAACGGGATTATGGCAGAGTCTTCAAAATTTACTGTCCTCCAGTCTTTGAAATGAAACGTACATACGTTTAGATGTAATTTTATATTTATTTAATATGATTTTAAAAAGAAGCATAAACACAACAAGGGGTGTCTGTTTTATCTGTTTTTGTGACTAACGTTTCTTTAGTATAACCATGGAGTATAAAATTCAATATAAATTCTCGGTACTGCATTGGACTCTACGATCGGCGGAAGTTATCGAGCATCCCTAATGCTTCACCGGAAATACCGCCGTGCACACAGCCCATTTTCAATGATGTGGTACATATAACAGCAGCACAGCGATTGTTTCCACACCGAATCTATTTCTGCTGTGCTGCAAACGCTGGTGGTCAAAATGATAAAGATTGACCTGAAAATGTAGTGATTTCACCATAAATGCGTTTAATTAAATAAAATGAAGTAATCTCACCATAAATGCACATTTAATCAAGGAAAACTACAATTTACTTCAACCAGGCGACAGAATGAACTCGTCTCGATCGTGGAGGTGGAAAAATAAGTTTTGTGACATGCAAGATATTGTTTTAAAATTAAAATGCAAAAGATAAGGCAAGTCGGCTGCTTTTGTCAATTTCAAGTTTTAATTTAAATTATTTGCGATTTTAATATAGGAAATATTTGACTGAGCAACTTGTAATGCATGGAGTAATAGCCCTAACTTACATTGTTTTGATTGTGTTTAAACGTGCATACAAAGAATTGCAATGCTGACACAACTTTTTGTTTTTAAAAAATAAGTTGCAGTATAACTTCTGGACTTTAAATAAAAATATTAAGTATGTGTTTGTTGTACAGCCGCGGATCAGTTATTCACTGTGTAAAACACACCATAATATGTGAACGCAAGCACGCTCCTGCACCGCAACACACACTGCAAACGGGTGTGAAACGGACGTTAGATCCACTGCAGTTATTAGAAACTTAGATGTGTTTAAGAACTCTTTTTTTCGTACAACAGCAGCACTCATCTCGTTTGTTTATTAGTGGATGCGGATGACCAGTCGTAGACCGGAAACTGATACGCCGACGACTTCTGACAAAAGCGGAAGTTCGAAACTACGGTTGCTGCCTGCTGACCGGTTATGTTGCGTCGATCGCTGAGGGGACATTGTTACCTGTGATGTTTGCTGCTTACGTTTCATTGAGGTGTTAGTCATTGACGTACAAGTAAGCATGTTTGCCTTATGTTTCAGTTTAGTTTGTATTGTTTATCCACAAGTTTCCGAGGGGCGCTCATGTAAAAAATAAAGTGGGTGAAACTTCCGGTGACGCGGCGGAAGTAGCATTCCAATGGTATTTTGTGTGTTAGTTAGCGAAGAGGCTAGCTGTTTTTCTGAGAATTATTTTACTATTTAAAGACGCAAATCTTTGTGAGAGATGTCATTACGGAGCTCAGGGACAACATGTGCTGTTTGCGGTTGTATGTATAACCGGACTAAACTAATTCAGTGGCTTAAACGGGATTGTTTTGAACATAAGCTGAAAACGAAATCACAGTGATCCTGCCAACGACTGAAGTTTCCATCAACCTCCCAAAAGACAACGAATCATCCTGTGTACATTTGTTTAAAATCTTAATATTCTATAAACTCTCTCAGCATGTGATTGGCTGTTCACTACTGATGTTACACCTAAACTCAGGATCAAAGCCTGTGATGACAGAATACCAAATGTGCCAGTTTATGTATTCAAGTAGCACATTCATTTATAATTTTGAATAAACTCCAAAGCACAATGACTAAGTGTGTATTTTTTATTTTAATTGTTTGTCAGCTCGCACAACTGTCTGTCACCATGCCTTGATGAGTATTGATTATTAATAATGTTATTATAATACTGCCAATCAACTACTGCGGAGGTAAAGGTACTGTTATTTCACCCTTTTGAATTTCGTTGAGGTTGTGTTCCCACATCGTTAGCTAGTTTGGATCGCTATAACTTGAATGACTGTCAACTGTTGAATGAACGAGTGTCAAGCATGTCAAGTAGCGCATTGTTTACTTCAAACCGGAAGGCCTCATGGGGCGTAGGAAACTTGTGGATAGAGATCAAAATGTTTAGTTATTTATTACTGCCTCACGGACGCATGTCCAGACATGCCCTCAGCTGTTTCTCTTAGCTCAGTAATGCGGTTGTATGTGATTATGCTTCTTTATCATTCCTTTGTAATAATAATTTAAGATTCTGAGCTGTTAGATGAGAGATGTAAACTTGAGATGTAAACTATGTTTATCATCTTAAATGGTTGCTTATGGTCTATAATTCACAACATCATGCCTTATTTTCCTTTATTGAATTGTATTCTATGGAAAAATGTTACTGATGAGGATTTAGTCTGCTTTGGCTGCCTTTATGCACCAATGGATGTGTAATATTGTATATGCCCAGTTTATCCTTGTTATTCACTTTCCTTTTATGGTATTTTTTTGTTTTCCAGACTAATTCCTCTACTGCTTGTAACACCTATAACACACCTGTACCTCTGTGGACTGATCTTGTGTTAATATATCTCCTCTAAACCTACTGTCTCCTCATCCTTATATTGAACTGTGCTCTGACAGGCACCCAGAGGGGTTCATTCATCTAATTAAAATCAGATGCAGACACTCAAATCCTTCTAAATATATATATATATATATATATTTATATATATATATATAATATTTGTTGACCACTATTACTTTGTGTACTTAAAGGTGCCATATGGAATAATTGAGGTAAAAATATCCAAAAAATGAGCTACACACATCAAAAGAATGAGAAGAAATAAGTGCAATGATGTCATTAAAAAACTGGCAAGTTATAGTGCTGCCGAGATATTAACCTAAAGTAGCATGCTAAATTATTAGCCCCGGCCCGGCAGGTGTCGTAATACCAGTTTCGGCCATGGGAGGCGGTATGCGGGCGGGCAACGTTACCACCAGCCAAACTGCAGTAACACGAGTAAGTCGCGCTCGCGCCGGCTTGTGTGTACTTGAACCTGATGTCATGTCGTGATGTCGTGTGGAAATACAGCCCGCTACTAAATTTCAGTTCAGGGATATGAGTTCAATAAATGATTGGTTTGATATTATGCATGAGGAATACATTTTGGTAAGTTGTAACATACTGTATCTTTCAACAGTGTTCGTGTTCTTTTACCATTAGCTAGTAGAGATGATCGGTTCACGTGCGCTAGGGATCTGTCGTCTAACATTTACAAGCGCCAAAATTGCATTTATTTTTGAATTGCGTAATAAAATTAACAGAATCTGAGAGCTGAGATCGGTCTCTGTGTCCTTTTCTGTGCATGACAAAATGGATGTGGTGTGAGAGTGTGTGAAAAGTTGTGTGTCTCACGGTGAATTTGTGAGAGTTGGCAGCTCTGAAAGACGCTAGCTTGGTCCACATCAGGGAACACTGTCTGTCAAATTAATTCAAACTAATGATAAAAATGTAACATGAACAAAACGAATACCATAAACTAAAAATGCCTGGGCTTTAATTTTCCCATATCGTCGAAATGCACCGGCTTGTCTATGAGACGGCCTTTATAATTTAGTATTGAGATGTTGTTCATTTAGTCTCTAATCTCTGAAAATCTCCAAATGATCCACGTGAAACTGCGGTCTTCCAACCTTTTACTATTAGTTTTACTGATTAATATGCGCGAGGGAGACCCGCTCGCCCGTGTTGTTTGAAGACATAAGTGCACGCGGCCGCGGAGGTATTTTTCTGGAGGTATACTGACCCCATCTGGTATGGAATATGGTGTATGATTTGATTTTTTTATCCCAGAGGGCACCTTTAAAGTGAGAAATGGTTTTCTAGCAACGTTACTCACTTGGCACTATCATGGTATCGTGAGACCTTCATGAGCTCCACATCGCTGTCAAACGTCATCATCTGCACGCCGTGATCGGAGGCGGATTTGATCTGAGACACCTGCTTGCAGGGGTTAGCGTAGATGATTCTGCTGGAGTCCACACCCACAGACTGCACGAGCTGGATCTCCGTCTGGCAGAGGATTAAAAGTCAGGTCAATACAGGATTAAAGCTGCTAAACATACTTCGTGTTTGCTGCTGAGGTTATTGAGACACGTGGAGAAGTCACAATTGCGATTTAAGGGACTTGAATGAAGAATCTTCCATACCTTGCTCGCACAGTCGAATCCCGCTCCCAGGTACGCCAGTGTCGAGACAACAGCTCTGCTGTCGTTGCACTTCACTGCGTAGAATGGAGTGATTCGAGGTAAAACACGCAACCAACGGAGGTGCTTCTTCAGGACGTCACCTAGGTCAGCCACGTAGAAGGCATCTTTGTCATCCTAAAGGAAGAAAAGAGATGTGATCAGAACTCTTGACTGTATATGCAGGAACAAACAGAAGTATATCAAGATGAATTATAGAGCATGAATCTCATGAAAACGTGACCGTGTCACATATAATCACAATCTTGTACATAAAAAAGGAGGCATATTTGTATATAAACATTTTTTACAGCAATTAAAGGGGTAGTTCACTTTAAAAAAAAAAAAAAAAAACTTTTGCTGATAATTTACTCACCCCCATGTCATCCAAGATGTCCATGTCTTTTTTTCTTCAGTCAAAAAGAAATTAAAGTTTTTCTCCATATAATGGACTTCATTGGGAACCAAACGGTTCAAGGTCCAAATGAGTTCAGTGCAGCTTCAAAGGGCTTTAAATGACACCATCTTATCAAGCAAAACATACATTTTATAAGCACAAATGCTCGCCTTGCTCTGGATGAGCGTTCATGACTCTCCTGTTCAAAATCGTTAATCAAAATGAACAAATCTTTTTTCGAGTCATGACTCAAAGGTTCCTAGATAAGACCCTTATTCATCGTCTGGTGTTGTTTAAAGCCCTTTGAAGCTGCAATGAAACTCTCATTTGGACATTGAACCATTTGGTTCCCAATGAAGTCCATTATATGGAGAAAATCCTGGAATATTTTTTTATCAAAAACCTTAATTTCTTTTCGACTAAGGAAAGACATGGACACCTTGGATGACATGGTGATGAGTAAATTATCAGCAAAAGTTTTTTTAAGACAAGTACTCCTTTAAAGCAAGACTCCACAGGTGAATAGGGTAAAAAAAACAAAACAAAAAAAAAACATCATACTACCCAGCTGACTGATTATATTAAGGATTGCAAACATTCTCTCAATTACCAATTGTTACCAATAATCAAGTTTTCTGAATTTTTATGTTAAAATACACAAATGAGCATTATCTAATTAAAAACTTAATCTAATTAATAAAGCCAGATTCAAAATTCTTGTTAAATTTTGTTAACATATTAAAGTTCTCATCACTCCATTAAGCAGACAACACTGTCATCAAAAAAAGTGTAATTTTTTAAATAAATGTTATTACATTTACAAACCGAATTCCATAAAAGTTGGGACACTGCACAAATTGTGAATAAAAACAGAATGCAATGATGTGGAAGTTTCAAATTTCAATATTATATTTAGAATACAACATAGATGACATATCAAATGTTTAAACTGAGAAAATGCATAATTTTAAGGGAAAAATAAGTTGATTTTAAATTTCATGGCATCAACACATCTCAAAAAAGTTGGGACAAGGCCATTTTTACCACTGTGTGGCATCCCCTCTTCTTTTAATAACAGTCTGCAAACGTCTGGGGACTGAGGAGACAAGTTGCTCAAGTTTAGGAATAGGAATGTTGTCCCATTCTTGTCTAATAAAGGCTTCTAGCTGCTCAACTGTCTTAGGTCTTCTTTGTTGCATCTTCCTCTTTATGATGCGCCAAATGTTTTCTATGGGTGAAAGATCTGGACTGCAGGCTGGCCATTTCAGTACCCGGATCCTTCTTCTACGCAGCCATGATGTTGTAATTGATGCAGTATGTGGTTTGGCATTGTCTTGTTGGAAAATACAAGGTCTTCCCTGAAAGAGACGACGTCTGGATGGGAGCATATGTTGTTCTAGAACTTGGATATACCTTTCAGCATTGATGGTGCCTTTCCAGATGTGTAAGCTGCCCATGCCACACGCACTCATGCAACCCCATACCATCAGAGATGCAGGCTTCTGAACTGAGCGCTGATAACAACTTGGGTTGTCCTTGTCCTCTTTAGTCCAGATGACATGGCGTCCCAGTTTTCCAAAAAGAACTTCAAATTTTGATTCGTCTGACCACAGAACAGTTTTCCACTTTGCTAGAGTCCACTTTAAATGAGCCTTGGCCCAGAGAAAACGCCTGCGCTTCTGTTTAGATATGGCTTCTTTTTTGACCTATAGAGCTTTAGCCGGCAACGGTGAATGGCACGGTGGATTGTGTTCACTGATAATGTTTTCTGGAAGTATTCTTGAGCCCATGTTGCGATTTCCATTACAGTAGCATTCCTGTGTGTGATGCAGTGCCGTCTAAGGGCCCGAAGATCACGGGCATTCAGTATGGTTTTCCGGCCTTGACCCTTATGCACAGAGATTGTTCCAGATTGTCTGAATATTTGGATGATATTATGCACTGTTGATGATGATAACTTCAAACTCTTTGCAATTTTTCTCTGAGAAACTCCTTTCTGATATTGCTCCACTATTTTTTGCCTCAGCATTGGGGGAATTGGTGATCCTCTGCCCATCTTGACTTCTGAGAGACACTGCCACTCTGAGAGGCTCTTTTTATACCCAATCATGTTGCCAATTGACCTAATAAGTTGCAAATTGGTCCTCCAGCTGTTCCTTATATGTACATTTAACTTTTCTGGCCTCTTATTGCTACCTGTCCCAACTTTTTTGGAATTTGTAGCTCTCATGAAATCCAAAAGGAGCCAATATTTGGCATGGCAATTCAAAATGTCTCACTTTCAACATTTGATATGTCATTTATATTCTATTGTGAATAAAATATAAGTTTATGAGATTTCTAAATTATTCCATTCTTTTTTTACTCACAATTTGTACAGTGTCCAACTTTTTTGGAATCGGGTTTGTACAATAAATAAATGTAAATGTTTGCATAAAATCAGGCAAAAGATATATGGGGGGAAAAAAACGTACTCCGAAAAAATCTTTACATATATTCAGACAAGTGGAACGACAACATTCATGGAAAAAAAAATGAAGGAATGTCAAATAGCCCCAAATCTCAAAATTGCAGAAAACACCAATCCTTGCCTCAATCCTTGACAAGTAGGAATTCAGATATAAAAGGAAGGTTTAAAGGACAAGCATTAAGCTGGTTCAGGTCATACTTATCTGACCGCTACCATTTCGTCTACTTAAATGGAGAAAAATCAATAGATCAAAAAATCACTTCGGCAAACTATGGAGTGCCGCAGGGATCTGTGTTAGTCCCCTTTATTCTCAATATATATGCTGACACTAGGTAATATTATAAGGAAAACATGGAATTAGTTTCCATTGTTATGCTGATGACACTCAAATATATATTTCATCACGGCCAGATGAATACGCTAAATTATTCAAATTGACAGATTGTGTTCAAGATATAAAAGATTGGATGACGCGTAATTTTCTTTTATTAAATCCAGACAAGACAGAGGTAATACTTATCGGTTCTAAAAACCGTCCACAAAACCTTTCGCAGCACGACTTTAACATTACGACTTTAATATTAGGATGCCCTGTTACTTTATCCGCTACAGTAAAAGACCTGGGTGTTATATTAGACTGCAACCTGTCTTTTGAAAAGCATATTTCATTTGTTACAAAAACAGCCTTTTTCCACCTAGAAACATTGCTAAGCTACGTAACATGCCATCTGTCTCTGATGCAGAAAAGTTCATGCATTCATGACCTCGAGACTAGATTACTGTAATGCTTTATTAGCCGGTTGTCCTGCATCCTCAATAAACAAGCTACAGTTAGTCCAAAATGCAGCCGCTAGAGTTCTTACTAGATCAAGAAAATATGATCATATAACACCGATTCTATCATCACTTCATTGGTTACCTATAAAGTTCCGTATTAATTACAAGGTATTGCTTTTGACTTATAAAGCTCTAAATGGTTTAGCTCCAGTCTATTTAACAGATCTTCTATCGCCCTACAATCCATCACGCTCTTTAAGATCACTAAATTTGAGGCGTCTGGTCATTCCTAGGATATCCAGATCCACCAAAGGAGGGAGAGCATTTTCACATTTAGCTCCGAAGCTCTGGAATACCCTTCTTGATATTGATCGTTGCTCAGACTAGCTTTCCCAGTTTAAAACTAGACTAAAGACGCATTTATTTAGCCTGGCATTCATATAAATGTTTTATCTTACAGTTACTGTAAATTTGGCCTCTGGTTCATAAACGCCAGAGGAGAACTGGCCCCCGACTGAACCTGGGTTCTCCCAAGTTTTTTTTTTCTCCATTTTGGGTCACTTGATGGAGTTTTTCAGTTCCTTGCCACTGTTGCCTTTGGCTTGCTCAGTTGGGGATTTTCAAATTAAATGGCCCATCATACCATTGATCAGCTCTACGAAACTGTCATGATTCTGCCCTCTTGTCATTTCCTTTCTCTAGTCCTGAGGCAGGATCATGACAGACCCATGTTTTGTGTGCAGGCACATGGCCTTGTTTTTGGGCTGTGTGCTTGTGTTGTCTCGTTCGCTTACCCCGCCCACTTGTTGGTTTGATCTGTGACTGCAGTGGCCTCCAGTCACAGATGAAGGTACAAACGATCTTACAGATTAACGTTATTTATGAAAATAGCTTGGCAAGCTAGCTAGGCTAACGTTTGCTAACGAGGAAACTATAAAAAGATCTGTCCATTTGGCAACAATAAATAAATAAATGAATGAAATCAAATAAACAAATTCATGTTTTTCATTTGTGTCCATTATTTATCTCATTTTCATATTGCAACAGGCAAGGGTAAGGTAACGTTACAGCTAGAAAGTATACATAATATCGACCAATTAGTGTTTTTAAACCATGGAAAGAGGTCAATTTAACAGCAGGAAAACAATTGTCACATAACGTTACATTTAGCTCAGGAAAGCCATTTAATGACCATAGCATGTTAATTGAATAGAAAAAATAGCAAGAGAGGAGATTTTGCTGATCACTATATGACATATTTATTATATTTTTTTTACTTATGTCATTAAATAATTGTTATTATACGCGAATGTCCACGTCTTGTACTCGCCCAGGAAATCTGTAAACCGTACGGCACCAGACAGGGGCAGTCGACCCGGGGTATTCACAATGTTTTCTCTTCAAAATTGAAATTTTACTGCCACCATTGAAACAATTTATAACGGAAACTGTTTACCCACTCGACATTATACAAGGGATAACGTTGTAACGTTAGTGACAGTCGTAAATCGCGGGCTGTTTATTCCAGTGGACGCAAGTTGCAACTAAAACAATAGGAGGCAATGGCGCAACGCTACCCAGCAACAGCTCAGTAATGGCGCCCGCTTACTTCCGGTAGTTTCGCCGGATTCGTCTATATTATTCCCTTGTGTTTGCTGTCCTGTGCTGGTTCATTGTGATTGATTGTGTGTGTATCCACACGGTATATTGTGAGTACCTTGTCTTGAGATCTGTCTAAACTAAGAAGTTTTCTTGTAATAGTTATTTTGTTCCTGTGAAGTTTGTGTCTTAGTCTTAGTCTAGTATTGTTAGTCTTTTGCTTTGCCTGTGCTGTTTTCCCCCCTCGTGGGGTTTTATTTTCCCTTTTTGTTCAATAAACCTGGTGTGTGTCAGCAAACTGTCTGCGATTGGGTTCGTTCCTGAAAACTCACGACACAAACTTGATTGTCTTTTTTTTTCATGAATAAACAAACACTGTGAAGTTGTCTTGATTGATACTGTAAAGCAGCTTTGATACAATCTGTATTGTGAAAAGCGCTAATATATTTGACTTGACTTGACAACTCCAGCGCAAAATGAACCTTTGGCCTAACAACACATTGGTATAGTCGACCGTTCTGTGAGATTTGTTATCAAGATAATCGAATGTAAAGAGTTTTAATCTCCCTACATGCAAACCGAAGCATTAAGAACTTTTTAAGTGTACAGACAGTTTAATAAGAAGATATTTTAAAAAAGACGCTCCACTTCGTGTATACAGGCAGGAGCCATCTTTGGAAAGAGTCGACCAGTCGAACCACGAACGCTGTGACAAGTGAGCTGTTCGATCGGAATTACGTTTGTGAAATCTAATTGCATGGAAATGCATGAATTATATTTGTTTAAGAATGCACTGTCATGAGCCTTTTCGGTCATTCATGCAAATCAATGAGCAAGACCTAAAGCTGGCGAATGTGATGCAAACTAAAATCACACAAGAGTTGCTCTATATATCAGAAATATTTGCACAACACAACAATAATTTAAAAAAAAAAACTTGTCTAGTGTTTATTTACTCCACTATGGAGTAAGTGGAGTAAATACGCCTCCAATTTATTTTCAGGACATAGAAAAAAGTTGCAAGTACAGCCTTGTTTATCTAAGCAGGGAAATCTTCAGACTGTACAAAATGTGTCTTGACAGGTCCCACTCCTTACAACCTTGTGTCAGTATATTCCGGCTCGAAAAGATAAGAACGTCCATCAAAGCGGTTCATTATTGAAGAGATGCCAAATAATCCGCCATCTCTTTAGTGTGTATCTCGTGGAAGCAGTCTCTCTTTTTAATTATTTTTATTTATTTATTATTTTATTATTTTCTCTGTCATGTTCAGTGCTTCTCTTATGCTCTCAGTGCTTTCTTCCTAAACGGACCATTTGAGATTACGAGTGACAGTTCAGACCTGGCACAGCATTCGTGGGTCGAATGGTCGAGATTGTTTTTCAAAGATGGCTACTACCTTTATGCGCGAATGTGTTATTAGACCAAAGGTTCATTTTGGGCCGGAGTTGTCCTTTAGCTCACCGATAAGGACAACTCGTTGATCTTCTGTTCCACGATATCCCGTGCACAGAATCCCTCCTCCAGGAAGGTGAAGTATGAGTTTGATCCAATCAGTGTGGTCATCGCATTTGTACAAGAATTGATTGCAAAAGGATCTGTAAAAGAAAATGACAGGGGTGTTAGAAAATGTGACCTCTAATATACCAGACTTTACTCTGACAGATAGTTTTTCCTTGAATTTTACAACCAGTGTCCTCAAACAAGCACCTTATCTTTGCTCCAGACAGTGACTCTCTACAGGACGACTATCACAGCTACTGTGCAGTTACAGTCTCCACTAATCTCTATTATTTTAATATAAATGAGATACCATTAAAGTTCTCTTACGAGAGATTTTCTCGTACTGAAATATTTTACACTAGGGGAAACCTCTTTTCCATTAGATATTGAAGCCAAAAATTATCCTTAATTTTGAATCAATGTAAAACGCGTTGAGGCAGCATGTAGACATAGGAAAGATGGCTCACATGTCTATTGGCTGTCCTGTGGCAAGTGCATCAGCCTATCGAGAGATGCCCTTGGTGACGCCAGATCCAATGGGGCCGAAACGGGCGTGGCCTGGGCCTATAAATAAAGCACGATGATCTGTTTTTTCATCTCTTCAGCGAAGTTCACGCATCGCTGAATCCTGGGTGAAGAAGCCGTCTGAGAACAAGCCTTCTGCGGGACGAGCCTTTGTACCTGAAGCTGCGGGCCTTCCTGTTATCTGCTACGCTTTCCGGCACATATATCTTTTTAAGTCTGCTGAAGTGTGTGTTCACCACCACGACTCACACACTTTCTCTCTTTTTCATAAAAGAGGTAGTGTCTTTTTAAAGATGCCCCTTTCCTGTGGCTCGTGCCGAGCCCCACTCAGCGACGGGGACTGCCATGTGATATGCGTTTCCTGCCTGAGTGAGAATCACGCAGTTCTCACGCTCGCTGACAGCGGCTGCCATCATTGCGAGCTACAGCCTATGGCGAGTCTGAGGACTCGTCTAGCAAAATAAAATCAATTGTACGTTAAACGTAGTGTATGTGCCCACAACCCAGTGCCCACAAACCAACGCACACACAGTCAGCTCAGGCCGACAGTGTTTTCAGTGCAGTAAATGTGCCCGCTATCCTACGCCCATATTCACTCACAGACATGTTACGCCCCACAGGGCTTAACCCCGCTCGCTCTTTCTCAGCAAACTGTTATAAGGGAGTTGAGCACGGCCACTATGTTGTGACCAGAGCCCAGACCTCATTCTACCCCTAGCCATGCATGCGAATGTGTGGGCAAAGCTTCCCGGGATATCAGAATTGGTGCTAAACATTATAAAAAGAGGCTATTCGCTGCAGTTCACTCGAAGTCCCCACCACACAGCGTGGGTTGAAACTATTGTAAAAAAACAAAGTATCTCATCTACCTCGAGGCGAAATAGCGAAACTATTAAGCAAAGTGGCCATAGAGCCTTTATCTCAAGCTCAGAGTGAAGGGGGCCTATACAGCAGATATTTTTTGGTACCAAAAAAAGACGGCGATCTCAGACACATTCTAGATCTAAGACAGCTGAACAAAGTTTTTGTGAAATGCCAGTTCAGAATGCTCACAACCAGGAAAAATGCTCACAACCTGTGCACATACCTGTGCATGGTCCCTGCCCTGAGCGGCCATCACATGTGTATTTCCACTGTGCCTCTCTGAGCATGTGTCTTTCCCTTGGCAAGCCACCTTGCCACCCCTGAGGTTGAAATATTCCACCTGCGGCTGCCTGGATACCCCAATGTTCTCTATATGCATTCCTTAGGGTCATATGTATATTCTCTAAGTCCCACCCCCTCTGGGTTGGCATTAATTGCATATTTCTCTGACATATGAGATCTTATCAATTCTCATCCCTACTCCCCAGAGTACCTTGGTATTCCTGTGCTAAATAGGAGTCCTCCGGCTATCTCACGACAGGGATCTCAGATTTACGTAGGGCACTGGAAGACAGCTGTGAAGATGGCATGATTAGTCTGGTAACCCCATTCGTCGTCATCTGACGTAACTCGGAGTAAGAACTAAAGGGAACGTCTCGGTTACAACTGTAACCCTCGTTCCCGTTACGTCTGCCTGCCACTTCCGACTGTACCGCGGGGATCGCCTGAGCTCAGTCTTGGCTCCTCAGAGAAGAAACCTATCTGCATATTGCCGGCGTCCTCCTTTTATACCCACGAGGCGGGGCGGAGTTGCGCCATGCAAATTCCGCAGACCCATGGCATTTCTTTGCCATTGGCTCATTTTGTAAGACTCGAAGTTGATAGGCTTTCTAAGCGAAACCCCATCCGTCATCATCCGACGTAAAGTCTCCGCTTTACGATGGTTACATACGTACGTAGCCTAGATGTTACACAAATATGACTCAAGTTGTGCCGCCTGGCTGTCAAGTGTTTCATCGCTTGCATGGTACCGACAGTGTAGGAAAACCGTGACGTTTTCTACTACATAATTACGTGCATGCGTGAAACGGATCGTGCAGGTGGAACGGATCGTGTACCGACACTCTCGACTGACATCATTCATTGATATTGAGAATAACTGTTAGTTTTTACCAAATAATCAAGATAAACAAGTAAGTTACTTTGTGCTTGTCAATACAGCTGGTTCTGACTATAAAGATATTAGTTATAACATTTATCAACCCGAAGTTAAAATTACGCAAGAAATCGTGACACGTTGACTCGCAGTCTCACACACCACAGAAGGCCATTATGTCATAACATACGACACAACTACACAAGCAACACTCTTTAAAAGTCAGAAAAACACCTTTAACAATGAAACTAACGGATAGTTTCTTAATTTATGATTAGACTACCATACTGAAAATGTATCCTAACAGAACGGCTATATAATTATGCTAAATTTCATCCAATAATATAATATAACTCACCTTAAAACGCGCACAAACGGCTGTGGTGATGATCAACTAGCGAACTCTCTGAGTAAAAGTCGGCGATCTCAGCCCTATATATAGTGACTTGGTTTCCAAGGTGAGGCACTATGAAAGTTCCTTCAAAAGAGAACAGGTTTGGTCTTGTTAGCTGCTTGAGGATAAAAAAACTAGAACTAGAAGTGACATACTTCCCAATCAAACAAAGGTACTTTATAATTTGGTAAATAAATAAATAAATATTATACTAAAATCTGTTAATGATGCCAGAAACCCCAAAAATGAACAACATGCAAAAACCAAACATAAACTCCAAACTGAACTTTTTTGCTAATTGGAAAAGTTTATAGTTGTAGGGAAGTTTAATATTACACACACTTATATTTTAGTATTCTTTCTATGAGCATAGAAAAGTTTGAATTGTACAATAAGATTGATCTATGCATATCAGTGTTGTTATTGATAAAGTAAAACTACTACAGATTTTTCTGTAGCTAATTGTAGCTAAAAGTAAATGTAAGTGCTATATGAAATATTAGATTAAAGACAAACAAAAGTACACACTAAAAAGTTTAAATTTAATGGTAAAAGCTAATAGAAATGTTAAAATAATACTAAAAAGCACTATATATTTTCTCTCTCTCTCTCTTTTAAACTATTTGGCTTAATGCATTTTGAATAAAATCCTCTGTTAACTGTATATATAAATGCAAATATAGAATAGAATAGGTCTTTATATATATTATATGTATATTTATAGATATATATATTTATATATTATTATATATTATATTAAATATATATTAAAACAATGTAAGACTCGTTGTAAGACAAGGATTGGCAAAAATAGAAATAGCGTAAATTTAAAACAGTGTGCTAAAATAAAACCACAATGCTGTAACAATATATAGTATAGATATTATAAATGTGACAATATATGTAGAGATACTTATCCATATGATATACATAACACACACATACATACACACATTATATAGGCCTACCTATACATACATCCTGTTTGTCCGTCAAGAGTTGATGATGACCATGGCACGTTTGCCATTTATATACATACACACATGCATACATTCATACACATAAATACATAGATGTCAACATATATATACTGTATATATATTTACATATATGGAGTAGTACAGTGTATGTGTGTTGGCTGAGTATGGGTGTTGTACTTCCAGTTTGTGAGTTTATTGGAGAGGAGGAAGATATATTAGGGGAAAACAGTTATACAGCTACATTTGCATTTCATTAGTTACACTTGTTACAGCATAACTGTGTATACTAAATGAGGCAAGGCTGTCGAGTTACATTCAAGTTCAACTATTTTTTCAAGGAATTTATTTTTTTTATATGGATTTTTGGTGATCAAAGATGAGCTTTAAGGAGTATGGGGAGGCTGCAGACCTGGAGCCGGCAGTTATACGCCCCTGACAGTTTTACGTCCCTGTTGTTCCTGATGCGTCCAGTAGGGGGGAGACTACATTAGCAAAGTTATATGAGCTTAGTCCTATATCATTACAGACCTTCTTGAAGCGAAAATAAAAGTTGGCTACTTTGGCTCAAACTTGGCAAACTTAAGCACATATAGGTTTAAAAGCTGCCCTAGTCTTCTCTTTACCTGCTCTGTCTCACTCACTTTTAAAATTCATTTAATTTTTATTTTTATCTTGTCTGTCTTTACCTTGCGTGACATGGCATCTTCTTGTAAGACCCTGTTTACTTCTTTGCATTTAAACATAGCCTACTCCACGTGGTTTCTGGAGCAACATTAGAGTGGATATTGGAAATGTGTTAATTACAGTTTATGATGTGTACACAAACACATATAATAGGCATGTATGTATGTATGTATTTGAATGCAAATCTCTGTAAAATTCAAACTGCACACTCACTCTAATATTTTGTCATATAATAGGCTACATACAAGCATAATGCATTTTAAAGCCCACATTAAAACCTTTGGTCCCATATGGTTTAAATGTAGATTTTGGTTTAAGTTGTTTCTTATAAATGAGATGATCTAATTTTGTAATGTATAACATACAGTTTTCTTAAAATAGCTTACTGATTTGGACTAAAATGTATGTGTACCTAATGAGTGTTTTATCATACTCTGTCTTTATTTCTTTTTAACTTGTATCTCATTAAAGGGATAGTTCACTTTGAAATGAATTTTTTTATGTTTTATCTTACCTCAAGGGCATCCAAGGTGTAGGTGTCTTTGTTTCCACAGTATTTTCAATTTTGATATTTTTAGGTCAAAGCGTTCTTGTCTGTGAGTCATATAATGCAGGTCTATGGTCACCACCTCAAAGAGCATGCACAGAGAAGTGCAAATTAAACGTGATTTAATGACTCGTAAATGTAAGTACACATTGATGGCCTAAGACACGGAACGAGCGTTTTGTGTGAGAAAACTAACAGTATTTATATCGTTTTTACCTCTTGTAATCACAGTCACATCCAAGTACTTTGAGGGCGAGGGCAATTCTGTCTGCGCTCGTTGCATTGATACACGTTGCATTGATACATATTGATAACCGCTCGTTTCGTGTCTTAGGCCATCAATGTGTACTTACATTTACGAGTCATTAAATCGTGTTTAATTTGCACTTCTCTGTGCATGCTCCGAGGTGGACCCCATAAACCTCCATTATATGACTGACAGACAAGAACGGTTTGACCTAAAAATGTCAAAATTGAAAATACTGTGGAAACAAAGACACCTACATCTTGGATGTCCTTGAGGTAAGCTAAAACATATCAGCAATTAATTTCAAAGTGAACTATACCTTTAAAGTGATCTATAAGGTGTGTGCTACTTAAGAAAATTAAAATCTCTATCTCTAAACTTTTATAAACACCCATCTTTTGAATCCCCAAAAAATCAACTATGACATCCTGCCATTATTTTATAACCATTGTTTCTACCACTATTCAACTTTAGCTTCTTTTATATTTATTTTTAATCAGTGAGCGGGAGCACTTTGACATGAGGATAAAAAAAAACAACTTAAGAAGAGTGGCAAGCCATAGGAGAGTCAACTACAGGAGTCATCCGTGGTGTAAATAAATAGCCTTCTTTGTGAACAAAAATATTGTCTCTTTTTTTAAATGGCCCTTGGAATTTTAGAAAAGGGTTTGTCTTCATTAAATGTTATGTAGGACATTGTTCTGTAGCTGTATGATGACCAATTGTGAATAGTAAAGCAGATATTTCATTAAGGATCCATTGTGTCTAATGGGCTAAATATGGTAATACATAAATGTAACTTTATATAAATTCACAACAACATATATCAGTCAGTTTCCTGTATATAAAACAGTTTAAAAACAATTAATTCTACAGTAGGTCAAATATCATTACTTTGTCCATCTGATCCAACTATGTATTAATATTTTTTTTAAATTTACAAAAACAAATCTTCTGTAGGCTGAATGAAGAGTGAAGCCCAACTGAACATCTGGATGTTTTAATCCTTAGTGCATATATAACTCCACTGTCTATAACGTTTATTTAAATAAACAAATTCCTAAAAATTAGTAAAAGTCGGGATGGTGATTAATGTGTTTGTTTCCAGCGTCTTTTTATGTTTTTTCGCTGTGTATCCTTCTCCCCCTACTGGACGCATCAGGAACAACAGGGACCTCTGAAGTTGGCACCCCATAAAACGAAATAATCTCCAAAACTTTGCCATTGATTTGTGCTGTAAAAATTTGCGCTGATTTGGAGTTTGAGATATTGAAGATTATTTTTTTGGTTGTGTTACGTCACTCTCCACCCCATGTCGTTCAAATCGCTCCAAACCGGTGTCATTTGTTTGTGCTGGTTTGTGCCTATAAAACAAACATTGTATCCATTTCCCTTTCGCAGATATAGCCAATTTAATTCGGGAGCTGTGACGTCACTCTCTACCCCACATTTCTTCTGAATCGCACACAAAATGTGTCCTTTGTGTTTGGTTTGTGGATTTGTGCCGTTAATATTAATATGGTATCTCCCCTCCTTTTTTTATTTTTTTTTATTAGACATTATACAAACATACAAACAATAACATGACATCCAAAAAGACAACAATCCAAGATTTTCCAAAAATAGTTTAACATAAATGAACAAGAGACTAATTAAAAAAAAAATATATATATATAAAAAAATATATAATAACAATTCTGGGCAGTGACGTCACTCTCCACCCCACCTCTTGTAAATCCTAAACCGGTGTCGTTTGTTTGTGCTCGATTTTTGCCGGTTTGTGCCGTTGAAAGAAACATTGCAACTGTGTCCCCTTTTAAACATATAAAAAAAAACCTTTTGAAGCAGTTACTCTCCACCCCATCTAAATCGTTCCAAAACTGTGACGTTTGTTTGTGCTCAATTTGTACCTGTTTGTGCCGTTACGATGAACATTATGTATTTTTCCCCTCCTTAGATAAACATTGGATTCGGGACAGTGACGTCACTCTCCACCCCACCTCGTCTAAATCGTCTAAACCTTTTGTTTGTGCTCGATTTTGTGCTGTTTTGTGCCGTAAGTTCTTTTTTTCAAAAAGTGGACTTTTTTGCAGTTTTTTTTTCCACCTTTTGTATTTAACTATGAGGTTCAAATAATTAATTTTGGTGACCTTTTATGCACTAATTTGTGCTGGTTTAGCTTGTCTGCTGGTTAACGAACACACTTTTTGATGGACCTAAAATATTTTATTATAATTATGCTACGTTTATATGGCTATTATATTGTAGACTATTGAGTTGATAAAGTATAGAAATCTTTTTAATAAAAAACTAAACTATTCCATATTTTAAAGCATCAATCTGATGCCCTTTGAGGTGCATTTTTTGCCATCTATACAATAGTTTATTGAACCTTTTCTTTCACATACCGTTTTATATATATATATATATATATATATTTATCTTGAGCTTGACACTAAAACAGTCACTGGCACTAAAACATTTCCGTAGGCTATCTAACAGTGTTGTAGTCGAGACCACCTCACTCGAGTCCGAGTCGACACCGAGACCAGAGAGAGTCGAGTCCGAGTCAAGACCGAGACCAGAGCCGGTCGAGTCCGAGTCGAGACCGAGACCAGTGAGGGTTGATTACCTAATTTACTTTTATTTACTTAGAGAAATCCTTTTTTTTTTTTTACTGAATTTACTTAGAGTTTAAAAAATATGATCAGTTTAGGGTAAAAAGGCCACATAGTAGTTGGTGTTAAAAGTAATTTTATTACAATTTGTCATGCGCAGTTGCGCACTAGAAAATCACCAATCACTGGGCGTGTCAATCAATTTAAAGAAATATTTTATTAACATACATTAATAATCATGAAAAAGATTTTTAATTGAACACAGTGGACTCGGGAATAATTCCGAGTCCTAAAAAAAAAATGTTCGAGTACGAGTCAATTCCGAGTCCAAATGGACACGAGTCCATGACAAGACCAAGACCATTAAAATATGGTCTCGAGACCGAGTCCGAGACGAGTCCGAGTCTCGAGTGCTACAACACTGCTATCTAATGAAAAAAAGAACAATGACAGCAGTCGCGGACTCGCGGACCTGTGCGAGCACAAACGCACCAGACAGCTTGTAGACGAGATGGAGAGGCTTGCTTGCGTGACGTCACTCATCACTACTCCTCCAAAGATTTTGTGATGTCTGAAGAATTTTATAATTTATTATAGTTCTTTCTACGGCACAAAACAGCACAAATCGAGCACAAACAAAAGGCACCGTTTTGGGGCGATTTAGACGAGGTGGGGTGGAGAGTGACGTCACTGTCCCGAATCTAAGGTTTTATTTCTAAGGAGGGGAAAAATAGGCTACATAATGTTCATCGTAACGGCACAAACAGGCACAAATTGTGCACAAACAAACGTCACAGTTTTGCAACGATTTAGATCAAATGGGGTGGAGAGTTATGTAACTGCTTAAAAAGGTGGGGAGGGGGGGTGGAGAGTGACGTCACTGCCCAGAATTACCTTGTTATTTCTAACAGAGGGGATATACAGGGGTTGGACAATGAAACTGAAACACCTGGTTTTACAACACAATAATTTGTTAGTATGGTGAGGGCCTCATTTTGCATCCAAATACAGCACCAATTCATCTTGGTAATGACAGATAGAAGTCCTTCACAGTGACCAGAGGGATTATGAGCCGTTCCTCTTCCAGACCAGTGTCCAGGTCACTATATGATGCTGGTGGACTCGCTCCTCCAAAACACCTCAATAATATTCAGATCTGGTGACTGTCAGACCATGGGAGATGTTCAACGTCACTTTCATCTTCATCAAACCCTTCTGTCACAAGTCTTGCTGTGTGTGTTGGTGCATGATCATGCTGATACACGGTTTGAGCATCAGGTGCTCATGATCCTCCAGAAGGGTTTGGTAGTCCTCGGCAGTGTCGTGTCCATCAAATACAATCAGGATTGTCATGATATTGGAGCTCAAACCATCACTGATCCACCCGTACTTCACTCTGAAGATTGGCCGCCAGGCATATAGATGTGAAATTGGCCAGTGTTTCAGTCTCATTGTCCAACCCCTGTAGATAGGCTACCATGTTAATATTAACGGCACAACAAACGAAGGACACATTTTGTGTGCGATTCAGAAGAAATGGGGTGAGCACAAACGAATGACACCGGTTTGGAGCGATTTGAACGACATGGGGTGGAGAGTGACGTAACACAACCAAAAAAATAATCTTTAATATCTCAAACTCCAAACCAGCACAAATGTTCGTTTTTACAGCACAAACCAATGGCATAGTTTTGGCGATTATTTCGTTTTATGGGGTGCCAACTTCACGCAGGTACAACAGGGGCGTAAAACTGTCGGGGCGTAAAACTGTCGGCGTCTGCAGCAGCCTCCCCATATAGGCTTTGGGATACAATTACTGTATTACAAAACTACAGGGGGACTTTAAGGGGGAATACAGGTATATTGCGATTCAATGTAGCCATACGTTTCAATTGAGAAAAATATGATGCTATTCAATTCAATATGGTAGATAGCCTAGTTAACTTTTATTTCTTTTATTCAGACAGCAAATCATAAAGTAGCTTAAGTGCCATTTGACTTTTAACGCATGGTTCTTTCATATTTTTTCACAAAACCAAAAGATTAAATAAGGTGCTGTTTTAACATAAACAATAAAAAAACTTTCACAAACAGGTATTTCATAACTGTATTCAGATGTAAAATTAGGTGACTCAGGGCACGCCTCGCACTCTGTATTGTTGTGATCTGTCATATTCATGTAGCAGCTGCAGCATTCGTGATGAGAGAACGATCTGAGCAACAGTTCAGAAAGGAGAAATCAATCTAGTCGGCTTGGACTTGCGAATGGGCGAAATCGTGTCCATCGCACCGCGTCGCAGGACCTCCACATCAACACGTCTTTACATTGACTTAACATGGAAATCACTGGCAATCACTCTATTTGCATTTGTTGTGAATGCAGCAGTTACATAATAAAAATATTGGTCACTTTCTAAATAGGCTAGTAAAAGTATAGCGCATCTACTAATAATTATGAATAAATACTGTTTTTACCGATGCAGATGTTACGATGCATGAAGATACAAAAGCCAACTTGTATCCGATGCACACTTATTTAAATCGATGCATCGCATCGTTAGGTTTATGCCGATGCACCGATGCGAATCGATGAATCTTACCATCCCTATAAGGAACACCATACTAATACAGTGTTTGACCCCCTTTTGCCTTCAGAACTGCCTTAATTGTACGTGGCATTGATTCAACAAGGTGCTGAAAGCATTCTTTAGAGATGTTGGCCAATATTGATAGGATAGAATATATATATTTTACTGAGAGTGCTAGTTTTTTTTGTTTTTTTTTAAAGTGAGGTTAGTTGAGAGGATGGAGCGTATATCCGTTTGGACAGTTACATATTTGTAAGTCTGTGAAGCTCTGTGTCCCGATTTGCATCTTAAATAGTGAGAAATATTAGAACTGAGTCTCTAAAATCATAGTACGTTTGCAAAAACACTCCAATTCTGATGGATTTTCAAAGTTATAAAGTCAGAATATCAGGTGAGTAAGCTATTTCCTTACACAAAGAGTCGTCCTGACAGCAAAAGTTCACAGACTTCATTGAACAAGCGTGTGTGCATCAAATAAAAATTCTGCCTAAAAAATTTCACTAAACTGTATAATGTATTGTGATTAATGGACAAAAAAATTGCAACCTGAATATAAAAGAATGTCAGAAATGATTGACTTGAGGCAACGAGTATAAAAAAAACAAATCCTATGATTAAGTGCACATATTAAAACACACTACACAGGAAAAAAAGCATGTGAAACGGCACGTTCAGTTCCCTTCCAAGCATTCGTTTCAGTGTTTCACTATGGGGAACGCCCCTTCAGTGCATTCCTCAGAAGCCCGATTACATTACATGAGACACCGAAACGTATGCTACCAGAGAACAGGGGTTACACAAGTAACCTATTGTTTTGGTCTGCCTCTCTGCGTGTTGGTTAATAATAATGCATTTTATTTTGTAATGTGCTTTTCTTTTACCTAAAGCACAGTAAAATAAAAACTAACACAAAAAGTAAAGAACAAAACAATATATTAAAAACAACCTTTAATAAATGCATCTTAATCAACTTTTTAAAATGTTCCAAAGTTGAAGCATTTCTGATATTGATGGGAAGCGCGTTTCATAACTTGGGGGCTGTAAATGAAAAAGCTCTTTCCCCCATGGTCTTAAGTTTACTGGAAAGCTGATCAAGTAAAAGTGTTGGGGGAACAGAGAAAACGTGAAGGAGTATAAGGACTAATAAGATCACACACTGGTGCTGTCCCATGTAATGCTCCGGCCTTGCTTCTTCTTGGGGGAAGTTCTCTGAGGAAATGTTGAGAACTCCTGGCCGTGATTAAAGCATTTAGAGGACATTTGCTGAAGTCTGTTTGTCGATTATTCCTGCGCTGGAAGCAAGTTAGTTATGGGGACAAGTATTAGCACCCATCCGCCATTGAAGTGTAGATGGGCTAGAGTATAAATATTAGAATAAGCACCCAGCTGCTGTCAATGTGTAGACGCGCTACGGTATAGGATTAGACTTAGCCGACCTTGATGTGTAGACGCGCTAGGGTATAAGATTAGACTTAGCCGACGCCTATATGTAGACGCGCTAGGGTATAGGATTAGACTTAGCTGACCTTGATGTGTAGACTCGCTAGGGTAAAGGATTAGACTTAGCTGACCTTGATGTGTAGACGCGCTAGGGTAAAGGATTAGACTTAGCTGACCTTGATGTGTAGACGCGCTAGAGTAAAGGATTAGATTTAGCCGACCTTGATGTGTAGACGCGCTAGGGTATAGGATTAGATTTAGCCGACCTTGATGTGTAGACGCGCTAGGGTATAGGATTAGACTTAGCTGACCTTGATGTGTAGACGCGCTACGGTATAGGATTAGACTTAGCTGACCTTGATGTGTAGACGCGCTACGGTATAGGATTAGACTTAGCTGACCTTGATGTGTAGACGCGCTAGGGTATAGGATTAGACTTAGCTGACCTTGATGTGTAGACGCGCTAGGGTATAGGATTAGACTTAGCTGACCTTGATGTGTAGACGCGCTAGGGTATAGGTTTAGACTTAGCTGACCTTGATGTGTAGACGCGCTAGGGTAAAGGATTAGATTTAGCCGACCTTGATGTGTAGACGCGCTAGGGTATAGGATTAGACTTAGCCAACGACGATGTGTAGACGCGCTAGGGTATAGGATTAGACTTAGCCGACGACGATGTGTAGACGCGCTAGAGTATAGGCTTAAACTTAGCTGACATCGGTGTGTAGACGCGCTAGAGTATAGGCTTAGACTTAGCTGACATCGGTGTGTAGACGCGCTAGAGTATAGGCTTAGACTTAGCTGACATCGGTGTGTAGACGCGCTAGGTTATAGGATTAGACTTAGCTGACGTCGATGTGTAGACACGCTTTCAGGATTCAGGTAATGCTGCAGCTCTGATTTTATTGGACGTGAGTGCGACGTTTGACACTATAAACCATGCGATTCTCATTGAGCGGTTATCCCAAATAGTTGGAATACGTGGGACAGTTTTAAAGTAGTTCAAGTCGTATCTTACTGATAGAACACTTTCAGTAAAGTATGGTAACTTTGTATCAACAGCAGTGCCTGTCACCTGTGGGGTTCCTCAGGGTTCTGTTATTGGCCCTATTTTCTTTTCTTTGTATATGTTGCCCCTGGGTTTGATTTTTAAAAATATGGCATGGCGTACCATTTGTATGCTGACGATACACAAATCTATCTCCCATTGAAATCAGGAGAGAATTGTGGTTCTAATTTACTGTTGGCATGCCTGGAGGAGGTTAAGAGCTGGATGACTCATAATTTGGTTCAGTTAAATCAAAGTAAAACTGAGATTATGTTTTTTGGCCCTGCCAGACGATGCCTTGACATTGCGACATATTTGGGTACATGGTCAGATTATTGTCATGACCAAGTAAAACACTTAGGTGTAGTGTTTGACCCAGAGCTGAAATTTGACAAGCAAATCAATGCCGTGGTTAAGAGTTTTTTTTTTTTTTTTTCAGATTAGGACCATTGCACGCTTAAAACCTATTCTGTTGAGAAAAGATTTAGAAAAGGTTATTAATGCCTTTGTTCTGTCCCGCCTTGACTATTGTAATGTTTTGTATGTAGGGTCCAGTCAGACCACTATATCACGCTTGCAGTTAGTTCAGCTGTTGGTGGGTGCTAAGAAAAGTCATCCTTCGGTCAAACTCGTCCTTCGGATGAGACGTTAAACCGAGGTCCTGACTCTCCGTGGTCATAAAAAATCCCAGGATGTCTTTCGAAAGAGTAGGGGTGTAACCCCGGCATCCTGGCCAAATTTGCCCAGTGGCCTCTGTCCATCATGGCCTCCTAATCATCCCCATATACACCAATTGGCTTCATCACTCTCTCCTCTCCACCAGTAAGCTGGTGTGTGGTGAGCGTTCTGGCGCAATATGGCTGCCGTCGCATCATCCAGGTGGATGCTGCACATTGGTGGTGGTTGAGGAGATCCCCCCCTCTATGTGAAGCGCTTTGAGTGTCCAGAAAAGCGCTATATAAATGTAATGAATTATTATTATTATTATTATTTATTATCACATTTCTCCTGTTTTAGCGTCTCTCAGGTGGCTACCTGTGGATTTCAGGAGAAAATATAAAACCCTGCTGTTTGTTTTTAAAGCAGTGCATGGGATAGCTCCTGCTTATATTTCTGAGCTTATTGCTCCTCACCAAGCACCAAGGTCTTTAAGATCAAATAATAAATCATTGCTCTCAGTCTGTCGATCTCATTTAAAGTCAAAAGGAGTTTAGGCCTTTGCTGTTGCGTTCAAATAAAGCCAACACATACAGTACTCATAGAAAACAGTTGACAATAAATAGACAGGAGTCCTGTCAGAGGACCAATAATAGCAAAACGAATCACTTATTCTAAAAAGTTTAGACGAATCCGACATGGGGCTGTGTTAATAGTAAAACGTCCATCATTTAACACATTTAAAAGACATGGATGGATAATAAAAAACTTATTTCTGACATTTTGACGAAAAAAAAAATTGGTTTTACTATTATCTTCTCTCAGTGCTCGAGCTCGGGTGGTTTTCGCGTCGTCTGTAGTGAGAGACGAGTCAATGAGAGTCTGAGTAAATAAAGTTACGAACGAGTTCCAGTCTCGCCGACCCTGTCTCCTTCTTCCTACCCTCCTGTTTGAACCCTGTTACACTGGTGCCAAAACCCGGGAAGAAGGAGGCTGCCGCCGCCATGCAGAGCCCGTCAGGATTGCCGTTTGCAGAGATCATTCAATCACTCGCGGCTCTTTAGAGAGACCGACACCAAGCCCTGCTGACCACGAGTTGTTCCAGAGCTGTTTAGACCAGGGGATTTCGGCCACCCCCTCCGAAGCGTCGGCCTCGCCCCTGTCATTGTCCAAGATGGGTCCACAGGACGAGCCGGAGGCATTCCTGGACCTGTTTGAAAGGACGGCTGAGGCCCGGGGGTGGCCCAAAGCAGACTGGCCACTGCGGCTCATCCCACTGCTGTCCGGAGAGGCGCAGATCGCAGATGGCTGGTGGCCGTGGGAAGCGACGTCGAGAAAATCATCGACCAGGTGGTACTGGAGCAGTTTATTGTGAAGATGCTGAAAAAAAAAACTGCTCAATGGGTCCAGTGCCACCGTCCGACGTCGCTGAACCAGGCCATCCAACTGGCGGAAGATCACTTGGTGGCGTGCTCTGGGGTCGGCGGACCCCTCACTTCTGTCTCTCTCTCTCCCTCTCTGTCTCTCTCTTCCCCAGCCTCTCTCTCTTCCCCTTCTGCCAAACCTGTTCCTTCTCCCAAGTCTTGGGTGGGCTGGCGCCCAGGCCAGCGCTGAGATGGAGGTTCGGGTGGCCGGAGGACACCAGAGGGGGACGCCTGGCTCCAGTGGCACCGCTCTCCCCACGCCAATCCCTTGCCCCGCTTCCCGCCGCTGGGACAGCGGTAAAGCCCGAGCCGGCCTGTTGGCGCTGTGGGGACCCGGGCCATTTTATCGACCGGTGTCCGGTGATGGAGGTGGGGACACTGGTTCGGGTCCCCGACGCGCCACGGGCCGCCCCTGATCAAGCTGGCTTGTACCAGATACCTATGAGTATCAAGGGGGATACTTATCAGGCTTTGGTGGATTCAGGATGCAACCAAACCTCTATTCATCAAAGCCTGGTTCGACCTGGGGCATTGGATAACAGCCGCGTGGTTAAGGTGCGGTGTGTGCACGGGGTGGTGGTGAGTTATCCCTTAATGTCTGTAAAAATTTTATTTAGGGGACAAAAGCATAGTGTGTGGAGGTTGCAGTTAACCCGCACCTCTGGCATCCGCTAATTTTGGGGATGGATTGGCTGGGTTTTACGGAATTATTGGGGTCTTTATGTGCGGATGCCTCTTGGGGGGAAAAGCAGCAGGGGAAGACAGCGGTGGTTCAGGTAGGAGATGCTGTACCAGGACCTCTGGGTACTGCTGTAGGGGAAGAGAGCACTCTAGAGAGAAATATCCTCTCTGAGCGCGATGATTTTCCCCTGGAGCAGTCCCAGGATGAGACGCTAAAACATGCGTTTGATAAGGTCCATTGCATCGACGGTCACCTACTCCCAGTGCCCCCTTCCGTTAATGCAGGTCCCCTTCGAACGAATTGGTATGGACCTCATCGGGCCATTAGAACGGTCAGCACGAGGGAATCGTTTTGCGTTAGTCTTGGTGGATTACGCAACACGATATCCGGAGGCAGTCCCGCTTCGCAATATCTCAGCTAAGAGTGTGGCAAAAATACAGTAAAACAGGTATTGTGGAGTATTATTACATTTTAACATAACCGTTTTCTAAAATAAATTATAAACTGTACTTTATTCCTGTGATCAAAGCTGAATTTTCAGCATCATTACTCCAGTCTTCAGTGTCACATGATCCTTCAGAAATCACTCTAATATGATGATTTTATGCTCAAGAAACATTTTTTATTATTATCAATGTAGCACAGTTTTTGCAGAAACTATGATTTTCTCAAGATTATCTGAAGAATAAAGAGGTCGGGGTAGAAAGGTCTGTAATATTTTTACTGTCACTATCAATCAATTTAATGCATCCTTTCTGAATTAAAGTATTAATTTCTTAAAAAAAAATTCTCTGACCTCAAACTTTGAACAATAACTTTATCATTAATTTGAGAGATAGAGCAGAAAGTGTAGATAATCACTGAACAATTACAGAAAGTGATTACATGACCTTAGAAGAGCTGGATTATAGTGCATGAGTCAAACAGACTACTTTATTTTTAATGGTGCTTGACAGTTTGTTGTCGTTCTGTGGAAAAGATCTGTGTGAAGATATTTTTGGTTAAATTGGAAAATCTATTAGCATGTGAGTGAACAGTTAAAAAAAAATCCATTTATTCATTCTATGGATGCACCGATATGAAAATTTGACTGATACTTTAACCGATAATTATTTATATCAAGTCAAGTCATCCTCATATACAGTCCCCTACAAAAGTATTGGAACGTTAAGGCAAATTTCTTTGTTTTTGTTGTTCACTGAAGATATTTGGGTTTAAGATCAAAAGATGGGTATGAGACAATAGTTCAGAAAGTTTTTATTCCCTGGTATTCACATCTAGATGTGTTCACAACATACCACCCTTTGTTTGAATCCACCCATTTTTCAAGTGAGCAAAAGTATTGGAACAAATAATCTTAAAATAAATAACATTTAATATTTGGTGGTATAACCCTTGCTTGCAATAGCTGCCTCAAGCCTGCGACCCATCAACATCACCAAACTGTAGCATTCTTCATTTGTGATGCTATTCCAGGCTTTTAACGCAGCTTCTTTCAGTTCTTGTTTGTTTCTTGTTTGTTTGTTTGCTTCAGTCTCCTCTTAAGGAGGTGAAATGCATGCTCTATTCAGTGTTTCCCAACCCTGTTCCTGGCGGCACACCATAGCCGTTTTTCAATACCAAGTACGCAAAGTTCGGACTTGCGTCCTTGGTAGTTCAGACTTGCCAAGTACGACTCAGGAGAACAAACTCCTGAGGACGCAAGTCCGGTTCTTCTGCAAATGGAACAGAGCGTACTTGATTCGTGTCACTCAGCACGCTCTAGCAATACTGAATGATGACTGCTATGCTAAATAGTTTTCAGGTTTAGCATGTTCACCTCATGTTAACATGCTGAACCTCATGTTCAGCAGTCGCGACTGTAGCCCATAAGTGCGAGCACAAACGCACCACCAGACAGGTTTGTAGACGAGATGGAGAGCGCCTTGCTTGTGTGACGTCACTCATAAAACACTCATCACTACTTCTCCAAAGATTTTCGCCCAACCTGTTCTCAAGTTGTGTATCCTTGCCTTATTGTTTGGACTGTATTCCCACCTCCCCTATTCTGTGCCGTTACTTGTTTTCAATCAATAACAACCGTTGGTTATTCTGCATCTGGGTCTCCCTCTCAGAATTCCTGACACAGACAGAATAATGCTCTCTTACTGCCAAACACACAGAGCGATAATGTGTAGGTCTGGATCAGAAGGCAGTTTCTCAGAAAGGTTTCGGTTGCCCTTGACTCCCGCTGCTCTGTTAACTAACACCTTAAAACCACAGGGAGGGTTGCTTTTACTTTGAAAGACATGGAAAGGTGTAACTGGTAGAAGGTGTTCACGGGACGTGCTGTGCTGTAAGTACAAAGAAAAAATCGGATCTTCATTGGCAGTAAAGTGCATACCTGTAAATTGAGTCATATAGAAGCAAACAGAAACCACACACAAAACCCCTATATACACACACGAGTCACCTTCAACCGCACATGACAGATGTGTGTGTGTGTGTCCATCAGAACTATGCAGGCTTTATTCAAACTGTGTAAATATAATGCACTCACAATAAAGCAACCGTTCATATTTAAGATGATTTTGGTCAGCATGTCTCTTATGCGCACCATATTTTTGATCAAATTAATTGTAATGTAAACAAACAAACAAAAAACAGTAAACAAATAAATCACTATTATTACAATTACTATAGAGTTTATATTTTATATTGTTGTAAGATGTTTAATTCCATATTGTGTTATATATTATATTCATGTACTTTTATATTTTAGTCATATATAAAAACAAAAGTTTGCCATTATTATATCATCATTAGGCCTATTTTGTCATACATAAAAAGGCAATTCAAAAGGTTTTTGAAAGAAGTCTCTTCTACTCACCAAGGCTGCATTTATTTGATCAAAAATACTGTGGAATATTATTACAACAATTTAAAATATGAATATAATTTGAATATATTTTAAAATTCAAAATTCAATTTATCCAGGTGATCAAAGCTGAATATTCAGTATCATTATTTATTTATTATTAAACATTTATTATTATGAGCATCATCGTCAATGTTAAAAACAGTTGTGCTGCTTCATATTTATTTCTACAAACCGTATCTTTGAAAAGAGCAGCACTTATTTGAAATCGAAATTATTTTTAACATTATTAATGTGTTTACTGTAACTTTAGATCATTACCCATATGAAAAAACAGCATGATTCATATACAGCAACCATATATCTTTCTTACTTAAATTGGCCAGAATTATTACCTTATGTGTTTCATGTAAGACCAATACATGTCCTATACAAAATCAGACCGATTATGGCCCCTTTCATACTAAATAGCACACATACAACTTATAGGGGATTTGTGTGTCATATATGAATACTGTAAAAGTCAGTGGCGGGCCGTGCATTTCACACGTAGGCCTTCTGTCTTACCTGAATTAAATGGTAAATGGACTGCATTTATGCTTTCATAGACCTAATGGCCACCAAAGCGCTTTACATATTGCCTCACATGATTCACCCAGTGGTGGGCCGTCAGGGTCAGCAAGGCCTTCTCTGCTGGCCTAAACAATATCAGAATGGTCAGAGGATCTCTGGATAATCCGTAATTCGTTTGTAATTATAAAACGAAAATACCGTTTTTCTGTTTTTTGTTTCAAATAGAAAAACCAAATAATCGTTTTTGGTGTCAGAATCAAAAAACGAAAAACCAATTAAAAACTGCCCGTTTTTCGTTTTTTGGCGATCATTATATCGTTATTCATTTTTGAACAAAGAATGAAGTGAGTCTTTGAACTTCTGTCAATTCGTTTTTCGTTTATAAACCAAAAACGGAAGTCACGTGGTCTATTCCTTATTTGGAAGCGAATGTAACCGGAAACACTTTCAAAATAAAAGTAACAGTTAGCGAGGTGATGGTAGACTAAAACTGAACTAATAGGCCTATAACATTTTTTTTAGTACAACTAAAGTAGCACTGGGTGTGAATAAGAATTTAGTTAACTGAAATAAAAATTAAAACAAATAAAATAATAACTCTGGCTGTTAGGGAGAATTAAACATTTGTAAGACCATTGGTGAAATAGGGCCTACAGCTATGTATGCTATGACCAGGGCTCTGGATTGCAAGATTGCAACTCTTGTTTCACTAGCATATATGGCCTAAAATGTTTTACAAGCATAGTGGGTGAGTGAAGACTAAAACCTACTGTAAATGTTATAAGGTTATATTATACTAGTTTTATACATTTATAGTTCCTAGTCCAGGTTGTGGTTATTAGCCTCTGCAGTGGACAGATGTAGATTTAGCCAGAGCCAGGATGTCACCGTGCAAAAACATAATTTATAAAATATATATTTCATAAATCTTTTTTTTTTTAAATAAAAAACTGAACTTCACCTGCCTTCCAGCTCCCCTTTCTATCGCTATACTATAGCACTATAGCTGCTAAAAACTCTCAGCTTCCACCATCTACTGTTACTGTTATGCAGGTAAAGAGGACCCAACAGCGAGGTAACAGAAACAGAGTCTTTAATGAAACGTGAACCCAGGATAGACACAGTGAGGCAGACTGATCTTCTTATTAATTAACAATGAGGAAATAAACTGCCCGCAGAGCGGGCGCCGAAACGAAACTCAAGTCACTGATGAACTTCAAAAAGTCTTTAGGCAGTCGAGAGGAATCTCTGGGTTACGGCAACAGACTGCAGGTCTCACCAGGAAGACGCGGAGAGAGTGGGTACCAGTTCAGATGTAGCCTCAGGAGAACTGGACAGGGTAGATATCAGAGGATTAACAGGTAGCACTAACCAGACGGACACCAACAGGACACGACAGGACAGGACGACGGTGAAACAACCGAGACAGAGGTTTGCTTCCAACATTAGATGCTCAAAAGAGAATCTGACAAAGAATGCAGCAGTAGCAGGGAGAGAAATAGAGAGCTAATCAGGGGAGAAAGGGAACAGGTGGAAAGAGGGAGAACGAGGTAGTCAGAGGAGATGAGGAACAGCTGGAAGAGCGGAGAAAGAGAAAGTAACCTAATATGACCAGCAGAGGGAGACAGAGTAAAGAGAGAGAACCAGACACAACACGACAGGACATGACAGTACCCCCCCTCAACGAGCGCCTCTTGGCGCTTCTGAGGAGGAGACCCGGCGGCTACGGAGGAAATCATCGATCAGTGAACGGTCCAGCAAGTCCCGGGAGGGAACCCAACTCCTCTCCTCCGGTCCGTACCCCTCCCAATCTACCAGAAACTGATGCCCACGACCCCGCGGACGCATGTCCAGAATCTTGCGGACCCTGTAGATGGGAGCGCCTTCGACCCGAATGGGGGGGAGGGGGAACGAATGGGGGCGCGGATGACGGGTTTAACACAAGAGACATGGAAGACCGGGTGGACCCGACGAAGGTAACGAGGGAGAACAAGTCGTACCGCGACAGGACTAACGATCTGAGCAATACGGAACGGACCAATGAACCGCGGAGTCAGTTTACGAGAAGTTGTCCTAAGGGGAAGGTTAAGAGTGGACAGCCAGACCCTTTGACCGCGACAATATCTGGGGCTCTTGGTTCTACGTTTATTAGCGGCTCTCACAGTCTGAGCCCTATAACGGCAAAGAGCAGACCTAACTCTCCTCCAAGTGCGCTCACAACGCTGGACAAAATCCTGAGCAGAGGGAACATTGGAATCGGCGAGCTGAGACGAGAACAGAGGAGGTTGGTACCCGAGGCTACTCTGAAAAGGAGATAAACCGGTAGCTGACGAGGGAAGCGAATTGTGGGCGTATTCTGCCCAGGGGAGCTGCTCTGACCACGACGCAGGGTTACGAAAAGAAAGGCTTCGCAGGATGCGACCAACAGTCTGATTGGCCCGTTCGGCTTGACCGTTAGATTGGGGGTGGAAGCCGGACGAGAGACTGACGGAAGCCCCAATCAAACGACAAAACTCCCTCCAGAATTGAGACGTGAACTGCGGACCCCTGTCCGAGACGATGTCTGTAGGGAGACCGTGGATCCTAAACACATTCTCGACGATTATTTGTGCCGTCTCCTTAGCGGAAGGAAGCTTAGCGAGAGGAATAAAATGAGCCGCCTTAGAGAAGCGATCGATAACTGTCAGAATAACGGTTTTACCCGCCGATGCTGGCAGACCAGTGACAAAATCTAAGGCGATGTGCGACCACGGTCAAGAAGGAATAGGAAGCGGTCTGAGAAGACCGGCAGGCGGGTAATTCCCGGACTTAGTCTGTGCGCAAACAGAACAAGCAGCCACGAAACGGCGTGTGTCACGTTCCCGAGTGGGCCACCAAAAACGCTGACGGATGGAAGCCAGCGTACCCCGAACGCCGGGGTGACCCGCTAATTTGGCAGAGTGAGCCCACTGAAGAACGGCCAGACGAGTGGGAACGGGAACGAAAAGAAGACCCCTCGGACAGGCGCGCGGAGCGGGAGTGTGAGAGAGTGCTCGCTTTACCTGCCTCTCAATTCCCCAGAAAGTCACCCCGACGACACGCCCCTTAGGAAGAATCCCTTCAGGGTCAATGGGAACCTCTGGTGAATCAAAGAGACGAGACAAAGCGTCCGGTTTAGTATTCTTCGAACCCGGACGATAGGAAATTACAAACTCGAAACGAGCGAAAAACAAAGCCCAACGAGCCTGGCGTGCATTAAGTCGTTTAGCCGAACGAATGTACTCAAGATTCCTATGGTCAGTCCAAACGACAAAAGGAATGGTCGCCCCCTCCAGCCACTGTCGCCACTCGCCTAGGGCTAAGCGAATGGCGAGTAGCTCGCGGTTACCTACATCATAGTTACGCTCCGACGGCGACAAACGATGAGAAAAAAAGGCGCACGGATGGACCTTGTTGTCAGCGAGTGAGCGCTGGGAAAGAATGGCACCCACGCCCACCTCAGACGCGTCCACCTCGACTATGAACTGTTTAGAGATGTCAGGTGTAATAAGGATCGGAGCGGACGTAAAACGATTCTTGAGAAGATCAAAAGCCCCCTGGGCGGAATCGGACCACCTAAAACACGTCTTGACCGAAGTAAGGGCTGTGAGGGGAGCAGCCACTTGACTGAAACTACGGATAAACCGGCGATAGAAATTTGCGAAGCCGAGAAAGCGCTGTAGTTCAACGCGTGACTTAGGAACAGGCCAATCGACAACAGCTTGGACCTTGGCGGGATCCATCTCAATGCCCTCAGCGGAGATAACGGACCCGAGAAAGGTGACGGAGGGAGCATGAAAAGTACACTTCTCAGCCTTCACGTAAAGGCAATTCTCTAAGAGGCGCTGAAGAACGCGGCGAACGTGCTGAACATGAATCTGAAGTGACGGCGAAAAAATCAGGATATCGTCAAGATAAACGAAGACAAAGACATTCAGCATGTCCCTCAGGACATCATTAATCAATGCCTGAAAGACAGCTGGAGCGTTTACGAGACCGAAAGGAAGGACCCGGTATTCGAAGTGCCCTAACGGAGTGTTAAACGCCGTCTTCCACTCGTCCCCCTCCCTAATACGCACGAGATGGTAAGCGTTGCGAAGGTCTAACTTAGTAAAAACCCTGGCTCCCTGCAGGATCTCGAAGGCTGAGGACATCAAAGGGAGTGGATAACGATTCTTAATAGTAATGTCATTCAGCCCTCGATAATCAATGCAGGGGCGTAGGGACCCGTCCTTCGTTTGGACAAAAAAAAACCCAGCTCCAGCGGGAGAGGAGGAGGGAACAATAGTACCGGCATCGAGCGCTACAGATAAATAATCCTCGAGAGCCTTGCGCTCAGGTACTGAGAGCGAGTAGAGCCTTCCCCGGGGGGGAGTGGTCCCCGGACGAAGATCAATACAACAATCATACGAACGGTGAGGAGGGAGAGAAGTAGCCCGGGACCGACTGAACACAGCGTGCAGATCGTGATACTCCTCCGGCACCCCCGTCAAATCACCAGGCTCCTCCTGAGAAGAAGAGACAGAGGAAACAGGGGGAATAGCAGACATTAAACACTTCACATGACAAGAAACATTCCAAGAAAGGATAGTATTCGTGGACCAATTAATAGATGGGTTATGACGAACTAGCCAGGGATGGCCCAATACAATGGGAGAAAAAGGTGACTGAAAAATTAAAAAAGAAATGGTCTCGCTATGATTACCAGAGACAGTGAGGGTTAAAGGTAGCGTCTCACGCTGAATCCCGGGGAGAGAACTACCGTCCAAAGCGAACAAGGCCGTGGAATCCTCTAATTCCTTAAGCGGAATGTCGTGCGCCCGAGCCCAGCTCTCGTCCATAAAACAGCCCTCCGCCCCAGAGTCTAATAAGGCACTGCAGGTGGCCGATGAACCGGACCAGCGGAGATGAACCGAAAAGGTAGTGCAGGACCTTGAAGGAGAGACCAGAGTAGTAGCGCTCACCAGTAGCCCTCCTCTTACTGATGAGCTCTGGCTTTTACTGGGCATGACGAAACAACATGAGCCGCTGACCCGCAGTAAAGACAGAGGCGGTTGACGATTCTTCGCTCCCTCTCCTTAGCCGAGATACGAATGCCTCCCAGCTGCATGGGCTCAGAGCTCGAGCTGGCGGAGGGCGATGGTAACGGTGTAGAAGGTGGAGCGTAGGAAGCAGCGAACTCCCTTCCTCGGACTCGGCGACGAAGGTCGAACCGTCGCTCGATACGGATGGCGAGCTCAATCAGGGAATCCACCCTGGAGGGAATCTCCCGAGAAAGAATCTCATCCTTCACCTCCGCGCGAAGACCCTCCAGAAACCGGGCGAGTAAAGCTGGCTCGTTCCAGTCACAGGAGGCAGCAAGAGTACGGAACTCAATGGAGTAGTCGGTTATGGAGCGATTACCTTGACTTAGGGAAGACAAGACCCGGGAAGCCTCCTCCCCAAAAACAGAACGGTCAAAGACCCGAATCATCTCGTCCTTAAAGTCCTGATACTGGTTAGTGCACTCAGCCTCCGCCTCCCAGACTGCCGTCCCCCACTCGCGAGCCCGTCCCGTAAGGAGCGATATCACGTAGGCAATACGGGCTCTGTTTCTGGAGTAAGTGTTGGGCTGGAGAGAAAACACTACATCACACTGAGTGAGAAATGGACGGCATTCAGTGGGCTCACCAGCATAAAACGGTGGGTTATTGACTCTGGGTTCAGAAACTTCAGAAGCCCCGGAGAAAGTCGGTGGATCAAGGCGGAGCTGATGAACCTGCCTGGAAAGATCAGAGACTTGGGCGGTCAGGGTCTCAACGGCATGTCGGGCGGCGGACAGTTCCTCCTCGTGTCTGCCTAACATCGCTCCCTGGATCTCGACGGCAGACTGGAGGTGATCCGGACTCGCTGGGTCCATTGTGGTCAGATTCTTCTGTTATGCAGGTAAAGAGGACCCAACAGCGAGGTAACAGAAACAGAGTCTTTAATGAAACGTGAACCCAGGATAGACACAGTGAGGCAGACTGATCTTCTTATTAATTAACAATGAGGAAATAAACTGCCCGCAGAGCGGGCGCCGAAACAAAACTCAAGTCACTGATGAACTTCAAAAAGTCTTTAGGCAGTCGAGAGGAATCTCTGGGTTACGGCAACAGACTGCAGGTCTCACCAGGAAGACGCGGAGAGAGTGGGTACCAGTTCAGATGTAGCCTCAGGAGAACTGGACAGGGTAGATATCAGAGGATTAACAGGTAGCACTAACCAGACGGACACCAACAGGACACGACAGGACAGGACGACGGTGAAACAACCGAGACAGAGGTTTGCTTCCAACATTAGATGCTCAAAAGAGAATCTGACAAAGAACGCAGCAGTAGCAGGGAGAGAAATAGAGAGCTAATCAGGGGAGAAAGGGAACAGGTGGAAAGAGGGAGAACGAGGTAGTCAGAGGAGATGAGGAACAGCTGGAAGAGCGGAGAAAGAGAAAGTAACCTAATATGACCAGCAGAGGGAGACAGAGTAAAGAGAGAGAACCAGACACAACACGACAGGACATGACAGTTACCCCTTCTGTGTCAAAAACAAAACTCTTCCAAAACAAATCTAGAAAGTTTTAAAACTTTTTATTTTTCCTTTGCATTTTTTCCAGTGTAATATTATTATGTTAGTTAAGTAGATTAAATATTTTTAACCCTTGTGCATCAATTATATACAGTCATAAACTGTCATAAAAATGTGAAGCTTGGAGCACAGACTTAAGTTGGTATCATTTTAAAGAAGACCCATGGCAGATTATTGCTGAAGTAAACTAAAGCTTAATTAAAATAATAAGTAGTAAATTAAAAAAAAGTTATATAGGTATAAGTTTATGAAAATTATTTGTGGTTTAGCCATGCGCATAGCACGGTTTAGCCATGCGCACAGCACACACACATTGTTATAAAACAATAAGACGTTATACAATGCATAAATAAATGCGATAAAACACTTAATCCATGCGCTTTCCCTCATCGAATGCCTTGCGTCGCGAATCAAAGAAAATGGCGTCTGTCTAAAAAGTCTCTGCACGTTTTGTCGCGCTCAGCGAGTAAAAGTCCCGGATGTAATAAAAAATGTTTTCACCTATCAGATGTTGTTGTAGGAGGCCTCTGATGCAAATAATGAATGATTTTTTTTTTTAAGTTTTTAAGGAAATGTTGTAATATTTCAATGTTTCAATGTTTCAAACCTACCGCGGGTCTGAGCTCGTCACGTCATCACCGCAAAAAAACATTGGCCTGCCCATGTGTGCACGTTGTGTCTAATGACATGGATTCATTGATTCTAATGACATGGATTATGTCTAATGACATTGTGTTTTACATGGATTCAAGGTTGTCTAACCAAAACTTATCAAAAAATGGAGCAGATCCGACCTTTCGTGAGTTGGGGAGCCGATGACGCATAATAATATTCCTTTCGTATTAGAGATGGTCAGATGTGCTATTTCTTGCTTTTCTAACACAGTTAAAAAATTCATACCGTCCCAGCCCTACTGAAGTCACATAATTCTAAAAGTAATATACAGTACAAACCCCCAAACCTCATCCCCACATTCCAGAACATTAACACCTGCCCCTGAACAATGGACCACGCAACCCCCTATATGTCTGGACATCCACACCTTGAATAACCATCCTCCACAGCAGTCTACAAACATTGTCTGCCTTGCTGCAAGAAGATATTTGGGCAAACAAACAAAGCCTAGATAAAAAACTGCTAACATATACAGAAACAATTTCAAGTACTTGTACTGACAGGAAACTCCAACCAGAAATAATTTATTAATTTAAAATTATTCAAATCTGATCTAAACTGAAAATTATTACAAATAACACATTTATATATTGTGAATAATCAAATACATTATATTTCTATAAGTATCTCTCCTGTATGTGAAAATTTGAGAAGTCCAATGCCCACATGTAATGTGCAAGGTGCACCTGTTATTTTGACTACCATTCTATCCCAAAATTGTAAAATTACAACAAAGACATAACAAGCTAAAAATCTAATTTGATGCATGCATTCCTCAATAACCAAGTATTTACATGAACTAGACATTCTAACAATGACAAAATCTTTGTTAATGACAAAAATGACAAAATAAAAATAAAAAATCTGGGGTTTTACTTATGTAGATTTTAAATCCTTGCTTCCCCTTGTTATTTAACTTCATGAAAAAGACACCAGTCATTCTGCCAATATATCTGATTTATTTTACCAATTTATACAAGACATAAGGGAGAGAGAGTGATAATGGACCCGCAAAGATCTTCATTCTCCTTCTCGGTATTTCTCTCTCTGCCTCAAACAAAGAGCTACACAGTCTTATATGCAAAAAAAAAAACAAAAAAAACAAAAAAAAAAAAAAAAAACTGACTACATTACCAGAGAAACCAGTTACCAGTTCAGGCAGCCAGGGTGAACCAGGCAGTTCAGGTGGCCAAGGCGGACCTGGCAGTTCAGGTGGCCAGGACGGATTAGGCAATTCTGGTGGCCAGGACAGATCAGGCAGTTCAGGTGGCCAGGGTGGACCAGGCAGTTCAGGTGCCCAGTGCTGAGCAGGCAGTTCAGGTGGCCAGGACGGATTAGGCAATTCTGGTGGCCAGGACAGATCAGGCAGTTCAGGTGTCCAGGGTGGACCAGGCCGTCCAGGTGACCAGTGCTGAGCAGGCCGTTCAGGTGACCAGTGCTGAGCAGGCAGTTCAGGTGACCAGGGTGGACCAGGCAGTTCAGGTGCAGACACCAGCTCAGGTACAGAACCCGGATCAGGAAAAGACACCAGCTCAGAAACAGACATGGCCATATCGTCTGGAGACGTTGGTTCGGTAGCGACCATCCTGTCCAAAGACCCCGGCTTGGCAGCGGGTATCTTGTTAGGAAACACTTCCATGGCTGACCTGGTGGGAGCGGTCTCTGGCTCGGCAGAACTGACGTGAACAGTCTCTTGTGTGGAACAATGTGAACAGATTCAGGCTTGAATTGTAACATGACCGGCGCCGGCAGGGAGAGGGGCTTGGGTGGCGCCGGCAAGGAGAGGCGCTTGGGCGGCGCCGGCAGGGCGAGGCGCTTGGGCGGCGCCGGCAGGGCGAGGCGCTTGGGCGCGGCTGCAGGCCTCCCTGGAGGCTTCGGGGGTTCGGCTGCAGGTTTCGATGGAAGCAGCAGTGGTTCGGCTGCAGACTTCACTGGAGGCTGCTTCGAGCTTCTTGGCCACCTCTGAGAGCACTGCAGGGAGAGAGGACAGCTCTGGGACCACTGCAGTCGGATCCTTCTGGACCACTGAAGTCGGGTCCTCCTGGATCACCGGACTTGGGACCATCGAAGTCGGGTCCTCCTGGACCACCGGGCTTGGGAGCGCCAAAGTCGGGTCCTTCTGGACTACTGGCCTTGAGACCGTCGAACTCGGGTCCTCCTGGACCACCGGCCGAAGGGAAGCGTCAGGAGCCCTCTTCCTCCTGCGCTGGCGAGGCGATGAGAAAGTAACTGCCTCTGGGGGTGCTGCAGCTCCTTCAGCCTCCACTGGATAGGAGCCTGATGGGTCGCACCCTTTCTTCCTCCTCCCTCTCCCCAAAGGGGTCATCGGAGGACCGGGGACATGGCAGTTTGTAAGGTTAGTGGGAGGTGGCCCAAGTGGCGGAAGACCACCCTCCCAGTCTGCACTGGATACACGATGGTAAACGTACCCCACAAACTGCCAGAATGATAGTGTCCCCAGCATTCCCATCTCCCAGGCAGGAACAGGCTCCTTAAGGCTGGTGTTGAATCTGTCCTTGAGCACTGTGTCACCAATGTTGAGCCCCTCCGCAAAATACAGGAACTTGAAGGCAAGCTCCTTCACACTGCATTCCCCTTGCCACAGTGAAAGGAGCTTGTCGAGTCTCTCCACCATCGGATAAGCGGAGGGGCAGGGAGATGGGAAAAGGAAAATACCCATGGTTGCTGAGTCCTCAGTTGGGCTGGTTCGTTCTGTCACGGAATGGATGGATTAAGGTGCAAGGACTCAAGTGCAAAACAATGGGTATATTTATTAAGTAAATAACACAAAACAAAACTACAACAAAAACTCCCTCGTGGGGGAAAACTAGACAGAAATCAGGCAGTATACAGGAAACACTAGGAACATGGACAACGAACCAGCACAGGACTGCAAACAGAGATTAAATAGGGGAACAAACATAAGAGGGTAACGAGGCAGGCAGGTGGGGGAAATAAAACAATAACGAGATAACAAGATGGGCGGGGTTAGACAATAGACAGGAGGAGAGCACATGGCACAAGGAAATAACATGACAGCCATGTGCTCACAGCAGACCAGACTAAACAAACACATGACAAACCAGGAGTGGCACTGCTCTGTCACTAAACCAAGAGAAACCCAGACAAGGGTGACAGAACTGTGACAACAATGAGCCACCGAGAAAAGCATACTAAAAACAAGGAGCCCATTGTGTAAAAAGAAAGATACGCATGTGCAAAGAAGGTTGCCCGGTAACACTTTAGAATACGGTTCCTTCGTTAATGAATAACTACACAAGAACCAATGAGTAACACAAAATTACAGTTTTTTACAATCGCTGTGACATTTTTTTTCAATACTTTTAACAAATTTTCTAAACTCTTAACACACCAATACACCTACAACACAAAAACGACAAAACGGTTAATTTCATGCTCAAAACCACACTCTGTAAACTAAACTCCAACACTAATTTTCAAAAAACAATAATACACTAACACAATACACTATGTCTACCAAAACACTAACACATGTTCTCTTCCAACAGGGACATTTAGTCAATCATAGCACAATGTCACAAAAAACACTAACATGAGATGGAATTACAAAAACTGCATTATTTTATATACAGTATGTCAGGTCTGCCCTTATACAATAGACAGTATATTGGATTGTTTATACAGTAGATTGTTTTGCACTGCAGTTTATTTTGAAGCTTCTCTACAGTTTTGTTTGGGTTTAGCAAATGTGCATTTTTATTTCCTATGTTGTAGAAATTCAATACAAAAAAAAAAAAAATGAATGACCCTTCTCAGAATAGCAGAATAGAATGTACGGTTTATGAAAAAAAAAAATGAGACAGTGACAGAATTGGTGCAGTAAAGGCTTTATTTGCAACAGGACATTTCTGCAAGATAACAAAATATGCAATACTTGCCATTTGCAGCATTACTGTGAAAATACAAATTACAGTATATTGACTGTAATCATCCCGGTCTTCTCCATTTGGCCACATGTTCTCATCCACATCACACACTACTCTGGCAAGGCATCCAAGGCATCTTGGGAAGAATCATTTGGCATTCCTTATTTATCCCTGGCTGTGTTTAGCTGGGATGTCTTGGGATGCAGAATCCATTGCATCCAGGAGGGACATTTGGTCCTGTGAACGATGATCAAAAAACTTTTTTTGTGATCAAATTTTTATGTATTTTTCCTTTTAGAAGGCAATAGGTATGTACAAGCCACAGAAACAGAGTACATATATATGTAGCCAATATACAGTATACTGTATATAGACATACTGTATGTTTGCACACACTTTTGCATACATACCTATATCGCATTTGCATACATACCTATAGACGATGGTCAAAAACCTTCCATCTCCAGGCTAAGAAAGGGAAAGGAGACATCATCCTCTGATGGGATCAAACCAGGCCATGACTGCACTGGAATTGTGAAATGCCACATTGTCACATTGTCCCATATTTGCATGATTCAATCAGCTGTTTCTCAGTAACAATAGAATAAAATACGGGGGATTTATTTGTTTTTCAATTCACAATATAAACAAATAATTAGTAAGTAATAGGTCACAGATGAAAGTGTTACTAGATACTTCTGTGGGAATTGCTAATTATTTGGATTCGTATTATAAAGTGAAGATCATTGGAACTAACTAGTAATGACTCAAATGTTACTACATGATCTAGTCATGATTTGTGCAACCGTTTGAGATTTTTGGTGAACTTTAGTATATTTTTAGAAAATGTTGTTAGTAACACTTGAGTCATTACTAGTTAGTTCCAATGATCTTCACTTTATAATACGAATCCAAATAATTAGTAATTCCCACAGAGGTATCTAGTAACACTTTCATCTGTGAGCTATTACTTACTAATTCGTTAATAAGAGTTTCTTTTAGTTAATAGTTGTTACTAGATTGTTAATAAACTTTTTCAGTAGTTCTCTGGGAAGTATTTAAAAAAATAGTAGTTATTGATTAGTTAATAGCGAACTACCACTTTCGTCTGTGCGCTATTACTCACTAGTTCGTTAATCAGAGTTTCTTGTTAGTTAATAATAGTTACTAGATTGTTAATATTGAGTTACTCATTTGTTCTTGTGTAGTTATTCATTAATGAAGGAACCGTATTCTAAAGTGTTACCGGTTGCCCCAATTAAAAATAAAATGATGATGAAGGTGTTTTTAATCTGGGAGGAGTAACAAGTTGAGTGCTAATTGGGTACCACAAGGTATAAGAAATGAGTGCAGACCATTGTAAGATCAGGTGGCCATCCATCTGGCATCTCACTTTGTTGAACTGCTCAATATAGTTGCTTTTCTGAGACCCAAAACCTCGACTCTGAGCAATTTTCTTCACGATCTGAACCAGACTTTGATGATTTGAATTGGGACTGGAAATCTGCCACAACATAATTGGCGAGCAGCAGCCAGGAGCTTCGAGAGGGGAGTGGCCGTGGTGACGACCCCTGCCGGTGACCCCACGAAACGAAAGGTCGACCAAAAACAAGGTAAGCAGCTTTTGCTTAATTTGTTTTGTGTGGTCCCTGACAGAGCAATCACCTTGGTTGGTAATTATTGTTTGATATTTAAATACATTTTAAATTAATTGAACCCCGCCGAAAAACGAAGCTAAAAGACTAAATGCGCATGCGTATGAATGTGTAAATTCTCACAAGAGGTGCTGTTAGAGAACCTATAAGAGGTGCTATAGGTTCATTTGTGTGAATGATTAAAACTCACAAGAAGAGTTGAATTTAAGAAGAAGTGAGTTTAATTATTTAATTGTTTATTTACTCACAAGAAGAGTTGTGAGTTTAATTGTTCATTTGTGCGAATACTCACAAGGGAGAGATGTGATTTTGTCTGTGTGAAGTTTGTGAAAAATATAGCAGAGAGCCTTGTGGGCGGTAAGGCTGTGAGTGTGTGTGTGAGATTGCGTGTAGAGCACGCCAGCTGGAAAAGAGCACGGAGTAGAAAAAACTGCAAAGAAGTAGAAATATATATATGAGCTAAAATTGGAAAATAGATCAAAGACAAAAGTCAAGACAGTTAAGAGAAAATACAGAAAGCAAATATTGGAAGGCAAAGAATATTCCAAAAAATTGGCTTTGTTGTTTGCTTGGACACTCACCAGAGTGTGAGCGCTGTGATCCTGAGAGAGAGACACAGCCTTTATTTTTAATCTTTTGACGCCTGAAGATAAGAACACATGTGGACCAGAGTGAGAGATCATTACGAGGCAGAGGATAGGAGAGTACAGAGAGAAAGAAAGGACGATGACAATTTTAAACAGGGCTTAAAATTAATCAAAGGCATTAAGAATCACCTCTGGTTTGAAAATGAGTTCATAGATGACGAAGGGCAGAGACAGGAGTTAACAGACCAAGGAAAAAATAGCTCTTTAAAAATTGACAAAGATCACAAATTTGAATCATCTTGAGCAAGAATGGCCTTTAATGGATTGGCGTGATGTGATTAAAAAAAAAAAAAAAAATATATATATATATATATATATATATATATATAATAAAAATAAAACAGAAGACTCAGACCACACCTGGACAAATTTAACCTACCAAAAAACACCCTTTTGGATTCACAGTTCACCACATTAGAAATAAAGATAAATCCATTATATATAACATACCTGAAAAGAAATGCGTGATACACTTGGTCTCTGGGTTTGGGAGGAGCCACAATTTTGAGGACATGTATATAGTGATTCCGGGGCCAGTACAGCGGGAAAATGACACAATCGTTAAAGTCGGACAGGGAGGAGAAATCAGACCAGCACTGGTGGATAATTTGACTAGTTTTGAGAAGAAACACCAAACATACCAGTGGGTAGAAATTCAAGAGAAAAAAATGTAATGATGGACAAATAGAAGGGAAAAAATGACTGAGAAACACAGCCTATTCTGAACAATAATTTGGCTTTGTCTATTCATTGTTACAAGAAAAATAAAGAGTAAAAGTATGTGTGCGCGCGCGTCAAATGCACAGATTAGGACTGTTTGAAAAATAATGATATTCATTTATGATATTCATTCATAAAGAGAAACTAAAATTATGAAAGAACACTTGTTTCCCATATAGCACCAGTAAACGGTGACTGTGATCTGAGACAGAGAGACAGAACGGAGGGGCTGCCTCTGACAGAGAGAGGAGGGGCTGCAAAAAGATAGTGAGACTGTGTGTGTGTGTGTGTGTGTGTGTGTGTGTGTGTGTGTGTGTGTGTGTGTGTGTGTGTGTGTGTGTGTGTCTGAGAGATGAAGGAAAGGAGGGAGACAGAGAAAGAGTTCACCGTTTCTAGTTCTGACTAGCTAATAAACCAGAAAGTGAGTACCATACACTTTGAGAGATCTTATTTGTAACTGTCATCCCCACCAGTGGACCTGTAATAGAGGAACTGCATTTTTAAAATACCCGAGAAAGACTAATCAAATACCTTAATAAATGTCTGACCATCTTTGTGAACACTTTGTGAACATCATTATAATCAAATTATTTCCTGGTTTTTGTATCACCATAGTCCCTAAATGTTCCAGGAAATGGGATTCAAATCGAAAACATTTTCCCCCATGCCCCCGTTTGGGACGTCTTTTGACCATACGTCAATATTCGCCTTTTTAGGGCCCCCTTAAACGTCGGTAGATGAGGTTATGGGATCCTAACTCTACCCCAGACCTAAACCTAACCCGTCACCTAACTGACGTTAAAGGTAAAGCGTCAGTTGTATGACGGCCCGGGATCGCCATCTACCGATGTTTAAGGGGGCCCTAAAAAGGCGAATATTGACGTATGGTCAAAAGACGTCCCTAAACGTCAGTTATATGACTTTTTGGGATGAGAATCTGTTGGCATTTTACAATACAACATTGTCTTGAGGTCCAGTTCCAAATTTTTGTTTTTAAGTTACAATGTAAATTTAATTAACTATTATAAATGCAGTTCTTTTGCCTCTTGCTTGTAAAAGTTGCAGACCTGAAAGACACATTTTTGTCTGACAGTCCTGTGGCTGTTTCTTAATTTAGTTTTTTTTCTACTTTCTACTATATATATATATACTTTACATATATACTTGTAATTTGAGGCCAGATACTTGGGTGGAGGATTCAAGGGAGGTTTAAATGTGTCTGATATTCTTTGTTGGAGGAAGGTCTCTTCCTGAGCTGATTCCCCTTTCTTACACATGCTACTTTCCATTGATGGGGCTGCTTTACATGGAGACAGATTTCCTCTTCAGTGACCATTTATCTTTTTTTTCTTGATTAATTATTTAACATTACGATAATTGACCTGAAATATATATATTATTGATCTGAATTGTATGCAACTGATGCATTTGAAGCAGATATGAATGAGATGGGATTGTATTAAGGTTTGTTTTTTATATGTATAAATAAAGGTAGCTGTAAAATGTTGACTTGTTTTGCTTTTCATTTACATGGCCAGTAGCATTTCTGTATTTTATAACTGTGCACAAAGATTCTGGGTTACAGACACTGAAACAAACCAGGAGTAACTATATGTATATATGGAGCACAATGGAAAAAGCTTGTCAAATGAATAAGCTTCATGGCTGTTCATGATTTCTGATTATTCATGGTGCATGTGTGTAAAAAATGCGGAACTAGACGCTAGAGATGCGGGGATGGGCTATTATTTTTATCCGCAACCGCATCACAAAACTCATAATCCGTCCGCCATCCATCCGCACCAACGTTTTTGACCAATTTTCAAAACCGTACCCGACCGCCATCCGCTGATTGGGCGATACAAGGCGCTGCTGATGACAGCCGCGAGCGAGACTGGAAAGCTTTCAGAATATCAGCAGTGAACTCTGTCTCCGATCAGCACGCAGAGACAAAAATAAATAAATTAAACGCACTTCGGCAAACCTGACTGTGGCGAGGGGGGCAGCCACAGATGACGAACACCTGTGTCTTGGCGTGGAGAGACCGCATACAACCAGCGGGAATGAGAGAGTGAGAGATAGTTGGACTGGGACTTCGCACATGGCTACTGCAACCGAGACTGAGAAGCAAGTGTTGGATCGCGTGTTTTGAAATGGTGTCGAATGCGCTACTGTGCGCCTCGTTTCTTTTTGTTTTTCGGAAGACAGTGTCTGAGTCCCAGTCACGCCGACCCTGTCTTCTTCCTTCCACACACACTGAACGTCTTCACACTGACCTTATCTGATAGGCTACTGTACAATATTTTCATTGTAGCCTAATAGAAAACAAATGTTGGCACATAAATTGGTTCAACCGCCCGCCACCCGCCCGAATTTAATTCAAATATTTTTTTTGTCACGTCATCCACCCAATCCCAATCCACCCAATCCACGGAGTCCGCGGCTGTAACCACCAACCGCACATCTCTACTGGACGCCTACAGTTTGTTTTTTTGTTTTTTCAAATTGGTTACATGCAATTTCTGAAACTCTTATGCCATTTCCTGGAAGACCACACAACCACAAAGCATGCAAAATGCCACATCTTTTGCAAAAGCAAACATTTCATCTAAGACTACTTCTCTTCAAATAAACGTGTTATTGTATAATAACAACATGCATACATCAAATTATTAGCCAGAAATGTGTCATACTACACAGATGTGAAAAAGGTAAAGACACATGCTCAGAGAGGCTTAAAGTGGAAATACTGTACACATGTGGGGGGACCATGCACACGGAGGCACCTAGCCAATGCACAGGCAATAGACCATTTCACAAGATGTAAACAACACTGGTCCAGAAGCACTTCCTGTTTCAGTTTTTTAACACTACATAAAAGCTGGGATAAAATACAACCAACAGAACATTTCAAACTGAATCAAAAAGTTAAACAAACATCTTTAAGATGTTTTCTTTACATGTGAAATAAAGAAAACAGTTACAAACTGAAACAGGAAGTGCTTCTGGACCAGTGTTGTTTACATCTTGTGAAATGGTCTATAGACACTGGCATCAACGTCAGCAGTGCTGGAGGAACTCAGGGCTTGAGGAGTAAGCTCACATGAGGAACATGTCGCACGTATCCAGTCCACAGAGTGGAATGGCAAGCAAGCAAAGCCACCTGAGTGGGTCCGGTACTAGCTGGTTGAAGTGAGTACATGAGAGGACACAGGCTTCACTCGGAGATAGTAGAATCTGGCGAATATGTTGGGTGTTACCCAGCCTGCAGCTCTGCAGACATCTGTCTGCGAGGCATCATGCACTAGAGCCCAAGAGGACGCCACACTCCGGGTGGAGTGGCCAGTCACACTGAGGGGGCACGGTCGACCTTGCTGCTGGTATGCCCAAGCAATGGCATCCACTATCCAGTGAAACAGCCTTTGCTTGGAGAGAGCCTTTCCCTTTCCCAAAGAGCTGGTCTGAGGTCCTGAAACACTGCGTTCTGTCTACATAGGTGTGGTGGGCGCGTACAGGACAGATTAGTGCCAAGGCTAGGTCTGGCTTTTCCAGGGGAGTGGTGGGAACCTTGGGCACATATCCAGGCCGGGGTCTCAGGATCACGTGATAGAAAGCTGGCCCGAATTCCAGGCACGCTAAGTCAACGGAGAATGCGTGCAGGTCCCCTACCCTCTTGATGGAGGCCAGTGCAACCAGCAGAGCTGTATTCATTGACAGGAATTTAATCTTAAAACCACTGAGAGTTAAAACCACTGAGAGGTCCCAAGAGGGCTGGAGAGGGGGGTGAGGAGGATTCAGTACCCTCGCTCCTCTCAGGAACCTGACAATCAGGTCGTGCTTCGCTACGGACTTACCTTCCACCGTATCATTGTAAAGACACAAGGCGCTCTGATCAAGGGGGAATTTGCATATCATAATTAATAATTGATAATTAATGAAAATCCATACAGATTTGGATCAGACCAGTCTTACATGTTAATAAATCTCCCATTTAGGGAGGTTTTATCAATTTTACCTGTATGCATGCATGTGTGTCTCTGCAATTAACCAGAAATTAATTGTAATCAATTACACGGACTACGTTTTACAAGACAAGTAAAATTAATTAGCTCAATTAATTTATAAAGTTTTTGAAAACAAATTCTGTGGCCACAAGAATTAGTTTTCCTGCTCTATAAACACATACCCTTTAAGGTATCTTTGATTTTGTAGCTTTGTAGCTTTTGGATCGGCATAGCAGGGACCATGTATATGGGCAGACAGTAAATCAGTCAAAAATGAGCATAATTGCATTTAATAAGGCAACTACTTAAGCATTTACTACGTTACAATGATACATGTATTTACAAACATTAAAACACAAACTAAGAGAGGGAGGGAGAGAGAGAGGGTATGTAGAAAAAGAGCATGGAGAGACAGGGTTACATTCACCCAGACAATCACCTTTCTGAAACAACCACAAAAAACTCATCTTAATGCTTCTTAGAAGCGCTAAAAGAAGATATACTTGCAAAGCATATTTGGTCTGTGTGTGTCCCGAACTCCTTGCGTGGCCCGGTCGGATGGAGGTGCTTTCCTGTGCGCGCGGGTCACGTGGAGCGCGGCCGCGGTGTTCTTGCATGGTCTGTCCTTTGTTCCACGGGCGCGGGGCGTCACGTGGAATTCGGCATGAGTGTTTGAGAGGTTTAAAGTCTTTGAGGTGACGTTACCCAAGGAAATAGTTCAGCAAAGTCCGCTTCCTTTCCTGGGAGGCGAACTTGGTAGTAAACTTAAAGAAGAGACGAACAAAAGAAAGGACCCAGGTTTGGATCTGATCTACCTGAGGAGATCACGAGTTACATGTTGCTTGACACGATAGGTTTCCAGCAAGAGGGCGCGCGGAGCCGCGCTCCTTCATTTATCACCTTGGAGAAATCCATCCCCTTCCTGTTGGCTGGAGCCAATCGGGGGAATGGACGTTGCACGCGGGAACTCTCGGTTTATTGTCCTTTGTTCTCTAAAGGGATGCATGTGGGCATGTGTGGGAGCGGTTACAGTTTCGTGTCGATCTTTAATGATGGTAAAACATATTAAAAATACACTTTACTTTATATCTCTGTGCATATTCAGATAGTACACACGACACGTGTCTTCCAGGTAGTAAACACTCTTATGTAAAAGTCAGGGGAATATACAATAACATTTAGAATGTACAATGGAGACATTTATAATTCCCTTTCGTTGCCACGACATCAAAGTCATTTCATTGTGACATGGGGGAAAACACACATAAAAACACATTGAATATATTTTGTTAAGTGTCTTTAAACAAAAAGGAATGCCTTTCTCTTTGTTCAGAGATACATTCTGCCACATTCCAGATGTGTCATAAGAGTCTTGTAACTCGATGCCACTGGGGTAAGTGGCTGAGTGTGTGTGTGTAAGTTCCGGGGGAGGGTTGAGTTGCCTGGCAAAGTCCTTACATCTCCCCCTTTTCATTAGATGAAGTCCTTGCATGGACTTCATCGGACGACACCCATCGCAAAGGACGGATGGCAGGTGGATCGTGAAGGTCAGGTGGCAGGTGACGGTTAGGCTGAGGTTGGGGCTAAGCTTGATGAGGTTCGATGCAGCCTCCAGTGTGGTACCCTTTTCCTGAGGGTCCAGTGGTGGCTGTGGAGGTTTGCATTTCATTGAGTCTCTCGTGCAGCGTGAATGTCAAGTGTCAGGGTGTGGTTTATATCCGTAGAGGTAACCAGCACAGAGTCAGCTGCAGTCCAGGATTGGGCAACAGGTGAGGCGATTAAGGTGTGCAGTTGAGACACGGCTAGGAGGGCTATGTTGCTGGGAACAAGTTCAGTTCGGCTGGGCCCTCCCTTTCACCGTTCATAATTCCAGTTCTGGAATCAGGGTGAAATCGTGGGTTTCACAAATGATGGGATTTGACTCAGGCTCGGTCGCAGCAGGGTAGCTCAGGTCTTGGAGCAAAGGCTGCTGGATGCTGAATTTTAGCAAAGTCATTCTGGCAGACAGTGAACAGTTGTCTCGCTGGAGTTCACTTGTCTGGTTCAGTAGAATGCTGTGAGCGTTGTGGATCTGTCACAGCTCCTTTCAATTTCTCGATGGTCTGTGATGAGGTACTCTGTGTTGTGAGTTACCTTTTGGCTGTGGGATTTTAGTTTGTTTTGTTGCTGTCAAATTAAAAAGGAAATTGCTTTACATTGAAAAAGTAATCCAAATAAATTAATCTAAACCACATTTATAATGGACAACTTATAACAGTGAGCAAATACATTTCCGCAATGATGCCATTGTCTCATTGGTCAGAATTCTCCAAAAGAGGTTGGACTAACTTTTAAGTTAAAGGTCCGAACAAAGGAACAAGACCTCAGAGTTCGTTCAGTTCGTTCTCTCTAAAACAGCAAGAGAGTGTTCTGTTCGTGCTTCTCTCTGAAAACAACAATAGAGCTTCGTCTAGAAAATCATAAGAAACCACGACATCGACCAGACCAAATTCGACCAGCAGACAATTAACCCTTCAAGATCGGGGTTAAAACAGCTCATTCAAGCCATCTAACTCGTCTCACTTTCATTTCTTTTCTTTATTTTCTTTTTCGTAAAAGTCTCGTTTCAAAGTTAAGTTTGCTGCAAAGTTTCGTTTTTGAACGTCTCTCCTGCAATGCGCTTCGAATTGTAAAGACTTTCATTCGCCTGCTAATGAAAGAGGTCTTTTATCCTCCACCTTTTAATACCCCAGATCAGGAACGACTGAACCTGTTATGTCCAGTTCGGGCATTAGATGCCTACGTTCACAGAGCTGCCCTGTGGCGTAACTTTGAACAATTATTTGTCTGCTTTGGGTCACTCAAGAAAGAGTCCCCTGCATCTAAACAGGTTATGAGCAAATGGATAGTCGAGGCTATATCATTAGCTTATGAAGCGGCTGAACAGCTTTCACCTATGGCTGTTCGGGTCCATTCTACTAGAAGTATGACGGCCTCTACGGCCTTTATTCCGAGTGTTTCCCTTCTCGATATTTGTAATGCGGCAGGATGTCCTCTCTGCAAATATTTCTCAGATTTTATGACCTTGGCCTCTCCACTCCTGGGGCTAGGTTGCTTGCTTCTTAGTGTGCGCAAGGACTTCACACAGAATGGGCATTTCTCAGCATGGCTTAGTGGGTATGGGGTTCCCATCGCGTTTGACAACGCAGCTCGAAGTTCCCTTGAAAGGGAACGTTTAGGTTACGTATGTAACCCTGGTTCCCTGAGAGGGAACGAGAGCTGCGTTCACCTGCCATACTTCCTGCATGCCCTGATCGACTTGCTTCAGGCCTTTCACAGAAGCTGTCGCGGTCTGATCTCAAGGGTGCTTTATAGTTTCCTGGTCCTACTCTCTCATTGGACTGATTGTACAGACGCTTCACGACGCAATCACGCAGAGCGTTCCCATCGCGTTTGACAACGCAGCTCTCGTTCCCTCTCAGGGAACCAGGGTTACATACGTAACCTGAGACGTTTTCAAATGTCTTTGTATTTCCCTTTAAAGTTTTCTGAATAAAAAAATAAAATAAAATACTATTCTTAACCTTTACAAACATAAAACTTTTCTTAAGGTATTCTTCTTTGTCACATATACAAAAATATATTCTGGCCAATTTTCAACATTTTATTCACTGTTCTAGAAACATGTTTGACACAACTTTGTTAAATCGCTGGACCCTCTTATTTAAATAAAACTCTGTGATGACAGATGTACCTTGAATTTTGACCCTGTTATAGTAAAAGCACAAAGAAGATTTAATCTGGTTGCAGAGACATTGAGAGGCAGAGCACTGCTTGCTAAGGCGGAGGGCATTTCCAGGTTAAAGAGTAACTAAACCCCTGGTCAGAGCCCGACTCCACCCACTAGCAATATTTGAAAAATGCTGAAAAAATGGGCAGACCCCAGCGGGGCCAGGGGGCGTGCACCTGAGACCCGCCGTGAGTGACAGCTGCTGTCAGACTCTAAAATAGAGCGAGACTGGAGGGACGCAAGTAGCTGCCTTTGCAACAGAGCGGCCATTTGAAGTCGAGGACTTTTCTCCCTCACCTTCACCTGAAGTGGATGAGGGTGAAATGTATGTAGACACAGGGCCAAATCCATTCGAGCCACTGGCTCAAACTGCGGTCTTAACTCCCGCATCGCGACCGGCATCTGATGAGTTTTGTCGTCGAGTTGATCTCATAGCGCGCGCTCTGTGGGCATATATTCATATTGATATTCTGCCGCTATGTGAAAAAATCCAGCAAAATGCACCGGCTCGTTTGTCGACCCCAGAGGATTAACTTTATCCTAACCATAAATTGTGATTAAAATATCCATGATCACTCACATCAAGACGCCGCTGCGGTGGAGGAGTCCATGCAGGAGGAGCAGTGTTTGGCACTGCGTGTGGAGCTGTGTGGAGAAGCCCATGTCCACCTCTATTCCGTTACTATCCTGATCGTGATCACTGTACTAAACACTGATAAATCTATGCTAACTTGAAGCTATCCTAACTGTACTATGCTACTAGAGCACAAAATAATCTAAATTATCTATATAATGCTATGCTAAATAGATGCAACAATACTCTATCCTGATTGTTTTCAAAAATAATCTAAATAACTATATAAATGCTATGCTAACTAGATGCTAATATATGCTATCCTGATCGTTTTCAATACTCATAAATCCAACTCCTGACTCCCTACATTAGTTTTGACGGAACCAGATGCTTTTATACAAGGGGCTGCCAAGGGCGTGGTGAGCATGCACCAAGGGCGTGACAGAGTGGCGTCTGAGAGTTCACTACGTCAGCAAGTACCCCTACTGCAGGAGCTTTCCGTTTAACCTGAAGAGGGCAGCACTCAGACGTTTTTACACCATATATTTGAAAATCAAAACACTTTATACTCAATTGTCAAAAAATGTACTCGAATCAATGAACAGCATTTATGAAGCTCCATTTACAGATCATTAACTAAAAAAAGTTGTTTTGGTGTTTAGTTACCCTTTAACATACCCTGCACTCTCTCTAAATGTGGACAACAAAATGTGTAGGTCAGTCGATAAAATTCTCTTCAATTTCATTTGGAAGAACAAAATACATTATGTTATGATGTCTATGGTTTTCATCATATTGTCATATTAGACTTGTGAACGCTAGGAACTATTCTCGCCGGATGTGTTTCCACACGAACTTTATCCATTTTCTCCTCACTTCCTGTTGTGGGTCCACGTGGGTTTTGTGCTGATGTTCTCGTCAGCTAACAGTAGTTGTTCAGCTTTTACATGACTTTATGTGATATGTTTAAAATCTCCGTCTGAGCGCTTTCGAGATGCAGGTGTCTAGTGTGAATAACGTGAAGATATATAATCTGAGTCACGGGAAATCTCTTCCGGAGGTAAAACTCTTCTTCTGTGTGTTATTCTGAAGCGTGTTGGGTAAATAACAGTGACAGTAAACATTGTTGTGTAAAACCTCATCATGTGCCTCTGAATCAGACATCTAACCCGCATAGCTTAATAGTTTTACTCATTTTACCTGTCAATTACAGTTAGTTTTATGACCCCTCTTCAATAATGTGTTTCAGAAATTATGAACAATAAGCCTGTTTTCAATACATGTAACGTTAAAATAATTATTTCATTTCCACTTTATTTGTATTGTGTATATACACAGCTAGTCTGAGTTTACATTCCAGACAATTAATAAATCACCATAAATATTAAAGTTATTCTACTACAGAAAGTAATATTTTACGTTATGTGTGTCAGTGTTGTCGCGTTTATTTTATGATGTGATGATGATGATGATGATGATGATGCTAATATACATGTCATTATGTTTAATTTAAACTTTAGTTTTTAACAATTATGAATGAACCTCATGTAATGTTTACTTGTAGAACTTGAACAAATCTGTGCTTTTGTTATTTTTATAATTTAAAAATTAATGTAATTCTCTCTCTCTCTTTATATATATATACACATACATACATAATGTGTGTGTGCATAGATTATCGGTAAAAAGTTTGTAACTATTACAAAAATATATTACTATTTTAATGTTTTTGAAAGAAGTCTCTTCTCGTCCATGCTGCATTTATTTGAACACAAGTACAGAAAAACATTAATATTGTGAAATATTATTACAATTTAAAAAAATGGCTTTCAATTTGGAAATATTTTGAAATGTAATTTATTCAGTCTTCAGTGTCACATGATTTTTTTATTATCAATTTTGGAAACATTTGTGCCGCTTTATATTTATTATAACCTTTGATACTTTTTCCAGGACTCTGATGAACAAAGAGTATTCTACCGCTTCGTTTTTAAGAAATTAATACTTTTATTCAGCAAGGATGTGTTAAATTGATAAAAAGTGATAGTAAAGATGTTGTTGTTAGAAAAGACTTGTTTTGACTGTTTTGATTCATTTAACTTTTTATTAATCTATTATTCCTGACAAAAACATCGTTATAGAAAAATATTAAGCAGCAAAAACTGACTTCAACAGTGATTATAATCAGAAATGAGCATTTTTTGAGCATCAAATCATATCATACAATCTTGTATCTTGATTCATCAATTATCAAAATTGTTCAAGTCCTAATTGCACATGTGTATTTCAGTGGCTGTCTGATCGAAAGAAGAGAGTTTTACAGAATAAGGATGTCGGTGAGAAACTTCAACATTTTATGTTAAATAATGCTATTAACAATCATTTTTGTGAAATGTGTTAAAACCAGTTTAAATGTGATTATAATTTAAGGCACACTTTAATTTAGTGAAATGCGCATCACTTTTTGTTGGCGTATATTTTGAAAGGACACGTCAAGTGCCTGTTATATGAATGATGTTGATTAGTAACTTTTATTTGTAATGTGAAACTTGTGTGTGTGTGTGTGTTCCCCTGTGATTCAGTTATACCTTGACAATATCACCGTTATTAATAACAATCATGTTTACATATTTCTATGGCCTATATAGTATGATCATTTTCTTTTAATTGCAGCTTAAAGCAGACTTCTTAAATGATAATTTGATGTTTTAGTTATACCTCTGTCCCCTTCTCTAGCACACTCTCTCTCACACTTTCTCCTGTAGAGCATTAACACAAAGACGTGGTTATTAATGTGTGTGTGTGTAATAGACATCCAGAGGAGGATCGAGCTCATTCAGGATTTTGAGATGCCGACGGTCTGCACCTCCATCAAAGTGTCCCGCGATGGCCAGTTCGTTTTAGCTGCGGGTCTGTATCTTCACCACTTTAACTGTGCTTTTTTGTTTATATGCTGAATATAGAGTGGGAACAGATGAAAGATGAACATTAAACTCTTTTTGAATGCTTTCAGGCACATACAAACCTAGAGTCCGATGCTATGACACTTACCAGTTGTCTCTGAAGTTTGAGAGGTGCCTGGACTCTGATGGTAAGTGTTATAATAACGGTAACGGTATTTTTTTTTTTTTAATTGACAAGAAGTAACATACAAAACTCTCGCAAGGGATAGAATGTACAAAAGTATTAACCAAGCAGAAAACAACAATAAAGAAAAAAAATAAATAAATAAAATAACAAAGAAGGGGCTACTACAAAACACACAAGTCAAAGGCAAAATAGAAAATCACATTTGGAGCGGCACACACAAGGGAGATTAATCAAAACAGTAATTTCCTGGATATATCACTATACATTTTCCTTGCAATTTTAGTAGATTTTACATTTTTCAGTGAGGTAACAAACAATTTAAAATCGTTTATAAGCCAAACAAAGGAAGGCTTAGAACATCTCCACTTACTGCAATGAATATGATATTTACCCATAAGAATGATCATATTCACTAAATCTGATACTGATGAATCTATATTATCCATATAAAAGAGGATGTGTGGCAAGATGAGAGTAGAGATATTATCAATCTTGAGTGACAGCCAATTATGTAGCTCAGACCAGAAACTATTAGACACGGGGCAAAAAAAAAACAAAAAAACATGTGTTCCAGAGTCTCATCAGCCAAGTCACAAAAAGCACAAGGATCTACTTCAAATTTAAATCTTTTTTTAAGAAAGTCAGCGACAGGGTATATCTTATAAATTATTTTAAAGTGAGTCTCTTTGACTTTTGGGGACATGGGCCATTTAATGAATTTAAAATGTAATTTTTTAATGGACAATGCACCCATATTCAGAACCTGTACACACAATCCTCTGTTATAATCAAAAAACAATTTCGATTTCAAAGCATCATTAATATATTTATTATTGCATTTACGGTCAACTAGCGCACAATCATTAATAACTAATTTTGGTAAAGTTGGTAAGGGTCTTGTATTGGTATAAAACAGTGTGCTTTGAATTGACAGTAATAAAGGTACCGGTATTGCTTTACAGATCTTAAGGTAGTCTCTATTTGTACAGTTTAAATTATATTTGTCTAAGAAAGACTTATATTCCAAAAAATTACCATTGTCATCTATAACATCATTCACAAACACAATGCCCTTTTCATACCAATCATGCCAGAACAATGATTTCCTATTGATAATAATAACCCTATTGTTCCATAAGGTGGATCCATGCGGAGAAAAGTTATGGGCGAATATCATTTTCCAATATTGGAGAATTTGTTTGTGGAAGTTTGATAATTTAACAGGAATTTTGGTCACCTCAAAATCACATTGCAAAAGAAAATCAAGCCCCCCTACTTTTAAATAGATGTCTGGGTATGTGAAACCACATAGAATCTGGTTGCGACAGAAATGTTTTTAACCAGTTAATCCTGAAGGTCCCGAACATTGCTTCAAAATCCAAAGCTTTAATCCCACCCATGTCATACTCTTTAACAAGCTGTGATTTCTTAATTTCCTAAGTTTTATTTTTCCACAGGAATTGGAAAATGATTGAGTTGGCTTTCTTAACATTGCCAGATGAAACATACAAGGAATGACATGGATAAATTACTTTTGAAATACCTTAACGGTATAACGCATGCAAATATGATGTTAGACATGGATAAATTACTTTTGAAATACCTTAACGGTATAACGCATGCAAATATGATGTTAGCCTCATGTTCTATGTGCTAGTTGCAGTGGTCTAGGGTTTCAGGTGCTGCTGCTCTGTGATGGTCTCTGTAATAAAAGCCCAGTGCACTGAATATTTAATGAGACTGTCCACACCACCTGAGTGTTGATTAATGTGCTGCTGATTACCAATAACACAACAGATGATGGGAAAGCTGATGCTTGATGATGACATTGGTTTTATTCCCCTCACAGTGGTGGCGTTTGACATCCTATCAGACGACTACTCTAAGGTAAAATCCAAACGCCCTTTATATGCCTGTTATTTTATTGTTGTTCACAGATCTGCAGAATCCAAGCCTTAAAATCCCCCTGTGGCCAGTCATGTTATAGTATTTTTTGTTAAAAAGCGGCGCGCACGCCTCACGTGAGCAGGGATTATATGCTCGGAGAATGGACACTGCACTAGTGATATAAAACACACACACACACACACGGGTCTGTTAACTTGAGCAATATGTTTTAATAAGGACTATTTTTAATAGTCGTCTCACTGACAAATTAGGGTAGATTTAATTAAATAAAAACAAAATTTAAATAAACTAAAAACGAAGTTTAAATAAATAAAAACGAAATTTAAATAAATAAAAAACGAAACTTAAATAAATAAAACATTGCAACGAAATTTAAATAAATAAAAATGAAATTTAAATAAATAAAAACAAAGTTTAAATAAATAAAAACGAAATTTAAATAAATAAAAAACGAAACTTAAATAAATAAAACATAGCAACAAAATTTAAATAAATAAACAAAGAAATTTAAATAAATAAAAATGAAATTTAAATAAATAAAAACTAAATATAATTAAATTAAACATAAAAAACGAAATTCAAATTAATAAAAACTAAATTTAAATAAATAAAAACGATAATAATTATAAAAAACAAAGAACTTAAAATATAGAACAAAAGAAATTAAAATAAAGTAAAGCGAAATTGTGATGTCCCAGTAAAATTTCCCAGTCTCGCTGTAGATTATTTTAAATTGATAATAACGGGTAAAAATTTTGTTTCCATCCTTTTTTCCACAATGTCAAAGCAACGCAGCTCAAAATACAAGCTCAGTCATGCCCTTCTGTCCATACAAACTCCGCTGCGCTCTAGCCGGAGAATACTCCCGTTGCAGGAACACTTGTCCAAGAAGCAGCAAATATATTTATTAAGTAGCTAATATGAAGTAATATGTTAAGTATTATATTTCACCAGATGTTATAGTCGTATAGCGCGAATGAGAACTGTTTTAAGTGAGATGCCAAGCGTCCAAAAAAACAAAACAATATTCTAATGTCATATTTTCAAATCGAATACCAACCCGCTGAATGAATATTCGAATATCGTCCAGCCCTAGTTGACGATCACACATGGATCTGATTGGTTACAAGGTAGTTTGTGACGTCAGAAACACCAGCGATTTCACACTGTGTTTTTGAGTCTGTCTTTGGTTCACTGCAGTTTAAGGAGAAAATACTCAGCAATGCTGTCGACTTATGAACTTACAAATATTAAAAACACCACATAGACATATAAACAACAATAAAAGCTGGGTTTTCACCACAGGGGGGCTTGATGCTAACACAGGGGTACACTAAATTTTTTTAAAGTCTATGAAGGGAACAGGGAAGAATTGACGAGTGCAACGCCCGCTTCATGGATTTTTAAATCAGTTAAATATCATCAGTTTATGTTGTGATGTGACAAATGTTGATGTAAAGTGATGTGATCAGTCTGTTTTTGTGTGTCCCAGTTGGTGTTTCTGCACATGGACCGCAGTGTGTCGTTCCACTCTCAGCACGGGCACTACTATAAGACCCGCATCCCCAAGTTCGGCCGAGACTTCTCCTACCACTACCCGTCCTGCGATCTCTACTTTGTTGGTGCCAGGTAAAAACAGAGACTGTTCACACCAAGAGCAAATGAAGAGTTCAGTTGCAAAATCCTCTAAATGCCATTTGAAATTTTCTTCTTTAATGATGATTTTTATCAAACTTGTATATTCAAGTTCAGTAATTTCACTTAAATAACAATTAATAGGTAATCTTCATTGCCATTTAAGTGAAATCACTGAACTTAAATATACAAGCTTGACATAAATCATCATTAAAGAAGAAAATTTCAAATGGCATTTAGAGGCTTTTGCATCTGAACTCTTCAAATACTGTTGTCATGATGCTGAATATTCCTTTCATGGTTGTCTGGGATTTATGATTGGTCAAACGTGGGATTTTGCAGGCTTGTATTTGTGTAATCAACCTGCAATTTTTTTTATTTCCAATTTTATATTTGAATTCCATTACATTTCATTCTGCTCACTTTTTCTTTTCTTTTTCTGCTGTTAGTATGGGATCAGCAACGTTATTAGTAATACTTGTGCTAACATTATTAATGTACAAACTAAGTACTAGAACATAAATAATACATTTGTTACAGTATTTTTTTTAATCTTTTTTAATAAAATCCAGCTGTTCATGTTAGTTCACAGTGCGGTACCATTATGTTACCACAACTTTTGGTTTTAATGTATTGGTAAATGCTGAAATTAACATTAACTAACATTAATAAATGCTGAAGAAGTATTTTTCATTGTTAGATCATGTTATCTAAAATGGTTAACAAATGAAACCTTAATGTAAAGCGTTACCTATTTCTCCATTAATTAAGACCACTTTTATTAAGCAATTTGCTTTTGATTAAATTGATCAAACGTGACAGTAAAGACATTTTTAGGTTACAAACGATTTCGATTTAAAATAAATGCTGCAGTTTTTCACAATATTACAGTTTTTGATCAAATAAATGCAGATGAGACTTCTCTCAAAAACACATCTTACTGATCCCAAGCTTTCGACCCGTAGTTTAATATTTCATATCCATTTATTTACGTGTCTGTGTCATAAGCGATCAGTAATGCATAAGCTATGCTGATATCAGATCAGTACATAAACGCATTAAGTGAAATATTTATAATCAGATGATGGATGAAAAATGTGAGCTGATTTGCTGGAACGACTGACGTCTGTTGTCTGACATGAACACTTTTTCAGTTCACTCTCGACGTCAATGGACATCTTATCTTCGATTTGCTTTGATTTTTTTCGTGGCAATTTAATGATATTTAACGATCCATTACAAATTATAGACGTACACGTGCCTGTGCAAATCCCCTTTAACTCTTAATGTTGTGTCCTCTCTTGTTTTCCTAATGCGTGTGCAGCTCAGAGATCTACCGGCTGAATCTTGAACAGGGCAGATTCCTGAACTCCTTAAAGACAAACGCAGCGTGAGTATCTCTCCGCCAGAGGGCGCCGTTCACTTCACCAACACACACACCAACACATTGATTAAGGAAAAGGGCTGTAACAATATATCGCAATAAAAAATGCAGCATTATGTATCGTGGATAGTGACTATTGTGTATTATTCACCCAAAATGAAAATTTCGGTAACATTTTACTTGAAGGGGTGTGCATAAGACTGACAGGACACATGCCAGGAATATGAAGGTTTTATGCATATTTATGACAACTGTCATTAAGTGTCATTCGCTCAATTATGATGTTTTTAATGCAAATATGACATTGAGATGTCTTTGTAATGACACCTTGACATAAACCAATACATCATAACCTGTCAGTGTCTTTTTCATGACAACTTGACATTACTAAGACAACACAGCCTGTCATAAATGTGACATTGCAGATCTAATTATCAAACTTAAACATATGGGTAAACTTTACATTAAACTGTCATGTGGTTGGTTTTCATTGGCTGCCATGAGGCAATTATAACATTTTAATGACAAATTCAATATGTACCACTGTAGTTGAGGTCACGAAAAATATTCATGACGCAGTTATAATGGCCTCATGACAGCCAATGTCAAAACCAACCAGATGACAGTTTGATGTAATGTTAACACGTAAAGCTAAGGGGTTTCTTTAAGGGATAGTTCACTTTGAAATGAATTTTTGATATGTTTTAGCTTACCTCAAGGGCATCCAAGATGTAGGTGTCTTTGTTTCCACAGTATTTTCAATTTTGATATTTTTAGGTCAAACCGTTTTCGTCTATCAGTCATATAATGGAGGTCTGTGGTCACCACCTCAAAGAGCATGCACAGAGAAGCCCAAATTAAACATGATTTAATGACTCGTAAATGTAAGTTCACATTGACGGCCTAAGACACGGAACGAGCGGTTTGTGTGAGAAAACGAACAGTATTTATATCTTTTTTACCTCTTGTAACCACAGCCACATCCAAATGATCTGAAGGCATGGGCGCTTCGGTCTGTGCAAGCGGCGGAAGAAAAATCAACGTTGTTTATTTTATTTTATTTATTTATTTTTATACGATACGATATTTTAAACGATATAAATACTGTTCGTTTTCTCACACGTCTGTGCATGCTCTTTGAGGTGGTGACCATAGACCTGCATTATATGACTGACAGACAACAACGGTTTGACCTAAAAATATCAAAATTGAAAATACTGTGGAAACAAAGACACCTACATCTTGGATGCCCTTGAGGTAAAATAAAACATACCAAAAATTAATTTCAAAGTGAACTATCCCTTTGAGTTTGATAATTAACCTGCTATGTCATGTTTATGACAGGTTGTGTTATCTTAGTAATGTCAAGTTGTCATGACGAATACACTGACAGGTTATGATGTATTGGTTTGTCAAGTTGTCATAACAAAGACATCTCAAACAATGTCATATTTGTATTAAAAATGTCATAACTGACACTTAATGACAGTTGTCATATACATGCATAAACCCTACTTCATATTCATAACATATGTCCTGTCATTATTATGAAAGAGTCATGTTAGTCTTATGCACACCCCTTCAAGTAAAGTTTTAAACTACTTTATATAATGTTGAGTATAACGTAAAATAATACAATAGGTGAATATTTGTGGGTCCTGATGATGCCAAATGTTTCCAGTAAAAAGTGGCCTATGTTATTTTAAACATATCTAGTCAGAGACTGAGTGCATATATATATATATATATATATATATATATATATATATATATATTAGTTTATAATAATTCTTTATTTTCTGCTTTGGTTTCCAACACCAAATCCAAACCTATTCATTTACACACGATACATTTTTTTTTGGTTTACCTTTTATCATATGTCTTGGAGTATCACAATAATATTATATAATTAGTTCAGTATCGAAATCTTGTCATGAGGGTATTGTTACACTCCTAATAAGAAATGTATACTTTTAGTAATGGTAATTTTCTTTACGTTTTTAGTGCGTTGTCTAGCTGTGTGACACGCACATTTAAAACAACACATATTTTCTCTCAATTAAAGAGCGACTGCAACAATAACATTCAAGAAAGGAATAGAAAATGCGTTTATGACGGTTTGAGATTTCACTGTCTTGATAAATTTGTCTTATTTTCTCAGAGAAATCAACGTGTGCGACATCAACCCCGTTCATAACTTGTTTGCTGCGGGAACATTAGAGGTATGTGTTGATGCCAGGAGACCGACTGATGTTTGTGCTGCTGTGTATCAATGAGTGTGTGTGTTTGTGAAGGGCAGAGTGGACTGCTGGGATCCTCGTGTCCGGGGGCGAGTGGGCATTCTGGACTGCGCTCTCAGCAGCATCACTGACGCCACTGAGTGAGTTTCATTCATGAACAGACATAGTTCAGTGTTCAGCCAAGAATGAGCCATTTGTCATTGTTTACTCTCCATCTCGTCTATCTATACTCGCGTGATTATGTTTTTCTGGCGACTCATAAGATGTGTTGTGCAATGAAAATGTTAAACGACTGTTAAACAGGTTCAGTCTCTTTATCACATGGCTTCAGAAGACCTGAGATATAATAATAATAATAATAATACGTTTAATTTATAACGCACTTTTCATCCAAGGATCTCAAAGTGCTACAGGTTAAAAACAATAAAAGATAAACAGTTCTTTAAAAAGAGAGGAAAAAAAAAAGAAAGAGGAAAAAACTAAAGAAAAAAAATAACATCTAAAGGGTATCAAAATGTCACATTACACATACTAAGTTTGGGAAAAGTACAGTTTTTTTTTTATGTGTCTGAAAGATGTCTCTCCTGCTCACCGACGCAGCATTATTTGATCAAAAACTTCAGTAATATTTTTAAATACTATTGCGATTTAAAGAAGAGTGAAGAGTGTCATTGATGTATATTGACAACATGTTTTTGAGGCACTGATCATTGTAGCCAATCACAGACGTATTTGATGAGCTCATGAACACATTGGCCAATCGGAGGTGTTTACGATTCCGCCCAACAGCGCTAAAAGAGGCACGTTTTACATTTTTGTACCGGATCGGGACTTATGACAACAACACTATAATCGTCCTATCGTCAGCCTGTGTGATCGACGATACACGATATTATCGTGAGGGGGCGGGGCTAACTTATTTGATTATTAACTTGATTATTTAGCCTACTCATTAATTTGCTTGTTTTATTAGCCTACTTCATTTTATATACGAGAATTTTTTTTCTATTTTGCTAGCAAAGGTGGAGTGTTTATTAATAGGATCAGGTTATTTCCTGGTATAGTGAGTTAAAAAAAAGAACCTAATCCTTTTGTTTGTCAACGGGAAATTTACGGACACATTAGCCTATCCTCATGCCGTTACATGAAGCATTTTGACTAGGGCCTATTTCTGCACGAGATGAAAACACGTTTTAATAATTTCTTGGGTCAGAAAGAGTCGGAGTTTGCGATATGTGCCCCCCTACCAGTGCGCTCTCTGCCTGGATGCACTTCAGCACGAAGTACGCGGGTTAATGTGTTTTAAATGCCGGGAGAAACCAGAGCAAGGGCCAAACGTCTAGCTGAGTCGATCGGTTTATACTTATGACTTGACTCTGATAAAGGAAAACGGGTTAATGCGTTTACATGACCACATGCATTGTCAAGTTTATTCAACATAATCGGGTTAAGAACGTCGTCGCGCTCAATCTCTGAAAGTGAAAGTAAAAACGGACTGCTTTCGGCATCTGCATTAACGCCGCGTTCCCTCAGAGACGACGATGATAACGGTAACTATAATACTATTTTAGTGATATTATTATTATTAATACTATTTAGTAATTGTATTGTTTTTAGTGTTAGTGTCATTAAACGTTTTGTTAATGTGTTATGGAAACAAATACGATGCCGTTTTCATCTTGGATCTGTAGGAAATTGAATTTTGCGTCTGTTAAAACGAGCACACTTGATAATTTGTGAATGGATCACCTTGCAATTAAATTTTGATGTGGGATGTTTTTTAGTCTGTTTTAAAAACATTCTCTTAGAGGAGTCCTCATTAGTGCGTGTCGGTGTTGCAAAATTTGTTATGAGGTGATGTCGTTGTAAATTTAGGCAAGGCAAATTAATTGTAGTTCCTAATATTAATTTAATAACAATACTAGCTTTATAATAATATTAATAGGCCTAATAATAATAATTTAATACATTATTTATGGTAAAACGAGCCAATTATCGTATTGATATCGTCAAAGGCATCTGCCATCGGCGATATCTCAGACTATCGTCGATACACGATACTATCGTCTATCGGCACAACCCTAGTGTGGCGATACACCTATTCGTATTGAACCGTTCGGTATGTGACTTTCGATTTGGTTTTCGGTACGCATTTTAATTTAAACCCAACGAACCGTAAGGTTGAAATTAAAAATGCGTACCGAAAACCAAACCGAGAGTCACTATTTAGTCGCTAAAGTCGCTAAATAGTTGGACTATTTTTCCTGTCGACCACGTGCGTGGGAAGCGCGCTCATAATATAAGAGACGCTAGTGTGACCACAACACTGCTCAACAATAAATGGCAAATGAATAAAAGTGTAATTTAAGTGTTTGTATAGCTACAAAACAGTTAATTATTACCTTCATATTAGGCTAATGATGCTTAGTAGTCTAAAACTAGACTCCCACAGTTTACAGCATTAGTTAAGAGATTTGATTTCCTTGAGAAAAATTGCCATTTATTGTAACTGATATCCAAAATAATCGATATTGAATCGAATTGCAAGCTTGTGAATCGAAATCGAATCGAATTGTGAAATTTGTCTCAATACCCAGCCCTAATAAATAGAGAGTCCATAAAAGCAACGGGACAAAGTTTTTTTTTTTCAACAACGTTTTTCAGGAATTAGGTGATTCAGATTTGTCTTGGCACAGCTACTAGAAGATGTACAACTGTCAGACTGTCGTCACACTCAGTTTGAGCCTGCGTAGTCGCTCAGACATCAAATCAACGGGGTCGCTGTGTCCATTTCTTTTACCGTCTATGGTCAGAAGCCGGTTTTGCATTAGGTGGAGATAGGGGCAAATTACACTTGCTGTGTACAAAAAAACGTCCTGCGGTTAAAGGAGAACTCCGGCGAACAATGAACCTTTGGTCTAATAAAACATCGGTGCCTAGTCAATCGTTCTCTGAGATTTGTTTTCATGATAATCGAATGTAAAGAGTTTTATCTCTAAAAACTGTTTAGCGTATAATGCTAGTACTGGGGGCATTGACTAAGTAAAAGAAATCGCTGGTTTATACCACCAAAAAGGCTCAAAATAGCCTCACACTCACACAGTAACATAATGAGGCTCCATACATGCAAAACGAAGCATTGAGAACTTTGTAAGTGTACAGACCGTTTAATAAGAAGATACTTTATGAAGACAGTTCACTTCGCGTATACAGACAGGAGCCATCTTAAAAAATAGTCTCGATAAGTCAATCCCCGAAGCGGTTCATACAGTTCAGAAGTTCGCTGAACTTCATACAGCTCAGATCACTCAGCACGTCGTTCGGGGATCGACTTATCGAGACAAATCTCAGAGAACGGTTGACTATGTACCGATGTTTTATTAGACCAAAGGTTCATTGTTCGCCGGAGTTCTCCTTTAATGTGAATAATGTTAACAACACTGTGAGGAAGTTAGCTGTCACACATAAAGAGTAAAAAAGAGAAGGGCTTTAAATGGTATATTTCGAGCTACATCGACAACTTTGAGGGTGAGTTTTCTCTCATATCGTGCGAAATCCGACTACTAGCGAATCAATTTTCTAAAATCGTTGTCTCAGTTTCTGAGAAAATGAATTTTATTAAAGTTTTGCCGCTCTACACTTTGCCTGCAGAGCACGCTATGCGGAAGTAAAGAAGCAGGCTGAGATCCTATCGGACGTATGTCTGCAGGGTTCGTGCATAGAGCCTACTGCTGCCCTCAAATGTTAATCTGAACTAAAATACACCTTTGTTTATAACTACTACAATATTACATTTCATTCTGTCAAAGGAGCCGTTTTGTTTTATAAGCTCCTAAGAAAAGTCGAGTATAGCTCCATCATTGCTCAAAGTAAATCATACTCATACTTTCTGTTGGTTTTAATAAAATATAATTTAAAAAAAATTAAATCAAGGAAATTTCTCTCTCTGCCATTTTTTTCTTTTTACTGTACCGAACCGTGACACAAGTACGGAAGCCCTGAACCGCAACCTAAAAAAAAAAAAAGTCAGTAAAAAAAAAAAAAAAAAAAAAATCTGTAAAAAAAAAAAAATCTAGCATTTCGAGATTAAAGTCGAAATGTTCCACTGGCTCAGAGCGCGCGCGTGTGTCTATGTGTGAAGTCGAACTGCCATGGATAAACACAAAATAGTAGCTTTTTACTTTTATCTGAATTACTTATCTTACTTTATCCTTATAAAATATAATGCGCCGGAATAGACTTTAGCCTATAGGAAAACCAACACGGAAAACACTTTTCAGACTGGATGGAGCAATCCAGCTTTATGAATAATGAATGAATGAATAGGGCATTTATATAGCGCTTTCAAATATGCCTACACTCAAAGTGCTTTACAATCATATCAGAGAATCTCTCCTCAACCATAAGTGGTTATTAAATCTTAGGAAATCACAGGATCCGGCCAAATGATTGGATACAGAATGATGCACTTAAAATGTATCCAGAGCGAATTTACGTTGAAGAGGGAGACCGAACAGTACTGTTGTGTTCTCGACCCAGATAGTGTTGACTAGACGAGCACGAAAACACCTCAGAAACACTGCCACTAGCACGTGTGACGTGTGTAGAATTTTGTTGAAAGCCCAGATAAAAGTAAAAAGCTACTATTTTGGGTTTATCCATGGCAGTTCGACTTCACACACACACACACACACACGCGCGCGCACGCTCTGAGCCAGTGGACGCGCACTGTTATGAATGCACAATGTTTCGACTTTAATCTCGAAGCATTCCGACTTTAATCTCGAAACATTTCGACTTTAATCTCGAAACATTTCGACTTTAATCTCGAAACATTTCGACTTTAATCTCGAAACATTTCGACTTTAATCTCGAAACATTTCGACTTTAATCTCGAAACATTTCGACTTTAATCTCGAAACATTTCGACTTTAATCTCGAAACATTTCGACTTTAATCTCGAAACATTTCGACTTTAATCTCGAAACATTTCGACTTTAATCTCGAAACATTTCGACTTTAATCTCGAAACATTTCGACTTTAATCTCGAAATGCTAGATTTTTTTTTTTTTTTTTTACATATTTTTTTTTTTTTTTTACAGATTTTTTTTTTTTTTAGGTTGCGGTTCAGGGCTTCCGTACACAAGTGTACCGAACCGTGAATTTTGTGAACCGTTACTCCCCTAATAATAACCATCTGATGTCCTGTGTTTGAAGGGTGGAAGGTCTGCCGTCGGTCAGCGCTCTGAAGTTCAACGGCTCTCTGGGAATGGCGGTGGGCACCAGCACCGGACAGGTCACTACTGATTTAACCCTCACATTTAAAGTGTAACGTCCTGACACCTCAGCTCAATGGAGAGAGCAAACGTAAACTCAGATTCATGGCCAGCAGTGCTTGTTTTGACGGAGTTGTGATGCCTTCTCAGATTCTGGTCTATGATCTCCGTTCTTCACATCCTCTGCTAGTTAAAGATCATTACTACGGTCTTCCCATCAAATCCCTTCACTTCCACGAGCCGCTGGACCTGGTGCTGTCCGCCGACTCCAAAATCATCAAGATGTGGCACAAAGACAATGTAATGTGTATTTCTTTATTCTAGATATTCAGCATGGATCCTTTATTGGAAAGACATCAGAAGCGTAACTACTTTCTGTCTTGATTTCAGGGAAGAGTATTTTCCTCCATCGAACCACAGGCCAACGTCAATGATGTGTGTCTCTACCCCGGCTCTGGTTAGTTCGCGCAAATAGAACTGAAGTTTAACCACAATAAGACGCTAGTTCATTTCTATCTAACCCCATACAAACCTAAGTTAGAACTGTGTGGCGTTTCGCCCTTGTGTGTGAGCTTTAAGGTCATTTATACACCGCTGGAGTTTGCCAACATAAACTTTGTACAAGAAATGTATATTTAAAAGTTCGTTTTTCTCTTACTGGAAAGCAGAGCAAAACGATGTGTGTGTACAAGCGTTTCTGTTTTGTCCCATCTGTTTTGATGCTCTCTAGAATGAGCCAATCTGCCAGTCATTATCACTACAGGACCGAACGAGGATCTTTTAAGCCAGATTAATAAATATATGTGAAATACTGATTGGGGTAAATATTTTTTGAATGTTAGAAGAAAGATCGTGATGGATAAAACTAGCACACCCACGCTAATGTTCAAGAGTTTTGTTTTTTGAACTAAATTAATACTTTTATTCATCTAGGAGGCATTTAATGATCTAAAGTTACAGTAAAGACACTAATAATGTTACAAATAATTTTGATTTCAAATAAGTGCTGCTCTTTTCAAAGATACCACGGTTTGTATAAATAAATATTAAGCAGCACAACTGTTTTTAACATGGATGATAATGTTGATTAGGGTTGGGTATCGTTTGAATTTGAACGATTCTGATTCCGATTCCGATTCCTTGTTTCGATTCCGGTTCCTAACGATTCTCGATTCTGATTCTTTTAAGAGGCGGGGTCAAAAAAGTTTAGCTAACCTTGCTAACCAATGGTCTTTCTGAAGGAAATAATCCTTTCTGAAGGAAATACTCCTTTTGTCACAAATTTTGCATTTTGCCGAGATTTCGTTATTTTTAGAAAAGTGAAGCCACACTTTGGATCGCCGACGTAAGGTACTCATGTTCGACTCGCGTGGTTATGCCAACACTTCCGGTAGACGCTTCTTCGTTGGTGTTGTTCAGTGGTTTCTTCTTCCGCTCGGCGGACTGTGAATATCGAAACTAGGAATCGAAATTTTAACTTTTGAACGATTCCGGGAAAAATTAAAAGTTAGTCCCGGTTCCAATCGATACTCGATTCTCGATACCCAACCCTAATGATGATACTGAAAAATAAGTTGCATTTTAAAATATATTCAATTTAAATTGGCATAATAATATTCCACAATATTTTTTGGTATTTTTGATCAGATATGACAAAATAATAATTATATATATATATATATATATATATATATATATATATATATAGTAAACCTTATTAATATATATATATATATATATATAAATATGAGTAAAATAAAAAAATACATGCATATGAAGTATAACACAATTAAACATCTTACAAAAATACAGTAACTCCTATATAAATTCTATCATTATAGTAATTGTAATTATTGTGATTTCTTTTTTACTGTTGTTTTTTTTTTTTTGTTTGGTTTTTACAGTCCGATTAATTTGATTAAAAAAATATGGTATGCATAAGAGACAAACCTTACTGATCTCAAACATGAACGGTTGGTTTATTGTGAGTGCATTATATTTACACAGTTTGAATAAGGCCTGCATACACACATCTGATGGACACACACATCTGACATGTGCTGTTGAAGGTGACTCGTGTGTGTGTGTGTGTGTGTATATAGGGGTTTTGTGTTGTTTCTGTTTTCTAATTGCTTCTATATGACTCAATTTACAGGTATGCTCTTCACTGCCAATGAAGATCCCAAAATGAACACGTTTTACATTCCTGTAAGTACCAGATGTCCGGATATGAAGTATGACGTGAAAAGGAGCACATTTTTTCTTTGTACTTGAATCTTGATTAGTCACAGCACGTCCCGTGAACACCTTCTACCAATTACACCTTTCATGTCTTTCGAAGTAAAAGCGAGTTGCAACCCTCCCTGTGGTTTTAAGGTGTTTATACAGAGCAGCGGTAGTCAAGGGCAACCGAAACCTTTCTGAGAAACTGCCTTCTGATCCAGACCTGCACATTAGATCACTCTGTGTGTTTGGCAATAAGAGAGCATTATTCTGTCTGTGTCAGGCATTCTGACAGGGAGACCCAGATGCAGAATAACCAACGGTTGTTATTGATTGAAAACAAGTAAAAAGGTTTTAAAAAGTATTAAAAGGTAGTAAATCAAATTAGTAAATATTAAGGCCATTAAAAGGTATTAATTGCCATTTTACAAGGTATTCATTTTTTTAAGGACTTTTTTTGCAAACTACGGGATAAATAGTTGTTTTAGCACTGCTTCGCACGCAATATAGGGGGTATGATTGACAGATGCGTAAGGCCTATCATTAAAAGGAGACTGAAAATCGACAGCAATAAAGAATCCCGCTCGATCCACCCTCCACTCCCGCGGCGCGTGTCTGACTGAGTTCATAAGCGAGGACAGTAGTCACGGTACTTCTGACTCCGAGTCCTGACCCTAACCCATCGTCCAATGCTCTAATCCTAAGATAGCATGTCACTTATAGAAGCCCTTTTCCCTGTGGGATTTAGTATCAAATTTGGAAATTGGAATAATAAAGTAGCCAATTTAAAATAAATCACATGTAGGCCCTACACACAATGTTACTGTTGTTTTTTAATCACTATTCTAGTTGACCAGCACACATTATATGCAATGCAATATTAATCATGAATAAAAGATGGTGTTGAGCAGTATTGAAACTTTGGACTTTCACTGTATATTGCAGTGAAATTTTGAATTTTGGACCCCCAAAAAAAGAAAAAAAAAGAAGCCTGTTTCTTTTCCCACACTGATGGTACTCAAAAAATAATTTCAAAGTTGGCAGGTCTGTAATGGCTCGTTTCCACTGAGTGGTACGGTACGGTACAGTTCGGTTCGGTACGCAATTATTTGCGTTTCCACTGTCAAAACTTGTGAATGGTACCAAAAAGCCGAACCGTACCGTACCACTTTTTGGGTACCCTTCCGTTGGGGTACCTAGCACAGTGAAAGGGTACTAAAAGGTGGAGCTAGACTCACTGCAGAACGGTGATTGGTGGACAGAGTATCGTCACTCACGCATGCTACAAGGGCATTAGAAGTATATGCAGTTGAAATATAATTCTACTGTTATTGTGTCATGAAATGTAGTTTTAAGAGTTTTTCAGGCGAGAAAGTAGTTTTTTAAAGCTCAAATCTGTGGTTTATTTATAGATTTATGATAATTTGACTGAGATCCATTCTAAGCGATCACCGGACGCTCGCGCTCGTGTCCCCCGCCTGGAACAGCCTTTCCCCGGCTAGTCGTTCTGATGTTTGCCGCTGAATCGGATTTCTTTGTAGTGGTTAAACATGAGATATAGTTCGTCTTGTATAAACCTAACAGGTTATCTTTGGTCTCGTGAATCTATAATTCGTTCCCTGGCCAATAGTTTTGGCAGAAGGCTACGTGAAGTTTCATATCTTTTGAGCGCTGAGTATTTGACTGACTGAATTGTTTCTTGATGTTATATTTAAGCTTTACTGTATATCTTTTTGTACTTTTTACTTATACTTTTATAATGGCTATTATTGATAAAACTGAAATTCAACAAAAAAGAGATAGTTTTGTCATCTTTTTTATTTTACTACAAGATCATCTGTATGTTTATAGCAACATTTGTACCAATGCGATATGCAATACATTACATTACATATTGCCTGGAATATGTTTTTAATATAAATATAAATAAATATAAATATTTTTTAAATTTAAACGAAAAGAGGCAGGGTTGTTTTATATTTAATTTTGTTATAAATATATGAAGAGTTCAGATGCAAAAGCCTCTAAGTGCCATTTGAAATTTTCTTCTAAAATGACCATTTTTATCAAGCTTGTATATTTAAGTTCAGTAATTTCACTTAAATGACAATTAATAGGTAATCTTCATTGCCATTTAAGTGAAATTACTGAACTTAAATATACAAGCTTGATAAAAATGATCATTTTAGAAGAAAATTTCAAATGGCACTTAGAGGCTTTTGCATCTGAACTCTTCATATAATGTTATAGGCTACATGCAGAACATAATCAATAGGCTATGCGTTGCCTGAACCACATTTGTTTGCTTTAGAATGTTTAAAATGTATTAAAATGAAATCGAAAAGAAGCAGAGTGGTGTTTTATTACACATTTTGTTTTATTGTAGCCTAAAATGAACATACAGAGATAACCGGAGTCGCAGAGCCAGAGCGAGCAGATCAGTGCCGCGTTCAAGAACGCGCTTTTCCAGAATTACTGGACTCGCGTCCTCGGGATCATTCTCCTGAGTCGGACTTTGCGTTGGCTTCTTGGAAACGCCTAATGCCAGCGCTTTTTTCTAGTGACAAACATGCCGAGAAGCAAGAACAAGATCTGCTGTCTGTCATCCATTGTTGTTTACTATGTCGCTTTCTTCGCACGAAAATGACATCGATCGCTTCTTTCCAGCATACCACGCCTATCAAGTAAGGGTACTGTTGGCGGTGGAAACGCAAGCCTGATCACGGTGTACCCGACCCGACCCGTACTGTACTGTACCGAACCGTACCGTACCCCTCAGTGGAAACAAGCCATTAATGGTTAGAAACGTGTTGCCGTAAACCTGCAACTCAATGGCGTGTTGGTTTTAAAAATATTGAGAAGGTATTAAAAATGGTATTTAAAGGTATAAATTTACCTCCAGGATTTCTGTATCAACTGTTTTCGTTAGATTGATCCTTAATCGTTAAAGATCATCTTTATATCTGTAAACTGCCATGTTTTGGGAAGCGCTTTATGATTGATCATTGACTCATGTTTTCTGTGCGGTGTTTAGGCTCTCGGTCCGGCTCCACGCTGGTGCTCCTTCCTGGATAACCTCACAGAGGAGCTTGAGGAGAACCCGGAGAGCACCATCTATGACGACTACAAGTTTGTCACGCGCAAAGACCTGGAGAACCTGGGTAAGTGGCAGAATCCGGCCTGACATCACCAATAAGATACTTGCAGCGTCATGATAACCTAAAACACATTTCTTTGGGGGATGTTAGCAAATATGCACAGGTTGCACATCAACAGAACCACAATCACACTCGATTCAAGGGAAAAGTGATATTTTTTAGCTATTTTGTTCACCAAAGTGAGGTATATATGGTAATTTGGAGAGTATGTTTCTACATCATCAGTTTCTCCATATTATAGATGAGAAAAGACAGTTCACATACTCTCCTACTCCAAATATGAACCAGGACCATAGACACGCACACGTTTCGTCATGTCTTCAACAAATGACACGTATCCACCTTATTTCTGACGAGTTTACTGCGCTTTAAATTATGGGCGATACTTCTGGTTTGGGGAAATTCCATTCAAAATGACTGAAACTAATAATTTCGAATCATAAGATTGCCTTACACAATAACGTTGCACTTGGTATTTTAACGTGACATGTTATAACAAGAATATCTATGGCAAGAGCTTGTTTCAGTCGCTGCTTTCGTTTCCTCGTGACCATTTTCTTTTTTCCCTTTGCATTTCTTTGTAAAAGTATGCAAAGATAACGACATATACTGCACATTTGTGGTCTGTTCTCCTGATTTAGTTTTCGATATATCCCATTAAAGGGATAGTTCACTTTGACATGTGTTTTGGTATGTTTTAGCTTACCTCAAGGGCATCCAAGATGTTCGAACAAAGCAACATGCTTTAGAGTATCAATTTACGACCTTACTATAAGGCCTACTCTTCTGCACAATGGTAACTATCAAAACTTAAACATAATAGAAACTCTTTCAAATGTCAAACATAACTGAACATTAAACATTAACAGATGTTTCCCTTTACTCAAAAACAGTAAAACAGTCTATTAAATTAATAACACTTAATTTCATTATTTCCTCTCCATTACCAGCCATGTGCAAAGCATGCTGGGAACTAACCAGTGTTGGGAAAGTTTACTTTCTACTTGAAGTTCAGTTCACACATTTTAAAATGAACTAGTTCAGTTCATAGTTCATTCTTCAAAAAATGAACTAGTTCTTTTTTTTTTTTTTCATAAGTTGCGAACTTTTTTTTAAATTATTATTATTGCCACAGCCAGGGACGTACACAGACATTTTGAGGGGCAGTTGCTCAATTGATAAAAAAGGGCACTTCTCATAATTACGTTATTTTTTTAAAAAAAAATTTACTTTATATATTATATATAAACTATATTTTTTAACACAACTCTCACTTAAAAAAAATATTATAAAAGTGAATTAATTGTATCTTCCTCAAACTCATGCAATTGTTTCATTTTCAAAAGATGTCTACAAAATAGTTCACACAGAAACCATGGTCTCCTTAGTATTCATAGGTTTATAGAGCAGCAAAGGAAACCATGCCACAATGTGCATGTTTTATATGCTACGAGTTTCAATCAAGTATATATTTGATACACCTGATGTTGACATGGAATCATCATCATCATCAAATAAAACCTTAAAAAAATCCTAATTTGATGGAGTTTAAATCTGTTTTAATCTGTAGATTTCTTCTAAATTCACCAATTTAGATTTCTAAATTCCAGGGGGAAAGACTCTTTATGTATGTAAGTCATGAACTTTAATAAGAAGAATTTTAGGCCATAACATGTCATTAAAACATCCGGATTGTCCATACAAGGTCATAAATTACACTTAGCCACATCTTAAAATTATATTGATTCATTATCGCGATATAATTTTTCTCAATAAAACGATATCAAGTTCAAGTCAATATCGTCATCAGACTCAATACTCGATATTAAAATCGAGTTCGATTAATGTTTGAATGCGGAAAGTGGAACGACTCAGACTGTTTATCCGCTTGGCTCAAAGTCCAAATGGAAGCATCCCATCCTCACCAACCTCTTCATAAAACCCGTTTAAATGATCATACGACGCCTCCTCGCTCGCTGCTTTGTCGACGGCGGCCGCAGCGTGACACTAGTGGCTGGTGTTGCCAGATTGGGTGTTTTTACGTTACATATTAAGGCCTGTTTATGTGTGTTTTAGCCTGGTTTTCACCTGGAAGGCTCTATAGAAATCTGGCACCCTATTGTACAAAGTTAAACTGAGAGAGTGTGCGTTCACAGACACCAGAATGAACGCGTTCACAGTAACGTTCATTAGGCGGTACCTTCGGTTCACGTTCGCCCAAAATATGAAGATGTTCAGGCACATCACTGAAACTAACAATGGTGTCTCTAAATAAAATCGCATAATTGAGCCAAATTAATTCTCTTCAAATAAATTGGTAGCCGTTCCTTATTTTTATCAGTTTAATCTGTTCCTCAATTCAAGCCTCAAAATTGTGTGTTTCCTTAAAAAAAATTTAGGAAAATGTATCTCTTGGTTTTGTTAATGAAATGTTCTCAATATTTTCTCACCATTTTCTTAAAGGGATACTCCACTTTTTATGGAAATAGGCTCATTTTACAACTCCTCCAGAGTTAAACAGTTGAGTTTTACAATTTTCGAATCCATTCAGCCGATTTTCTGATATTTAGAAGAATATCAGTAACCAGACAGTTTCTGGTCTCATTGACTTCCATAGTAGGAAAAAAATATACTATGGAAGTCAATGAGACCAGAAACTGTCTGGTTACTGATATTCTTCTAAATATCAGAAAATCGTCTGAATGGATTTGAAAACGGTAAAACTCGACTGGAGTTGTAAAATGAGCCTATTTCCAAAAAAAAGTGGAGTATCCCTTTAAGAAAATATACACAATACGTGATGACTCGCTATATGCAGAGTATGACGTGTGTCTGCATACAAAGTATTTAGCATGAGAACGTTCCAGTAATTGCGAAAGACAGGCTGAGCTGTGATTACAAGCTTTGACCCTCAAACCTTCAATCTGCCAAACTTCAAACACGAGAGACCGATATGCGAGTCAGACCCACCGCGGCGATAAGATCCAGTTCAGCGCGTCGGAGATGGGAAAACCACTCAGGAATGCTGCCGTTGGCAGAAAGCGGATCGCACCGCGTGTGTGTGTGTGTGTGTGTGTGATGTGGAGGGCCAGGTGCAATGGCTGGATTATGTAACAGGAGAGAAAGTCTAGTGAGCTTATATCTCGTAGGCAGAAGTTGTGGGCACTGAAACTCATTTACCAAATGTATCATTTTGATGCATAAAATACAAGAATCGTAACGCATTGAGATCCAATAAAGTTGGTTGCGCCTACTGAACAAATCAGATAATTCAGTAAGGCTGAATACATTATTATTAGTTAATGCAAAGTAAGAGCAGCAGCTTTTATTAATCATGTTAAAAAAATAGGACTGTGCAAAGATTAATTGCGATTAATCGCATCCGAAATAAAAGTTTGTGTTTACATAATATATGTGTGTGTGCTGTGTATAATTATTTTATATAAAGACACACATGCATGCATATATTTAAGAAAATGTGTTATTTATATATAAAATAGTAATATAGATTGTATTTATAAATATACAGTATTTACGTGCAAATATTCTTAAATATATACATGCATGTATTTATATATATAAAATAATTATACACCGTACACACACACACATATTATGTAAACGCAAACTTTTATTTTGGATGTGATTAATCGCAATTAATTTTTGCACAGCCCTAATATATACATTTTAGGTAACCATGCACAATAAAAGTCCCATTAGTTAATGTTCAGTAATGCATTAACTAACAATGGGCAATACATGTATTATTACAGTAGTTATAATTTATCAATCTAAATACAACTGGTTATTGTTAATTCATGTCAGTAATATGAACAGAAGCTTCGTTAGTGGATGGTGAAATGATCATAAATTTAGATTAATAAATTCTAAATTAAAAAATGCTATTGAACATTTTCAAGGTGCCTAATTCATGAAAAGTATGATAATATACAGGATCTTTTATGTAATGTGAATTGTTGTTCATTAATTGGGTGAATCATGATGTGATTTGATGGAAAGCAAAATTTGACTTGAAAAGGGTCTTGAATTTCTCACACAAACCTATTCTCAGGCTTCAGAGGAATCTCTGCGGGGAGAAAGGAGATCTGTTAAATGTTTCCCTTTGAGTTGCACAGAAGAAAAATCAAAAGAGGGTAGAGTTTGGAGTTTTTTAGCATTAAAAGTGGAAATAAAAACAATAAAAACGTTGCATTCTGGTGAGAATGCGTCAGAGATTTGGTGCTGTGAGTGGATCTATTCACTGGTGTGTGATTCATCAGTAGTGTAATTGCTTTGCTGATATCAGTGAATGTGATGTATAGAATAGCTCATCCCTGCTCAATACTACAGACAAAGCTCAGCTGAATTCTTCAAATGCTTTTAGTATCTTCTTTTACCAGGTCATTTTAAATCAATGGAAACAATGGAAATGCCATATAAGCAGGAAAAAGGTTGTTGGTTCAAACTTCAAGAGTGTGTGTGAGTGTTTAGGTGGTGATCATGGAGGTTATACTGCACAGAAACTATCATGCTTACAGACTGCAGTGGCTTCAAAATGTATTCGCACACTTTTGTCCCGTCATCTTCTGTCACCTGATGACTTGGGGTTCCCTGCCACTGTCACCTTTGCTGAGTTGTGGTTTAACCCTTAACTGTCACCGTCCCGGTACCGGGACGCCTAACTTTACTTCACTATATTTCTATTAAATCCTAATCTAATAATGACAAATTATATATTGTTGGAAAGGTCTAAGACTTCTAAATAGACTAAAGACATCTAATTCTAAATTCTAAAGACTTCTACCCCTGTTTTGTGTTAAAAATTATGTAGGAAGAGTAATTGAGGAATTTATGACAAGAGTGCACCTCAAAAAATCTGCTTCATAACAGGAGTTTTGACCTTTGTCACAAAAAGTTGATGAACCCACTTTTAATCATTCAAACTTCTGTTTTTATGCTAAAAGTTCATAATAAACATATAATCTAGTATTTTTCAATAAAAAATAAAAAATTATAGTACAATATTATCCTCTAAAAATGATAATATTTATATTTATTATCCTCTAAAATATAATATTATTTTTTATCGCCTTTTTTTATTATATCACATATTTTAGTAGTTATCATAAATTAGGTATCATTTGAAAGCTTATAAACTCAGAATTCATCGTGTGAAAACTGTTTTATAATTGAAAGGTGCGTTACCATAGAAACGGTACTTATTTTATCAGGCTCCTCCCCTTTTGGGCATCATTATATTTTATAATTTATGATCAAAACCTTTTCTAATCTTGACAAAACTGATATTGTCAGAAAGGTCAGAGTCTCAAGGTTCCAAATTTTGTGACAGAATTGATATTTGGACAGAAATGTATTAATTTGTTAAGGCAGAATGTATACAACTAAATTCAATGGAATTCAATGGCACCCGGTGGCTATTTTTGGTACTACGCCTAAACAAAATCTCATGGGAACTTCAATTTTTGTGATATCAACTTCAAATTTGGAACATAACTTGATAAGATGTATGCCTTTGATTTTATAGAAATTTTAGAGTAAAAAATATTTTATAAAATATATATTTTATATAAAATAAAAAATATATAGTACAGTATATTTAATTTACTGTAAATTTAAACTTCCATAACTTTTTCATACTTTCTATTCATACTTTTTCATACTTTTCTACTCTTTCTAATATTTTCTCAAAAAGGGGGGTGACAGCTAAGGGGTTAAAAGATATTTAATATTATCAACTTTACTGCACTGACACTATCGGGTGAGAACAAAATTTGCACTGAATTGAGATAACGTTAACTTTGTAAAACATTCCAGTTTATATTACCTATCTAGTTTATATTACTTTGATATTAGTGCTTTAAATCTGTGCTTTAAAAGTGTCCATACCAAGAAAACAAATTGTTGATTGGGACCAACTGAACGTTTCTCCATAGTGTTGTTTGTAATTGGATGAGTTCCTGTCATTAGGCTTGTTTCCTCCTCTAAGGTCTGACGCATCTGATTGGTTCGGCTCTCCTCCGGGCCTACATGCACGGCTTCTTCATGGACATCCGGCTCTACCACAAGGTGCAGATTTGTGTCATTTGTGTGTGTTCTCTAAAAGGACTTGTTTTAAATGGTTAAATGATGACACATGTTTGCTTGCTGTGCTTTTCTGTAGGTAAAGACCATGGCCAACCCGTTCGCATATGAAGAGTACCGTAAGGACCGAATCCGACAGAAGATCGACGAGTCGAGAGCTCAGAGAGTCCAGCTCAAGGTAACGCTGTCTGCGTTTTTGGATGTGTGTACGAGTAAATGTGGCAGATGAAGAATGGCTGAAAGAAAACTTGTTACAGACAAGTTAATGCTTTATTTTAGTGTCCTTTTTACGGTGTAATTATACATTTAAGGACTTAATTAACTACATGTAATGTATGTACTGTAGGGTTAGGGTTTGGTTGAGGGATAGTTGCATTTAATTATGCATAGTTATTACTATGGTAAGTACATGTTACGTTATGAAACAAGGACACTGTCAAATAAATTTTAATCCAGAAAATCACTGAATACAATTTTCAGAAATGTTTTAGTTAGCTGTGGTTATGAAATTAATTTAAATTTTTTTTTGCTTTTATAAATGCCATTTGAATGGTTAAAATAATTTTAGTAATCAAAAAGCTTGCCTAATTAATTGAAAATTTTACAACAACAATTTAAACAAAAATTGATCAAAACTGGAACAATACATATATACAATATATATATTTAAAAAATGAATATCGTTTTAATGGTTTAATTAAATTAGAAAAAATCGAAACTTTTACAATTTAAGATTTCACTACATTTTTTTACAGTAATAGAGCCCTATAAAATGTATTTTCATAAATTATGAGTTAATACAAATGCATTAGCAAAAACAGTTGTAATCAAATTTGACATAAAAACATTTACTAATGTAATGACTTTATTTTTTATAGTCAAACGAAAATGTAACGATTCTTTTGAAATATGTGTGATTATGTAGGTGACGAAACCGTGCCGAAAGTGTACCGAAAGACCGAAAATAGTCTTTTTGCATTTTGTGTTGACAGACACTCGTCCATATCATGATTTGATTGTGTACAGCCTTTTTATTTTTTCGTTCAAAATTAGCCAAATTCTGTGACATTCTTATGACTGGACTCTATGGAATGCCAAAGCTGACTTAATTAAAAATAAATATATAGATAAATAAATATACAAAGAAATGTAATAAGTGAGTATTTATACTTTATTTACAATAAATACTTTATTTATTGTATTTTTTCACTTATTTATTTATTTGTTTATACATTTATTCATTTATTTATTTCCACTTTCATTTATGTATTTGTGCTTTTATGTCTACATTTACTTATTTTCACATTTATGTATTTCTATATTTATTTATTTCCACATTTATATTTCCACTGTGGCCTCAAAGCTTCAGCACTGCCACTCTGAGCTCGATTGCTGATGTCTGAGATAAAACACGCCCCCGTCATTAGCATACGGAGAAAGAAATGTTGGAATAAATAAATGTGGAAATAAATAAATGTGCAAATAAATAAACAAAGACATTAAAGCATAAATACATAAATGAATGTGGAAATAAATAAATGAATAAATTTATAAATAAATAAATATGAAAAAATACAATTATACATAAATATAGGAATAAAAGTAAAAATACTCATTTATTTGTACTTTTTTACATTTCTTCATATATTTATTTATGTTTTTTTTTTTTTTTTTTTAATTAAGTCAGCTTTGGCCTTCCATAGGATTCCTCATCGCTGAAGTTATAGAGACGTAGGTTGAGTGAATGTAATGTTTGTAATTCCTCAGAGTCCGTTATCGTCGATGCTTTGACTGTTTCTCTCTCTCTCTTATCTCTGAGCAGAAGCTGCCTAAGGTCAATAAGGAACTGGCTTTGAAACTCATGGAGGAAAGTGAGCTTCCAAGCAAGAAGAGGAAGAAGAAGGCCAACGTGGGCAATGTTTCTTTCACACTGATTTACTATAGAAATATTTCATTTTAGTAATCTTTTTAAAACATTTGCCGTCATCTTTCTGTCTTTCCCAGGCCGTAGACAATCTGCTGATGGACGACCGTTTCAAGGTGATGTTCGAGAACCCGGATTACCAGGTGGACGAGCGGAGCGAGGAGTTTCGTCTGCTGAACCCCATCGTGTCTAAAGTGGGAGAAAAGCGGAGGAAGAAACTCAGCCAGCTTGTTCAGCAAGAGGAGCAGGTACTCAACATCTTCACTTTCTACAGCTCTGGTCCAAAACCTAAACACTATTTAAATGTGTCCCAAAATCTGTTTGAAAAGATAGGCGTCATCATAATAACAGATAAGATCATTTTGGCCAAATTATTCTGGGAGTATCGCATAGTAATGGTTTTCTGTGTAAATAAATTGTAAAATATAATTTATTCCTGTGATCAGAGCTGAATTTTTAGCATCGTTTCGCATCATGAATTAAAAAAAAAGTTTGAAACGTAACAATGTAAAAGTCTTTACTGTCACTTATTTAATTCAATGCATTCTTGCTGAGTAAAAGTTTAATTTTTTATTTAAAAAAATGTATTAACATTTTTTTATTAAATAATAAAAAAAAGGTTCAAACGTAACAATGTAAAACTGTCACTTTTAATTAACACTTAACACTTATTTATTTCAATGCATTCTTGTGGAGTAAAAGTATTATTATTTTTAAAATTTTATTTTATTTTTTATTTTTATTTTTATTTGAGTTATTATGACTTAATACAAAAAAGAATACATTAAAACATTTCTGTTGATTGAAATTGTTAATTTGGTTAAAAAAAATTATGAATAACTTTAGTTTGGACCTTTTTTCCATAATGATAATGATAAATGTCAGTAATGTCAGTAAATGTAACAGTAACCAAACAGTTGATAGTTACATTAAAAGATTAGTTCACTTTAAAAAAAAAAACTTTTGCTGATAATTTACTCTCCCTCATGTCATCCAAGATGTCCATATCTTTCTTTCTTCAGTTGAAAAGAAATGAAGGTTTTTGCTGAAAACATTCCAGGATTTTATCCATATAATGGACTTCAATGGGAACCAAACGGTTCTTGCTCTGTTCTGTGATGCTTGTTCGGGACTCTCAAAATGAACAAATCTTTTTTTCGAATCATTTGGTTCATTCAACGAACTAAATGACTCGAAAAAAGAATCATTCATTTTGATGAACTGGTTCGAACAGGAGAGTTATAGACGCGCATCACAGAACAGAGCAAGGCAAGTGTTTGTGCTTATAATTTCATTTTTTAAATGAGCAATCATTTCGCTTGATAAGACCCTTATTCATCGTCTGGTGTCGTTTAAAGGCCTTTGAAGCTGCACTGAAACTCTCATTTGGACCTTGAACCATTTGGTTCCCATTGAAGTCCATTATATGGAGAAAATGTTTTCATGAAATGTTTTCCTGGAATGTTTTCATGAAAAACCTTAATTTCGGTCCCACTTTATATTAAGTGGCTTTAAGTACTATGTACTTACATAGGAAAATAAGTACAATGTACTTATTGTGTTCAGGTTTTATTGTAAAACACTTTTGCTGCTATTTTTTTTTAAAGTGAACTAATCTTTTAATGTAACTATCAACTGTTTGGTTACTGTTACATTTACTGACATTTATCATTATCATTATGGAAAAAAGGTCCAAACCAAAGTTATTCATAAATTTTTTTTTTAACCAAATTAACAATTTCAATTAACAGAAATGTTTTAATGTATTCCTTTTTGTATTAAGTCATAATAACCCTGAAAAACACTAAAGCTAAAAATAAAAAACAAAACAAAATGTTAAAAATAATTCAAAATGTGAATTAAAAGCTACAGTAGTATCTAGTTTCAACACTGATGTTGACAAATGCATAACTAACGTCTTCTGATTTGTCCTAATTTTACTCGTGGTCTCACGAGCAGGATGGCGAGGAGCAGGAGGAGGAAGGCCGTGGCTCAGATGAAGAGGAGAGCTCTGATGATGACGATAAGAGCTGGGTGGAGGAGGTGAGGGTTCAGCGGCGTCTCTTACGGGCCGAGGAGCGAGAGCGCAGCTTCGTCCAGAGGAAAGAGAAGCGGCAACAGGACCGAGACACCAACTTGCAGAGTTCAGATCAAGTCGGCAACCCCCAGCATCAGAACCAGAGCCAGCCTCGGTTCTACCAGATCAAAGCAGGAGAGGAGTTTCGCAGCTTCAGCGACGTTTCCCACAAGCAGAAGATGCAGAAGTAAGTTACCTGCTCGCAGATGCATTTTCAAACCGTTTATAGCACCACATTTTGGAAAATTAAAAGGGTCATGAACTGGCTTTTTAAATTGTATTATTAAACCGGCCGTGTTGAAGTAGGCTCGCGCAATTCGATTTCTCATCCTGAAGTGTCAATCCCTTCGGTCAAATGCCTGAAAGATGAGTTCGTCTATAGATCTACCTGTTGAGCCACTCGTGATCGACTAGTTTTACTGCCGCATATTAATTCGCAAGTTAAAATATCCTGTAATCTAGTGCGAGCGCGCATGCGAGATGTTGAGCTCCTAACCGCGGCTCGCGCACTACGGCAGAGGTAAGCGAGCGCATGCACTCATGTCTCTCTCACACGCCAGTCAGACCAATTGCAGCAATTCATCATATGCTTAAACTTTTATGTAGCCACGCAACAAAAATTTCAGCATACATCATTCACCGGGACGTGATGGAGGAACAAATATTGTGAGACACACATACACACTCTGATGTTTGTCTAAAGATTACAGTTGAAAAAGTCTGATTCTTATTTAAAATAGTTTTGTTTCCCTTTTTTTTTTATAATTTGTACACATTTGTGTACCTGTTTGGGTTGATATTTTATATGAATTTATTTTTGTTTCCAGGTGGGTAATTTGCAGAAGGTGCAATCCTTTTTTTGTAATGTTGTATTGAGAAGACAAAACTAAGGCCAAATGGGCTTTACTATTTAAAGTTTTACATGTTATGGGCTTCATGTAACAGGTTTTACAGTAAATTGTTTTAATTGTTGGCACTGGCACTTATAAACACTAAATGGGTAAAAATTGCAATAATTAGTTGTGGAGCCAAATGTTGGAGTTGGAATAAATACCTCTATTTTTTTTAAAGAAATAAAAGCCAAACACCTTATCATTTTCGTAATACATTATTTGTTTTGGTTGCTTAAAAACACACGTAAACAAATTATCCGATTACTCGATTAATCGATCGATTAAGTGCTAGATTAATCGATTACAAAAAGAATCGATAGCTGCAGCCCTAATTCAAGTATGAAAACGTTCTAGTAAAGCACATAAACAAAATCAAGACCTTAAAAAAGGGCACAAGGTCATCTTTAAAGATGGATTGCTTAAAGGGGAGGAACTAGTGTTGTCAAAAATATCAGTTTGATGCATATTGATTCTGAATATTTGAAGCACTTTTATTTATTAGGGGTGGAACAATATGCTTATGTCACGATTTGGTTCGATTCACAATTCTTCTAACAGATAGAGTTAAAATGGTGCTTTTTTATTATTACTTCTAAGACAGAGGATACATGTGTACATGCTGTAATACAACTATTAAAACAAGTATAGACCATTTCACAAGATGTAAACAACACTGGTCCAGAAGCACTTCCTGTTTTAGTTTGTAACTGTTTCTTACTAAATCTAAATCTTAAAGATGTTTGTTTTAACTTTTTGATTCAGTTTTAAATGTTTTGTTGGTTGTATTTTATCCCAGCTTTTATGTAGTGTTAAAAACCTGAAACAGGAAGTGCTTCTGGACCAGTGTTGTTTACATCTTGTGAAATGGTCTATACTAGCACTCCTGTCCTTCCCTCGTCTGACACTCAGTGGGTGGTTTATTGACAGGTAACACATGTTGACTCAGGGCCACAAATAAATGAGCGTGCCAAATATAGAGAGCATGTCCTTCTGAACCTCCTAATGGCTTTTAAAGTGCTAGACAATTGTCTGATGCTCCCAGACTTGGTTTTACATGATTAACCATTTGCACTTAACCTAGCACAGTTTTGACATACTAAAGTCAACATGAGATCGATTTATATTATACATATCCATAGTCTTATTGTGAATGATTCTTAAATGTACATAATTATAAAGAAAAAGGCTAGATGACGTCACCTAGGCCGCTTAGGCTCATGCTAACGTTAATAATTCAGTTAAATGTTCATCTTCGAATCGAATAAATCTTCAGTTATTAAAAAAACTGTTGAATTACCTTGAACACATACGAAAATCATTAAAAAAATTTGAATATTGTACCAAAAATAAACATTAAATTAGGGGTGTCACAGTTCCTTGATTAAATTTGAGTTCATCGATTTATAACGATCCTCATTTGCTTTTAACCCGCAAAACACAGGAAGTGGCTCAGTACACTTCCTGAATGTAGTCGGACAAAACTTAAGTCAACTGAAGCATTTAGAACTAATAAACACTTGTAAATACTTAAAGTGCATGAAACTGTCAAGTAGTGTTACAATAACACTCACACTCAAATACACACACTCGCACTTTGTAAGTAAGTAAAATTGATTTAAATATCACCTTTCACAGACAAGAAGTAACAAAGTGCTTTACAATCTGTTAAGAAAAAAAGGATCAAAACATGCATACAGTAAATACACCATAACACAACACACGAAACAATCTTCACAAACATGAAACGACAGATCTTTGCTTGGGTCAATTTTATTACTACCAGAAATATCCGATTACACTTTTAATCGTCAGAATAATTGACTGATTACTCGATTACCAAAATGATGGTTAGTGACTGACAGCCCTACATTAAATAATATAGGATATATAAGATCAAATTGGTGCAGAATCCACTTTGGTGAGTTTTTGTGCCCCGTTACTTGATGACTTTGTTTGTTGGCAGTGGTTAAAGTGGGATTTGGCCGGTGGGGGAACCCTCGAAGTTTGTGTAGGTGCAACAGGGGAAAATGACTCACCATGGGACAACATATATCGTGGTATAGCAATACTTTTTGGGTCAAGAGTGTCGCCAAATGTGGCACAAAGTGTTATGGTTTTATTTTGGCCCATCTACACTGGTATGATGACAATACTGTGTTAAAATTGCTTAACACTGGGACAAAAATTGAGCCCTGGCACTGAAGCCACGCCAGCCCACATTACCATCCACAGACATTTAAATGTGAGGTATTTAGGGGGGGCTCGGGGGAAAATTATTTATTTCTTTGACCTACATATGTGCAATATTAGGCTTTTGAAGGCCAACAAAAGGAAAATAGCTTTAAAACCATGTCAGTGGGCATTAGATTATTTTGTCAATACCTGCTCTCTCCTCATCTACATCTTTCATCTTTCTCTCAGTCTCCTTATCCTGCCCTATTTCTTCCCCTCCTTAAGCCGAACTTTGACTGATAGTCTTTTCATTTCCGTCTGCGTCAGTGAAGAAAGTAAACATAGGCTTAACTGATATTTATGTTTTATTTACTCAAGTTAATTTACTCAAGTCTACCAGGTCAGTATTGCCACCTTCTTCAAGCTTTGGAATTTGAAAAGTAGTTTTAAATAATACAAATTTTAGGCTACGTTTAACACAGTTGGTGGAATTTGCAGACGATCCCTTAGGCATCATGCGCTGTGGAAACGCGTCAGAGCATTCTCAGGTTTATGCAGCATTAAAGGATTAGTTCACTTTTAAAAAAAACTTTTGCTGATAATTTACTCACCCCCATGTCATTCAAGATGTCCACGTCTTTCTTTCTTCAGTGGAAAAGAAATGAAGGTTTTTGATGAAAACATTCCAGGATTTTTCTCCATATAATGGACTTACATGGGAACCAAACGGTTCAAGGTCCAAATGAGAGTTTCAGTGCAGCTTTAAACGACACCAGACGATGAATAATGGTCTTAACAAGCGAAACGATGGCTCATTTAAAAAATAAATAAAGAGTTTAAGTTTTATAAGTTCAAATGGTCGCCTTGCTCTGTTCTGTGATGCGCGTTCGTGACTCTCCTGTTCAAACTCGTTCATCAAAATGAACAAATCTTTTCCTGAGACAACTCGTTCATTTCGTTCGTTGAATGAACCAAATGACACGAAAAAAGATTTGTTCATTTTGAGAAACAAGTTCGAACAGTCAGAGTCAGGAACAGAACAGAGCAAGGCGAGCATTTGAGCTTATAAAACTTAAACGTTGTTGTTTTTTTGTTTTTTTTTAAATGAGCGATCGTTTCGCTTGATAAGACCCTTATTCATCATCTGGAATCGTTTAAAGCCCTTTGAACAGTTTGCACTGAAACCGTCTGAACCGTTTGGTTCCCATTGAAGTCCATTATATGGAGAAAAATCCTGGAATGTTTTCATCAAAAACCTTCATTTCTTTTCGACTGAAGAAAGAAAGACAGTGTGAGTAAATTATCAGCAAAAGTTTTTTTTTAAAGTGAACTACTCCTTCAATGCACGCAGGTGATTTTGAACGAATATGTAATGTCGATATACAATGGCTACATAATGTTAAAACTAATCCTGGCGAAATATATTGAATCTAAAACTAACTTTACCACGCTCAACCATCGTGGTCGGCCCATATCGGGACCAGTGAGATTTGTTGAGATCTGTCTGTCTATCTGAGGACCGTTCCGGCCCACTTTAACCCCTGTTTGTTGGTCTATCGCTGTGAGATGAGAGTTGAACACTGTTTTCCGCCACACAGGACATCTCTGGAGGAGCGACTGCAGCGGGAGGAGAGATCAGGGATGCTAAACCTCAGCGACGCTGCAGTTGGAAGCAAACAACTCACTTTCACTCTCAAGAAGGTGAGCATGATGATTGCAACCTATCCCAGCAGCCATCTGTGCAGACTAACGCTTGTTTGAACTCTACTGATGTGTCAGAGTTGCAGAACACTGAATGTGTGTTAATATATGTGAATTTTCTTTAATGAACAGTTGTGATGTTGTAATCCTAGAAATTTCAGAAGAGTAAACACAGATGACAGATTTATTCAAACAATTACACAAGCCATTACTTACAGGTTCGCTGAAAACCTTGTCATTTAACCTGAACCTAGTCTTGTGTTTGTTTCTTGGTCTTCCTCCCTCTTTGGTTAAATGAAGATGAAGGTGTGGCAAAATTGGGTCAGACACATTCCCAGCTCAGATTTCTGCTGACTCACACCGTAGACTGAAGAATGGCTTCAGTATGTCCTGAAAATATCCCCGTTGTTTTCTGTCCTTTGACCGTTCGCACGCCCATATAATTCCCATACTGCTCCTGTCGGTCCCACGCATCATTCAGTCAAGTCACTTTGCTGCTTTGTTGGATGTTCATGGAAATACCAGATAGTATGAGGTCATCTATCTAATCCTTCCAAAATCTAAACACACATGAATGTTCTTTGCATTATAGGAATGAATTAGGGATGCACGATCATCGGCCGATATATGAAGAGTTCAGATGCAAAAGCCTCTAAATGCCATTTGAAATTTTCTTCTTTAATGATGATTTTTATCAAACTTGTATATTTAAGTTCAGTAATTTCACTTAAATAACAATTAATAGGTAATTATCATTGCCATTTAAGTGAAATCACTGAACTTAAATATACAAGCTTGATAAAAATGATCATTCTAGAAGAAAATTTCAAATGGCACTTAGAGGCTTTTGCATCTGAACTCTTCATATGTTCAAAGAAGGAAATTTGGCCGATATGTTAAAGCCGATAAATAATGGATTACTTCCTTCAGATGCAACGTGATGGTTTTGAATTGCTTGAAATATAATTGAAATCACTTCAAAAAAAGGAAAATACAGTTAAGTGCAACATGTGCAGCACAAGTATGTTACTATGCTACATAAAATTATAATGAGAACATCATTATAATTGTGTACTTGCGACATGGCTCTCAAAAATTATATAAAAATTTGGATTTATCGGCCAATATATTGGTTATCGGCTTTCAGATAGCCTCTCCTTATGGAGGGTCCCTATTCCACTCTACAGATAAAGCGTTGTGGAAATTAGGGTTCACGTACCAACCCTGAAGTGATCAAATAAAATACAATTCTGTATCAAAGTTTGTTCAGGCATGGTTTGTAGGGAATTACAAACCTGTGCACATATATTCAAACGCACATAACTGTCGAATCAATTCTTAAAGCGCATGTGAACACCACCGTTTATCACAGGTTCGTGTTTAAAGTCTGTTTAGAGAGAACGGTGTCGACTTAGCGGCCCCTAATTTAATAACAAATGATCATTTCAACGGATGTGAGTCAATCAAAACTAACTTTAGCTTGAAAATAACATTATTCAAGAACCGCTATAAAACCAAACCAATCTCTGTTACCTTAAATTATATGTTTGTCTCTGCAAAGCTGCTTTGAAACAATCTACACTGTTAAAAGTGCTATATAAATGAGGATGACTTGACTTGACTAGATATAAAGAAGTATCGCTTATTGGGCCAAATTTTCATATCGGTACAATGGATTATTTTTTTTAACTGTTCACTCACATGCTAATAGATTTTCTAATTTAACCAAAAATATCTTCACACAGATCTTTTCCACAGAACGACAACAAACTGTCAAGCACCATTAAAAATAAAGTAGTCTGTTTGACTCATGCACTATAATCCAGCTCTTCTAAAGTCATGTAATCACTTTCTGTAATTATTCAGTGATTATCTGCACTCTAGCTCTCAAATTGATATGACGGTTATCATTAAATTTTTTTTTAAAGAAATTAATACTTTTATTCAGAAAGAATGTATTAAATTGATCGAAAGACAGTACTGACCTTTCAACCCAGACCTCTTTATTCTTCAGATAATGTTGAGAAAAAATATATCATGAATTCTGCAAAAACTTTTCTACACTGATAATTATAAATGGTTCTTGAGCATCAAATCATCATATTAGAGTGATTTCTAAAGGATCATGTGACACTGAAGACTGGAGTAATGATGCTGGAAACTCCACTTTTATCACAGGAATAAAGTACATTTTAAAATGTATTTTAGAAAACAGTAATGTAATAATACTCCACAAAACTTTTTTCACTCTATTTTTGATCAAGTAAATACAGCCTTGATGAGCAGAAGAGACTTATCAGAAACTTTTCAAATCTTTCAAACTTTTCCATGAGAGTCTATAAAACTAAAAAACTGTTCTTGACCGTCTACAACCAAATGAGAGTTAAAACAGTTGCGATAGTAGATTTGTTTGGCCCTCTATGACAAGTTTAAGCAGTAGTTTTTCGATCCATTTAAAGGTTTACCGCTTTAAACTTGAACAGATAACTAAATACTAAACTCTAAATAGAACTTACAAAGCTAGAAAAGACTCAATTCTGATTGACAGCAGTACTTATTTAAAGACTGTGTTTCACTCTAAATGCCATGCTGGGACATTTCTTTGAACTGTCTCTTTCCATGAACTGTCAGAACAAACCAATGAATGACTAACGTAAGCTGATGAATCACTAAACTGAATCAAGCTTTCCCGGTGCCTCTTAGGAGCACGGAAAAACACATCTTACTACAGCCCGCGTTGTGTCACGCTAACCTGATCTTTTTCTGAAAAGGTTGCCTGTTGGTGGAAAAGAGACTATTTTTAAAGGAGTCATAACCTTGGATACCCACGCTCTCTTATAGTCTTATCAGGCCCTTCTAAAAAGAAAAAAAAAGTGGGAAAAAAATAAACACAGAGCTCCTCTGACCCTTATTTCTGAATGCGTTATTGTCTCCGAGATCTGATGCGATATTTTGGCTGTCGTGGACGGTCATTTTAATAATGCAAATGGGCGAGTTGATTGGTGGCAGGAAGGAGGGGGCTTGACACCGCAGGTAACTTCAGCATATCATTCCAAAATAACACCATGGCGCAAGTTGTGAATAAACGGAATAAACCCGACCTGGCCACCATATATGTTTGAGCCAGAGCTGGAAACGGAAGATATAGAGTCAATTGGAAGGACGTCTACATCAACGTGTCTCTGAATGGTAAAGACAATAATTTTGACTGAGAAATACATTAACATCAGTAACGAGCTAAAACGTTTGTTGCTATTTTCTCCCACATAAGTTGACCTTTTATTTAATGTAGATTACATTGACGGAGATGTAGTCTACTTTTTTATCAGCTTACAGTGGTTATAGAGATCACGTTTGCTATCATGTGTTGTTTTTGCCTTGTTTCACGTTCACGCACTTCTTATAACTTAACATTACTCCGTTTACTCAGCTCTTACGGTGATTTTCTGAAGTAAAACTGACGCTTCATCTTGTGTGATGTACAATAAACTTTATTAAACTCATCAGTATATGTTTGATCATCATTCGGATCTGGTCCGAAACAGCAGACTTGTAGGCTATTAAAGGATTAGTTCACTTTTGAAAACTTTTGCTGATAATTTACTCACCCCCATGTCATCCAAGATGTCCATGTCTTTCTTTCCTCAGTCGAAAAGAAATTAAGGTTTTTGATGAAAACATTCCAGGATTTTTCTCCATATAATGGACTTCAATGGGAAGCGGATGGTTCAAGGTCCAAAAGACAGTTAATAACAGTTTCAGATGCAGCTTCAAATGTCTTTAAACGACACCAGACGATGAATAAGGGTCTTATCATGCGAAACGATCGGTTATTTCAAAGCTTATTCCAAAAATGTAGCTTTTCTAAGGACAAATGCTAACCTTTCTCCATTCTGTGAGGCGCGTTTGTAACGTCACGTAATACGTAATTACGTTCAAAAGGTCACGGGCGACGTAGCCAGAAGTACAGAGTCAGAGTGTTTACAAGTTGAACGCATAGGTTGAACGTGAAAACTAACTCAAACGCCGTTTACAAAAAATGAAATTAAAAGGTAAAACAACGATGTCGGACGATTTTGATTCTGTACTTCCGGCTACGTCGCCCATGACCTTTCGCCCGTGACGTTACAAACGCGCCTCACAGAATGGAGAAAGGCTAGCATTTGTCCTTAGAAAAGTTACATTTTTGGAATAAGTTTTGAAATAACCGATCATTTCGCATGATAAGACCCTTATTCATCGTCTGATATCGTTTAAAGACATTTGAAGCTGCATCTGAAACAGTTATTAACTGTCTTTTGGACCTTGAACCATCCGGTTCCCATTGAAGTCCATTATATGGAGAAAAATCCTGGAATGTTTTCATCAAAAACCTTAATTTCTTTTCGACTGAGGAAAGAAAGACATGGACATCTTGGATGACATGGGGGAGAGTAAATTATCAGCAAAAGTTTTTTCAAAAGTGAACTAATCCTTTAACAAATAATGGATACATACAAGCAGATGACAAATACGTTATAATAGCCGTAATTAAACTACTAAACTATACCTGTTCCATCTCTATACAGCACTCTGACTCTGTAGGCATTATTGTCCGACTCGAAATGAATGTTGTAAAGGATTCCTGTGTAAAATGTTTAGCGCAGACACCTAACATTGAGCCAGTTGATATGGTTGTTGGAACAGCGTCATTAAAAATGAATTTCATCCACTGGTCCCTGGTAGTTTGGTCCGTTTTTGGTAGAGAAAACACATTTTAATGTTGATTCTGGCAGTCAACCACAGCAGCACTACATTTCTGCATCTTTCTTGACTGAATATAAGGGGGAGAGGGACAGCGCGGGCTTCCTCCAGCATATGTCTGCGGTGTCCATATATGGTATATCCTGCCCCGTCTTGACGTCAAGTCGGGGGAGAAATTAAAATCTCGTATTTGAGTGCACGTGGGCTGGTTTATGAACCCTGGGGTAAACAAACGCCTCACTTTTGAATGTCAGCTTCCCAATGTATAATCGTTAGGCAATCATAACATACATTGATTCTCGTGGAAAAGTGAAAATTGCAGGTTATGACTCCTTTAAAATAGCTGAGGTATTGTATTATGTTTATTGTGTCGCTGCTTTTAGTTCATCACAAGTCAACCCAACACTGCTGAGATTCATCAGAGTAGAAACCTTTTGGAACCAATTATAAAAAAAATCCCTTTGACGAGTTGTGGACCATTTTGGCTTCGCCACTAACTCCATCTTATACTTGCACAGACGGAGAAGCAGCGATTTCAACAGCAGGCTGAACGTGACCATCATGAGGAGAGGAGGAAGATCAGACGGGCGGCTGGACACTTACATTCTCAAAGAGGAGGAAGAGGAAGAGGCGGTTCGAGAGGAAGAGGCGGTGGGAGAGGACGAGGCGGCGGGAGAGGAAGAGGAAGGAGACCCTTTTAAACTCAGGACTGATCGTGGTCACTAGACGTTGACACAGGACTTTTAGTGCTGCCATAACATGCGTTTGATCAAACATCTGCAGGAATCACTTTTGTCTTCAAGTACAGATGACGTCACTGATTCACATTAAGAGACTGTATATCCGTGTGTGTGAATCAGATGTCTTTTTTTCCACAACGTCTCTCAGTACAGTAAACAGAACCTTGTGTTTTGTGAAGAACCATAAAACATTTTTATCAACATCTGCTTTGTCCTTGTGGTAGATTTTTCCCTAAACCTAACTACGTGACGTCCTATAATATTTATACTCTACTGTGCCTACACATCATTGTCGGCTGGGTGCTAATCCTAATATTTATACTCTAGCGCGTCTACACATCGAGGTCAGCTAAATCTAATCCTATACTCTAGCGCATCTACACATCGAGTAGCCTAGAAATCTAGACGCACCCTAGCGGCAGCAAAAATTATTTTGCAGCAAAGTGTGGTCTTGCAACTCTCCATAGACGTTTTAGCTGGAAAAACTCAACTCTGGTAGGGCCAATCACATCGTGTATAGAGTCGGCGGGCGGACTTAACATAATGACGACAGAGTTGCGACGGTCAGAGCAAGCTCGGACATATTCGGGTTTAAGTCGTTCATCCTCGGATGCGGCCGGCGCCGCGCGCGCTGTTACAAAGAAGCTTTTGCTTAACGATCAACTTGTCATTTTGTCGTCGAGGACAAAGGCTTTATTCCGTATCAACGTGCGCTCTGATCGGTTATGGTGCACGGACCTCTCCCGAATCATCTCCACCACTCCGAAGCACCACTACTCCGCCTCCGTTTCCCTCGTAAGCTGATATTAGTATTTAAACATTCTCTATGATATTATTTTTTTAATGACGCACTGTCTCTTTCTCTCTCACACACAAACACACACATACATACTGTCTCTTTCTCTCTCACACATATGTAGGCTAGTTATAAACTCTTTAGACATTTAATGATTACTGTTTTATTTTTAAAGTTTGTGGGTCGTGTAAAAAATAAAAAAATCCCTTATTTTGGGGATGTATTCTGGGAAATCTGCCTAATTTTCAATGTTCAATTTTGACAGCTGGACTGGATGCGGTAAACGTTTAATATATCAACTTGCTCTGCTGAGTACGTCACCTTCTTCGTTGCTCTGACTGGCTTTAGCGCTATCCAATTGCGTGCAGAGAGAATTTGAAAGACAACCGTTTATCCCGCCCCTCGGATTGAGCTCTGTCAATGAAGAGTTTCCAGACCTAACATCTTGATGTAGGTCTGGCATGCCAGGCTACACATCGAGGTCAGCTAAATCTAATCCTATACTCTAGCCTAGCGCGTCTACACATAGGCGTCGGCTAAATCTAATCCTATACGCTAGCGCGTCTACACATCAAGGTCGGCTAAGTCTAATCCGATACTCTAGCACGTCTACACATCGGCTAAGTCTAATCCGATACTCTAGCGCGTCTACACATCGAGGTCAGCTAAGTCTAATGCTATACCCTAGCACGTCTACACATAGGCGTCGGCTAAATCTAATCCTATACCCTAGCGCGTCTACACATCGATGTTGGCTAAATCTAATCCTATACCCTAGTGCGTCTACCATCGTTGTCAGCTAAATCTAATCCTATACCCTAGCGCGTCTACACATCGGTGTTGGCTAAGTCTAATCCTATAGTCTAGCGCGTCTACACATTGGTGTACACACACTAGGGTATAAGATCCAAGCCCGATTACAGTATGCCAGCCTCAATTGGCTGGCAAATGTTACGTAGTGTCTGGGAGTGGCTACCCCACCCCTCAGTAAAAGAGGAGCAACACATCATGACAACATTTAAAATAAGGACACCTCTTCCTCGCTTAACACAGGAAGGTGGGTGGTCTGGTGAGACACCTCACTTAATGCAATCAGAGAGCTGGGGTTTACGCAAGTAACCTATTGTTCCCTTTCAAGCATATGTTTCGGTGTCTCACTATAGGATATCCTAATTCCTGTATTGCCAGATAGCCTGCCTGCACTGGGCACAACTCATTTAACTTCTGCTGTGCTTGTGAACCAAAAGATGGAGGATAGAAAGCTCTTAGCTCAATAGGAATGATAGAATGAACTATTTTGATCATAAATGCAGGATTAGGTTTCAGAACTACCCCTGCATCCCGGGAATGAACTGCATCTTGCGTGCTTTGCGGAAGCCAAAGCTAACAGCAGCACTGTCTTAAACAACAATATTTTAAAATCAATCTTGTCCAGTGGCTCAAACTGAGAGAGCATCAAGTACCAATGCTAAATCCCATGAAGGAGAAAGCGGTTTTGAATTTCAAAACCTATGTGACAAGCAGATATAGCTGCCAAATACACTTTTATGGTAGAAGACACTTTCCCTTAGTCTATCAAATCCTTCAGAAATGATAGAGCAACTGCCACAGGACACTGAAAGGGAATCTTGTGCACACCCCATTTGCATTCATAAAGAGACCTACGCTGTAGCATTCTGTATGGTTCTGATAACACTGTCAGACAGACCAGTTTTATTCAAATTGAACCACTCACTGGCCAGGCCTATAGTGCCAGGCATTCTGGGTGAGGACGAAAGATCACTCTGTAGAGGGTTGGAGTTATTAACGCTATCGGTGGGTACGCGTAATGGAGAGTGTGGGGCCATTTGTGCATCGTAAAGGCAACATGACATCATGACTTTTGCGTAAACATACACGCCACTTTCGAGCCAAGTGGCGTGTTATTTCTACGCATTTTGAGCTATCCGCGTCCGCGTCATTCCGCGTGTCTGTACACGACGTCAAATCTCCAGTCATAAATGCCATTTACCTCAGTGACGGTTAAGTTTAGGGATGGGGTTGAGGTAAGTCATATCTTTTTCTTTCCTAGGATGGTAAGGGAACAGTCATAAATGCCATTAACCCCAGTGACGGTTAGGTTTAGGGACGGGGTTGAGGTAAGTCATATATTTATATAACGCTAAGTCAACGGCGTTCATAAACACGCTGAAAAGCGATTATGCGTCTTGATAGCACGCCAAAAATGGAAATACGAATTGGCGTGTCATACACACGCTACTTCATGAGATCAGTCTGGTAAAGGGGATTGCCCATGGACAACAGATCTCCACCCTGATTCAGAGATAGGTACGTGCGACCCTGTACGTGTGTCGCTCTCGGGGATGAAAGATTGCCATTGCTCCACAAAATCAGTTTGCTTGCCAGCATGTGCAAGGGAGGTGATTGGAGACTTCCCAGACAATTTATATAAGCCACGACTGTAGTGTTGTCTGTTCTCACGAGAACATGATGCTCTTTCAAAAAAGGGAGAAAATGCTTCAACGTCAGAAATACGGACAGCATTTCCACATAGTTTATGTGAAGATTGGTCAGATGTCAACTCCATCTTCCATTCACTGCCCTGCCCTTGTGAATGTCCCCAACCTGACAAAGACACGTCCATCGATATGAATTTCTAGCTTGAACCATGCCCATGGGTACCCCTTGAACCAGAAAGGTTGGTTGACTCCACTGGCACAGTGCCAAGACTGCCGCTGAGGTCCCTCTCACCCTCCTCCGGGAGTGCTGAAATGGGTTCAGCCTCAGAGACGCAACCCAGCGCTGAAAATCTCTTATGAACCGTCTGTCTAAGGGAATAACTATCAGGGCTGAGGCCATCAGTCCCAGTAGCCTGAGGCATGTGTGGAAAGAGACACTTTTCCCCCTCAAATTCGGCCTGGCATCGGGTGAATTTTCCCACTTTTTCCTCTGACAGTCACCGAGTTAGGTGACAACCCCAGATACAGTGGGGCAAAAAGTATTTAGTCAGCCACTGATTGTACAAATTCTTGTACTTAGAATGATGAGAGAAGTCTGTAACTTTAATCATAGGAATACTTTTACTATGAGAGACAAAATGAAATCCAGGAAATCACATTGTAGGATTTTTAAAGAATTTATTTGTAAATTATGGTGGAAAATAAGTATTTGGTCTAACAAAAGTTCATCACTTTTTAAAACTCAATACTTTATAACATTACCTTTGTTGGCAATGATAGAGGTCAAACGTTTCCTGTAAGTCTTCACCAGGTTTGTGACACACTGTAGCTGGTATTTTGGCCCATTCCTCCATGTAGATCTCCTCTAGAGCAGTGATGTTTCGGGGCTGTCGCTGGGCAACACAGACTTTCAACTCCCTACACAAAATGTCTATGGGGTTGAGGTCTGGAGACTGGCTGGGCCACTCCAGGACCTTGAAATGCTTTTCACAGAGCCACTTCTTCGTTACCCGGGCGGAGTGTTTGGGATCATTGTCATGCTGGAGGATCTAGCCATGTTTCATCTTGAAGGCTCTCACTGATGGAAGGGGGTTTTGGCTTAAAATCTCACGATACATGACCCAGTTCATTCTTCCCTCAACACGGATCAGTTTTCCTGTCCCCTTTGCAGAAAAACAGAATGCAACTCTGCATTCTTCTTCCTCCAAACACGACGAGTTGAGTTTTTACCAAAAAGTTATATTTTGACCATATGATATTCTCCCAATCCTCTTCAAGATCATCCATATGCTCTCTGGGAAACTTCAGACGGGCCTGGACATGTACTGGCTTAAGCAGGGGAACACACCTGGCACTGCAGGATTAGAGTCCCTCTCGGTGTAGTGTGTTACTGATGGTAGCCTTTGTTACTTTGGTCCCAGCTCTCTGCAGGTCATTCATCAGGTCCCTCCGTGTAGTTCTGGGATTTTTGCTTACCGTTCTCATGATCATTTTGACCCCACGGGATGAGATCTTGCGTGGAGCCCCAGATCGAGGGAGATTATCAGTGGTCTTGTATGTCTTACATTTTCTTACAATTGCTCCAAGGTACAAGGTTCATCAAAAATACAAGGTTTCCTAAACAAATAACATCTGCTTTAATGGAATATGAAACTATCAGTTGTTAATATTTGAATATTGAGAGTAATATAGAGAAGTGAAAGTACCATCTGATGTGTGAATAGTTAGTCATTTCCTCCTGCCTTCAGTGTCAGATTGGCTGCGACGACTTGCATTCAGACACCAGATCACTTAAAGTCCCCCTATAATCAATCAATCTGTCCTTTAACACTTATCTTTGATCATCAAAATTATTTAAACATATTTAAACTTGCCTTAAAATAGCCTGAATGCAACTCTATACCATTTCCTCATTAAGTATACACAGTTCATTGCTCTCACAGTAATGTAATTACTTGAAATAAAAAATATATTTTTAAAAATGTAACTTTTAAATTGAAATTTCATTCAGTTTATCTTGATGTAGCCTACTAAAAAAACTTAAACTAAATTAAAAATCTCAATGATAAAATAACAGATTCAGATCATATTTTCCTCATCAGTTCCTTCAAACAAACCACATGAGTTTTTTTGTGGTCTGTAATCCTGCAAAGCAATAATAGAAGTGTGCTCGTTCTACTTTCGCTTAGGAAAGTGCTTCATGTCTGTTTTAGGAGCAGCGTGACATCATCACTGCACAAACCACATGATTACAGGAGCCGACAAACTCGTCCAGCACATGTGTTGACACAGTGTGTTTTAATTTCATTATTTTAACATGAAATCTTTCATATACATTCTGAGTTTGTTCAGAGCTAAAGCCTTTGTTAGGCACTACATTCTTGATGAGTGCATCTTGAGTGGAAATATTAAGGACACAGAGATTCTTTAAATCATTGTTTGTTTGTTTTTAATAAAAAAAAATGGATAGTTTGCATTCAGAAATGACTTGTAAATCTTACAAATAATTAAAAAGAAATGGCCAGTCACATTGAATCAAAAAAGACTAAAATAGTTTTTTAAGAAAAAAAATAATCTTTGTTTTGTTTACAACTTAATATATAAAAACTGTGTAGATTTAAAGGTGAAATTCAAATTAGTGTTATATAGGTCTACTTCCAAATTATTATGCAAGTGACACATCAGTAGGATTTTTAGTTTTTCAAAGATATTGTTTGTTTAATTTCTCCACCTCTTTTTAGATTACTGGTATCATTCTCAGACAGGTTTATTGAGTAGTTTGACAACTTAAATAAATGGGAACCCTACTTAAAGAAATGTTTCCACATTATTAAGCAAGTCACAGTTCTTATCACACATGGGGAAGAAGAAAGATCTCTCAAGAGAAAAGCATGAAATGGTGCAATGTGGTGCAAAAGGCATGAAAACAACTGATGTGTGAAAAAAAAACTGAGCAGAGATTATCAAACTAAGATTTGTGAGCGATTTACAGCACAAGAGATCTCGGTCAGATAAAGGCTTAAGGGAGGTTTCTGTCAAATAAATTCATTTGATTAAAAGGGTTACATGTAAAAAAGCCACTGGTGAGAACCAAATGGGTATTTGCAGTGAGAAAGATGCTTTTCATCTTCAGAAAGATCTTTCTTCCTCCTAGTGTTTCATGAGAGCTGTGACTTGCTGTGAACTGTGACTTCACCCTAACGTGGAACAATTTCTCGAGGAACGTTTTTCCATTTAAGACCCGGCAAACTGCTTCAACCTGTCTGAGATTGTTAGCTATCTTACAAGACACGAGAAAACTGAAAGGAGAAATACTGGGCTTAAATGCAGCAGTTATGACATATTTCCTGTTTATCTCTCTTCCATGAGAAGATGCTTTTACAGTAATAGTGACGGATAAGAGGCTCATGTCCAGCAACGCTATTAAACGATAGGGGTGTGACGAGTCACTCGGTTCAGGAGAACAAGACGAGATGTTTTGTGACAAAATTAATCACTGGAAAAATAGTCTGCAGGTGCATTTTGAAATGTTTTACTATTCTTGTAATGAACGTCATTTCAGTTCACGGACATGATAATGTTTTAGAAAAAAATTCAACGCTTGCTCCTTGGAACCTATTTTTGCTAAGCTATCCGCTAAGTTGATAACTAATGATCTTTGCAACGGAAGTTAATCAATCAAAACTAACTTTACCTGGACAATAACTATCTCTATCTAAAACTATCTCTGTTACTGTAATCTCCTGTTATCACTGTAAAGCTGGTTTGAAATCTATATTGTTAAAAGCGCTGTGTAAATGAAGGTGACTTCTACTTTGAGTATGAATTATAAAATGCATTGAAAGAGAACAATATACAAGCACTGTAAAAGGTTTTGCCACAAAATCGACTGGCTTTTCTCCTGTATGATTTCACATGATCTTACTGTACTTGATTTATGAGCTTCGAGAACTTCTGATTGAGGCCTCCTTATTCAACTCCTTTCCAGTCTATTGTATGACGCATAATTTGTGCGCATCCGAGAGCTCTTGATTTACTTTCACTTTTAAATTCGTAATCGCGGGAATCTGTGTTTAGGGAGCAGACACGTGATCACACGTTCTACAAGACATTTATCAAACACTAGGGTCTGTTGGGTAACGAATCCTCCGCCATCGTCCCGCGATCAGTGAACTGTGATTCCAGCTGTGTGCGACTGAAACTCACACTGGATGAGCAGGGCACACGTTTGCAATGATTTAGATTTTTCTAAAACAGCAAAACGACAGTGGAGGCAGTGATTCGATGGGCACTGTAATGTAATGTGAATGTAGCGGTGGCATATGATATGCTAATTTCACCCTCACGCTCCGTCATGTTGAAATCACAAGACAGCTTTTAAGGGAGTAGTTCACATTTAAAAAACTTTTGCTGATAATTTACTCACCCCCATGTCATCCAAGATGTCCATGTCTTTCTTCAGTCGAAAAGAAATTAAGGTTTTTGATGAATACATTCCAGGATTTTTCACCATATAATGGACTTCAATGGGATCCAAACGGTTCAAGGTCCAAATGACACTTTCAGTACAAACTGTTCAAAAGGCTTTAAAAGATTACAGACGATGAATAATGGTCTTATCAAGCGAAACGATCGCTCATTTTAAAAAAAAATATACAGTAACAGAAGTTTAAGTTTTATAAGCTCAAATGGTCGCCTTGCTCTGTACTGTGATGCGCGTTCGTGACTCTCCTGTTCGAACTCATTCATCAAAATGAACGAATCTTTTTCAAGTCAATTTGTTCGTTCCGTTCGTTGAATGAACCAAATGATTCGGAAAAAAGATTTTTTTATTTTGAACGAGTTCGAACAGGAGAGTCACGAACGGTGACTCTCTTATCTTACGGTGACTCTAAAACTTATCAGCAAAAGTTTTTTCAAAAGTGAACTACTCCTTTAACTCGACGAGAATCTCGTGGCACCGCTTTTAAACAATCATTTCAGGTATTGTACTGCTATAAATATGGTTGTATTGTTACTGCCTTTATAACGAGCTAATGCACCTGGATTTTCTTGCTAGTCTGAAATCTTCCCGCATGCAAAAGTATATCCAAAATGTACAGATGGACATTTAAAATTGTCATAATATCATTGAATTAAAGATAACTGTTGATTTGCATTATATGATTCAGCAAGTGTAACGGAGGCCAGCTAGTAGTTGCTGTGCAAGTAAACCTCACTCCTCTAATCTCAATAGGCGCTCTAGCGACAGATGCTAGACGCTGCAGTCTTTAGCCTCCTTGTTAGAGCGCCTGACTCTCATTCAGGAGACCTGGGGTCGAGGCCCACTCGGAGCGGGTCGAGTAGGACCCGGGTTGAGGGATTATATTGGTGCCATGACCCGGGTGGGAGTAAGGTTTAGGGGAGTGAGTGTAACGGAGGCCAGCTAGTAGTTGCTGTGCAAGTAAACCTCACTCCTCTGATCTCAATAGGCGCTCTAGCGACAGACTGCAGTCTTTAGCCTCCTTGTTAGAGCGCCTGACTCTCATGCCGGAGACCCTGGTTTGAGGCCCGCTCGGAGCGGGTGGAGAGGTTATATTGGTGCCGTGACCCGGATGAGAGTGAGGTTTAGGGGGTGAGTGTAATGGAGGCCAGCTAGTAGTTGCTGTGCAAGTAAACCTCACTCCTCTGATCTCAATAGGCGCTCTAGCGACAGACTGCAGTCTTTAGCCTCCTTGTTAGAGCGCCTGACTCAAATTCCGGGGACCCGGGTTCAAGGCCCACTCGGAGCAGGTCGAGTAGGACCCGGGTGGAGGGGTTACACAAGGACCACGGTTTCAGCTAAAAATCTTCAATACTGTTCTACGAGAGAAAGAAAGACAGACACCTACATCTCGGATAGCCTGGGGGAACTGCAAATTCTCATTTTTGGGTGAACTGTCCCTTTAAACGTTTTACTCCAGTGCAAGTTCTCTTTGGTGTCTATAGTGGACAGATGAGATGAGAAGAAGAGAGAAGTTTTGGTTGGGTTTCACACAGCCAGATAAAAGAGTGTGTGTTTACTCAGAGTAATCCCCCTTCAGCGGTCCAGGTCTAAAAGCCTCCCCTCTTCACGTCACTGTCTGAGCCCGGGACCGTCGCAGGCCGCGCTGGGATTTACAGGCTGAATGCTGGACAGCCCAGAGGGAAGTGTCTAGGAAACACTCGCTTCTCTCCACTTCATCGCACTTTTGTATCTTGTGTTTGTTGCGTGCTGACATTCATACACTCATTCACACACCGACGGCGGTGTCAGCCATGCAAGGCGCCAGCCAGCTCGTCGGGAGCAGCTGGGGTTAGGTGTCTTGCTCATGGACACCTCGACACTTGGTCAGGTGGAACCGAGGATTGAACCACCAACCTTTCGGTTCGTGGACAACCCACATGAACCACTGAGCCACTGCCGCCCCTATTTTAATGGTCTTGGTCTTGTCATGGACTCGTGTCCATTTGGACTCGGAATTGACTCGTACTCGAACATTTTTTTTTTAGAACTCGGAATTATTCCCGAGTCCACTCGAGTTCAATTAAAAATCTTTTTCATGATTATTAATGTATGTTAATAAAATATTTCTTTAAATTGATTGACACGCCCAGTGATTGGTGATTTTCTAGTGCGCAACTGCGCATGACAAATTGTAATAAAATTACTTTTAACACCACCTACTATGTGGCCTTTTTACCCTAAACTGATCATATTTTTTAAACTCTAAGTAAATTCAGTAAAAAAAAAAAAAAAAAAGAATTTCTCTAAGTAAATAAAAGTAAATTAGGTAATCAACCCTCACTGGTCTCAGTCTCGACTATCTGTGGACTCGGTCTTGACTCGGACTCGACTCTCTCTGGTCTCGGTGTCGACTCGGACTCAAATGAGGTGGTCTCGACTACAACACTGACATACGGTGCATATTAAAGGAAAAAAATAATAATTCTAATAATAATCTAAATCTCGTTCAGAGTAGCCTATATTACCAATCTCAGCCGCTCGTCTTCAACCAGCTGAATCCATTCTTGTACATTACGTCCACTCTTAATCCTGTAAACCCAAAGTTCAAATTTACACTTAAGTTCAAGTATATTTTTAAGTATACTTTATTTAGTAGGTATACTAATATCAATGTACTTGTAAGTGCACTATTTCAATACTGCTTGGGAACAAATTGGGCCAATTTATATTTATTCATTTATTAATATTTTACGTATAAAGTATACTTTTGTTTACTTGTTACAGTAAACTTTGAGTTTTTCTGTTTGTAGTGCAAGTGAACTTATATCTGATAGTTTACTAGTTTAGTTTATGAAAATGCACTTTAAAGTATACACTCAGACTATTAGTTTAGTTGTTTTTGTACTGGAAGTGAACTTAACATCATATTTATAGTTTGCATAGTTAATGCAAAAGCATTGACACAATTTTTCCTCCAATCTCTTATTTTCCTTCATCATGTCTCTTTAGGGGCTCTGTACTATTGAAACTTGTATTGTTAAATATATGATTTTGTTAAAATACTTAAATTGTAATATCAAACACACTTCAGTTAAAATTATAATCAAGTGCTCCACATGTACTTTAAGATGTTAGTCAACCCCTCAAAATAAGAGTAAATGCCTTTTTTAGAACAAGCCAAAAGATTATTAAAACATGATTTAAAATATACAGTACTTTAAAGTAACACTTCTAATTTGGCATTGTTACAAAGTGCTTTTTTTTTTGTTTCATTAATATATTATCCTCAATGTTTTTGAGTTACACTTTGAAGATCTGAAGTACACATTCACTCGAGTTAAGTACACTTCTTTTCCACAAGCGCATGAGTTCGTCTCTGCTGGCACTTTGTCATTCTCTATAAATGTCCATCCATGTGTGTACAAAAGTTGTCTCAATCACGGCGAGCTTCCCTTTGACGTCTCTGCCCTCATTTATCCTCTTTTGATCCTGCCGTCATTTACGCTTTCCTTCTGATCTCGCTCTTTTGTCTGCCTGGTTTTCTGCGGGAGAAATGTGCTGACCTCAGCTCTGGCGCTTGGCCTCAGTCTGTCTGTCTGTCTAGTGTAGGAGCAGCTGAGAGTGATAAATGACATTTATTGAGATCATCGCCATCTCTGCGTTCTGAAACGAATGCCCTGCTTTAGGGTCATCGCTCACCTGCTAAAGCCAAAGCCCAGAGACATCAAAAGCAGGGAAATGTGTAATCTAATGCATTTCGTCTAGAACTGGGGCTTAAATGCGACCACAGAAGAGTGCGGTTACAAAACTCTTCAGACATGATGTAACGGAGAGAAAAGCCACGCAAATATCTCTGCTTCTGTTCTCATAAAAATGCTGATTGTTAAAGACATTATGCTTTTAACTCATTAAACTAGTTGCCAAAACAGAGCCGACTAGTCATCAAAGATGGAATTATTTTAGAAAAGCCAAGATAGTGTGCAGTTATTTGTTTCTACTTCTTAAGGCGAGACACTAGACACTACAAAAATTATTATAATTTTGGGCTTTTTGGCTTTTCACAAAGTGTTTTTTCAGGCAACTGAAAAACCAAACACTTAGCTGTATCTTTTAGAGCACTTTGTCTATTTGCATCTGTAGATTTTAATGACAGTATATATATATATATATATATATATATATATCTTTAAAGGTTTTCTCAAAATGAGTCTCCACTTCAGGCAATGTTTTTCTTCCAAAATATTGGATTATATAAAGGAATGACTGTATAAGATTTTGATTTTTATTATTATTACTATTATATGTTCTCTGTCATATTGTTAATCTTTTGAAAAGTCTGTTGCTCCCCCTCCCCTGTCTTTTTGTTTGAGTGGATGCTTGTGTTTGTCTGTTGATATTGTCTCTAAATAGAGAGATCCAGAATCCACTATGTAAAAACTTTTGACTAATATATATATATATATATATATATATATATATATAAATAATATAAATTATTTTATATATATATATATATATATATATATATATAAACAAATGGCTTTTTGTTCTAGAAATGTATGCAAATGAGTGCATATTTAATTAGAGAATGCCTCATTTGCATATTTAAACATAACATTTCAGATTTTTTTTTAAATTTATTTATTTATTTATTTTTTGCAATTATTAATGTAATCAATCAACTGGTAAAGTATGGTGATATCTATTAGTTTTTTTTTTTTACCCTATTCACCTGGGGTGTCATAGTTAAACATATTAATAGTTTATTTAAACACTGACTACCAAAGCTCCAGAAATGCTTTAAGTTATATCAAACAAGTTTTTCTTTTTATAACATTTTTCTAAACATTAAGGACTCATTCTTTACCAAATAGGTAATCAAGAAAGACTACACTGAAAAAAATATTGTTGGTTTAACTTAAAAAATTAAGTAACCTGGCTGTCTTAAAATTTTAAGTTCATTGAAATAGAAAAAATTAGTTGATACAATGAAAGAGATTGATTTAATCATCAGAAACTCAAGATATTATGTTATCTGAACTATATAAATTATTTAAGTTGATTTGACAAAAGAAAAATGTTGTGATTACAAATCATGAAAATATTTTTTTTCAGTGTAGGTTTTGATGTCAGAAATCCCAGTTAATGACTTTCGTTTTAATCCACGAGTGATATAAACAAACACAGTTAAAAACTGTATTTGCCCTGATCCGTTTAGTGCAACTTTTACAACAACGTGATGGCAAAAATCAAGCCAAATAACAACTTCCTCCTGGAAGCCTGCTGTTTGACCCTGACATATGACAGATTTCCATTCCCACAGCCAATAAAAGAACCAAATAATACAGGGAGAGAGAAAGAAAGAAAGTCAGCCAGTGAGGAAGATGTGTGATGATGTCATCAGCCGATGTCAGAACAACCTTCAGCCGGTATGAAGCAGTTTGCACTTGTTTCCTAAACAACACTGTCCCGATTCATTCCAATGCCAACTCCCATCAGATTATATTATCTCTATACTGGCAGCATGTGATAATGCAGGAAATTATTATTAGTATTCATAGATTGTTTTTTTTACATTGTTACAAATGATTTCTGTTTCAATGATTTTTTTATTTCACTTTGTATTCAACAATGAATCCTTAAAACAAAGTTATCAAACTTTCCACAAAAATATCTATATAACTTTCCACAAAAATATAACTGTTTTCAACACTGTAATACTCAATAAATGTTTTTTGAGCATCAGATCAGCATATTAGACTAATTAATGGAAGGATCTGTGACACTGAAGACTGGAGTAATGATGCTGAAAATTCAGCTTTGATCACAGGAATAAATTACAATTCACAATATGATAATATCTCACAATATCACTGTTTTGTTTTGTTTTTTTTTTCAATTAAATAAATGCAATTAAATAAATAAACTTGTGAGCATGAGAGACTTTCTCATCTTAGCTGCCCCAAACTTTAATTGTGATGATTGTGATGTTGTGATGATGCGTACTATTAAATGAATTCAGAACATTCTGATCTTCAGTAATTATAGCATTGAGCGAATATAATGAATCATTTCTGTTTGTAATTATTACGCCATACAACCTGTTTGTGCGCATTCACGCATGCCTGTTACACAACTGTGTGCAGCTGATGAGAATTCACTCTTGAGAAAGTTGGTCATTTCATCAGAAATACACGTCTATATGAATTCTGTGTTTTTGTTGTTAAAACTAAAACTATTTAAAGCGTTTCTGTTATTTGAAACACAGATTTGCCATGGCAGTTTATGTTGTACAACTAAAATTATTAACTGGAAACACAAAAATTAAACTAACCTAAACGGAAATGAAAATCAATATTAAAATGACTAAAGCTCATAACGAAATTACAAACGATTAAACAAAAATCAACATGAAAACAAAAAATATTAAAATAAAAGTTAATTAAAAATAGTAATAATATTACATATTAAAAAAAATAAAATAACGCTGGTTGTAAGTCTAGAGTAATTTCACACTCCTCATTCAGAGGCTCCTCCCTTCGAAGGTCATAGGGTCACGTGCCAAAAGCGAGCGTTGTTAAATGGGCCGGAGCGTATTATCTATATGCATTTTCAGCTATCCGCGTGTATCGACGTGTATGCGTGTATGTGTACGCCGTAAAATGTCCGAGTAATTCCGTGTGTATGTACACGCCGTTAAATGTCGAAGCGGAAAGAAGCACGCCAAAAATGATAGCACGTCAAAAATTTAAAATACGAAATGGCGTGTCATACACACACCATTTCATGAGATCAGTCTGAAAATGGTCAAACGGTGTGCATGGGATACATGCAGCTCCGACACTAGGTTCCCGAGAGGCTGGGCGACAGTGTGTTTTTTTTTTTACCCTTTCCCAAGCCACATCTCAACCGAGATAAGTGTCTGCTCTGGATTAAGATATGCGGTAGACCACAACACCAACTAAACGTGGATAAATTAAACAAGGATGTCTAAATCTGCTCTAAGTTAAGTCAACAACGTATTTGAACGTTATCTTTAAAATCTAACGTATTGTTAGGCTAACCTTAGCCTAACATTAGAAAACATTAACGTTAGCTTCTTAGCGTCTTAGCCTACTTACAGGTTGTGGCCCAAAAATTGCTGCCTCTGGTTTTAAAGTTGGAACTGCTTCATGTTTTAGTAACAGTTTCTTGTTGAATCCGGCATTGAATTCGTGGAGATTCTGGAAGCTGTCTTCCGTAAAATGCGCAGCACAGAGAGCTAAATTACGATCGTCATTTTCAGGAACATAATCAAACATAAATTGTATCCAACGTTGATGAACTACAGCGTCCGTGGGAAGATCGAGCACAGAAGACCTGACAGCTGGGTGAACTTAACACACTCGACGAGCAGCAGAAATATGCGCATGCCCTTTCCTGCATATACCGGAGGGAGGGGTTGATGTAAATGCATGGGTTAGTGACGTCTAAAACCCAGCTGTAGTCCCAATCGAGTCGTTTTTATAGGCATTAAACTTCCTGATTTTTAAAAGACGATATCTCTGCTTACATTGAACATCTGCTTACTCTCCGAAATACGTCACAACACTGGAGAAAAGTCGTTTGCAACTTCCGGTTCACGGGGACTTTAAGTGGACAGGAGTGCGGAATTTAGGTGTTCTTATTGACCAGTCTTTAAAACTTGACAAACACATATCAGGTGTCATCAGCTCCGGTTTCTACCAACTTCGTTTATTATCTAGAATCAAAGGCTTTCTCACTCCGACAACCCTGGAAATGGCGGTTCATGCATTCATCACGTGTAGGCTTGACTATTGCAATTCACTTTATTGTGGGATATCAGTTTCTCAAATTGCCCGTCTTCAGTTGGTCCAAAACGCTTCGGCTAGACTTATTTCCAACTGTCGCAAATATGACCACATCACTCCAATTCTTAAATCTTTACACTGGCTACCTGTCCGGCAAAGAATAGATTTTAAAATCCTACTATTTGTCTTCAAATCGCTACATAACCTAGCCCCAGTCTATCTTTCCGAATTTATTCATCCCTATACACCGTCCAGAAGCCTAAGATCTCACGACCAGGCTCTGCTGGTAGTCCCTCGTGTCAGACTTAAGCGCAGAGGGGAGCGTGCTTTTGCAGTGGCAGGGCCCCGTCTGTGGAACACCCTGCCCCTAGAGATTCGAACGGCCCCCAACCTGTCTATTTTTAAGTCTTTGGTGAAAACCTGCCTTTTCTCTTTAGCATACTGATCTCTTTTTAAGTATTTTATTATGTTATAATTGGGTCTCTGACAAGGCTACTTGTAGCTTTGCTGCCTTTTATGTGTTATATGTTTATATGCCTTTTTTTTTTGTGCTGTTTTTACTTTTCTTATTTGTGTGTTCTGTAAAGCACTTTGGTCTGTCTAAGCGGCTGTTTAAATGAACTTAAACTTAAAGAGAAAAGGATCTCTCTTTATCCATGTTTACACATCCTGTGTGACTCTACACCTGTATTGCCCCCTGTAGTCAATAATTCTATCTCTTAAAACTCCTGTTTGATCACAAAAAATTCAATTTTTATGTTTTTTCCCCTTGAAAAACAATTCTCCGTGCCTTAAAATAGCTTGAATCCCAGCAAACAAATTTAGGTTCTGGGAACTTTGCTGGAAAGATGAACTAAACTTAAAGAAACCGTCTGATATCAAGTTCCCTGTAATTTTCCAAGTCGTTTAATGTGCTTGGCTGAATTAGTGACCTGTGGCAGTTTTTATTTGTCATATAAAAAATAGCCTTTTACAATACACACTTTTAAGCTGATTCTGATTGATTTGTTTTAATATAACACTGAACTGATTAAAAAAACTGTATTTGTGTTTCACCATATTGCTATCAGGGTCATATAAGCTTATTTTTGGCTCTTTAATGTGTTTACTAATTTAGTACAGAATCAGGTGAAATGCTATTACAGAAGGGAAAGTTCAAAGTCCTGATTGCTTAGTGTCATGCATTAGGCTCAGTCAGTGTATTATACCTGCTTGCCTGGATGTTCTATGAACAACTGGGACTCCACATTCTCTTTGCTTTAATTCAATTTATAAATCAACCAAGTAGTAACATTAAAAAAGTAAGATAAACGTTTAACTAAAACGTTCCAAAAAATGTGTTCCAGATAACTTCCAGATAACTTTGCATGGATGTTCTATTAAAGTTACTTGAAGAACGTTTGTCCATAACTAACAAGAGAAGAGAAGCTTGCCAAAACTTTAAATCTGAGAACGTTATTGTCACACTCGTGTTTAGGAAGACGAACTAGACAGACGGCTCAAGATTAAAACACTCAAATGCTGCGTTCCAAACCGCATACTTCCCTACTATTTAGTATGGGGAAAAGAGTAGGCGAGATGTGACGTTCTAATTATCGCGAGATTCGGACGTACGCATACCTAAAGTGCGTTCGAATATATATAGTAGGCGAAAACAGTACGTGAGAGAAGCAGTACGTTCGAAACATCAGTAGCTATGGGCTCTATGCACGGCGTTATTTCCGGTCAAGGATTAAGGATGCTCGATAACTTCCGCCGATCATAGAGTCCAATGCAATACCGAGAATTTATATTGAATTTTATACTCCATGGTTATACTAATGAAACGTTAGTCACAAAAACAGATAAAACAGACACCCCTCGTTGTGTTTATGCTTCTTTTTAAAATTATATTAAATAAACATAACTATATATAAAATTACATCTAAACGTATGTACGTTTCGTTTCAAAGACGGGAGGACAGTAAATATTGAAGACTCTGCCATAATCCCGTTTTCTCCAGTTTTCCTCCGCTTTAATCTACACAACCGGAAATGGACGAGCATCCTTACGTCAAATGCGGAATTTATGCGTGCATATAGCCCATTCATAAAAGAGTAGGCGAGAAGTTCCCGGATGGCTTACTGCTTCCGCCCAGATTTTTGAGTGCTTTTCCATGGGTACTCATGATACTCATCTATCCCAGGAGGCTACGCGAGAGGATACTTCATTATCAACATCGCGGAGATCAGGGTTTCAAATGTGAGTAAACACGGTTCCTTGTGTTTAAATCGTATGTGTTAAACTACTATAGAGTAAAGGTTTTAACTGTTGAAGGTGTAAAGGAGTTTTTTGTGATTTTGCTGTAAACACATCTTTTATTATGTATATAGCTAGTTAACAGGGGAGCTCCAGTAAGCACATGTACGTGTATGTACGTTTCTAAAGTGGATTTACATAACCATACATCTTAAACACACTTATTTAAAATGTCTATTTACATCAGGAAGGAAAATATTGTATAAGTTTTGCCGGTGAGCACATCCCAACATGAATAACAATCGACGTAACGTTTTGTGCGCTATTATGAAGGATAATTCACTGTTGTCAACACTGCTTACATTAGACAAATGTGCTGTAAATAAGGTAAATAAACAAATCTATAATGTAACTAAACATATTATATTTAATTTGTCCCTTATTAGTGTTGATATATTGAGGAACATTTAAGTTGGATTAAAAGTGAGTTAAAGGGATAGTTCACTTTGAAATTAATTTTTGATGTTTTAGCTTACCTCAAGGGCATCCAAGATGTAGGTGTCTTTGTTTCCATAGTATTTTCAATTTTGACATTTTTCAGTCAAACCGTTGTTGTCTATCAGTCATACACTGGAGGCTAAGGGGGTCCACCAAAAAGCATGCACAGAGAAGTCCAAATTAAACATGATTGAATGACTCGTAAATGTAAGTACACATTGATGGCCTAAGACACGAAACGAGCGGTTCAATTTTGACATTTTTTAGTCAAACCGTTGTTGTCAATCAGTCATATAATGGAGGTCCAAATTAAACATGATTTAATGACTCATAAATGTAAGTACACATTGATGGCCTACGAACAGTATTTATATCGTTTTTACCTCGTGTAATCCAAGTGATCTGAATCAGTTGTGCAATGTCCAACTGAACAGAACTGAATCAGTTCAATGTTACGCCGTAAGTGATCGCTTGCGTGTGACGTCACTCAATATTTACGCGGAGATTTCGGAAGTTTTACCTTTTACTAAATGTGACGGATGTAAAAATTTCTAATGTATGCATTTCACTAAATATCCCTCTCTACTTTTTTATTTTATTTACTTTTATTTTAAATAGTCTATAAAAAATGTTATTTTTCTTTACATATCTTTAGCATTAATTTGGAAGGAGAGTTTAATTATGTGTTAGTACTTACGTCGTGACGTCATTTCTGTGCAGCTCGCGCTGCGTCCTCAGTCTGCATTGTCCATGCTGAGGAGAGGTAAGCGGTCGGAGGTGGTCCTCCATATAAGTTTATAAAAGTTTGCAGAGAGTCGATAAAGTACATAATATGCATTAATATTATTGTTAATACTGTTATAAAGGTTCTAGGAAATGTTTCATGTATTGATGGATAGGATTGATGGTTTTATTACGAAGTACAGATGTCGAATATGTGTGTGCGTCGCCAGAACGTGGTGATTGTTACCCGATTGATTATGATTCTTAATCTGTGCAGGTGATACAGACAGAGAGAAACGATTTTTTCATTGCTGTCTCTCTCTTTAATTCATCCAGGTATGATTTGCATTTGTTTAATTTTTCGATGTATTCATTTTGTATTAACTTGGTTTCAAATTCATGAGTTATTCAGAATTTGTTGCAATAGACTCTATTGAGATTAGATAAATAGTTGTGACGATTTATTCTGAATTCAATGTTTGCAATATGTTTTCATTTATTGTATTCTTGATGTTATTATCAACATAATGGTTGTTGGGTCTGCATTGCATGCTGAGGAGAGGTGATACAGACAGAGAGAAACGATTTTTTCATTGCTGTCTCTCTCTTTAATTCATCCTGCACCATCCCATGTGCCATGAAAATAAACCTTCAGTCAGCAGCAGTTCCGGTATTCCGTGTCTTCTATGAGTAACAACACGCAACACAACACAACGCAGATAGAGTACTATGGTCAGAAAAGGACCGGTTACATAAACATATTTAGATATACCGAAATCGTCTTCCATTGCGGTTTAGTGAAAGGTAAAACTTCCGAAATCTCTGTATAAACAAAGAGTGACGTAGGCGTGCAAGCGATCACTCCGTCAGATCATTTTGTCATGGCTAGGATTATAAGAGGTAAAACTATATAAATACTGTTCGTTTTCTCACACAAACCGCTCGTTTCGTGTCTTAGGCCATCAATGTGTACTTACATGTACGAGTCATTAAATCATGTTTAATTTTGACTTCTCTGTGCATGCTTTTTGGTGGACCCCCTTAGCCCCCAGTGTATGACTGATAGACAACAACGGTTTGACTGAAAAATGTCAAAATTGAAAATGCTGTGGAAACAAAGACACCTACATCTTGGATCCCCTTGAGGTAAGCTAAACAGTGTTGAGCTCGTAATGTGAATCTTGTCTTTATGTTACAGGGACAGAAGAACACGCGTGTGTTTATCCGGTGGAGAGGCTCATGATGCTGAATGCTGTCATCAAAGGCTTTGAGTGAGTATACTACAGAAATCGATAGAAATTACAACATTTTTCTGAGTCTTGATTTCTGTGCATTTGCTGCAGAGCTTTTGTGGTGGAGCAGGACCTGCAAGGAAAGATGATGGCAGTATTTCTTTGGGAAAAAAAGTTTTGGGGATTTTACTCAAATATAAAGTAAGGTTATTTTTAATACATAAATCAAATGACACTGTGCTGTTAAAATGACTGCTTTTGTGTAATGTTTGTGCATTTTTGTAGGATCTGAAATGTCTGCAGACTGGTGTGAGCACTGAGGATGAGGAGCCCAGAGCTGCATCCTGGAAGTGGTCCCATGGATGAGACCCTCCATCACTCCACTTGCCCTTATGATACCCTCAATCTCTCCATCTGCCCTTATTGCCTCAGATTGTGAAGCGCAGCACAGCAACAAGCTCTGGGACGAAGGCACAGTCACCTCTGGTGAATTCAATAGAATAAAGCCGCAACATGGGAACCGCTGTGTTGAGTCGGCAGTAGGATGTGGTGTTCAGCGCCTGTAAATACATGCTTGTAGTTTGAATAAAGCTTTGTTTCATGTGCTGTTGACATGTATATGCATTTGTTTATTGTGATGGTTACTTTTATTTGTTCTTTTACTCATTTATTCATGTTTCTTATTGTTGTCAGTATATAAAAATATAATTATTTAATTTATGTATGCATTAATTCATCGATTGACTGACAATTGAGATGTTTCACTGCATTTAGCAATATAAATGTATTCATGCATCACGGAAATAAGCCACAACACAACGGAAATAAGCCACAACAGAAATAAGCCACATCAGAACGGAAATAAGCCACAACACAAAGGCGGCCAGGGCAGAGCAGCCTGTGCAGTCTCTGAATCAGCCATCTTGTCCGTAGACACTGGCTCGGAGGCAGCCATCTTGTCTGTAGACACTGGCTCAGAGGAAGTGATGTGAACAATCTCTGAATTGGCAGAAGTAACATGAAGAGTCTCTGAATCGTCCATCTTGTCCTTAGACACTGGCTTGGAGGTGGTGATGTGAACAATCTCTGGATTGGCAAAAGTAACGTGAACAGTCTCTGAATCAGCAGAAGTGATGTGAATAGTCTCTGGTTTGGCCATCTTGTCCGTAGACACTGGCTTGGAGGTGGTGACGTGAACAATCTCTGGATTGGCAGAAGGAACGTGAACAGTCTCTGAAACGGCCATCTTGTCCGTAGACACTGGCTCGGCGGAATTAACGGGAACAGTTTCTGAAACGGCCAGGAGCAGCGCTTGCAGGTTCACGACCTGGTCCCGGAAGGGAGTGGTAGGAACCTTGGGCACATATCCAGGCTGGGGTCTCAAGATCACGTGAGAGTAAGCCGGCCCGAATTCCAGGCATGCTTCGTCAACGGAGAATGCGTGCAGGTCCTTCCCCAGGGACTTACCTTCAACTGCTTTGTGATATGCAGCAATGGTAGCCACATACACCTTCAGGGTGGAGGGAGACAGCCTTCACTCCAACCCTTCTTACAGGAAGGAAAGCACGACACTGATCAACATCTCCGGGATCTTCTCGGCAAGAAGAACACCAGTTGACAAAGAAGTTCCACTTCAACGCATAGATGTGTCTCGTGGACGACGCTCTAACGGAAGTGATAGTAGCCGCCACCGCAGGTGGCAGGGTACTCAAACCTGCCTCGACCTGTCCAGGAGTCACACATTTAGTCTCCAGAGATCAGGGCGAGGGTGCCACAGGGTGCCCCTTCCCTGAGAAAGGAGGTCCTTCCTCAGAGGAATTGGCCAAGGAGGTGCTGACGTGAGTATCAGTTCGGAGAACCAGGTCTTGATGGGCCAGTCTTGGAGGCAAACAGATCTATCTGTGCGTCCCCGAACTGGTCCCATATCAGCTGGACCGACTGGGGATGGAGTCGCCATTCACCAGAGACTGGACGGAGCCGAGACAGCTCGTCGGCTGCACAGTTCCGTTCTGCTGGAATATAAATAGCACGAAGGGACATCAGCTGCTTCTGACTCCATAAGAGGAGGTGGCGTGCGAGTTGCGACATCCGGCGAGAGCGTAGACCACCCTGGTGGTTGATGTACGCTACTGTCGCGGTATTGTCTGAACGAGCTAGTACGTGTTGTCCCCTGAGCAACGCATGGAAGCGGTGCAGGGCAAGGTGTACTGCCAGCAACTCGAGGCAATTGACATGCATGAGGCGCTGGGGTCCTGTCCAGGAGCCCGCGGCTGCATGCCCATTGCACATGGCGCCCCAACCCGTGGCAGAGGCATCTGTGGAGACTACAATATGCCTGGAAACTCGCTCTAGGGGAACACCGGCCCGTATAAAGCTGAGGTTCCTTCACGGGGTGAAGGTCTGATGGCAGGTCGGAGTCACTGGAACTCTGAGCGTATCGTGATGCCATGCCCACCTCGGGATTCGATCGCGAAGCCACAGATGAAGCAGTCTCATATGAAGCAGTCTGAGTGGCGTTGCTGCGGATGCCATATGCCCCAGGAGCCTCTGAAAAAGTTTCAGTGGGACCGCACTCTTGCCCTCGAACTGTCGAAGACAAGTCAGCAGTGAGTGTGCGCGCTCGCTCGTAAGCTGCGTGGACATGGCGACCGAGTCTATCGCCATACAGAGAAAAGAGATCCTCTGCACGGGGCAAAGTTTGCTCTTCTCCCAGTTGACCCGAAAGCCCAGATGGGCTAGGTGCTGGAGCACAAGGTCTCTGTGTTCGCAGACCTGATCTCGAGAGTGCGCTAGGATTAGCCAGTCGTCGAGATAATTCAGGACGCGAACCCCTTGTTTGCGAAGGGGAACAAGGGCCGCCTCGACAATCTTCGTAAAGACGCGAGGAGACAGAGCCAGCCCGAATGGGAGAACCGCGTACTGATATGCCACAGGTGTCCCCCTGGAGGGGCAGCGGGGCGGAGAGATCAGCACAGGCGAGGGTGGCATAGCGACCCTGCGCACGTGCGTCAAGCTTCCCATGGGCAGCTGTGCTGTCGAGGGGGGGGGGGGAGGCGGAGAAAGCTGACGAACGCTCACGGGAGGTCAAAGGAGCCTTCCATGACTTGGGCACTCGTGCCCATCAGAAGATGACAGATATCGACCGCAACCAGAAAAACACGGGAGACATCTTTAAAAAGACGCGCACCGTGCAGCTCTTTCAGGAGAGAAATCTCTACAATGCTGAGGCGACCAGGGAGAAAACACAGAGTCTGGCAGACCGCAGCACAGACAGGCAAAGAGGCAAAGTGAAGACTCGCTGGGTACCGCCGTCACACCAACACTGGAGAGTCGCTCATCTCGAACAGGTGAGTCACTTGTAAACTCAGATCTTGTGGCTTGTGGAGTGAAGAGATGCTCTTGGCTCCGAAGCGAAAACATACTGCGGTTGCGTTTGCTTCCTCCTTTTATACTCACGAGGTGAGGCGGAGTTATGCTATGCAAATTCCGCAGACCCATGGCATTTTCTTGCCATTGGCTCGTTTTTTAATACTCGAAGAGGATTGGCTTTATAGGCGAAACCCCCATTCTTCGTCATCCGACGTAACTCGGAGTGACTACGAAAGGGAACTAAGGACTTAAAATATTGAGACCCAGAAATCAAGGTAAATCTATCAGGGTTCTGTGACTTCTGTCTAGTTTATTTCTTGGTTTTGTGACAGAGATCTGACACTCCTTCAAGGCTTGGTTCCTGTTTCAGGGTTTGCGTTCTCGAGCCGCCAGGCACTGTTGTCGTGCGAGTGAGCGGCCGGATCGCGTTAAAGGAGTAGTTAACTTTTAAAAAAAACTTTTGCTGATAATTTACTCACCCCCATGTCATCCAAGATGTCCATGTCTTTCTTCAGTTGAAAAGAAATTAAGGTTTTTGATGAAAACATTCCAGCTCAAATGCTCGTCTTGCTCTGTTCTATGATGAGCGTTCGTGACTCTCCTGTTCAAACTCTTTCATCAAAATGAACAAATCTTTTTTCGAGTCATTTTGTGCTTATAAAACTTTTTTATTTTTATTTTTTTATTTTTTTTTTACGTTTTTTATTTATATTTGAAATGAGCGATCGTTTCGCTAGATAAGACCCTTATTCATCGTCTGGAATCGTTTAAAGCCCTTTGAAGCTGCACTGAAACTCTCATTTGGACCTTGAGCCGTTTGGTTCCCATTGAAGTCAATTATATGGAGAAAAATCCTGGAATGTTTTCATCAAAAACCTTAATTTCTTTTCAACTGAAGAAAGAAAGACATGGACATCTTGGATGACATGGGGGTGAGTAAATTATCAGGAAAAAAGTGAACTACTTTAAGGGTTTTCTGTTAGAAAGGTGTCGTGTTAGCATTAAGTTAATAACTAATGATCTTTGCAACGGAAGTGAATCAATCAAAACAAACTTTAGCTGGACAATAACTTTATTCTTGAGCTGCTGTAAAGCCAAAACAATCCCCGTTACTGTAATCGCTGCACCTATTATCACTATAAAACTGCTTTGAAACAATCTATATGGTTAAAAGCGCTGTATAAATGAAGGTGACGAGTGAATGGTTTTATTTTATTGTATTTTATTTGAGCTTTATTTGAATGAACAGAGATGTTTTTATTGGTTTTAGTTTAAGTAAACAATAATAACCCTTCTCCTGGATCAGCTGTGTTCAGAGAGAGTGTGTGTGCGTGTGTGTGTTTGTGACACACATAAAGTGTCTTAATGCTCTTAGATCCATCACAGATGCTGCCCTGAAATAGTCACCTGGTCAGCCCTGGTAAATACAGCAGGCTTACATGTGACATAGAAACATACTTCCTCGAATCACTGTCATTATACATCATACACTTTCAGAGAAAATGTACAAAAATAGTCCCTTTAGTGGCACAAAAACTCGTCTGTTTCCTTTTAATGCAGTGAAATAAACATTTAGGAATAATGCACCAGTTCCACCTCATGTGATCAAGGGAACAAAATATTGACTTCCTGGAGACTTTGTGCAATATACAGATCAATAGTAAGATAAAAATTCACTGCAACCAAGCCTGTGACGTTTTTACGTAATAAACTAAGGAAATGATGCAATAACATATTACTTCAATATCAAATCGCTCAGGCATTACAAAATGACTAAAACAACATTTGAGATTCAATCACATCATCTGCTAAGTCACGCAAGTTTCTTGTTGTACAACCAAGAATTTATTTAGATTTCGTAAGTTATGCACATTTTCTTATCATATTCAAAATACTGAGCGTACGCATTTTATATGCACAATTTAAGATTTTCAGCGCATCTTGGCATTTCCATCCAGCAATTTTTCAAATGTGATATCCAAAAACTAGCATTAAAATATGTGGATGGAAACATCTTTGTTCCTCGCAGCAGTATCTTACTATACCATAATTGTTTGGGGTTTTTTTCTGATCTCTTGGGATATTTCTATATGTGATGATTTTGCTAAGTGAAACAAAAACTCTATTATTTACCTAGCATGTTCTCATTGTTTATGTCAAGGGTTTGGGTTTGATCAAATAAGGCATACCCTTCAAAATGCTTTGACTCAAAATATCCTTGTTGGTAGAAATAGAGGTATTGAGGTTCTTAGTTCAAGACTGTGTATACTGTACACAGAACAGCCCGTGTGTTGTGTATATCATATTACTGACACTATGATATTGTGCACGTGCCATTTTGTCTCTCTCCAAATCAACACACAGCTGTAAACATCAGTATATTGCCATAATTATCAACTGCACATACAGTAAATCCAATTTGAATCCTTATAATGTCCTCTAAGGCCGTGTAGGTAGAGGGAAAGAACGAGAAATCTCCTTATTCTTTACATGATGTCTCTGTACTAACTTCCAGAGAAAATTCATGATTGACAGATTAGGAAAACCTATTTAGATCTTGATAAGGGTGGAAAAAGTTGCCGCATGAAAAGTGTTGCCCGGAGCCTTATGGCAGTGGGAAAAACTGACATAGGAACTTTCTTGCGCTTTAAATTTTATTGCGTTCACGAGAAAGTGATGTGGTTTGTGGTGTTCGGAGACAGTAATAAACAATGACCTCATGTTCTAGTTGACCTCTAATGGTTCTGTGTGGATTCTGGAAACAAGACGATGAATTACAAAAGGTCTGGGCTCATTTGCATCTGGAAAATGTATTCCTGACCACAGCGATGTAGTCTTCATGGATCATTGAGTTAAGGGAGCAGGGAAAAAGCCACATCAAGGATGTGAAACACAGAGGCTTATGGCTTTTTCCAGTAGTGATAGCATTTGTGAATACATTTAAAGTCCCTGTAATGGTAATTCAACAAAAAAATTCTAAAAACATAATAAATGTTACAAATGTATTGCTAAAACTTATTACAAAGACTGTGAACCGTGAATTACTGAAATACGGAGTTAGACCGTTAAACAGTTTTTCACCATTGCAATTTTACGGATTTTTTGGGCGGGGCTAAAACAGGGCTCGATGACGCACTGGAGCCCAAGAGCTCGTGGACACGCCCCAACTTGATGACGCACGTTTGCTGATCCATAGACAGGAGATGATCTCTCCCCTAACAATAGAGCACATTTGCATTCGCCGCTCAATCGCGAGTTACTGTCAGTACTATAGTTAACAGTCTACAGTTTGCTAGCTTGCTATGTCTTAGACAAGGAAATGCATAGGCTACTACCTGGATGCGATCATATACAAAACAGATTGGTGTCTTTATTTAAATTTCCGAAAACCGATCACATCAAGAAGAGGTGGATTCATTTTGTGTAGAGCCAACCTCGATGAAGAACTGAGGATCACCGCCAGCAACACCCGTCTCTGTAGTGATCATTTTACACAGGATCGTTTTATAAACTTTCCTCAGAGAAAACTGGCATTCACTGATAATCCGATGCTGCTGGTGAACGGGGCCGGAACGACTATCTTCCGCCTTAGCGTTCATCCTCCCTTTCCGAGAGCAGTTTTACCTAATATCACCATTGACAGCTTTCCTGTGAGTGGGCGTGGTTTCAGCGCAGCCAGCAGACACGCCCCCAGCGTTTGAGAACAGAGATCACTACTGATTTTTTCATGATTTTGATAGCTTATTTTATGTACTTGCCTGCTTTTTTATCATTCAAATTTGGCTGGGTGGCTAATATCACATTTTTCTGTGGTATGACAGACTCAAAACACCTACTTAATTTTGACTTTACAGGGACTTTAAGCACAATTCTGTATGAATTCACAAAATAATATGCATAGTTTTTATTATTAATTGATTGATTAGAGGTGATTGCCAGTAATTTTGGTCAGTGTTTGCAACAATAATACATCGATTACAGCAGATAACAAAAAGATAACAGTAGTCTGATATCCGGCTGTGAAAGGGATAGTTTGCTTTTTAATTAATTTTTGGTATGTTTGAGGCCCTGTTTACAAGAGAACGCTCGCGGGTGAAAACGTCGGATGACGTCGATGAAATCGGATGTGCCTTTCGTTTACACGGCAACAGCGTTTTTGGGGCTTAAAAACGCAAAAAAGTGAAACCACCCTCCAGAGTGGAAATCTTAAAAACGCTCCATCGCCGTGTTCCCGTGTAAAAGGGTAAAAACCGGTAAAAACGTAAAAGTCTGCTTGACAGTGACGGTTGTACGCAGGCGCGCGGACTTGGTGTTGTTGTGTGGCAGTGCTTCACATCGCCACCTAGCCGCATACTGTGCATATAGTGCATACTACATTGAATTTCACACACTTTTGCGTCACCATATGCACGCGGATTTCCCACCCAAAACGCTCGTCTAAACGCACAATAAAAAGTGATAACGCAACGCCACTTTTGCGTTTTCTCTTCAGAATCGTTTCCGTGTAAACATAGCCTTAGCTTACCTCAAGGGCATCCAAGATGTAGGTGTCTTTATTTACGTAGTAGTTTCAATTTTGATATTTTTAGGTCAAACCGTTCTTGTCTGTCAGTCATATAATGCAGGTCTATGGTCACCACCTCAAATAGCATGCACAGAGAAGTCCAAATAAAACATGATTTAATGACTCGTAAATGTAAGTGCACATTGATGGCCTAAGACACGAAACGAGCGATTTGTGTGAGAAAACTAACAGTATTTATATCGTTTTACCTCTTGTAACCACAGCCACGTCCAAGTGATCTGAGGGCACGGGCGCTTCGGTCTGTGCAAGCGCTGGAAGTGATCTCTCTCGCGCAGTTGCGGAAAACAATCAACGTTGTCTGTTGATACATTGAAATCGTCTTGCATTGCAATTTCCGGTATATTTAAATATGTTTAGATCTTTACAGTGAAGGGTAACACTTACGAAATCTCTGTGTAAACAATGAGTGACGTAAACACACGAGAGATCACTTCCGGCGCTTGCGCAGACCAAAGCGCCCGCACCCTCTGATCACTTGGACGTGGCTGTGGTTACAAGAGGTAAAAACAAAATAAATACTGTTCGTTTTCTCACACAAACCGCTCGTTTTGTGTCTTAGGTTGTGACTTATGTTTAATTTGGACTTCTCTGTGCATGATCTTTGAGGTGGTGACCATAGACCTGCATTAAATGACTGACAGACAAGAACGGTTTGACCTAAAAATATCAAAATTGAAACTACTATGGAAACAAAGACACTACATCTTGGATTCCCTTGAGGTAAGCTAAAACATACGAAAAATTAATTTCAAAGTGAACAATCCCTTTAAGATAAAATCATTTAATGTAATGCCAACTAATATGACAACAAGGGCCTATATTGTGAATACAGTATGAAATACTGCGCTTTTACGTCAGTCAAATCTATGTTAAGATGCTCCTGAACCTCAATGGATCTAATTTTCTTCTTAAATATTGTCTATTTCAAAAAGAAGAAGGAAAAAGTTGTTTGCGCAGTGCCCAGGTGCACAGGATATAGCCATGCTTAGTCTACTCCTTTGATTATGGGGAGTTTTAGGATTGATATATTTAGTGTCCACTGCTAATTTCTAACATCTGGCAGGATGACAACAAAGTCTGCAGAACAAAGATAAAAGACGGAAGGGAGCGTTTGTGCAAAAGGTGAGGAAACATCCATCTTCAGCAAGGTCTTGCAACATGTGGACTGAAAGCTGCTGTCATGAAAGCGAGGTTTTACTGGAACCGGATTGCTTTGGTTAGGAGAAAGGAGCAAAGTTACAAAGGCACAAAAACTCTCCTCCATATGACATCATCATCCGCACTGGCCCGATCTAAATACAAGTGTTAGGCTACTAATGAAATGCAAATGTAGCTGTATAACTGTTTTCCCCTAATATATCTTCCTCCTCTCTCTTCCCTCCTTTCACTTCCAAACACTGGGGTGCAATAAACCTGTCTCACGGACTGGAAGTACAACACCTATCCTCAGCCAACACACATACACTCATTACACTGTACTCCATAATATGATTTTTTTTTATGTTGACATCTATATGTGTGTGTATAGCTATGTATGTGTAAGTATATCTACATTATACTGTCATACTTATAAAATCTATTATATATTGTTACAGCACTATGATGTTTTTTGAACAAAAACTATCGTTTATTTTACCACACTGTCTTAAATTTATGCTTTTTCTATTTTTGCCAATCCTTGTGAGCTGCTAAAGACCTATTCTATTATTTATTTGCATTGTATACAGTTAACAGAGGGATTTAATCAAAATTACTTTAGCCAAATAATTTAAGAGAGAGTGAAAATATATAGTGCTATTTTAGTATTATTTAAACATTTTGAATTAGCTTTTACCATTATATTTCAAGTTTTAGTGTGTACTTTTGTTAGTCATACATCTAATATTCATATTTATAACACTTGCATTTTACTTTTATTTTCATTTCAATTAGCTACAAAAAATCTGTAGTAGTCTTACTTTATCAATAATAACTTTTCAAACTTTTCTATGCTCGCAGCAAGAAATTCAAACTTTCCTACAACTATAAACTTTTACAATTAGGAACAAAGTTCAGTTGGGATTTTGTAGTAAACCACAAAACCTGTTTTTTTTTTCCCCTTTCTTTCTTTTTCAGCTGTATATTTTTAGCATGTTGTTCATTTTAAGGGATTCTGTATCATTAGAATGTTTTAGTATAATATTTATTAATTTATTTACCAAATAAGTAAGTTCCTTTGTTTGAATGGGAAGCGGGAAGTCACTTCTAGTTCTTTATCCTCCATTATCATTCACTCACTCGCTCGCGGCCTCGCGCTTCTTCAAGCCGCTAACAAGACCAAACCGGTTCACTCCTTCGAAGGAAGCCGGTTTCAGCTAGTGCGTCACCTTGGAAACCACGTCACTATATATAGGGCTGAGAGGGAGCGCCGGCTTTACTCCGACAGTTTGCCAGTTGATCATCACCATAGCCGTTTGTGCGCGAGGAGAACAACGTTAATATTTTTCAACTGTCTGATCTAATGGGAACACTCTTTGTAAATGCGTTTTAAGGTGAGTTATATGCTATTATTGAGTGAAATTTAGTATAATTAACTTATAGCCGTTATGTTAGGATACGCTTTGAGTATGGTAAGTTACAGTCTTATTATAATCTAAGAAACTAGCCGCTAGTTACAACGCTAAAAGTGTTTTTCTGACTTTTAAAGAGCTTGATTTGTGTAGTTGTGGCGTATGTTATGACATAATGGCCTTCTGTGGTGTGTGAGACTGTGAGTCAACGTGGCCGGTGTGTCACGCTTTCTTGCGTAATTTTAACTTCGGCTTTTATAAATTTTATAACTAATATCTTTATTGTCGTAACCACACGCGCGAAGTAACTTACTTGTATATCTTGAGCAATTAAACCGTTAACCGTTATTCTCAAGATCAATGAATAAAGTCAGTCGGAAGTCTCACACGCTGCAAAGCCTACTAGCCTGAACGACTGCATTCTATTGGCTGAACTGAAATCGGAAGCCGCCTGGAGTTGATCAGTGATTGGCTGACTCGAATGCCTGTTATAGTTCGTGCAAACAGAGCCTTTCCTTATTGGGTAACTGGTGTAGTCGCGGTCTTCAAAGGGGAGGGACTAATTTTACTGTCTGTCTTTACGTAAATGCCCGGCGGCGTGTACAAAATGTGTGCGGTTTCCAGTTCCGCCGAGAAAAAATTTCCTAAACTTACACGATGTGGTCTGTCTCTCACGATAAACAACACACATGATTTCGTGTTGTAACTTTAATAAATGCAATGAAAGTTTCACACACAATGTGACTTACCAGAAACTTCGTATATATTGGACTGATTTATTACATTCTTTTTAGGCTTTTATGGACTGTAAAGAGTACGGCGTAATATTTTTTCTTGTCATTGTAATCAATTTCAGAATTCTTGCTTGAGAGAAGTACACACTGGCCCTGGCCTTGAGGCTTATCTGAAAGGATTCAATTTCACTGGTGAACCTCCCTGGCTGGCTGACGTCTGCTAGCATATTATAATTCCATCTCTTCCATTCATCTGGTAAGCCATTATAAGTGACTCAAAAAAAGAAGAAAGAAAGAAATGAATAGTTTGTAAGAAAATGAATATGTTTGTAATGTGTAGTGCTATAATGAAATCATAAAGTAGATATTGAGAGAAGTTGTGATGTGTTGCTTTATAGATATAAACTCGTTATTTTGAGAAAATGTCTGCCTTTTTTCCTCATAAATGGACTTTATATCTTGCAGTTGTTACTATGCAGATCTGAGAAAAAAATGAATGTTAATTGCCAAGCAAACAATCCTCATTTTCATTTCGTTTATTCTGATGTGCTAGAATAACTAAATACAACTCTATTAAAGTATATTATAAACATTTTTAAAATAAATAAAAATGACACCATAACAATTTAGACTTTAAAATGACAATGGAAAATTTACAAATAGAAACTATTGATAACTCTTGTGGTGTCTCATTCATATTAACATACTAGATTAGTGGAGACTAACTGCACAGTAGCTGTGATAGTCGTCCTGTTCAGAGTCACTGGAGCAAAGATAAGGTGCTTGTTTGAGGACACTGTGGCCGTTGAATTCAAGGAAAGACTATCTGTCAGATTAAAGTCTGTTATCTTAGAGGTCACATTTATAACACTCTTGTCTTTTCTTTTTTTTTTTTTTCCTTTTTTTTTTTTTTTACAGTTTCTTTTGCAATCAATTCTTGAACAAACATGATGACCACACTGACTGGATCAGACTCAGACTTCACCTTCCTGGAGGAGGGATTCTGTGCACGGGATATCGTGGAACAGAAGATCAATGAGTCGTCCTTATCGGTGAGTTAACCCCTCCTTTTATACCTGCATTCCTACCTGTCCGCCTTAGGCAAGGAATGCTGTTTTCAGCAAGTTTGAGATTTGGGCCTATTTGGCTTTTTTATATATATGAATTTTGTCTTTGCACTTGTCTGAACAAATTATATATGTAATTTGTTATATGTTATTTTGTTATATACATTATATATGTAATCCCCCCCAAATATCTTTTGCCTGATTTTATTCAACATTTTATTTCTGAAAACATGTTTTTTTTTCAGGTTGTTGACAGTGTTGTCTGATTTATGTAGTGATAAACTTTTAATATGTCAACATACTAAAACAAGAATTTTGAATCTGAATCTAATATTCTGATTTCTGTTCTGAAAATGTATGTATGCAAGTGGTGTTAATTCACTAATGCTAATATAATATTTCAGAAAACTTGTTTTCTGTGAAGTATGATGTCTTTTTTTTAACCTTATTCACCTGTCGTGTCTTGCTTTAATTGCTGTAAAAAATAATCAATGTTAATATAAAAATATGACTCCTTTTGTTTACGCACAATTTTTTTGTGATATGTGACGGTCACGTTTTCATGAGATTCGTGCTCTATAATTCATCTTGATATACTTCTGTTTGTTCCTGCATATACAGTCAAGAGTTCTGATCACATCTCTTCTCTTCCTTTAGGATGACAAAGATGCCTTCTACGTGGCTGACCTAGGTGACGTCCTGAAGAAGCACCTCCGTTGGTTGCGTGTTTTACCTCGAATCACTCCGTTCTACGCAGTGAAGTGCAACGACAGCAGGGCTGTTGTCTCGACACTGGCGTCCCTGGGAGCGGGATTCGACTGTGCGAGCAAGGTATGGAAGATTCTTCATTCAAGTCCCTTAAATTGTAACCGTGACTTCTCCACGTGTCTCAATAACCTCAGCAGCAAAACCTAAGTATGTTTAGCAGCTTTAATCCTGTATTGACCTGACTTTTAATCCTCTGCCAGACGGAGATCCAGCTCGTGCAGTCTGTGGGTGTGGACTCCAGCAGAATCATCTACGCTAACCCCTGCAAGCAGGTGTCTCAGATCAAATACGCCTCCGCTCACGGCGTGCAGATGATGACGTTTGACAGCGACGTGGAGCTCATGAAGGTCGCACGGTGCCATGATAGTGCCAAGTGAGTAACGTCGCAAGAAAACCATTTCTCACTTGCAGTACACAAAGTAATAGTGGCCGACCGATATGGATTTTAGAGAGCAAGGCGGCTAGTAACAAGCATAACAATTACAGCAATTATATTTTACAAAGAATTTACTTAACTATTTTAATAAATGTTTAGAAAAATGTTCAACTTGGGAAATTAACTGTTAAATTGACTAAGCCTGTGCTTGGGTGTTCTCAATCAAAATGAAAGTCTTTTATAATGTCGATAATGTAAAAAAACTCCCAAATATCAGTTGACCACTACAGACTAATAAAAGAAATGGAAGATTGTGAGCAAGGTTTTCATGACCATTAAACCCATACTCTCTGTCTGCAGACTGGTTCTCCGTATCGCCACTGATGACTCCAAGGCCGTGTGCAGGTTAAGTGTGAAGTTTGGTGCCACGTTAAAGAGCAGCCGTCTGCTGCTGGAGAGGGCGAAGGAGCTTGGGCTGGATGTGATCGGAGTCAGTTTCCATGTGGGCAGCGGATGCACTGATCCGGAGACATACCGGCAGGCCATTTCAGATGCACGCTGTGTTTTTGACATGGGGGTGAGTGGCCTTTTACTGTAGAAATTAAAAAAAAAAAACTAATTTCTACGAAAGTGTATAATTAATGTGAAAAATGCATTGTCCACCAGGCGGAGCTGGGATATAACATGACCCTGATTGATATTGGCGGAGGCTTTCCAGGCTCAGATGACACCAAACTGAAATTTGAAGAGGTATTGTTATTTGAATTTTTTTAAATCACCATCTTAACTTTCAAGATGTTTGAAAGTTCAAAGATGTTTAGATGATAAACTTTTTTTTTTTTTTTTTGGTTTGCAGATCGCTGCTGTGATTAACCCTGCACTGGATAAATATTTTCCTGCTGACTCCGGCGTGAGGATCATTTCTGAACCTGGACGCTTTTACGTGGCGTCTGCATACACGCTGGCGGTCAACATCATTGCCAAAAAGGTCATCATGAAGGAGCAATCAGCCTCTGACGGTAACAGCTAACATCCAAAACTGTTTGTTTCTAATATGCTCTTATTAATATTATTCAGCAATGTTATCGATTTAACTGCACTGACACTACTGGATAAGAAAATTTAAACAGAATTGAGCATTGTCTGTAATTAAACTGAATTGAATCAACATTGATCTGAATTATGACACTTGTCTTCTGTAGAGCTGCTTTTAGCTGAATTGATGACAGATGACTGATTTGGTTTAATTTTTTCCCCACTTCAGAAGAAGATGATGGGACCAATGACCGAACCTTGATGTACTACGTCAATGATGGCGTTTATGGTTCCTTCAACTGCATTCTGTACGACCATGCGCATGTTTCACCCACTCTGCACAAGGTGTGGAAATGAGTTTTAGCACATCAGATTTTTTTTTTAGTTCGATGATGGTTTTTATCCTCCAGAAACTAACCCATACTCTCTTGTAGAAACCCAAGCCTGATGAGCGCATGTACCCATGCAGTATTTGGGGACCCACCTGTGATGGGCTGGACCGCATTGTGGAGCAGTGCAGCCTGCCGGACATGCAGGTGGGCGACTGGCTGCTGTTTGAGAACATGGGTGCCTACACTGTAGCCGCATCCTCCACCTTCAATGGCTTCCAGAAACCCGACATTCATTACATCATGTCCCGAACAGCCTGGTAAGTTGAGTTTGGGAAAGCCATTTTCATGATATTCTTTAAGGTCTTTAGTTTGGACCAAACACCTTATTAAAATGCTCAGTAGTGTCTAAAATAACACTGAGTTTCTTAAATATTTAGTTTAAAATTATACATAATATTTTTTTTAATAACTAAAAATAATACCCCTATCCCAACAAAAAGTATGATTATTGTGTAACGCTTTACAATAAGGTTCATTAGTTAAAGGACAACTCCGGCGCAAAATGAACCTTTGGTCTAATTACACATTGTTACCTAGTCAACCGTTATCTGAGATTTTTTTTCATGATTGCCGAATGTAAATAGTTTTATCTCTAAAAACAGTTTAGCCTATAATGCTAGTATAACGCTAGTCTATAGGGCATAGAGTAATGACAAATAAAAATCGCTTTTTATTACCACTAACAAGGCTCAAAATAGCCCCACGCTAACACGGTAGCATAATAAGGGTCCCTACATTCAAACCGAAGCATTGAGAACTTTGTCAGTGTCCATACCGTTTAATAAGAAGATATTTTATACACACAGTCAACTTTGCGAATACAGGAAGAAGCCATCTTTGAAAAATAGTCTCTACCAGTCGATCTACGAACGCCGATCCAAGCGCGCTGGTGAGATGTGAATAAAGTGATAATGTGAGCGCGAACAGTAGGCTATGTGTACATATTGAAGAGAAGAAAATGGTTCGTGTTGGTGTTTCTTCCCGAAACAAACGGACCATATGAGATTCTGCACAGTTCAGCGCACTTGGATCGGCGTTCGTAGATCGACTAGTAGAGACTATTTTTCAAAGATGGCTTCTTCCTGTATTCGCGAAGTTGACTGTGTATAAAATATCTTTTTATTAAACTGTATGGACACTGACAAAGTTCTCAATGCTTCGGTTTGCATGTAGGGATCCTTATTGTGCTACCGTGTTAGCGTGGGGCTATTTTGAGCCTTGTTAGTGGTAATAACAAGCGATTTTTATTTGTCATTACTCTATGCCCTATAGACTAGCGTTATACTAGCATTATAGGCTAAACTGTTTTAATAGATAAAACTATTTAGATTCGGCAATCATGAAAAAAAATCTCAGATAACGGTTGAATAGGTAACAATGTGCAATTAGACCAAAGGTTCATTTTGCGCCGGAGTTGTCCTTTAACTACCTTAGTTAATGTGAACTAAGAATGAACAATACGTCTACAGCATTTATTAATCTTAGTTGATATAATATACTAATTTGAACATTTACTAATATATTCATAAAATCAAAGGTTAACATTACTTAATGCACCAAGAACTAACACAAACAACGAACAGCTGGATTTTTATTAATAGTTAATAAAAAGATCAATAAATATTGTAACAAATGCATTGCTCATTGTTAGTTCATATTAACTAATGTAAACTAATGCACCTTATTGTGGTGTTACAGATTATTGTACTAAAAGAATCGTTAATGGAAAAGGCTGTTTCTTTCATTGTAGGCAGTGCATGCTGCAGATCCGTGACCAGGGGATTCCACTTCCTGCTGAGGAGCAGAGCTCTGGAAACATGCCATCGCACTGCGGGCACGAGAGCACCCTGGACATGCCAGCCAAGCCAACCCCTACTCACGTGCTGTGACGCTCTCTGACCTCCACCGCTTGAGACAGCTCTCATTCAGACATGCATTTTACACCAGAGGTCCAGTTCCACATTTTTGCTTTTGAATTACAACATAAGTTTAATTAACTATTCTAAATGCAGCTCTTTTACCTCTTGTTTGTAAAAGTTGCAGACCTGAAAGACGCACCATTTTGTCTGACAGTCCTATGGCTGTTTCTTAATTTAGTTTTTTTTCTACTTTTATTTATGTATACATATTTTACATATATACTTGTAATTTGAGGCCAGATACAAGGGAGGTTTGAATGTGTTGGAAGGTCTATTCCTGAACTAATTCCCTCTCGTACACATGCTACTTTCCATGGAGGAGCGTTAAGAGCTTGTTGGGGGAACATTTCATGAAATGGCTGCTTTTCGATCTCGCCCTCCATACAGACACGCACAGATTTCCTCCTCAGTGACCATTTCTCTCTTTTTTTTTTTTTTTGCTTGATTAATAACTTAACATTACGATTATTGATCTGAAATATGTATTATTGATCTGAATTGTATGCCACTGATGCATTTGAAGCAGATATGAAAGAGATGGGATTGCATTCATATTGCTTTCCTATGGAAACTTTTTTTTTTTAAGTTTTGTATTTTTATATAAATAAAGGTAGCTGTAAAATGTTGATTTGTCTTGCTTTTCATTTACATGGCCAGTAGCCTTTCAGTATTTTACAACTGAATATGTACACAAAGATTCTGGGTTGCAGACAAACAAACAAACAAGGAGTAACTAATATATATATATATAAAATGGAGTGCAATGGGAAAAGCTTGTCAAATGAATAAGCTTCATGGCTGTTCATGATTTCTGATTATTTATGGTACATGTTTGCAAAAAATACGGAACTACACACTTAGGTTTTTTCAAATAGTTTTTTTCTGAAACAAGCCCCATTTCCTGAAGACAACCACATAGCATGCAAAATGCCACACTACTGGATCTTTTGCAAAAGCAACACTTCATCTAAGACTACAACTCTTCAAATAAATGTGTTATTGTCTAATAACTATGCATACATCAAATTATTTGCAAGAAATTTGCACAGATGTATAAAAACTACTCTTGTGTCTTGCTTGTGGAGTGTACAGGAGTGTGTCGCTTGTGCACAACTACACTACATACACAGTCCATATGCACAATTGATGAATTTTACAGTTATTGAACTGACTTGAGCTGAATAAGGACACCGTATTGCCTTGCCTAAGCTGCTTTACAGCAGAATTTGAATGTTATTACTGTGAAGCTGCTTTGAAACTATAGAAATAAAGGTGACTTGCTGCACATATTCAGTACATATTTACAAAATAAACGAATGCATGTGTGAAAAATGTAGTTGTTTCTAAAACAGAGTTTTGGCTTCTAAGTGAACAAATTAGGTACATTTAAACTATAAACAGAATTGCAAAGGGTGTAAAAAGATTATTTCTTTCTAAGAAAGTTCTGTACAACAGATAATGTGCTTGCAGTTCTTCAGATTTGGTCTGAAGATAAATGATTAGTTTCTCTGAGTGAGTCTCAAGTTCCATTTTTTGTTGTATAAGCAACTGGAAAGCACTGTAACATGACTGTAGCGCCGTCTACTGGTGATGTTCATATTTCTTACAGTTAAAGTCCCCGTGAAATCAAAATTGAACCTATTTACTTTGTTAGAGCATATTACTAGTCTTGTGGTGAACAATTAATCCGTGCAAGTAAAAATATATTTAAAAAATGTTTTACCTTAGTAATCTTTAATCAAAATCTGAAAAGTTACTTCCGGTCTGGAACGGTTTCTTTTTCTGATGACGTAGGTTTCACAACTTGGGTGGGGAAACGCTTAACCACTCCCCTCAAACCGTTAGTTTACTATGAGCGAAAGATGGAGAGGAGGAGCGCTAGAGTAAAACCCTGCCCTCTGTTCAATATTCCGTTTCACTTGGAAATACGTCACAGCACTGGAGAAAAATCTTTTGCAACTTCCGGTTCACGGGGACTTTAAAGGCAACAGGTTTAAGTTTGCTTCATTTTACTATTATTTTGAACGGACAATTTCAATTAAACAGATGACTGTCCAGTTGTCTTATAAATGGTTATTAATTTATCAACAATTTTAATGTGCCTCAAAATGACCATGTCAGTGGACACACACACACACACACACACACAAGAACTGCCACTGAGATACCTACATATAGTACTTCCTAGGGTTAGAGTTTGGTTTAGGGTTACTTTTAATTGTGCATAATTTACTGTTTAAGTACATGTAGTAATGTGTAACTACGTCACCTTAAAATTAAGTGTTGCCTAATATTTTAGTAAACGAATTACGTTTGATAACCCTCTACAATATATAATTGATTACTTAGTATATATTAAATGTACAATATTTAATTTTCAATATTTTTTTTGGCTTTGATCAGTTGTGTATTTTCCTTCACTCTGGAAAACACATTGTTTCAAAGCAGCTAATGTTCATGTTTTTAATACCTTAAGCCACATTTAGGTAATGGAAATTTTGTGAAATTTGTCATTGACATTGACCAACCTGCTCGTTTAACTGATTAGATGAGACTAGATGAAACTAAACACACATACACAAAGTTATCTAATTATGTTTACTTTAGTTTTTCATTTTAATTATATTTTTACTTTTTGTTTGGAACAGCGACATACATTTTTCTAATATTAGCCTATTAAATTTGGTATGGATCGATTGTATCATTTTGGGAGAGGCAACTACCGTAAGAAAGGGAAGGAGAAAAAAAAGAAAAAGGATAATAAACAAAAAAAAAAAGGTGACGCGTTCTTTAAATTTGCACAAGTTGTAAAAACCGCTTCCGGGAACATCATCCTCCTCACTGACGACAGTATTTCGCATTAACTCATGGAACAGTGAGTGAACAAACATGAGGTAAGAGCCAAAAGTAGCCTAAAAGGTATAAGAAAAGTTATACAAGACAAGAAATAAAGTAAACAATTCAATTCGCGAGGGCCGGTCTGATATTTATACATTGCAAGTTCTAGCAACACTATGCGGCGGCCTGTACACGTGCAATCGCTACGGCGATAGATTGAAGCGCGAGCCGCAAAAGCCTACAACTTTCCCCCAACATAGATAGCATAAATAATTTGCAAGCTGCTAAAATAAAGCATACAAAACATCATCTAAAATGATCTATAGGCTATATGATTATAATCAGAGCACGTGCATGTTTGTCAGTGATTTATATTAGGTTATTATAGCGTTTAAAGAGCACTGACCTACGCAAAGGAGATGCATTTGAAACACCTTGTAACTTTTGCCGTTTCTGCATCTGAGGCAAATGCATCGCGGACTCTTTGTCAGACTCCGTAGCCTACAGTTAAAATCCGATTCTGAAACGTTGTCAACCTCGGGCTGAGGTAAATTTATGTAGGCTACTAATTTTCACAAACTAAATTAGAATTACGAGTTTGCTTTTACAGGCGCGATTACATTCGGAAATAGACAAGCTTTGTTTACATAAATGCCCCAAGCAAAGATATCCCGTCAATTTAATAAACCTTTATAAACCCAGCCAGTATAATCACAATGAAAACATAATCAAAAATGAATTATTTAACATATAAAAACTGCAAAGCATCTGAATTGTAAACAAAATTATTTACGCACTAAATCCAGCATAAACTCCGGGACAATTTTCATATTTGAAATATCTCAAAACAGACGTCACATCCCAAACATCAATTGGCTGCCGACCGCGTTTTTGCTGGAAAAACCCAACTCAGGACGGGCCAATTACATCGTGTATAGAGTCAGTGGGCGGGCTTAACATTATGACGACAGAGTTGAGACGGTCAGTGCAAGCTCGGACATATTCACAGTTTTGCCAACTTAGCGACTTTGTGACTATATTTAGCGAGTATTCAGACCCCTCTAGCAACAAATTTTCAAAAAAGCAACTAGCAACAAATCTAACGACTTTTTCTGGTGTTATTAGAGACTTTTGGAGAAGACGTGAAAGCTCATATCGTTTTTCCTCATCTCAACGAGCAGCGAGTGCTGCCGTGGGTCCCACCCCGTCCCAAATCACTCACAGGTGGCCCAGTCCTCATGCCGCAGCCCCTCTCAGCTGTAGACAGACAGAGCAGGAGATGTTCTCCTCCACGCACAAACTGCAAAACAATTGCGCAAATAAGTCGCTATTTTTAGCGACTTTTCAGACCCCGACTTTTTGCTTTCTCCCTGCCGTCACTCACTCTACATCTACCCTGTTCAGTGAATGGCTGAGAGGAGCAGATCATCTGTTGAATGCATGGCCACTGACAGACGTGAATGAGCAGTGTTTTTCCACAGACTTATCACTTATCTGCTTTCTTTAAATAATAATGTTTTTTATTTAAACAATTTAGTTTCCTTTTTTTTCTTGTGCTTACAGTATTACTTTTTTGTCATTCACTAGACCTATATCAACTCGTTCTGTGTGACAAGAAATAGGAAATGAGAACAGCTTTATTTTACATTCGGCTATATTATATTATAATATATTAAATACAATATGCGAGTTGAGCACTAATTTATAGTGAAAACACATTAGGCAAGCGGAACGCAAGTACGACGCGATGACGTCATGAATATGCTAATTAATGTATGATGTCATCTAGCGACATTTAGCGACTTTTAGGGAAGGGAAGGCGTTAGCTACTTTCATTTGAAAATAGTTGGCAACACTGCATATTCGGTTTAAAGTCGTTCATCCTCGGATGCTGCGCCACTCGCGCTGTTACAAAAAAGCTGTGGCGAAAAGATCAACTTGGGCTCGTGTGGACACGTCGAGTATAAAGCCGCCTTACCACGGCACACGACATTCGCATACGATTGTCGCATTTCGCCCCTAGTCAGTGGTGGTGCCAGGGGGGATCTTCGGGCTTCTCAAGACCCTCCCAAAAAGGCTTTGACCCCCCATTTGACCCCCCCCCCCCCCCCCCCCCGCCCACCCACTCCTTCCTGATTAAAAAGAAATATATTTATTTATTTAAATTTATTTATTAATTTATAATTTATTCGAGATATTCGAGATTTAGCTTGAAGCTAAAAATGGATCGCTTTCTCATACCTCAAAAAAAATGAGAGCAGACGTAAATTATTGCAATAGGAGTGAAAATATACCCGTTGCAGTGATGGAGGGCGAGCCCTGCTTGATCCTAGAAACAGAGGACACTGAGGAATTGGTACCACTTTACAATAAGGTTCGTTAGTTCACATTAGTTAACTACATTAGTTAATATGAACTAATAATGAATAGCACATATACAGCATTTGTTAATCTTTGTTAATGTTATTTTCAACATTTACTAATACTTGATTAAAATCTTGTTAACATTAGTTAATGCACAGTGAACTAACATGAACAATGAACAGCCGTATTTTTATAAACTAACATTAACAAAGATGAACAAATGCAGTAACAAATGTATTGCTCATGGTTAGTGCATGTTAGTAAATACATTAACTAATGTTAACTAATGAACCTTATTGTAAAGTGTTACCGAGGAATTGGAGGATGAGGAGGTGCGAACGGAACAACTCGAGCGTTACAGCGGTCACGGATAGTGGGAATCCTGACGGCGGGGTGGATTTAACGGGGGATTTAAGCCACGGCCCAGCAGAGAAACCAAGACAGCCTCAACTAAAATCATACCCACGTCGTTCTTTTGGATCACAGGGGAAGCTAGCATCCAGGAGTTTTAGTTACTCGTGGTTCAAACAGTACCAGTGGCTTGAATAATCTGTGTCAAAAGACGCGGCTTTTTGTTTTGCCCGTCGTCATTTTTTTCACAGTGTGCATGGATCTGGTGGTCACAAAAGTGCTTTACCCAGGAAGGGTTTAAAAACTGGAGAAAAGGAGGAGAAAAACTAGCGCAACATAACGCCAGTGCTTCTCACAAAGTGGCAATGGAAGGATGGTGTGAATTTAAAGGTGGAATACCTAAGATTTTTGCATTAAAATATCCCAAAATCACAAGGCCAGAGTTATATATTTAGTTAATGATAACTTACAATATTCCAGATGTTTCAAACAATGTTTAAATCATGAGAAAATTGAGATTTTAACCAAGGAAACAGGGCGTGTGAGCAGGGGTGTGCTGGGAGTCGCCAGTAAATCGCGTCATATCCGCATTACCTCGGTTTCCGCTCGTACTGTGTGCAGTCCTGGACAAATGCGGAAGTTGTAGTTGTGCGTTAGCGTCTATCAAGCAACAAAAGTCAGCTTGTTTCGCGCATTTGTTTATGGAATGGAGCACAATTATTCTTTAGTGATTGCACCTGGTTCTGTCGACAAAGACAAATCTCATAAACGCAAACGTCAACGAATAGGTCAACCAAATCCCGTTACAACTCCAGGTATCGCACACCGGACGCGCACTTTCTCATCAGTGTATGGCCAGCAATATTGTTATGTTTAATGACATGAAAGGAAGATAATGTCTGTTCTATGTTATGATTGTACTGTACAATTAAATACAATCGTTGCTGAGTCTGCATTCTGAAAATTTTACCTCAGAGCATATGTTAACTGAATGAATTGAGAATCTCACCTGAAAAATCTAATAACATCAGTAATTGTCATTCAAGCAGCTGATTTCTGTAAATTAATGCAAAACTAAATGCATATTGCACCATAGGGTGAAGTCAGGATCCATTAGCAACGATTTGAGACAAAAATAATTAAAATTTTATATAAAACTATATATATATGGCGCTCTGTGTCACAGCAGGATTTTGAACACGGTCCTGAGCCTTTGCTGGGCGCCGCGGACAGACGCCGAATGGTGCCACCGGTATGTGTACACTTATAGATAATAATGTGTTTGAATTTTAAAGCTTCTTGTCCGGTGTGCGACCACCTTAACGTTAATTTTGTGAAACTGTAGCTGTGGTTGAATACTTACATGACATGAAAAGACTTGTCAAATGTACATTAAATAGATTTTTTTATTTTTATAAAGTTACCAAAAAGGAGGACCAGCCACATCAACTCCTTGGAAGAGACCTGGAATGCCCCTTCAAACCCTCTCCACCATAGCTTCGTCCAGTGACTCGTACAGTAACATCTGTGATAACTAATTTACTTTTAAACCTTACTTTTCTTGCAGTTATTTCAGTTTAATGAAAAACAAGCATGTCATTGAACGCAACATTTATAGAAATCGAACTTTACCTCATCCATGACAACTAATTTTCGATTCCCGTCTGACTGAAAACAACAGTTCCCATCATTCCGTGTTCCTCCACGTCGTCATCAAGCAAAGCCGTTGTTGTTGTTTTGAATGTAGCGACCTCTAGTGCATAAAATCCATATTGTAGCTTTAACTTGTGACCTCTGTGTGTTTCTTTACAAAAACTCACAATGGCGTTATTTTAGAAAATGTTTACTACAGTAAGCTACATGGTTTATGATTTCAAAGCACATAGCCTATTGACTCTATAGTCAGACAATGGTACATTATTGTGGCTACTACAGTTGTATAGCTGCTATGGTTAAACTAGTTATTAATGAAAACATAGTTCTGTGGCGTCAGATATAGCTCATGTCTCAGGTGATTAATATAAAAATGTTATTTACATGTTGCTTTCGACGTTATTTTAGCCTAAAATTAATTTATAAACATATGTGACTTAATTTACTTTGTCTTGGTAATACTGAATGAAATGTAAATGTCACATTGTAGATGCTTATAAAGATCACATTTTAAAGGGGGGGGGGGCTCTTATATAAGCTAATTATTAAAATACAGCAAACCCAACTCAAAATGGAATTAGCCTGTTAAAATTTAAGTTTCCGATTGATCATGACCATATAAGCTACTCAATCAAAGCACAATGTGTATTGATAACAAAAACAATTGATGGCATTATGAAAACTGCATTATAAATCATGTTTTACTTCTGCAGAAAATACAAAATCCATAGTTTTGTTATTTTTACTTTCTTTTCCCCCTTTACTTAAGCCTCGCTAAAGTAAATGAGTCATTGCCTGAGTGTACAGTCCGAACCTGCTTTTTGGGGGTGTTGTCGGAGTGTTGACAAGGCCATATGGGTGTTGATGGTGCCCCCTTAGTTTGTGCCCTACATAGACTGCATATTCTGCATGTGGGAAAAGTGGTACTGGAGTCGGTGTAGTAAAAGCTTTACATTAAGCTATGACTTAAATGAAAACAAATCGAACTTAGATGTAAATGGGCTTTGGTTACTTTGGAAGCTATTTCCCGCCATGAATAAAAAAATAGTAATTGTGAATTTTATCTCAAAAATCACACTTTTTCTCCCTGCTAAAAGAAAAACAACAGACAAAAGGCAGAATGGAAGAAATAAAATAGGAATTGAGTGAAAAACAGTCTGAAATGTGAGGAAAAATATACAATTATAATTACCCTTTTTATGTTCAGTAATACGCAGGTTCCACATAAGGGGGAAAAAACATAAAGATGCAGTCTGACACACATTCTTACTCCTGCCCTCCAACTGTTCTTATCCCTTGTCCTGATCCATCTATGACTCTCCTTCTTAACCTATTCTTGTCTGTTATTCAGGCGTTTCTCTCTCTGCTGCGTCTCTGTGTTGTTGTGCATCCACGCTTAACAAAAGCAATTCAAACACTGTTTTGTGTGTGTCCAAGTAATGTAAAGAACTTCGACACCTGACGTCTCCGACTGAGAGTGGGATCAACTATTTCTCAATATTTCACTGATGTGTTATCTAAAACTGTCACAGTGTCTGGTTGTATTCCCTTGTTTATCCACTAGATGTCATCATTCCCCACGGTGTCATTCACTATCTGAACTGTATTTCCCAGCATTCTGTCTGTCACTATCACTCATCAGTTCATTGCACTCAGCTGTTCCCTGTAATCATTGTTCCCAGCTATTCTGTGTTAGTCTTGTTAGATATGTGTATATATTCCCTGTCTGTGTTAGTATGTGTATGGAGTTGTTATTTGATGTCATCACACTTCTGGTTGGTCTATTGTCTGTTCATGGTTTGTTTCTTGTTTTGGACGGTTTTGATTACTTGGATTTGATTTGACTCCTGCCTGGAAGACTATGATTTGGATTACCCTTAATTAAATAAACGAACTGCTGCATTTGGATCTGTCTGTCCCTCGTGTGTTCGTGACAAAAGCTGCTTATCACGTGTCTCAAAATTTTAAGCATTTTTTCAGTACTTCTGAGCTCCTGTTGTTGCTGAAGTAGAGGCTTTAAACTACAGCCTTGAACATGAATTTCTGACATGCTGTGTTTAAGCATTTGTAATTGTGTGAAAACAATTTTAGCATTTCAGAAATGTGTTAATTGACAATTTTCATTCAATTACTAGGTTAAAGGATATGGTTTGATCACAAAAAATACACACTGTAGACAGTATTGAAACAGTGGTAATGTATATAAGGAAGGATGCCCCAAAATAACCAGTAAGTCTATGTTGTGATGTAGCAGTACATTGTCTAGAGTGTTCTTACATGTTAGTATGTATCCAATACTACATGTATAATGCAAAAAATTTACACTGTGGGTTCCAATTGTATGTTATAAAGGCCATTAAAAACAAGTTCGCATAATAATACAGTTCGCACGGTCTCCTCCCCGTCAGGGGAGTTCGCTTCCTACGGCCGGTGGCTATGCCCTGGTCATGAGAGCGGAAATTGCAACCCTGCTGGCGAAGGATGCAATCGAGACGGTCCCTCCAGCCGAGATGAGGTCAGGGGTTACAGCCCCTACTTCATTGTCCCCAAGAAGACCGGTGGGTTACGACCGATCCTGAATCTGCGCGCATTTTCGAATGCGTCCGGCCTCAGGATTGGTTTGCAGCGATAGACCTGAAGGACGCGTACTTTCATGCCTCAATTTTTCCTCGACACAGACCGTTTCTTCGGTCTGCTTTCGAAGGCCAGGCATATCAGTACACGGCTCTCCCATTCGGGTTAGCTCTGTCACCTCGCGTTTTCACGAAGATCGTCGAGGCAGCCCTTGTTCCCCTTCGCGAACACGGGGTTCGCATCCTGTACTATCTCGACGATTGGCTGATCCTAGCACACTCTCGAGAACAGGTTCGCGAACACAGAGACCTGGTGCTCCAGCACCTAGCCCGTCTGGGCCTTCGGGTCCACCGGGAGAAGAGCAAACTTTGCCCTGTGCAGAGGATTTCTTTTCTCGGTATGGAGATAGACTCGGTCGCCATGTCCGCGCAGCTCACGAACAAGCGCGCGCACTCACTGCTGACTTGTCTTCGACAGTTTGAGGGCAAGAGTGCGGTCCCACTGAAACTTTTTCAGAGGCTCCTGGGGCATATGGCATCCGCAGCCGCGGCAACGCCGCTCGGACTGCTTCATATGAGACGGCTTCAGCTGTGGCTTCACTATCGAGTCCCAAGGTGGGCATGGCATCGCGGCTCGCTCTGAGTTCCAGTGACTCCAGCGTGCCGCCAGACCTTCCTCCCGTGGTCGAACCTCAGCTTTTTTACGGGCCGGTGTCCCTCTGCTGCGATTTCCAGGCATATCGTTGTCTCCACGGATGCCTTTTCCACGGATGCCTTTACCACGGCCCAGCTGATTGGGACCAGTTCGGGGAGGCACAGATAGACCTGTTCGCCTCTTGGGACTCATCCCACTGCGCCTAGTTTTATTCCCTGTCCGAGGTCACGTCCGGCACAGACGCACTGGCGCACAGCTGGCCGCGGGGCCCACGCAAGTGTTCCCCCAGTGAGCCTTCTTGCACGGGTGTTGTGCAAGATCAAGGAGGACGAGGAGCAGGTCTTGTTGGTGCCCCTTACAGGCCCACCAAGACGTGGTTCTCCGAACTGATGCTCCTCGTGACAGCACCTCCTTGGCCTATTCCTCTGAGGTCTCACTCAGAGATGGGGCATCCTGTGGCACCCTCGTCCCGATCACTGGAGGCTACACGTGTGGCTCCGGGATGGGATGAGGCAGGGTTGAGTTCGCTGCCACCTGCGGTGGCGGCAGCCATCACTTCCGCTAGAGCGTCGTCCACTTGACACCTCTACGCGTTGAAGTGGACCTCTTCGTCAACTGGCTCTTCCCACGGGGAAGACCCCCGGAGATGTTGATCGGTGTCGTGCTTTCCTTCCTGCAAGAAGGGTTGGAGCGTAGGCTGTCGCCCTCCACCCTTAGGGTTTACGTCGCGACCATTGCCGTGGCTCATGAGCAGGGGAAGGCACGATCTGATCATCAGGTTCCTGAGGGGAGCGGGGAGGCTAAATCTGCCTCGCCCTCCCCTCGTTCCCTCCTGGGACCTCTCAGTAGTTCTAAGTGCTCTGCAGAGGCCTCCCCTTGAGCCCTTGCAATCGGTAGAGTTAAAGTTCTGTCCAGTGAAGACAGCACTCCTGGTTGCATTGGCCGCCACAGGAGGGTAGGGGACCGGCACTCATTCTCCGTTGATGAAGCGTGCCGGGAATTCGGGCCGGCTTACTCTCACGTGATCTTGAGACCCCGGCCTGGATATGTGCCCAAGGTTCCTACCACTCCCTTCCGGGACCAGTTGGTGAACCTGGATATGTGCCCAAGGTTCCTACCACTCCCTTCCGGGACCAGTTGGTGAACCTGCAAGCGCTGCCCCTGGAGGTAGCAGTCCCAGCCTTGGCACTGCTCTGTCCGGTACGTGCGCTCCGCGCCTACGTCGACAGAACGCGGTGTTCAGGACCTCAGACCAGCTCTTGTCTGTTATGGGGGGAGCCAGAAGGGAAGGGCTCTCTCAAAGCAGCGGCTGTCTCACTGGATAGTGGACGCCATCGCTTTGGCTTACCAACAGCAAGGTTGACCGTGCCCCCTTGGTGTGACGGCCCACTCCACTCGGAGTGTGGCTTCCTCTTGGGCTCTAGCGCATGGCGCCTCGCTAACAGACTTTGCAGAGCTGCAGGCTGGGCGACACCAAACACCTTCGCAAGATTCTATAATCTGCGAATAGAGCCGGTGTCCTCTCGCGTACTCGCTTCCGCCAGTACTGGACACGCTTGGGTGTCTTCGCTTGCTCGCCATTCCACTCCTCGGACTGGATAAGTGCGATATTTCCTCAGTAGTCTTCCGTTGAAGCCTTGAGTTCTCCAGCAGTTCTGATGCGGGCACCACTGCTTTTGCTCTGGATGCCGGCTAGGTGCCTCCGTGTGCACGGTTCCCTATGGTAACTGTCTCATGTGTATTATCCACTGTAAACCTCTCTGAGCATGTGTCTTCCCTTGGCAAGCCATCTGCCACTCCTGGAGTTAAGATTCTAGCCACCCGTAGGTTGGTGCTCCAGTGATCTCCATATGTAGTCCCTAACACGGCCATATGTGTATTCCTAAGTCCTCCCTACGGTAGGCATTTGGTAGCATGTCCCTCTCGGGATATGTTTCCCAGTGTACCTTGGTATTCCTGTGTCAAAGTAGGTAACTCCTGTGTAAGCTAAGTAGGAGTCCAGACTTTCGCAGGTCACTGGAAGACAGCCTGAAGATGGCGTGATGGCACAGACCCCCATTCTCCGTCATTCCGACGTAACTCGGAGTGACTACGAAAGGGAACGTCTCGGTTACGGATGTAACCCTCGTTCCCTGAGTAGGGAACGGAGACGTTACGTTTCCTTGCCACTTCTGCTGTACCGCTGGGTAGACGCCGAGTTCAGTCTTGGCTCCTCAGCGAAGACATACTGCGGTTGCGTTCACCTCCTCCTTTTATACCCACGGGGTGGGGCGGAGTGACGCTATGCAAATTCCGCAGCCCCAATGCATTTTCATGCCATTGGCTCGTTATTAAATACTCGAAGAGGATTGGCTTTCTATGCGAAACCCCCATTCTCCGTCATTCCGACGTAACGTCTCCGTTCCCTACTCAGGGAACGAGGGCTACATCCGTAACCGAGACATTTCCTATATGTAATTACATAATGAACTAATGAATAAAATACACACAACATGCATTCAACGCTTAATGTTTATATATCAGAGCAATTAAAATATGAAGGGGACATGGATTTCAAAACTTTTAACATGCATGATTTCCTTTAATCACGCTTTAATAATTCATAGTTCATAAAGACTTCACCTGAAGCCCTGAAGGTCCAGCTACTTCTTCCTCAACATGCTCTATGACACCTTCACAAGATGTCTGAGTTTCCTATATATAATTAAATAAACTTATGAATAAAATACACTTATATCATAGTATGCATTCACATCATGTTTATATTTCAAAGCAATTTATATATGAAGGGGACATGGTTTTGTGGATGAACAAATCCATTATTATTATCATCCATTTTTACAGTATTCTATTAATACTAAAATTGTATCTTCATATCAAATTCTATGGGCTATATGCACGCATAAGTTCCGCATTTGACGCAAGGAATTTCATTTTCGGTTGTGGAGATTAAAGCGGAGGAAAACCGAAGAAAACGGGATTATGGCAGAGTCTTGAAAATTTACTGTCCTCCCGTCTTTGAAACGAAAGATGTAATTTTAGATGTAATTCTATATATAGTTATATTTATTTAATATAATTTTAAAAAGACGCATAAACACAACGAGGGGTGTCTGTTTTATCTGTTTTTGTGACTAACGTTTCTTTAGTATAACCATGGAGTATAAAATTCAATATAAATTCTCGGTATTGCATTGGACTCTACGATCGGCGGAAGTTATCGAGCATCCTTACACCTTCACCGTCCCATCCCGGTCATAAAACTTGCATATTGTTATCCTAGGTTTACTGCTTCTATTGTTCTCAATTGTAAGTCGCTTTGGATAAAAAGTGTCTGCTAAATGAATAAATGTAAATCTGTTCTGGTTTGATGCTGTCTTTCCTGCATTTTTTAGTCTATCCTATGGCTAGCAAGTTTAACCCTCCTATCAGATATTGTTATTTGGATATTTTCAATAAAAAATAATGATTCATTATATTTGAATAACCAACAGTGTTAACTTTTGCCTTTTTAACATTGCCAACATGTTTTTCCAGCACATGTGTCTAGCAAGTAGGCTACACTCACAAATACATTACATAAACAGAATGTAGAAACGAAAAATGTCTCAGATGATCCACTGTTTATGACTGCAAGATTCTAAGGTAAGGTAGGCTAAATGGCTAATTAAAATTCAGTGACTTACTAATGTAGAATTCTATCATGATAGCGCGACTCAAGGGCGTAGGTTTGGTCTCATCTTTGGTGGGGACACACCCCCACCCCCCACTATCTAAACTTTCCAAACAGATGCCTACGTCTGTCATTTACAGATACAAACTATTGGCCTACATCCTTAAGGTCCACTTTGTCAAGGGCCTATTGATGTACATGACATACAGTTACATTATTAAGGCGCTGCTGAGACATGGTAGATCGTAACCAAGTTTTCAGTCTCGTCAGTGCACTGAAGCTTCGTTCAGCTTCAGCTGAGGCCACAGGGACAACCAACAACAACCTAACAAGCTTCTCAACCTCATCAAATAAGCCTCTCACCTCATTTGGCATTGCTTTCAGAATGCATGCAGCTTCATCACTTGATGTGATTGTATGCTTTGAAAGAAACATTGGTAGCTGAACCTTCAAAATATCCCTGTTTATTTCTGGATACTGTACAATCACATCATCCATCTGCCCAGTGAGGAGAACATTCTCGATCTGTTTCAGTTTCTGTAAGTCTGGCTGGTTAAACCGTTCCTTGAACTGAGTGCCCAAACTGTCCAACACCTTCAAAAATTCTATTCTATAGTATTCCTCTGGTGTTTTTGGCTTATGCTGACTAGCCCCGCCAGTGAATCTTTTGGGGGGATTTCTTTGATGAGGGATTTGAATAGGTTCAATTCCCATGGAGTCTACCATTGACACTGCCTTCTCAAACACTTCTGCAAACTTTTCCTCACTCCTTTTTTCTTGAAGAGTTGAACTAACATAGTCAACAGCAGCTTGCATGCCTTTAACTGTTTGGGACTGTTTTTGCAAAGATTTGGTTAAGCACTCAAGCTCTCCCAACACCTCTCATGCTATCAGCAGTGCAAGAACAGTTACCCTTCTGGAAGCGATCTAGGAGACCATTGGCTCTAGTGCCATTTGGAGAACCAACAGAGGCCATTTCCTCCAAACTACACAACACAGCCTCATACAGGCTAAGAACTGCATCAACAGCTTGACCACGCACTGTCCACCTAGTTGGACACAGAGATTTAACTGTTTTGGTAGGCCCCTCAGATGTTAGATGGCTAGCAAATTCCCCTTTGAATTTCCCTGATTGGTTGCTCAGTTCCAAGCTCATGGACCCACTGCAATGTGTCACGTAGTAAGGTAGAGGCACTGCAAGCACTCTGATTCACACAATGTGCACCAAAATGCACATACAAAGCCAATGGCTATTCTCTCTTCAACACTGCCTGTGCGCCTGAGAATTTCCCTGACATATTGGCTGCTCCATCGTAAGTCTGACCTCGCAAGCCAGAGATTGGAATATTCAATCTCAGGAGCACATCAATAGCTAGCTTAGCCATCTGCTCACCAGTTGTCCCTAGCACCTCATACAATCCCACAAATACTTCCTGAGGCACAAGGTCTTGATCCACATATCTGAGACATATGGAAACCTGCTCTTTCCCCTGTATATTAGAGTATTGTTACCAGATATTGTTATTTGGATATTATAAATCAAAATAATGATTCATTATATTTGAATAACCAACAGTGTTAACTTTTGCCTTTTTAACATTGCCAACATGTTTTTTTTCCAGCACATGTGTCTAGCAAGTAGGCTACACTCACAAATACATTACATAAACGAAAAATGTCTCAGATGATCCACTGTTTATGACTGCAAGATTCTAAGGTAAGGTAGGCTAAATGGCTAATTAACATTCAGTGACTTACTAACGTAGCATTCTATCATATTTAGCCATATTGCCACTACTTGCACTGTCCTTTACTGGCCAATCCCACCGCTGGCACCATTTGTAAGGGCGTGGCCAAGAACAGGGAGGACAGGTCGTGAACAGATAAGAATATTTATTTCTTCTTAAGAATAATTACACACAGGGGCAGATCCAATGAAAGTAATTTCCAAAATAAAGTCCATACAAAAATCAAAGACTTAAGATGGAAGTCAACTGAAACAAACAAAAATTAAACCGGCCTCAAAATAAATAAATAAATAAATATCCCCGGTAAGCAAAAAAACAAACAAAACCACTTAGGTCAGCAGGCCATGACGTTACTATGGCTGGGCAAAAATCTGACTACCATTCACACATTCCCTCTGATAAATATACCCCTTAGCCTCTACCAAACAAAAAGAAAAGGTAAGTATCAAAATAAAACTTTCCTCACATCACACATCTTCTTCCGCTCATCCGGGGCCGGGTCGCGGGGGCAGCAGTCTAAGCAGAGATGCCCAGACTTCCCTCTCCCTAGACACTTCCTCCAGCTCTTCTGGGGGGATGCCGAGGCGTTCCCAGGCCAGCCGGGAGACATAGTCTCTCCAGCGTGTCCTAGGTCTTCCCCGGGGCCTCCGCCCAGTGGGACGTGCCCGGAACACCTCCCCAGGAAGGCGTCCAGGAGGCATCTGGAACAGATGCCCGAGCCACCTCAGCTGACCCCTCTCGATGTGGAGGAGCAGCGGTTCTACTCTGAGCTCCTCCCGAGTGACCGAGCTTCTCACCCTATCTCTAAGGGATCGCCCAGCCACCCTGCGGAGAAAGCTCATTTCAGCCGCCTGTATCGGGGATCTTGTCCTTTCGGTCATGACCCAAAGCTCATGACCATAGGTGAGAGTAGGAACGTAGATTGACCGGTAAATCGAGAGCTTTGCCTTACGGCTCAGCTCCTTCTTCACCACAACAGACCGGTACATCGACCGCATTACTGCTGAAGCTGCACCGATCCGTCTGTCAATCTCCCGTTCCATCCTTCCCTCACTCGTGAACAAAACCCCAAGATACTTAAACTCCTCCACTTGAGGAAGGATCTCTCCACCAACCTGAAGTGGGCAAGCCACCCTTTTTCCGGCTGAGGACCATGGCCTCGGATTTGGAGGTGCTGATTCTCATCCCAGCCGCTTCACACTCGGCTGCAAACCGTCCCAGTGCATGCTGAAGGTCTTGGTATGAAGGGGCCAACACGACAACATCATCCGCAAAGAGCAGAGACGAAATCGAGTAGTCCCCAAACCTGACACCCTCCGGCCCCTGGCTGCGCCTAGAAATTCTGTTCATAAAAATTATGAACAGAACCGGCGACAAAGGGCAGCCCTGCCGGAGTCCAACATGCACCGGGAAGAAGTCTGACTTACTACCGGCAATGCGAACCAAGCTCCTGCTTCGGTCATACAGGGACCGGACAGCCCTTAGCAAAGGACCCCAGACCCCGTATTCCCGGAGCAAATTCCACAAAACACATGTGGACTGGTTGGGCAAACTCCCATGAACCCTCCAGCACCCTGTAGAGAGTATAGAGCTGGTCCAGTGTTCCACGGCCCGGACGAAAACCGCACTATTCCTCCTGAATCCGAGGTTCCACTATCGGCCGTATTCTCCTCTCCAGTACCCTGGCATAGACTTTCCCAGGGAGGCTGAGAAGTGTGATCCCCCTATAGTTGGCACACACCCTCCGGTCCCCCTTCTTAAAAAGAGGAACCACCACCCCGGTCTGCCATCCCAGAGGCACTGTCCCCGACCGCCACGCGATGTTGCAGAGGCGTGTCAACCAAGACAGCCCCACAACATCCAGAGACTTGAGGTATTCGGGGCAGATCTCATCCACCCCCGGTGCCTTGCCACCGAGGAGTTTCTTGACTACCTCGGTGACCTCAGCTAGGGTGATGTACGAGTCCACCCCCAAGCCCTCAGCCTCTGCTTCCTCAATGGACTTTCTTACATATCTTTTCATTTCTTACATATAAGAAATTGAGAAACTTTCCTCAATTAACAACAAATATTTAACTAAAAATATACACTATCATAACAAACATAATTTAATCAACTACTTGAAGCACAATACAAAACTACTTCAAACAAAATAGAAATTAAACTGGATGAAATTATAAAAAGTGTCTTTTAATCAAAAACACGCCTGTCACGAACAGTTACAGTGGCGTAGATCGTAGAGCGTGAAGTTCTTGAAAGAGCAATTGATGCGCTCGGGTTTGAGCCTGGCTTTTGCCGAACATATGAGATGTAAAAAGTATAAACTAACATGGTCTCTAGCGTTATATTTTGCCAATGAACTAAAATCGAAACCATTATATGGCTTTTTGCCTTCATAAAACAGCACAACACTTTAAGAATAGGCATTCTGTGTGCACTTTGCTCACGCTATGGTTATGTGTGATCTTTCCCAACCGAGCTATCAATCAAACCCTGATTCGGCAGAGCACTCCACCTGATGAAACACTTAGAAGCTTCATTTAGCCGTAGTCACGTGACGTGGGTGTTTTGAATCACGCTTCGGATCAGTGTTTCGAATCATCTGCGCTCCGGTATCTCGCAAGGCTTCGGAACGTCTGTTTCGCGCCAGCCATCCCTAAATATAAGTAGCCCTAGTGTGCCCCCTTCCATACATTCAAACTTTAATAAACTGTTCAACTCATAACCTTGTCCTGTGTTTATTAATAATGTAACAAACCATACTAAATTAAACTTCAAAATAAACAATTTAAATCATGATAGAATTAATGTGAGGTGAGCAACGCACCTGTCACATAGCGCGACTGATCCAGATCGCCTATCTTCGTGTTCACTCGTCACCGGCACAGAGAATCCACTTCAGTCGTCGCCAGCTATGTCACCATTCACCATCATTCTACAAGTCACCATTCTCAGCATCATCTGGTTACAGTTGTTCCACCATCACTCTGCTTTTAATAAAGTCAAGTCAAGTATATTTATATAGCGCTTTTCACAATATAGATTGTGTTGGTGACAGTAGTATGGAGAATCAATGAATTATGAATGATTTACTGACATTGTGAGAATCACATGTAATAATATAATCAATAAAAAAGTTACTGTTGTCTGATTAGAGTATTTTAAAATGTAATATAATCTAATTACAAGTACTTGATCTTGTACTTGAGTTTCATTTTTTGCTTGTGGTTAACCATATGCCATTTTATTTTAATTATGTTTATTTCACTCTTTTTATCATAGATTATCATAGTTTAAAACATTTAATAATTATTATTTTGTTAAATCTGGAAAAAGAATGTATAATATTCAACAATATTATTGATATGATTGCACTGAAACTTGGATGGGAACTGTTTTCTGCAGATAGATGAAATAAACTAATTTAATAATTGATGATTCATTGACTTAACTGTCTTCAGCTGAAAAATGGCAGTTTTCTTTTACAGCTGATGTACAGCTGAAAGGAACTGTTTGCATCATCAAATCGTTTTTACTAAAGCTGCTTTGATCTGTTTTGATTAAAACGTTTCATAAATAAAGGCGAGGACTTGAATGTTGCGCAACAATTTACAACGTGTTCTACTGCAAGTTGGATGTATATCAAGTGTGAAGTGAAATGTAGAAAACACAAGGTTAATTCCAAATTAAGGAAGTAATGTCAAACTTAACCTTGTGTGTGTGTGTGTGTGTGTGTGTGTGTGTGTGTGTGTGTGTGTGTGTGTGTGTGTGTGTGTGTGTGTGCGTGCGTGCGTGCGTGCGTGCGTGTGTGTGTGTGTGTAAAAATTAATGGCCACCATCTCCACCCCTAATGATGATGTTTAGTTTTAGAGCCCTATAAAAGGACCTCTTCTGCCTTGTCAGAGAGAAAACGTGTTGCTGGTGAATTCTCAGGATTTATAAGACTACACAAGAACAGTGAGTATATAATTTAAAGCTTTATTTATCTGATGTCTTGTCAGCAATAACAATTAAAAGTCATTATAATTGTAATGTGACAGCAGCTGATTAAATTAATCCATGCTGCCACCTTTTTAAATAAGATAACAATGATCTGCGCACTTACAAATGTGCATAAATACAAGATCAGTATGAGTATGAAAAAAAAAAACAGGATTATTTCACATTTCCACACATAAACATCTGTGCCATTCAAATATGTTTAAGTGGCAATAGCTGTATTATGGCCATTTAATATTATTTACAATAATATTATTATTTAAAAGTCACCGTAATTATTGTTAGAAGAAATGTAAAACTATTTCATATCATGTTTCTATTTTAATGACAGCAATTAAAAGATTAAATTGTTTAGCAACTTTTAAGGTGAAACACTTATATTTAACGTTGCTTTTAAAAAAAAAACTAATTCAGCCCGTTATTTCACGTTTAGTGTAGGTTGTATTCACTTGTCAATTCACATTTTTTTTCAATAATTAATGATTTGCTATTTTGATTTACTGACTTTTTTATAGATGAGTTCATCCAAACTTCAGGAAAGGTATGTAATCCTGCTCAGATTCCTATGATTGAAGCAGTGCGTGTGCGTATCATTACATATACTGCTACATTACTTACACAATTAGTCTATGACAAAATTAACAATTATGAGAATAACTGTTCGAAATGAACATTATACTAAATTGTATTCAAATCAAGAATATGAAATCCAACATAACAGTGTGTGATGATGATGTTCATGGTCTGTAACAGTGAGGTGAGAATTGAACACTCTCTGCATAAAAATGAGGAGGAGTTTAGAGTCAGCAGGAGAAACACTGTTCAACAAGGCCTGCAGAACCTTGGGATACACTGCAGTGTGGTAAAATATATTATACTTCATATATCTGCCTGGCTGTCTTCTTAATCTACTAAATGGTTTTGTAGCTGCTTAACATCAAATGTTTGAGAAACGAAACTGTGTGTGTTTCAGGATGAAGTGCCAAACATTGCATTATTGGGATCTGGAGGAGGAGAAAGAGCCATGGTGGGTTTGCTGGGATCCCTGGTTCAACTCCAGAAAACTCCCAGTCTTCTGGACTGTGTCCTTTATCTGAGCGGAGTCTCTGGATCCACCTGGTACAAACCCTGAGAAACAACAAACAAAGAGACACACAGATGTATTGAATGTCATAAATGACAGCAGATTGTTGTTCCTCTGAAGGTGCATGGCCTCCTTATATCAGGAGCCAGACTGGTCCACCAAACTAGAGGCGGTGAAAGACAAGATCATCCAGAGACTCAGCGGTCCTGCAGTCTGCTGGGGAGATGCATTTGCCAAACTGGAGAAATATTACAATGAGAAAGACATCTTCAGCATGACTGACTTCTGGGCAGCGATGGTCGTCACCACATATGTGAAAGAGGTCTGTGATTATTCATAACACAGCTTCCATGACGTATTTATGAGGTCAACACGTTTTACGTGTTGGATATTTTTTAATAGATTGTAATAGAAGTGTTTAAAAATATTGTAACGTTGTTTAGATCACAGTACTACAAATCTAGCTGCCATCCTCTGGTATAGGATCTATAATCTAATTTTGCATTTTAAGATTATACATTTTAGATTTCACACTTATAAGTCGCTAAACAAATAAGTAAATGAAGCCTAAAAGAACCCTGAGAATGAAATTGTGGTGAAATTTACACCCACATGGGTAACACATTACTTGAAGGGGTGTGCATAAGACTGACATGACTTCATAAACCATGACATATGTCTTGAATATGAAGTAGGGTTTATGCATGTTTATGACAACTGTCATTAAGTGTCTTTCGCTCAGTTATGACATTTTGAATGCAAATATGACAATGTTTAAGATGTATTTGTTATGACATCTTGTCATAAACCATAATCCCAGACAGCAAACTGACATTGAATCAACGTGGAAACGATGTCTCTCATGACATTGAAACAACGTTGATTTGCTCATCGAATTAACGTTGAACCAACGTCAGACGCGGCATTCTTCAAAGCTAAATGAAATCGAAAATTGGTTTGCTTTCATAACGTTGAAACAACGCGTTGATTTCAAGTTGATTTTCCGTTAGTTTTGAAAGAATGACGCATCTGACGTTGGTTCAACGTTAATTCGATGAGCAAAACAATGTCAGATCAACGTTGTTTCGATGTCATATTTCCACGTTGATTCAATGTCAGTTTGCTATCTGGGATATCATAACCTGTCAGTGTCTTTGTCATGACAACTTTACATAAAATTGAGTTAAACTGTCATGTGGTTGGCTTTGACATTGGCTGTCATGAGGCATTATAACTCAGTCATGAATATTTTTCGTGACCTCAACTACAGTGGTACACATTTTTGTCATTAAAATGTGATAATGGCTTCATGACAGCCAATGTCAAAACCAACCACCTGACAGTTTAATGTAATGTTAACAAATAAAGCTAGGTGGTTTCCTAAGTTTGATAATTAATCTGCTATGTCATGTTTATGAGAGGTTGTGTTGTTTTAGTAATCTCAAGTTGTCATTACCAAGACACTGACAGGTTATGATGTATTGGTTTATGTCAAGGTGTCATAACAAAGATATCTCAAACAATGTCATATTTGCATTAAAAATGTCATAACTGAGTGAATGACACTTAATGACAGTTGTCACAAACATGCATAAAACCTCCTTCATTTTCATAACATATGTCATAATTATGAAGGTGTCATGTTAGTCTTATGCACACCCCTTCAAGTAAAGTGTTACCCAAATGGGTTCTCTCTTTGTAAAGTCCATTTACAATTGTGGTTCTGTGAGAGATGTGATGACCTCAAGAAACCCCAGTATGTTTCAAGTGTCTCAAAGCCTTTTCTTCATGATGAGGTCACTGGAGGAACTGTTGACAGTCTTCAGAATTTTTGCAGGAACATATGGACATTTTATAAGTTCCTCAGAGATGTTCCTCTTCAGAGGGTTCCATCAGTGTGGCGATCTGAGGAACCCCAAATGATGTTTCCCCTTTTTACAGTGAAAGCCTTTACTATGCATATGTTTCTTAATAATTTTCTAGTTGTATATGTCTCTCCACTACAATAACGTTCTCTATAGATCGATGAACAACCATTAACAAAGTATTGGAACCAGGAGAGTAAAGACCCGTTTCCCATCTACACAGTGATCGACAAGCAAAGCAAACAGATAAAGGAAGGAGGTTTGTGTCTTTGTCTAAAAGAAAGACTGCGAGTTAATGTCAGCAGTTAAATGGACGTGTTTCTGTCTGCAGACCCCTGGTTTGAGATCACTCCACATGAAGCAGGTTTTTCCCTTATTGGAGCATTTGTGGGAACCTCCAGCTTTGGCAGTCAGTTTGATAAAGGCTCCATGATCAAGAAGCAGCCTGAAATTGACATGCTGTACCTGCAAGGTAACAAACTAATAGATCGATACTGTGATCAGGTCTGTAGTAGATGCTCATCTCCAAGTGAAAACAATAACATTATGAGTCGAAATGTTAAATTGTTTAGGAATCAATTTCAACAGCACATTGAGTATTTAGAGAGGATTTTTCTCCAACATATTATTAGGGGGGGAAATGAAAACATTTGCTAATTTAGTATTTGCTCAAAATTGAACATTTCAATACAGGATCATATTGCCTCTCTAATAAGGAAAACTAGCATCCTACCTATAGTGCAAGAAGCCACCTAGGGTAAACTTATCCCTATTAAGCATGCCGTACAAGCCCTCAAAAGTTTAATCCAAAGCGTCTCGATCGCCCCCCCCAGTGGCCGGTCCCAGTATAGGTCATAAACCCCGCCTCCCCATGTTATTCAACAGGACATGAGACCAACTAAACAATTCAATTACACTTCACATATCCTTTTCCCAAATATAGTTTCTGTCATTTAATTTAGTTTCTATCACGTTGATGTAATTTCAAGTGTTTGTTTTTAAAATTTGTTTATTTGATGCTGTAAAAATGGTGCTCTGACATCATGATTGACAGCTGTGATTGACAGGTTCTCTTTGCGAAGTAATCACTGAAGCACCAGCGGACTTTTTTTTAATAATGTTGATTATGTGGTTAGTAGTTGTATTTACCTTATTTTAACGAGGTATTGCAATCAGCAGACACCATTGGAGAGGAACGGAGCAGACAGAGGCCATTTAAGAAAAGTGCGGAGCGTGTGCTTGCGTTTGATTCAGCGAGAATGAGGGCGGGGCCTTGATTTCGCAGCTTTACTTCCTGCTCACGACTGCGCATGTCTGGTCCCGAAAACGCAAGTGCGCAGACTCAAGTCCCAAGATGTCAGCGCCATATCGAGAGACTGGCGGCTTCAGTTCTCTCCGATGGAAAAGAGCGAAGGGGCGTCGTCCATCTTTTATTACAGTCTATGATCCCTATCATCTGCTTTTTGTCGAATATCTAAAATACATGTGATACTTTTAATGATTTTTTTTTCTGTAATTAATGTAAAATACTAAATCAAACATTCCATGTAAATATATTGTATTAAACCTAGGCTAGTGTTGTAAAATTGTCACAGCTAGAGTAATTCACTCTACAAAAGCAAGCGGCACCACAGAGCTAGCAAAAATAATCTTTATTTGATACAATTCAGGCAGTTACCAAACATTTCAGAGTGGTTCTGGCTCTTGAATTACCAAACACGTATGCAAATCAGCCGGGGCGAATAACACCACAAGAGATCATGCTCCACAGAAAACACCGTAATAAATATAGCAACGCTATAGCACACACACATCAATCCCGTAGGACACTGCACACGTTCAAAATGCACGTAAACTTCAAACTTAAGGCGCCCTCCGACTACTACACAAAGATTTAGTTAATCATAACCCTCCCACCCCGTCATGAAATGGTTACACTACCAGCTTTAAAGCAAATCACACACACACTCTCTCACACACACACACACACACACACATAATAATACTTCTAAAATTCAACACTTAACTCTCCCAGGATGTAAGACCCTCCCCCGGGGTCTAGGTTTTGGCGCTGGTTGGCAAGGGGGAAAAGCAGACGCCAGTCCAGCACTCAGAAGGCCTCCGAACTATAGCGGGAACGGAGCACCCCTTGCTGAGAAGCCGCGCTGCCCACGCACTCCTATACCCGGCCTTATCTGTATCGGTTAACCCGCTAAACTATCTTCACCGCCGGCAGCCCTAATTAGCATGCGAACGGCACCCACCCCCCAACCTTGAGTGCAGTAGGCATTTGCAAGAACAGCCGCTTCTCAGACTCGCTCCTTCACTGTGCTCACCTTTTTTTAAACCCTCGGATGACATTGAAATTCACAATAATTACTGCTTCCTGGACCTTCCCATTCATCAGTGATCAGGTGAAAACACTCACTAAACTCAACCCACTCCACCACTCCACCCACGCCAGTCATAACAATCCATTCATCCACCGGCACGTCATTACAGTATATATTGTGACAAAATTGTTAGAGTCAAATAATGTCAGACCAATAGAGTGCCGAAGTTATGACGTCATTTTGTAGGCCAAAACGCGGAAGTGAGTTAGCATTTTATTTTATTTATACATTTTGGATGAACTTGTAAAGATTATCCTGATAGACAAAATGTGTAAGGGTCACAACACTTTGTTGAACACTGATCTTATTATTTTGTTTTCTTGCGATTTTCCAAAAGTCTATGGGGAAAATGCAGAGCTTTTTGATGGCGGGAACCCATGCGCCGCTAGCTTCCGAGTTGTCCTACAAAGTGACGTCTTCACTTCGGCACTCTATTAAATAGCTAACAGATTAGCCTCTTAAAGGGGTCATATAATGGTGCATGCACTTTTACAAGTTGATTGTACTGCAATGTGTGTTGTCAGTGCCTGTACACAACCATCATTTAACTTAATCCAGTGGTTTTGTTTTAATCTCCTTATTTGTTTTCCCCTGCCTCAAATTGAGCCACACGGTCGCACGCCCCTCCCGCGGTTGTTGATTGACAGCAGTGTTTCAACACAGACCCGCCCTGAGCAAGCGAGCTGTCATCATAGTCCGTCATTGTTGATACACTGGAGCAGAATGGCGTCTAAGCGATTGTGTTGTTCTGTTCTTGGGTGCAATAACAAACACAGAAATCATTCTGATGTTCCTAAATTTGAACCGATGAAGACGCAGTGGCTGAGTTTTGTTTACGAAGGGAATATTCCCCACTATCAATGTCAATACTTTCTTGTTTGCGTGAATCGTTTCTCACCAGACTGCTTTATAAACGAGGATCAGTATAAAGCTGGTTTTGCTAAGAAGCTGCTCCTGAAAAAATAATCGGTACCAACTATTTATGTTCCCTCTGCACCTAAAGTTTTATTAATCTTTATATTAATCTTTGCAAATCGCAGGAAAAAGTTTTTCATGACCATTAGTTGTAACGTCAATCTCTCAATGAACTAAGGTATACATCAGTAAACATAGCGTTCGTATCTCACTACTCTACTCTGCCAGTGCATACAAAGATAGATCAAAGTAACATTACGTTAACCAACCATTCAGAAACGTCCTCAAGCCTTAATTGTCGAACTTCTTTGTGGCGTCATCTTGTTCCGGTGAACAGTTACTCCAGTTCAAACTGATACGGTTGCACAGATGTGTCCTCAGAAACTCGTGCTGTCATTCTCTCTCCAAAACCTTCAACTGTTGTCAAGGCAACATTCCACATCCGTTCACGCCCGCAGAACAGAGGGCAGGGTTTATTATTTAAAGGCATAATGCACTGAAACGGCTTGCTGAAAACAAGAGCTGATTTTGACCAGGTAAAATGGTGTTTTCTTAAAATACTAATGAGAATTTTTAATAAAAGTATATAACAAAGTTTTCATTTAGACCCTAAACATTCATATGAACTTGTACAAAAATGGCAGACCCCTTTAAACCAAATAATATGTGTTACCTGTTGTGGGGTGGCACCAGGTTTCGAAGAGGTGCTCATTTCCAAAATAGGATTAAGAGTCTAAAATATGGACATAAAGCAGAGGTGGTGTCCTTTCCAAATTTGGGAATTTGTTTCAGCACACACAAGGGAAAAAATAGGGCAACAAATGAAGAGGGTAATACGAGATAACTGGTGAGGCAAATGAACTAATGAAAAGGGTACAAGGGGGTAAAGAAATGGCAAACAAAAAAGCACATGGTAAACATAACAAAGCACACAAACAGAAAAGACCGAACCGGGGTAACACGAGTAGGCCCACTAATAGGAGCTGTCGAAGTCATGGAAAGCTCCCCTGACCTCCCGTGAACGTTCGTCAGCTTTCTCCACCTTTTCTCCCCTCGATGGGGCAGCTGCCCATGGGTACACTGGGATTCCCCCGGTTGAGCGCTCTGTTGCGATGCAACTGTGTCCTCAAAGCCCATCCTCTCGCGGTAATTCTAAGCACCCATCCAAGGCCTGTAGATTCTCGTCTACTTTGGTGGCGAGGTCTCACAGAGCTGCAGGACAGGCAGCCGCCGCTCTGCATGTGATGAGCAACTTACAGGCCCAGCTGCTCAGAGATATGAACGAGGGCAGGACTGACCCAGGGCTGACCTCTCCGAGCGACGAAAGTGGCCTCACGGTCCCTGGGTCAGGTGATGGCCACTAACGTGGTTTAGGAGCGTCACCTTTGGCTGAACCTAGCCGATATACGGGACGTCCACCCGACCCCCAGGCCGGCCTCTTCGGCAGTGTGGTTGAGGACTTTGCCCAGCAGTTCTCAATCACTCAGAAGCAGTCTGAGGCTATCAAACATATTCTGCCCTGATGGCCAGCTGCTGCCTCCACCAAGCCGTCGGTACAGATGCCTCTGCCTGCTCACCGCTAAGGGCGTCCTCCTACCGCGGAACGCTGGTCCTTCCCTGGTCTCCTCTGTCAGGATGCGGAGCATGACCTGGGCCAGTCACTCTGCTTCGCTGACAAGGGGTTCACATCCTGAACTATCTCGACGACTGGCTAATCTTAGCTCACTCTCAGGATCAGGTTTGGAGAAGAGCAAACTTTGCTTCGTGCAGAGGATCTCTTTTCTCGGTATGGAGATAGACTCGGTCGCCATGTCCGAGCAGCTTATGAGCGAGCGCACATTCACTGCTGACTTGTCTTCGACAGTTCGACGGCAAGAGTGCGGTCCCACTGAAACTTTTTTAGAGGCTCCTGGGGCATATGGCATCCGCAGCTGCGGCAATGCCACTTGGACTGCTTCATATGAGACCGCTTCAGCTGTGGCTTCGCGATCGAGTCCCGAGGTGGGCATGGCATCGCGGCATGCTCAGAGTTCCAGTAACTCTGACCTGCCATCAGACCTTAACCCCATGGAGAAACCTCAGCTTTCTACGGGCCAGAGTTCCCCTAGAACGAGTTTCCAGGCATGTTGTTGTCTCTACAGATGCCTCTGTCACGGGCTGGGGCGCCATGTGCAATGGACATGCCACCGCGGGCCCCTGAACAGGACCCCAGCGCCTTATGCATTTCAATTGCCTCGAGTTTCTGGCAGTATGCCTTGCCCCGCACCACTTCCATGCGTTGCTCCAGGGTCAACACGCACTAGTCCGTTCAGATAATACCGCGACAGTAGCGTGCATTAATCGACAAGGTGGTCTACGCTCTCGCCGTATGTCGCAACTCACACGCCACCTCCTCTTATGGAGTCAGAAGCACCTGAGGACCCTTCGTGCTATTTACATTCCAGGAGATCGGAACCTTGCAGTCGACGAGCTGTCACGGCTCCGGCCCATCTCTAGCGAATGGCGACTCCATCCCCAGTCGGTCCAGCTGATTTGGGACCAGTTCAGGGATGCACAGTTAGATCTGTTTGCCTCCCACGACTCATCCCATTGCGCCCTGTATTACTCCCTGACCGAGGGCAAGCTCGGCACGGAGGCAACTGGCGCACAGCTGGCCGCCATACCTATGCAAGTATGCATTTCCCCCAGTGAGCCTTCTCGCACAGACTCTGTGCAAGATCAAAGAGGACAAGGAGCAAGTCATTCTGGTTGTGCTGTACTGGCCCACCTGGACCTGGTTCTCCGAACTGATACTCCTCGTGACAGCACCTCCTTGGCCAATTCCTCTGAGGAAGGACCTCCTTTCTCAGAGACGGGGCACCCTATGGCACCCTCGTCCCGATCTTTGGAGAATCCACGTGTGGCTCCTGGACGGGAGCCTGTGGCTCCATCACTTCCGCTAGGGCGTCGTCTACTAGACACGTCTATGCGTTGAACTGGAAGTCATGCTTTCCTTCCTGCAAGACGGGTTGGAGTGAAGGCTGTCTCTCTCCAGCCTGAAGGTGTATGTGGCCGCCTTTGCCGCATATCATGAAGCAGTTGAAGGTAAGTCGCTGGGAAAGCACGACCTGATCGTCAGGTTCCTGAGAGGCACGAGGAGACTGAATTCTCCTCGCCCTCCTCTCGTACCCTCTTGGACCTCTTAGTGGTCTTAAATGCCCTGCAGATGCCTCCCTTTGAGCCTCTGCAATCAGTTGAGATTAAATTCCTGTAAATGCCGACAGGAATTTAAGACACCTGGTTGCACTGGCCTCCATGAAGAGGGTGGGGGACCTGCAGGCATTCTCCGTTGTCGAAGCGTGTCTGGAGTTCGGGTTTGGGTTTGGCCTGGATATGTGCCCAAGGTTCCTGCTACTCTCTTCCGGGACCAGGTAGTGAACCTGCAAGCGCTGCCCCTGGAGGAGGCAGACCCAGCCTTGGCACTGCTCTGTCCAGTACGTGCCCTCCATGCTTACGTAGACAGAACGCAGTGTTTCAGGACCTCAGACCAGCTCTTTGTCTGATATGGTGGGAGGCAGAAGGGAAGGGCTCTCTCAAAGCAGAGGTGGTCTCACTGGATAGTGGACGCCATTGCTTTGGCTTACCAACAGCAAGGTCGACCGTGCCCCCTTGTTGTGACAGCGCACTCCACTTGAAATGTGGCTTCCTCTTCGGTTCTAGCGCATGGCGCCTCGCTGGCAGACATCTGCAGAGCTGCAGGCTGGGCGATACCTAACACATTCGCCAGATTATACAATCTCCGATTGGAGCCTGTGTCCTCTCATGTACTTGCTCATCCGGCCAGTACTGGACACACTCAGGTGTCTTCGCTTGCTCGCCATTCCACTCCGCGGACTGGATAAGTGCGATATTTTCTCTGTTGTCTGAGCCCTGAGTTCCTCCAGCACTGTTGATGCTGGTGCCAGTGTCTATTGCCTGTGCGTCAGCTAGGTGCCTCCGTGTGCATGGTTCCTTTTAGTAACCCCCACATGTGTATTTTCCACTGTAAGCCTCCTTGAGCATGTATCTTCCTTTGGCAAGCCACCTTGCCACCCCTGGAGTTAAATTTCTAGCCACCCTACGGGTTGGTGACTCCAGTGTTCCTCCATATGAAGTCCATTTGGGCTATATGTGTATTCTTAAGTCCTCCCTACGGGTAAGCATACTGCGGCATATTTCCTCTGAGATATGCTCCCCAGTGTACCTTGGTATTCCTGTGCTAAGTAGGACTCCTCGTCCGTGCCAATATCACGACGGGTTCAGACTTCGCAGGGCACTGGAAGACAGCTGTGAAGGTGGCGTGATTACTTGGGGGACCCCCATTCTCCGTCATCCGATGTAACTCAGAGTGACTACGAAAGGGAACGTCTCGGTCACGTATGTAACCCTCGTTCCCTGAGTAGGGAACGGAGACGTTACGTCTCCCTTCCACTTCTGCTGTACCGCTGGGGAGATGCCTGAGTTCAGTCTCGGCTCCTCAGCAAAGACATAGCTGCGTTTGCATTCTCCTTATATACCCACGCAGTGGGACGGAGATACATGATGCAAATTCTGCAGACCTATGGAATTTCTTTGCCATTGCCTCGTTTTTTAATACTCGAAGATGATTGGTTTTCTAAGCAAAACCCCCATTCTCCTTCATCATCCAACATAACGTCTCTGTATGTATGGTTACATACGTAACCGAGACGTTCCTTTGTTCAGTTTCCATGGTTACTAGTTCATTATTAGTTCATTGGTTTTAGCTGTGTGTCATTTATTAACTTGTTTCAGTTTGTTATTTAAGACTCACCCCTTGCCTTCACCCTTGCCGTCCAGTCTCTGTTATGTTTAGATGTGTTTGCACTGCCTGTTTGCTTGCGTTTGAGTAAGAATTAAACTTAATTAGTGTTTTGTGAGAACCTGAGTCTTCTGTTTTCAGCTTCTCTGCATACATGGTTACAGATAGGCCTATCCAATGACAAAATAAATAATAATAATACAAAATTATCCTTTAACCTCAATACTCTTCTGATGAAATAAATGTCACAAATGTTCAGATGAAAAGTCACAAGCATAATTATACACTGAATATTTAGAAATGAGATTTCTTATTCCACCCACCTTACCTAATCTGACCAAAGCAAAAGTTATATACTGTATATACATATTTTATATTAAAAAATTATAGGCTTTTGTTCTATTTATTTTAATCTTCCTATTTGTTACGTTGATATTGTGTGTTTTCTGCAGGTCTGTGCGGCAGCGCTTTAGCTGATGGAGACGAGAATGTGAATTTCATCTGGCAGTTGATAAAAGGTGCTGCTGCATTTGTCTTGAAGAATCAGTTCTGCCTAAAACTGACAGTCAAATCATTGTAATATGAACTCTGTTTTGTATTTTTTGTTTTTCAGATTTCATAAATAATTCTAAATCCCCTGATAGAACGGAGAAAGGTAAAACATTTCTTGTTCCATGTATTTATTGATAGGTAATGGTAAAATATTTAATAAAACATTCAGTGTTTTCATGTTTGTTTACTGTTTTCTTCAGAAGATCCAGACTCTCACATAGGTTTCCAGGTGCTCTTGGACCTTGTGAACATGATTCTCTATGTTTTGAATGGCAAAGATCCTTCGGCTCTTGAGGACTCCATCAGAACAACAGTGAACAGTAAAACTTCTTAAAGCTAGAACTTATATATAAGGGTTACATTTTCTGAGGAGACACAAACAAACAAACAAAGGTCATTTAACATTTCCACTTTTATTGCCCAAAAAATGTATTTAATATTGGTGCCAATGAAATAAAAATGGGGGACAGACGTAGAATATGTTCAGTGGGTTATACTGTCAGATCACGTCTAATATCCAGTGCATGTTTTTTTGAGTTTTTGTCCTCTTGTTTTGTTGGCTGAAAGATTGACACAAAGTGCACAACAGAAACCGATTGACTGGACAGTGTGTCCCTCACAGCAAGGTGTGATGATCTGCAGCTGAGTGCCCACTTGAGCCTCTGGGGGGGACTCCTTCCTAGTTTATTGTTTCATTCATGTTTTACCCTGGACTGATTATGGTTTATTTGTTGCACCTGTTGTAGATTGAGCGTCCCTGGTTTAAGCCTGAGTTTTCCCTTTGTTCGGGGCTAAGTATTGTAAGTGTCTGGCTGCTTCAAGCATTTCCCTGGTTTCTTGTTTCCGAGTGTTTTATAGTTTCATGGTTCCTGGACTCCCTGCCTGTATCTGGTCTTCCCGTTAGCCTTATTCCTGCATTGTATTATTGCTGATCTGGACTGCTTACCTGGTTTTGACCCCTGCATGTTTCCCTGTACCTGTCTCTGGATTCTCCTCTTAAAGCCTGCGTTTGGATCACCTATGTCCATGTTCCTTGTGCAGTTTCATGACAGAATACTGAGCCACCACTGATTCAGTGGCTGAGAGGAACACGGACCTCGTAAAGGATCCCACAGCACAGATCGTAAGCCTCCGCCAAGGAAAACGTCCTCTCAAGGTTTTTGTGATGGATTTTTTGAAGCTCTCTCGTCAGTCCTACTTGGATGATTTTTGTTTAATGTTATTCTTTCGGGGAGGACTGTCTGAACCGCTCGGCTCTGCTATACCGTTTCCGAGGACGGTTCCTGGACTCTTTCCCAATATATTGATCTGACCCTTTCCATGAGCAGTTCGCTTTTTACTGTGGATTTTTTGGAACTTTTTCTTCACAGAGGACCCGACGATTTGCCATTTTACAAGGTACCCACTGAATCCACGCATCTAGAGTCTCCCGGTGAACCAGCGCTTCACACGTGCTCCGCCGAGTTTGCGCTACATGAAAGCCCAGTTGAACCAGCGCTACGTAAAGGCTCCTCCGAAACCACGCAACATGTGAATCCCATCGTTCTAACACTTCACGTGAGCTCTGTTGCATTCCTGCCTCAAGAGTTTCTACTGAGTCTGAGCGCATGCCAGCCGAGTCAAGTGAGTCAAGTGCCGAATCAAGTGAGTCAAGTGCGTCCAGGTCCGAATCAAGCCTAGTGAGTGAATCATCCAGTCAATTGAGTGAATCATCCAGTCAAGTGAGTGAATCATCCGGTCAAGTGAGTGAATCAAGTCAAGTGAGACGCCGCAGGAGGAGAAGGAGGACTTGTTCGGTTCGCCAGGCTCTGTTGAGCGTACCTAGATGCCTCGCCCTGCCGGCCCCGCCTCTGCACCTCACACAGCCAGCCCCGCCTCTGCGCCTCGCCTTACCTGTGCCTCTCATGCTTCGGGAGCCTTTTCCAGTGGCGGTTTCCAGCCCGGAAGCTTTAGCTTTAAATTTTCCCAAGAACTTTTTTTTTTTGTGGGGGGGGGGGCAGTAGGTACCCTAAGAGGGCCATAGAGGTGGCATCTACGTGGACCTTTGCACTTCCACCGACACCTGAGAGGGTCATGGAGGTGGCGTCCACATGGACCTTTGCACGACCACCTTCACCTGAGCTTTCCATGTCACTGATCCTCTCCAACCCTGTGCTCCCTACGTCTTGGTCCCCTGTTAAGTGTACTCTGCCCTGGTCCTGTGTTATGTGTGCTCCATCCAGTTCCACTGTCACTTATGCTCCAGCCTGTCTTCCTGCCAAGCATGCTCTGCCCTGGCTACTTGCAGAGCATGCTTCCCCGTGGTCTCGTGCCGCGCTCTTGTCTCCAGGCCTCCTGCCTCTCCATGGGCCTGGCCCTCCATCCCATCCCCTGTCGACCTCCCTCCGGAGCTCTTAGGAGCGTCTGGAAGCAGCTCCTTAGAAGGGGGGTTATGTGACGATCTGCGGCTGAAGTAATAATAATAATAATTCATTGCATTTATATAGCGCCTTTTTGGACACTGAAAGCGCTTCACATAGAGGGGGGAGTCTCCTCAACCACCACCAATGTGCAGCATCCACCTGGATGATGCAACGGCAGCCATATTGAGCCAGAACGCCCACCACACACCAGCTTACGTGTGGAGAGGAGACAGTGATGAAGCCAATCAGTGTATGGGGATGATTAGGAGGCCATGATAGACAGAGGCCACTGGGCAAATTTGGCCAGGATGCCGGGGTTACACCCCTACTCTTTCGAAAGACATCCTGGGATTTTTTTTTTGTGACCACAGAGAGTCAGGACCTCGGTTTAACATCACATCCAAAGGACGGTGCTCTTTTGACAGTATAGTGTCCCCATCACTATACTGGGGCATTAGGACCCACACAGACCACAGGGTGAGCAACCCCTGCTGGCCTCACTAACACCTCTTCCAGCAGCAACCTGGTTTTCTCAGAAGGTCTCCCATCCAGGTACTAGCCAGGCTCAGCCCTGCTTAGCTTCAGTGGGCAACCAGTCTTGGGTACAGGGTGATATGGCTGCTAAATAAGTTTCCGCTTGAGCCTCTGGGGGGGACTCCTTCCTAGTTTATTGTTTCATTCATGTTTTGCCCTGGACTGATTATGGTTTATTTGTTGCGTCTGTTGTAGATTGAGCGTCTCTGAATTAAGCCTGAGTTTTCCCTTTGTTCAGGGCTCAGTACTGTAAGTGTCTGACTGCTTCGAGCGTTTTCCTGGCTTCTTGTTTCTGAGTGTTTTATAGTTTCACGGTTCCTGGACTCCCTGCCTGTATCTGGTCTTCCCGTTTGCCTTATCCCTGCATTGCATTATTGCTGATCTGGACTGCTTAGCTGGTTTTGACCCTTGCATGTTTCCCTGTACCTGTCTCTGGATTCTCCTCTTAATAAAGCTTGTGTTTGGATCACCTCTACCCATGTTCCATGTGCAGTTTTATGACCCAAGGTCATGTCAAATTAAATATGTAATCTACTGTAGATAAGCCACAACAGGATCCTTTACACTTATTTAAGAAGAATACATTTCTTCAAAAACAAAACTATTAATTATATATTATTACCCGACAGATATTAATGGCTTTTCAGCAAAATTTTAAATTAAAATAGTATGAAAAACAAACAATTAAGCAGCGAAAATTGAAATGGCAATATGCAAAAATTTCTCCCCTGTGTCTGAGGTTTTACTTTGTACAATAAATTAAAATCTGGATTGATTCAAACCCCATGCACATAGTTGGTCAGAACTGTGTTAAGACTCCAGAATCTCTTTGAGTGAGTTTACCGATGATAAGTCCAATGCAAATGTTTGGTTTTTATATGCACACACAGTTTTTCATTAGTAAGCTCAGAATGCTGCCAACAAACATGAGATGAAGGTGACTAATCTGGAAAAATAGAATTATATGTTGTCAGATAAGAATAACTCAGTTTTGTTGTCCTCTTTTTACAGACCTCGCTGGAGACAAAAGTCAGCTAATTTTTCAACAGGGGAAACTGGATCTCGCTGATAAAGAAGCTGCAAACCTGTACATGAAGAATTTCACCATGGATGTATGCCACAATTTGAGTGTTCGGTTCAATTTCCGTAGGTGGAACTGATACATACAATATATACTTCACTTTTGATTTTCAAGCCAGATTAATAAATGAACCACTTTACCCAAAAAAACATTTTCATCTTTTAAATAGCCGTAACTCAGCTTCCAGTTTAAGCCAGTGTGATTTAATGGCTAAAGCCTTAACTTTCTCATACGTGGACCATAGAGTGGTAATTCTAGGTAATTTATCTCGAGAACTACTAAACACATTTGTAGTGAAGAGAAAAAACTTGCATTTGTTCTCTTTTATTGAACATTTTTAGTTTATAGAGTGAGGGCTACTTATTAGTTTCATTGCATCAGCATAAGTTTAGTTTATTAGTTTATAATGACGTGGACAGTCCCTTTTGATAAAAAGAGCAGCTTTAGCCTCTACGGCTAATTTCCAGCTGTAGTACCCAGCCAGTTGTCAAAAGACATACATCAATAAAATACATTACAATTATATTTACAGCAGGACTTCTCAAGAGGGGACAGACATACTAAACATGTAACACACAATTCAAACAAATAGACAAGCAGACACAGATTGCAAAGGCATAACAACAATTCATGCAATTAAACAATACAACACAAACAATATTCAGGACACATTGAAGCGCATACTGGACATAACATTGAGGCTGGCAGCAGAAACTACGATCATGTCATATCAAATACACAACACATCTGTCAAATTAATATGTGCAGCAGTATTTGTCAGACAGATGTATAGTAAAGGTGGAATATATGTATATCTTTGATTGTAGTGGGCGGTGAATTCCAGTTTTGTATCGCTTTAACAGAAAATGATAGTTGACCAAATGTGCTTTTCCTAAATGGGATTAGAAGATCACCTTGTGTGGTTCTTCTGGTAATTTGACTGCTATTATAGCGTTGGTGTCACAGTGTCTGGTTGTGTTTCCCTTGATTGTCACTAGAGGTCCTCTTCCTCACAGTGTCTTTCACATTTGACTTCATTTCCCAGCATTCTGTCTGTCACTCTTCAGTTCATTGCACTCAGCCGTTTGCCATCACCTTGTTAGATTGTGTGTATAAATACCCTGTCTGTTTTAGTGTTGGTTATGGAGTCCTTGGTTTGTGTCACCACACTTCTGATGTCTGTTCTGGCCGGTTCTTGTTTTTGTTTTGTTCTCGGATTGATTATTTGGATTTTGACCCCCTACCTGGATGACTATGAGTTTGGATTGCACTTTTATTAAAACTACCGCTCTTGGATTTTCTGTCTTCTGTGTGTGTTTCGTGACAGTTGGATTATGAATGAAAAAGGAGCAGTAGTTAGCCTGGATGCCAGCCCGAACCCCGCCCACAACGTTTTTTGGTCGGGAAGTTTGGTCTGGACTCGATCCATTGAGGAGTAATTATGATCAGTCAAACAACGATTGGGCCAATCAAATTGCCAGGGCGGGCTTTATACGATGATGGACAGATTATCTGCAGGGATGTAATTATCATGTTATCAAAGAGCGCTTAAACTGGTTTCCCTCAAAGATGAATGCAACTGGAGAATTGAGATGTGTAGATTCCGCTATTGCGTCTGTTGTAAAATGAGTCGACAAGACAGCGCATTCATTTTAATAAACAGAGAACTGCAATCAAGGCATTTGTCAATCGGAAAGATATTTTTTGCCGTCCTTCCTATGATTCGGGAAAAATGTAACTTATCAGCTGGCTCCGATGGTCGCTAAGAAGATGGGACGTAATATAAAGCTTGTGGTCGTTGTGGTTTCTCCTTTGGTTGCACTCATGGAGGACCAAGTAAAAGAACTAGCAACACTTGTTATTTTACTTCTAAAATAAGTAAGTTCTGTTGACAACTGTGAAATGCAAAGTAGTTGCCTTACTGCATTGCTCTGTTTGGTTGAAGGTCTACCGACTATCCAATTGAGTGCAGAGGTTTTTTTTTTGTTTTTTTGTTTTTTTCCTGTTTCGGTTAAGACACGCCTCATAATCAAAGCCCTATGAAGCAGTTTCAGACTCATACTCGAAGCAGGAGTGGTATTATGTATAATTTTGTAGACCAAACAGATGTTTTTGTATTTCATTACATCTTCCCAGTTTAGCAGTTTATGACTTTTAAGGATTATAGACTGGTGGGAACTGTTTATGTATTTTTTTTTTGTGGTTCCCAGACAGCAAACTGACATTGAATCAATGTGGAAACGACGTCTCTCATGACATTGAAACAACGTTGATTTTGCTCATCGAATTAACGTTGAACCAACGTCAGACGCGGCATTCTTCAAAGCTAAATGATAATCGAAAATTGGTTTGCTTTCATAACGTTGAAACAATGCGTTGATTTCAAGTTGATTTTCCGTTAGTTTTGAAAGAATGACGCGTCTGACTTTGGTTCAACGTTAATTCGATGAGCAAAACAATGTCAGATCAACGTTGTTTCGATGTCATATTTCCACGTTGATTCAATGTCAGTTTGCTATCTGGGTTGTTAGTGTTGAAAGTTGTTAATGTGTGAAGCACTGTTGCGATGTGCGAAGGCAGAAAAAAAACCCCACCAAAAAACGTCACTTAAAGTTCTAGACGTTTATTCATCAGGAATGAATGATGAGGTAAACCACACAAGGAAAAACAGGAATAATATAAAATCAGGAAAAAGAAAAGGAGTGTTGTCAAATCATTGAAATAATCGAAACATAAAAATAATATCTAATTTATAGCCGTCCCTCTAAACTGGCTAACAAAGAAAAATGTAAAAATAAAACTGAATTCTTCAGCGGATGCACCGCCTTAACTAAACTATACTATCTAAGAACAAAAATACAATAATGATAAAACACTCCACGCCTTATTAATAAAGATAACTCTACCTCCCGTTGATGTTAAATGTGTCCTCCACAGTCAGTAAGAGTTAACAAAACTTTGATCTAATGATTAACAGCCCGCTCGTTCACATGTAGCCTAACGGTGTGTGTCCACTAGCACGGTGCGAGCGGAGCAGCCGAGCATTTTCAATTCATTCCAATGGAAGTCGAGCTTCACACTCGCGTAGTGCATTTTGGGATTGACAGCGGACCGGTGAAAGCGTTGAGAGCGTCAAAAGGTTGAGCAGTTCTCGACTTTATGCAACTATCAAGCGAAAAACGCGGTCGGCAGCCAATTGATGTGCAGTTTGGGATGTGACATCTGTTTTGAGATTTAAAAAATATGCAAATTGTGCCAGAGTTTATGCTGGATTTAGTGCGTAAATAATTTTGTTTACAAATTAGACGCTTTGCAGCTGTTATAGGCTCCGATATGTTAAATAATTTTGGATGTGTTAATTCATTGTGATTATACTGGCTGGGTTTGTAAAGGTTTATTAAATTGACGGGATATCTTTGCTTGGGGCATTTATGTAAACAAAGCTTGTCTATTTCCGAATGTAATTGCGTGCATCTCTGATGATTATACAGTGTGTATATGTTGAAAAAAACAAATTAACACGATCGCAACAGACGTTAAAAAGCAGAGACGTTATAGCAGAGACGTTATAGCATTGCCAGCGTATAGCATCAACTGCCGCAGCACAGTTAAACATGTTTACGAGGGAATCTCATTTCACGTGTCAATCTCACATCACGCCTGTTAAAGCAATAACCAAATAAACCCACAAGGAAATTCACAAACGTTACTCAAATCAATGGATCTAACGATCACCTCATAAACATTATAAGTGGTACATTCTACAAATGAACTCTGTAGACATAAGCTGAGATCTGGCAGAAAGTTCGCTGAGATCTTGCAGAGACCACCAGGATCTCGCAAGGATCTCTCTTCATTCTTCATGAATGAGCCACGTGTCACACAAATACACGTGTAACATAACACTGGTGTAGGCTATGTCCTGTTGTTGGGCCTAGAGGTCTTCACGGGTCCAAAAATTCATGCCCGACCCGTAAGAGACCCGTAATGTGCTACACCGAACCGACCCGGACCCGTCGTTCATTTCAAAAGTTGGACCCGGACCCGTGCAGACCCGAGAAATGTCATAAATGTACTGCCCGGACCCGACCTGGACCCGTCTATTATTTGAAAACTGGACCCGAACCCGGCAGGAAGACACAAACCCGACTGGACCCGATTGTCACATATTATTTCACACGAGTTGCGAAAAATAAAACTTTTTGTCTTACCTAATTTTAGTAGTCGTCGTCTCACTTCCTGACGTTATCTGACTGACTGTGATGCATTACAATCCACCGACAAGAAAGTTCTATCCATGTTATTTCTCTCGTTTTTCCAAGCTTAATCCACTCATTATTTCAGCTTTAAAAGTCCACTTGATGTCACGGTGATGGATGAAAAATGCAGCCTTGCACATGCACATTCTGACTCGAGTTAACTCGCATAATAACTTTAACTGTTTGCCCTTTTGAACTATAATAACGATTGCTTGTTCAGCTTGATCATATCTGTGCTCTCTGCTCTTCATTGAGTCTGAATCTGACCACCAAAACTTTAAGATTAAACAAGACGGTTCATTTATATTATTATAAACATTGGAGAAAATGCAAAGCGCGGTTTGGCGGACGCTCTGCTCTGGTTGCCATAGAAACAAGACACGTGTTTGAGATTGCACTCCAATCGCACGTGTACCAGCCCGTTCTCAGCGCGTGTTATATTAACGATAACGGGTGCCATGTGAGTAGTATTTCGCCGTTTTGTTATACAGCGCGTCCTATATGACGCTAAAGGACGAGAATGCGTTGGTATTACACACAATGTTAAACAGACCCGGGACCCGAAGTAATAGATTCGGACCCGACCCAGACCCGGCTGCTCATTTAAAATATAGACCCGAACCCGTACGGGTCCGGGGCCGACGGGTCTCGGGTGCACTGTGAAGACCTCTAGTTGGGCCTAGAGCCTGTAAAAAAGTTTATATACATATATTAGGCTTCTGGTCCGAAAGTTTTTTCCATAAAGAGTTGCTAATGGCTTTAATTATAAACTGTTAGTTTGACCCCAGCTTGTCAGACAGTATGTTAGATGTGACACAATCATTGTATCCATGAATAATTTGGCAGCATTAAAAGTGCATTTCTAATATGTCTAAAATTAGCTAAACTGAACTTGACCCTATTGCACACGTTCTTAATATGTTTTAAAAGAAAGATTAGAATCAATAATAAACAGTCAGACATACATACAAACAAACCAACTGGTATGTATGTCTGACTGTTAAATAAAAAAATAAAAGAATCAATAATAAAGCCCAAATACTTAAATTGTGGCCCAAGACTAACGTTAAATAAGGATTGTTGTGGTGAGCTATGAAAACAAGAGTGTGAGGAATACAGGTAAAGAGAGAATACATATTTTCTTTCTTGGTGCCTTACATGTTTATCAGTAAAAAAATTACCGGACTGATTATAAACGTGAATCTGAATAATTCAACAAAAGAACTAGTTTGAGTCATTTGTTCATGAATCGGACTATACGGTCACGCTGTACATTTGTTTTGTGTTCAGTCCACGAGGAGTCACCTACAGGGTTGATGTGCGAAACACTCGTGTCATGTCTGAAATATGTAAATATAGTGATGCTTTTTGACATTCTTAAATTGTTTTTCCTATGGCATGGCACAGATGCACCAACATTCACACATTTTGTGATATCCCCGTTTTGAAAAACGTTGCTGTAAACAAATCGGTAACACTTAATAATAACTAATCATTAGTTAAGCAAACAGTTAAATCATTATTCATAAAGCATTAATATACATTAATAAGCAGTTTATAAATAAAGCTATAATGCCTTCTTGATTTAAAAGCATCTCTTTAGTGCGTTTAATAATTTTATTTTCATCCTTTATTAATGATCAACTTATCATTTCTAAATGAACAATGGCATTTTTATAAACTAGTTATTTAAGAATTTTCAGTGGTTCATAAGATTACTTAGAACATGTGAGTAAATGATTAATAAACTATTTAAATGTGCATTCATACATCTTATTATTCAGACGGTATGTTAATAAATGCTTTATTAACATGTATTTATGTTGTAATTCAGGGTTAATTCGGGTAGTTATAAAGCATTTAGTAGTGGTCAGTTATCTATGTGTGTGAGCTCATCTAAAGTGAGGACTATGCCTTGTAAAGCATTTTTAAAGGAGATTTAAAGGCTGTTAAATATTGCTATGTTCTGTATCACTGTGTTGTGTTCGTTACATTTTACTGTTTAGAAGATTGATGTGCCTTTAAATCTCATTTATAAATGCTTTACAATAGTCCTCACTTTAGATGAGCTCACAAACATAGTTAACTGACCACTATAAATGCTTTATAACTACCTGTATTTACTCAACCCGATCACACTAATTGCGTCTTTATAGCATGCATGTGTATTGTGTATTGGGTAGGTTAAGTAGTGGTGATCTTATGAATGAATGACAACTCTTAAATAACTGGTTTGTAAATAATGCTATACTTTATTTAGAAATTATTAATTAATCATTAACAAAGGATGAAAATACAATTATTAAACGCATGCTTATAAATCAAGAAAAAAGTGATTCATAGCTGTATTTATCAACTGCTTATTATTGTCTAGTAATGCTTTATAAATGATGAATGAACTGTTTACTCATGCTTAACAAATATTTAATAGCGTTTCGTTATTAAGTGTTACAAACAAATCTTGAATTTCCAAGAACTTTTTATTTCCTTTACAAAAGCGTCTATGCACTAGTTCTTTAACCCTTTATGACCTGCCATAGAACAGTTCCACCAGAGTATATCTTTCTATTTTTACATGCTGTGCTGTCATTCTTTTGAGCATTTTCACATGCCATACATCAAAATAATCCTTACTTTCTCTACTTGAAGGCTATGTTTGTAATAAATCAATAGTACCTAGATAAATATCTCAAAAATGCAATAAACAAAAAGAAAAACAATTTTTTTGAAAAAAAATCTCCATATTTTATTCAATACAAAAAAATGATAAATGTAAACCTCAAACTTGTCAATGAGAAAAATGTGCATAAAACAGTTTAAAACTATACAGAATTGATTTGAACTGTTTACATCACTTAGTTTTTAAGATACACTCATTTAAAAAAGGGGAGTAAAATGCCATATGTAAAATATTCAATTACATTTGTGGTCAAACAGATAACATTTTGCTTTTGAACATTGATTAAACATTGAATTGGTTAGAATATAAATTAAATAGACCCTGTCAGAACAATTAATAATAAAATAAATATAAAATAAATAAATAAAGGCGATGAGCAGAAGGAATTCGGTGCGTCCGTGTACTTTCATTTTGACATAACGTTGCGCGCATGCGCACACGTGTGTGTGTGTGGGGGGGGGGGGGTGCGTGTGTGTGTGTGAATGTGCTTGTATTTGCGAGTGTATAAACGAGAAAGAAATGATAGAATGAAGCAATGGTAAAAAAGACAATAATGATAAGAAGGAACATATAGCAGATGGGAGTCAAGTGCGAGTCAAACCTATTATATATTCAGTCAAACGCATGGCCAAAAGACGCTGCTTCTGACGTCACTACATGCGACACAAGCTGGGGTCAAAGTGCACAGGAAGTGATGTCGTGATCAGTCCATGGATCCGTCATCGGAAGACGCAACTACCAATTGCGGATCTATAGCACATGTGTGCAAAGACGTGCAATGTATTTTTGTGTGTTTTTTTGGAAACGCGCATTATTACAGACTCATTAGAGGGTGGAAACCGCGCAACATGAGCATGTTGAGGCTTGATCTGCCATGTGCACTGAACGTGATACCTCAATGCGCCATCGGAAGGCGTCACTATCAATCGCAGATCTACAGATCATGTGTGCAAAGACGTGCAATGCATTTTTGTGATTTTTTTGAGAAACGCATTTTGCGCATTTTGTACAGACTCATTAGAGGGTGAAAACAACGCAACATGCGCATGTTGGAGGCTTGATCTGACAATTTTACATCTCTGGTTTTGTATGCAAAAAGAATGATTGAGCTAGCCACTTGGTTTCAGTTTCTATAGGCTGTTAAACAGACACACGCAAACCGGAGCGCCGACGCTCCCGTCGGTCTTAAAGGGTTAAAAGAGTAGTTCACTTTAAAAAGACTTTTGGTGATAATTTACTCACCCCCGTGTCATCCAAGATGTCCATGTCTTTCTTTCTTCATTCGAAAAGAAATTAAGGTTTTTGATGAAAATTCAACGAACAAAATGAACGAAATGACTCGAAAAAAGATTAGTTCATTTTGATGAACACATTCGAACAGGAGAGTCACGAACGCGCATCCCAGTAAGGCGAGCATTTGTGCTTATGAAACTTCGTTTTTTATTTATTTTTGAAATGAGTGATCGTTTCGCTAGACAAGACCCTTTTTCATCGTCTGGTGTCGTTTAAAGCCCTTTGAACAGTTTGCAGTTTGCGCTGAAACTCTCATTTGGACCTTGAACCGTTTGGTACCCAATGAAGTCCATCCTGGAATGTTTTCATCAAAAACCTTGATTTATTTCCGACAGAAGAAAGAAAGACGTGAATATCTTGGACGACAAGGGGGTGAGTAAATTATCAGCAAAAGAACGTTTTTTTAAAAGTGAACTACTCCTTTATAGCTAGAAAAATAATTAAACACTGATCTGAAGAAAGTAAAACTTCAAGAACTTCTTGAATCTCCAAAGTACGTCAAGAAAGTCACAAAGACAGTCCTAAGAACCATTTAAGGAACCAAAGAAAAAAACATTGAAGAAACTTTATTTTAAAGAGTGTATTTGTTGTACAGGTCTTACCGTCAACATTTATAAATGCATGACTCAGTGGATTTGGGGCAGGAAATATGACTTTCTCCACAACATGACAGGTGAGAAGAGACTTGCTGATAACTGGCAATTCAATGTGAATAATAAACATGACTCATTTGTGATCTCTCACTCATAAAGTGTCGAATGAAGCAGTGCCCGCCGCTCTACTGGAAAGTAAGACGAGAGACTATGAAGACGCGGGACTGTTGCTCAACTCGCCCTACTTCTCAGTGCTGAGAAAAGAGAGAAACACTGACCTCATCATTTCCCTGGATTTCAGTCATGGTGATCCTTTCATGGTATTATATATATATATATATATATATATATATATATACAGTATTTCTCTCTAATATAATAATGCACACATACTCTCATGTAAATTCAATCATCATTCTCTCACCCTCATGTTCCAAACCCGTATGACTTTATGCACAAAAGAAGATTTTTATTTTATTTTTTTAAGAATCTTGCAGACAAAATTACCATCAGGGGTCACACTAACCTAAAATGCTTTATATAATTTTAACTAGGGAAAAAAAAAGAGAAAGAAAACCAATTTAAAAGTTTGAATCTCGCCATCTTTATGTGGTATATACAAAAATAATCTAATGGAGAATTATCTGTTAGCATTCCCATTCATCTGAGTGTCAGATACAGATTGTTACGCCTGCCGCAACACACATGAACACCTGAAAGTACTTCCACTTGTAATAAAGTGATTTGCAATGCTTTTCCACTGCAGACAGTGACGGAAGCTGCCAAGATGTGCAGGAAACGAAACATCCCTTTCCCTGAGGTCAACATTCCCGATGGACACTCAGAGAAACCGAAGGACTTCTATGTGTTCAAAGGCAAAAACGTTCCAACCGTGATTCACATCCCTCTCTTTAACGTGGTCAACTGTGGAGGCAAGTTAAAATCGTACAATGAACCTGAATAAAATCTGACTTATCAACTGTGTTCTGATTTAAGTGTGTTATTGTTTCTTCAGGTAAAATTGAGGACTGGAGGAAGAGATATCGCACGCTTCAAAATCCTTTCAGCGCTAAGATGATCACTGATCTAATGGAGGTTGCTGGAAAAAACATCTTAAACAATAAAGCAAAAGTGGTGGAAGAGATTAATGCGATCGTTGGGCAAAAAAGATCCAGGCGCTAACAAGATCAAATTTAACAGGCAAATCAATACACAACTAATAACAAACTAAATACAGACTAAATTGAACATAGATGATTTAATAATAAATTGTGTTTCATTTCTTTTTCTCTCTTTAATAATCACTTAAAATTGATAGGCATTAATGCTTTGTTTGTTTGCCCATAAAATCTTTAAGATATTAGGATAAACTTATTTGGCTTGCTGTCCACTGGAGAGGGGCTCGATGAAGCCGCTTCAACTCGAGCTCTTATACACCCCCAGTGGTGAAATGTACGACCTGAAGATTAAAGGGCGAGGAACCTAAGATGAAGGTGGAGTTTAGGGAGGTGGAGGGATACTGGAACAGCTGATGCTAGGGATTGGTAAGCGGCTGCTTGTATACTCAGGCTGTTGATTGAAAGATTAGATTGGCTCACTCCTCCCTAATTTATGTTTAGGAGCTTCATTTATTACTTTTTCTGCAAAATGTGATTTGTGTGACATAATAAGATAATCAGATGTTGGTAAAGTTTGTGCTTCACTTCTGTTTAATGTTGAACATGTTTCAATCTGTTTGAAAGATCATGATTGACCTCTATTAACAGCTGATCATTAATATAACTAATCATTAACTAATTATTAAGAAAATCAGCACAATATCATATTAGCTACTTTGACAAAAAATGTATCCTTGTCAGTTATTGTTTCTGTTCCAATACATTAATAAAGTGCCCTTGAAAAATAAGGTTTTGTCCTGGTCATTTGATATCATAGGGCAAACAGCACAAGTGCTCAACTACTAAACTGATAGTTGTGGTCCTGGATGCTGATTGGTCCAGATCTCCAGTCATTCTAAAACACATTAGCTACTATAATATATGAATAACGCTTTATCACCTAATGATTTTAGACACATTTGAAATGGGTGGACAATTAGAAATGTCTGACATAGGCCTAAACAGAGTTCAGTGCTAGAATGGCTGTTTACAGTTATTTACTTTACTGTAAAAAAGTGTAATTTTACAGGTAATAGTCTGAATTTTTACCGTTTTGTCATTATACAGTTAAATGCCTGTTATTATACAGATATTAGAAGTAATTTAAAAGTCCACTTTTCATTTTACAGATAATTGCTTGTATTTTGGTTTTACATCAATTTTGTTATTTAAAAGAAAACTCATTTTAAAGAGTTATGTGTAATTTTACATAAAATATTAAGTAATATTTTACAGATTCTTTCTGTGAAATTAGAAGACAAAGAAAAGAAGTATTGTACTGCTGTTGTACTGCAATGTGTGTTGTACTGCGATACTACTGTTGTACTCGGAGGCTGGGGAGGACTACTTCAGGTGGTACAGAGAGTGTGGGCATGTTGTGAACACGCAAGAGAGGAGTGGCATATCTCTGAATGCCTTCCACATTTACTCTTGTAGCCTTTACTTCCAGAAGATCCATAGCTTGGTGGTCTCTCAAGCCCCTTTTCCACCAAAGCATTTTGAGAGCCGGTTCGGAGCCGGTGCCTGCGCGCGAACCAGTTCTTTGTGTTTCGACAGCCAAAGAACCGGTTCTCGGCCAGGAGAACTGGTTCCAAAGCGGCACCAACTCTTTGCTGGACTAGAACCATTCTTTTACCACGTCATGCTTACATCGGGGGCTGGGGGCGGGTTTAGATGTGTTCTAAACATCTTTTCTGACCATAATACAGGATCGCAAAGCCAAGAGAAACATTTGCAGAAACCCGATGGAGTCCGCTTTTGTAATTGTTATGCTTGAAGTTAACGCAAGCGTTTCTATTTTTTTACATTTTTGTATTGAAGACATTATAAGTAAAGAAGAAAACAGTCACAATATAGAACAAATAAATGGAAAGAAAAAAAGACAAAAGACAGGGGTACATAACTTATCAGAAAAGACTACATATCAAACGAAAAGATTAAAAGACTTACATATTTCAATTGTTTTTAAAGCTTTCTTGGTACACGAGTTAGAGATAATCCGAAAGTAATTTTGTATTTGCAAGCGTTTCTAGCTAAGACGTATGGCAAGTTGAACCAACTCCGAACCAACTTTGAACCAGCACCAGTTCCGAACCAGTTCTTTTTTAGGTGGAAAAGGGGTATCAGAGACCGTGTGATCAGCTTCTCACTTCTGTATGGCAGAACATCAAGATGCCACAGCTTCAATACGTGACTGAAAAGCTCTGTAGAAGGTGAGATAGTAGACAAGAAAAGACATTGTTGGGGCTGAGTGTTCTGACAGCGAGAGGGGGCAGGTCCCTGTAAAGTCCAACCCAACCTGGAAACGCACGGGCTGGATGGGAGTAACCAGGTGGGGACAGTCAGAGCCAATCAGTAGGGGCGGCTGGGCATTTGTGAATGGCTGCAGTGGTAACTTCCTCAGATGTCTGTACTTCCTTTGAAGACCTTCCACCTGGTATGAATGCTCAGCCAGTCCTAAATCGTCTGCTGTAAAAGCCTTCGCAATTGTAAAGGTCTTCAATGGTTGGCTCACTGTTGAGACTTTAAATGTCACTGATTCTCCGAGTAGTGTTCTCAAGTCCTTGTCTCACAGTTCGCAGTGAGAGACTCTATGGAGTCCCCTTTAACTTAAGCCTCTGGGCAGCCTCTTGGAGCAGGATTGTCCTCTCAGATCCGTCGTCGAGTATGGCAAATGTCTCTAGTGTGTGCTCACCATTTCACAGTAGGACCTTACTGATCTTCAGGAGAACCTGACTGCATTCTGCTCTCCGGTCTAGATAAAGAACATCTGCAGAAGATTTATTCTCCAGCTCATAATCTGTCGGGGTTACTGGTCTGGATGCAGCCACACACAGATTCACAACATGCAAGGCCTCAAGATGCTTTCCTTTGCATGCCTTACACTGTACTTTAAGTCGGCATTGAGCAACTTGGTGGCGCCGCCAGCAGCGGTTATTGGACTTAATCCAGTGGGTCTTTTGCTCCTTTGTCAGAAACTTGAAATTAACACACTGATCTAGAAAATGCAGAGTATTGCAGCAGTAGGGGCAGTATGATTTGGGCTTGTCTTGAGTATCCGGAGTTAAATGGGTTTCAACTAGAGTCTCTTTCAATGCACCATCTCGTGTCGCGCCAAGCAGGACTGTTGTAGTCCTCTTAACAGTTCTTTTATCTCTCCTTGTACTGATTCCGTCTATTTGAACATCCTCTCCTCTCCTCGCCACATGAGATCCACACTGTAGCTCTGCACGGCCGTCCCCCCCAAGCTGTTCCAGCATGCCAACCAATGCTCGAACTCTGAGTGCAAACTTCCTGAAGCCTTCCGTGTCGCTGGAATGGATATTGGGCTCATCCATCAGCTCTGCTATTCTTTGCAGTCACAAGTGATGAGGCTGACCATATTGCTTGATGAGTGAAGTCATTGTGTCTGTGTATGGGCGAAGAGAGTTAGAGTACGAGTCAGCAATCAGAAGAGCTTCTTCAAATCTGAGTTGGTCGCATAACACCTGATACTTAAATCTCTCTGTTGCGTCAGCTGGAAGAATGTTGTCCAAAGCTAATCTTAATTGAGCAAACTGCCCGGGGTCAGCCCGGGTAAACTCTGGAATTGATGGCTTTGGGCCTCTGTAAATTTTCTCCCTCGTGGCTATAGGTTGAGTGGGAGTAGACGCACACTCTGGAAACAGGTTGTTGCCCTCTAAGTGTTGTACCAAGAGTTGGTGTTGCTGAGGCAGGCTGCGGCACATGGCTCTGGGTGTCTGTACCAGTGGTCACTGCGGCTGCGGGCTGTAGAACTCGTAACTCCTGCAGGCACTGGCTAAGCTCTTGAACAATACCTGGTGATTGCGAGGGTGGAACGAACTGCACGTGCGGCGAATCAGGATGGTGTCTGGGAAGGGAGACTGGCGGTGGTGGCCACTCCTCCTGCTGTTCTGCACTTCCTTGTGCACCAGGTAGGGTATCCTGATGCAGAGAGGTCTGAGTGGGCGGATGTGTGGAGAGCCATGAGTTACCGGCGGAAATACTTCCTGGCGGTGCAGGCTGCAAACTTGTAGAAGCCAATTTTGCAGTGCCATGATCCATCCGTCTCCACATATCTGTAAACATCATCTGAAGACGCCTGTTCTCTACCTGCAGCTGTTGCACAATGTTTATAAACTCGTGGGGAGCACTGGATAACAGTGATTGAAGTTCTAATATAACCAGGAGATGTTCCACTTATCTGCTCTGGGGGTTGCTGGGGGGCGTATCCCGGCATATCCCTCTCTGGCCCTGTACTGCTCCGGTGGGGCAGGTGGCAGTGCGTATCCCTCATAATCGCTCATCCATCCTGGCAGTCGCACTGTTCTCCGTGGATGGGCACCACCTATATGCGGATCAAAATCCATCTTCACTTCGTAATCATCAAGTCCCGGGTTTCAGCACCAAATTTGTTCTGAAGACTTGCTTACTACTGTGGTTCAATAGTGGTGGTGTGATCGTGGAGTGTGCATCGGTTAGAATCAAAAAGGAATAGGCTGGATTAACCTTTATTCTTGTTTTTATTCTTGGATGGGAGAGTATAGAATGAATAGTTAGATATATGTGTGGTTTTGTAACAAAACAGACAATTTAAGGAAATATTAATTACCATTTACATACAAATAATAAGAAATAGTAGTGTAAATATAACCTGAGGAATGAGAATTTAACCTGAAGAAGATAATAGGTAGAATTCACCATATATTCACTGTAATAATGCAGTTACATGCTATCACGGGGGAAAAGCCTTCACCACTATGCAGAACTACTGCCATTAGCCTACACATAAATAAACACTACTACACTACTAATTAGAGGTCGACCGATTAATCGGTCGGGCGATTAATCGGCCGATTTTTGGCATTTTTTAACATAATCGGCATCGGCCAACATCCCAGTATATCAAGCCGATTATTAGGCAGGCGCATCTGTGGGCAGCCTTGTGTTGTCGTGCTTGACGCGCGCTGCCGCTATAGTCATTTTACAGCCGAGTGAGCAGCAGACCTCATCCAGTGCCCAAGGAGCTAACGGCAATGATTCAGTTCGTATAACTCCCTTATATTTAATTAAAAACTTTTGATATGTTACTGCCAACGTCGAGAAAAAACCTGAATATGCGACAAGACATTCGGCTACTTTGGATCGTAGTTGAAGTTGCGTTATCACAGAAGAGTTGCTATCATGTCACAATAAATAAGCAATAATTTTGCAATTACAGAGTGAATCTGAGACTTTTATTTGTTCTGTTTGTGTGTCTTATATTTGAGAGGGTTGCCACTCAATGCAGAGAAATAAGTAATAAAAAAAGAGACCAACAGGCTAGTGACAGGCTGGCTTTGCTTTGCTAGCGGGTAGCTACAGACAGACCCGGTGCTAATACAGCACTGGAACCTTAACCACCGTTATCTTCCGCAGTGAATATAAAAAACAAATGGATTTCTGTGCTTCAGTTTGGTGCTACTGTTATGCCAGTGCTTCTCTCGGATGCTCAGAAAACGGACGTTAGAATAACAGAAACATCGCTTTACCTTACCGTTAGCAGTGTTGGGAAAGTTCGCTTTCTACATGAACTAGTTCAAAGTTCAGTTCACACATTTTAAAATTAACTAGTTCATTCATAGTTATTTTTTCCATATGTTGCGAGCTTTATTATTATTATTATTTTTGCCACAGTCCATATACAAACACAGACAACAATTATTTTATCGATGGGCAAAGTTTGCACATTAATGTAAGATTTTAGATACTGGTGGCTGGTGTTGCCAGATTGGGTGTTTTTTTCGCTACATATTAAGGCCTGTTTACATGTGTTTTAGCTGGGTTTTCGCCTGGAGGGCTCTATAGAAATCTGGCACCCTATTGCAGAGAGAGCGCGCGTTCACAGACACCAGAATGAACGTTCATCAGTCAGTAATACAGTACGTTCCGTTCACGTTCGCCTAAAATATGAACGCGTTCATGAACTATCATTCACAATGCACGTTGTGGTGCAATTAAAGTTTTTATAAAATATAATTTTCCCATCTGGTGGTTGTTTTTGTCGTTCAACAGCAATTTACTAGTGAAATACCTTATTGTTAGAAGTTAAATTAAATAAAATATAATATATCTTATATATAAAAAATAAAATCAAAGTTTTTTTCTCCTTTTTTGTGATAATTAGGTTATGTCCATTTGTCTTTTTCCATCAACAAACAAAACAAACCAAAAATACATCTTTCAGGACATGTTTCAGGAAATACTGTACACACTTTTTGAGAGGATAAAATGTTTTTGTTGAGAAAGTTTGTCTATGTTAAGTAATTATCATTTCTTTTACATGTTATCTTTCAAATTGAGGTTAAAAACTAAGCAAATATCGGCCAAAATAAATCGGCAGCATTAATCGGCCAACCCGGATCGGTAAAAGATCGGTATCGTATCGGCATCGGCGTGAAAAAAACCATATCGGTCGACCGCTACTACTAATCAACAGAATTAACCTACAGGTGACTGCACTGTCATAATACAATGATATCAACCATCTAAACGTAAAATAGAAAGAGTATTACATGCGCAGGAAAAACCTAACTTGTCTTAACATCTTAGCTCAAGTGCTAACAATGATGAATATGTCAAAAATAACGTCAAACATACTCTAGTAACACTCTTAAACACTTTAACATTACAGACATTGCACAGCTAAAGACCCACCTGTCTGACACAGTGAAGAAAGGGAAGAGAAAAACCGAGGGAACATGCAACTATCACTGATGCTCAGAGATGACTAAATAAACACAGAAGCTTTCCTTATACAAAAAACGGATTCGCCCCCTAGTGGTCGGCATGAGATCTGCACGCAAACTAAAAGATACTGGATATGAACAGTCTTGTCTTTTCAACAATAATGTAATGCAGACTCAGACTCTCATAACTAAAAAGATGTTTGAGCCCTCTTTATTGTCCTGGTACAAATAATGCTTTTTCTTTGTTCAACGAGCAGTTCATGGGTTGAAGCTCTTAATTTTGATCTCTCAAAGAGCACAAGATTGATGCATTTAACCTTAAAATGTAACAACATTTTCTTGCGGGAGAGCATGCCCCCAAATCCCCCTAGAGGCACAAAGTCCACCCAACAGTTTTACAAAATTCTATGGGAAAGAACGTCCTTTTATAAACTTTACACCAGCATAGTACAACAACTTAAATCAGTAAAACTGTAAGCTATACGCCTTATTCACGGCAGTGCCATCTTTGATTTTTAATGAGAATGAATGCGAGGCTGTGAGGGATAGACATGCATCTCTTCAATGGGCTGTACTGTTATTTAATGTGTTTTCGGATTGTTCTGCTTATGAAACGCTGGATATGAATATCTTTCCAAGACATTTCAGTTGACAAAAAACTCCCGACAATGTAAGCTGTGGAAAATTGTAAGTAATCTAGGAGCTTTATTCAGCTTTTTACAGCGGATGCCATTGGAAACATGGTAAGTCTATCCCTCACAGCCTCACTTTCATACCTGTCATGGCGCTGCTCTGAATAAGGTCTATATTAAATTCTTTCCGGCGACGAGAGCTGGTGGTCTACAAAATTTCCCGGTAGATTTGTTGGTCCCACTCTGCCCCTGGGTCTTGGGCAAATACTACCCTAGGGAGATAGGATATCTTATGAGTTGTTTAAATACCTAGATGATTTTGTACTTGAAGAAATTTTAGCTTTGTTTAATACTGTGTGGGCACAAGGTTATTTGCCTAAGGACTGGAAACATGCAGTTGTGGTCCCTGTCTTAAAACCAGGAAAAGAGGCATCTGACCTTGGCTCACACCGTCCTATAGCGCACACAGCAGTGATCTGTAAGATTATGGAGAGGATGATAACTTTCATGAAACTGCAAATGGAACATGGACAGAGATGATCCAAACGCAGGCTTTATTAAGAGGAGAATCCAGAGACAGGTACAGGGAATCATGCAGGGGTCAAAACCAGGTGAGCAGTCGAGATCAGCGATAATACAATGCAGGCATAAGGCAAACGGGAAGACCAGATATAGGCAGGGAGTCCATGAACCACGAAACTAGAAAACACTAAGGCCCTGTTTACACGAGAACGCTCGCGGGTAAAAACGTAAAAATATTTTATCGGATGTGCCTTTCGTTTACACGGCGACGGCGTTTTTGAGGCTCAAAAACGCAAAAAAGTGAAACCACCCTCCAGAGTGGAAATCTTAAAAACGCTCCACCACCGCGTTCCCGTGTAAATGGTAAAAACGCAAAAGTCTGCTTGACAGTGAAAGTTGTACGCAGGCGCGTGGACTTGGTGTTGTTGTAGTATGCACTCCTAGCCACCTGAAGTGCATACTACATTGAATTTCACACACTTTTGCGTCTCCATTTGCACATGGATTTCCCACACAAAATGCTCGTCTAAACACAGAATAAAAAAGATGACGCAACGCCACTTTTGCGTTTTCTCTTCAGAATCGTTTCCATGTAAACATAGCCAAAGAAACTAGGAAACCGCTCGAAGCCGTCAGACACTTACAATACTGAGCGCCGAACAAAGGGAAAACTCAGGCTTAATTCAGAGACGCTCAATCTACAACAGGTGCAACAAATAAACTATAATCAGTCCAGGGTAAAACATGAATGAAACAATAAACAAGGAAGGAGTGCCCCCCAGAGGCTTAAGCTGGCACTCCAGCCGCAGATAGTCACAGTAATTAACAGTATATTTTTTCGAAACGAGAGGATACTTTGTAGATTTACAGAATGGATTTAGGAATGGAATATCTACAATGGAGTCAGTTGTAGTTTTAGATCAAGATATTAAAAGGGCATTTAACAATAAGGAAATGGCAGTGGGTGTATTTCTGGATATTGAGAGGGCTTATGATTCTTTGTGGTAGGAGGGATTGACGATTAAAATTTTTGACTTGGGAGTTAGGGGACGAATGAATGTTTAATTGGATAAAGGATTTTAATGAAAAGAACAATTCAAGTTATGGTTGGTAGTGTTAGTTCTAAGACTGTGGCCATAGAGAATGTAATCCCACAGGGGAATGTAATTAGTCCAGTGTTATTTAATATAATGATCAACAATATATTTGATAAAGTAGAGAGAGGATTTGGGTTATCTTTATTTTCAGATGACGGGGCCATTTGGAAAAGGGTCTCCATTGGAGAAGGTAAAGGTTTTTACATTTTTAGGTGTTTCGTTTGAAGAGCGTATGACTTGGGCTGTGCATGGAGATAAAATTGTCCTGAAGTGTGAAAAAGTTTTGAATGTAATGAGAAGTCTGGCTGGGTGTGATTGCGGGGCTAAAAGGGAGACGATGCTGCTAATTTTTCAGGCCATGATTAGATCTGCTCTAGATTATGGTTTGCTTTGTGTATGGATCTGCTTCCAAAACTGTTCTAGCTAGGTTAGATGTGGTGCAGGCAAGGGCTTTGAGGCTTTGCTGTGGGGCCTTTAGAACTTCCCCAGTTCCTGCACTACTCATTGAAATGGGAGAAATGCCCTTATGGTTAAGACGTATTAAATTAGGGTTACAGTACTGGGTAAAACGTAGTGGGTGTAATCATCCCTTCCCAGCAAGGTGTCTGTTACAAGAGGTTGCTGGAGCTAATAGATATGATATATTTTTTGTCATAGTAAATCAGTGGGCAGGGAAGATGAGCATGGATCAGGGAGGTATTGTAGAGCACACAAGTTGTTTACCAATACCATATTGGGTGTTGCCTGAAATGAATATTGAGCTTGGTTTTCTACATGGAAAAGATAAGTGGGAAGTGGCACCAAAAATAGAGGAATCTCTTAATTCAATTAGTCGGAGCACAATGATTGTTTTTACAGATGGATCTCGAGATCCAGTTAGTGGGAGAGCTGGATTTGGGGTGTGTACAGTATGTGAAGCAGATAGGGTTGGAAATTGGTTATTTGAAGCTCTGTCCTCACTGCTGAATTAATGGCAATTTTATGGGCTCTATGGTGGATTTAGGATGTCAAACCTAGAGAAGTTATTATCTGCTCTGATTCTGTAGGTGCTCTAGAAAAAAATCTAAAGCTCCTCCTGACATTGTCAATGACATCTTGAATGTGGTTTTTAATAGGTTTATTTGCAACATCAGCACGCTGGGGTGAGGGGGAATGAACGCGTGGATAATATTGCAAAGGAGAGCTTAGGAAGAGAAGTAGATGTCCATGTATTATTAGGGAGAGAGGAATTAAGAGAGAAAATTAAAGAGGGATTAATAAAAGAATGGGAGAGAGGGTGGGGAAAGGAAATTAGGGGTAGACATTACTTTTTTATACAACCTGAAGTTAGGAAAAGATGCGACATGTAACGTTTTGTTCCACAGCGACGCAGTTAAAATGTGCAGATTGAGATTGGGGCATTGTGGGTTAAAGTATTCTTTGCACATTTTAGGGAAGCATGTTTCTGGCTTGTGTAGTTTGAGTCTCTTGAGACTGTAGGGCATATTTTCCTGGAATGCAGAAATCCACAAGTTTCCTACGCCCCATGAGGCCTTGCGTCAAAAGTGGGCGCGACTTCCGGTTTGAAGTAAACAAAGCACGATTTGACATGCTTGACACTCGTTCATTCAACAGTTGACAGTCATTCAAGTTATAGCGATCCAAACTAGCTAACGATGTGGGAACACAACCTCAACGAAATTAAAAAGGGTGAAATAACAGTACCTTAACCCTCCGCAGTAGTTGATTGGCAGTATTATAATAACATTATTAATAATCAATACTCATCAAGGCATGGTGACAGACAGTTGTGCGAGCTGACAAACAATTAAAATAAAAAATACACACAGTCATTGTGCTTTGGAGTTTATTCAAAATTATAAATGAATGTGCTGCTTGAATACATTAACTGGCACATTTGGTATTCTGTCAACTCAGGCTTTGATCCTGAGTTTAGGTGCAACATCAGTAGCGAACAGCCAAACACATGCTGATAAAAGTTTATAGAATATTAAGAATTTAAACAAATGTACACAGGAAGATTCGTCGTCTTTTGGGAGGTGATGGAAACTACAGTCGTTGGCAGGATCAGAGACGGGCTCTGCAGGATCACTCTGATTTTGTTTTCAGCTTATGTTCAAAACAATCACGTTTAAGCCACTGAATTAGTTTAGTCCGGTTATACAACCGCGAACAGCACATGTTGCCCCTGAGCTCCGTAATGACATCTCTCATAAAGATTTGCGTCTTTAAATATTAAAATAATTCTCAGAAAAACAGCTAGCCTCTTCGCTAACTAACACACAAAATACCATTGGAATGCTACTTCCGCCGCCTCACCGCGAGTTTCACCCACTTTATTTTTTACAGGAGCGCCCCTCGGAAACTTGTGGATAGGGTAGAAAGAAATGTACTCTTTAGAGTCAGGACATGAAGTTAAGGCTTTTTCTGTTTTATCTTTGTTTGGACACTGTGACGAGCATAAACTGAATTCCAAGGCAGTTCTTCAATTCTTGCATGACACTTTGTATAAGAGTTCAAACTTTGACCTGTGGAGGGCAGTAATACCCTCAGCAGCGTCTACATTGCCGAAATCTTACAAGAAGAAGAAGAAGAACGTTTGGTGAACATATCTGAGCGTTTTTTTCCTGTGGCTTTGTCTTCGATTACTCTTGGACTGTTTATTCTCTTCGTGATTCATTGCTGCCTGTCCTGGACTATGTAAATTATGTAAGTTTGCTGCCTGACTTTATGCCTGTTTTCAGATTACGAGTTCCTTTGTTTACTGTTGTGTTTGCTGGTGATTGACCCTGATATTACGACCAAGATTACAATAAAGCTGCAAATGAATTCTCCCTGAAGCCTCATTACAAGTGAAAGTGCATACCATGAAAGTGCTATAAAACCCGTTAAGCTTATGTATGCTTTTTTCTGCCAACAGTTTGATACTTGTATCACCGTGTGTACATTTTATTTTTATTTATTTTTATCTCCATTTCATTTTGGTGAATTGAGTTGGTGGCTTTAGCTTTTATTGTGATGTTAATGTATGTTTTTTTTAGCCATATCTGTGACCTGTGTCTTAGATTGCAGTGACTGTTAGGGAGGACGGTAATTTCTCATGCATCCTTCAGGAGAAAGACCGTGAATCTGAATACTGTTCTCGCTGAGATGTACAACTCCAATTAAACGGTCTCTCTTTATTCATGAACATGAAGAAATCCTGAGTTCTTTGCATGCAGATATGTTGTAAAATTAAATCCATACATATGAGAGAGTGAAACAAACAACATAATGGCCCAATGACGTGGAATTTTGATGTCCAAACCCCTTTTATGAAGTCAAAATAAGAAAATCTTTTATAAAATGCACATATTAATCTGATAATCTGTTTATCAAATGATGTGAACATATATTGAGGGTATTACAAAGTGTAAGAATTATTAGACAGTAGTCTTTAAAATGTCATACCGGATAACTGTTCGGACCTTAGAGTGAAATACAAAAAAGCCAAACAAGCTGTAAAAAATCTAATAAAACCTAACATCTCTTCCACAGGCATTATTGTATGAGTCTTGAAAACAATATGAATATTACAAAGAATATGACTGATTGTTATGCTTTGGAGCATTCTGACCCAGAACTGGCTAACAGCAGTGTTCAGTAGATTAAATCATTTACTTGATTAATAATCGATCAATCAACAAATTAAACTCACTCATACCATCATACAATTTTAAACCATCATTTGAATTTGACAAATAATCAATTTTCTTGTGCTTAATAGTCAACGTAATGATGGGAAAATTGTAAAATGAACTGCAGCAGTGCTAAACGTGCATCTCATAAAATTAAAACACTCAAACTATATCGTTAAATGTATGAATTAAACTCACTGAGACTGTCGACAGTTTCTTTTCCCTGAATCATTTTATTATCCATGTATGTGGTTACAGTCAAATCATATAAAACAAATCGTCCTGGTAGGGCTGGATGATAAAACGATAACGATAATTATCGCGATATAATTTTTCTCGATAAACCAATATCAAGAGATCAATAAATGTTCGATAATGTTTATGCGCCAAAAGCGGAACGAAACTCATTTGAACCGTGCGCGCCACACGGAGCATTTATCCGCTCGGCTCAAAGTCCAAACAGCAGCAGTTAAACATAGATATGTATATAAAGGCTAGATATGTCGTCCACGCTGCTGACCAATGATGGTCGACGTCTGCACCTGGCGGCCATCTTGTCACAGGTAGCTCGCTCACTCGTAACATTGTGTTAATGGTACATGTACTATTTAAATGACCATAACTTACTCAATTTTCTACCGATTTTCTACACATCTAGCCTTTATATACATATCTATGGTTTCAAACGTTACTAGTTTTAAACGAATAGTTTCAAACGGTCGCTCACGAGATCCAGTGAGAAGCGCTTGAGTTCAGTGAAGAACACAATGTCAAGTTTAAACCAGTTTAAAGGCAGCTGAAACACCGCTGACAAAAAGGAGACACTGCGTGCAATGATACAGTCAGAATCTGAATTGATACTGAATCAATTTAGCCTACTATGGATTTACTGTAAGGTTAGCCTAGTAATATTAACTGCACCATGAAATGTGGATACATATTGAATTGTATAATATTATTAATGTAGACGATGTATTAAATGACTAATGGAATATAAGTAATGTATTTAACTGTTAGGCTACTGTTTTTCATACAAATACCATAGAAACCATAAAGCTCCACTGAAAGTCTTCTTTCCTATTGGTTATCGCTTGTGAAAATCGCTTCTCATTTGCATAAAGTCTCAACTTTTGTCGCTTGATACGCCCACATTCTGTCGCCAACGGTCACTGTCGCTCGTGTCGCCGGAAGTCGCCAGCGCTCCGTTGAAATGAATGGGATCATGTCGTTTGTCGCTGCGTGTCGCTGGCGGTGTGAACGGGGCTTCAGAGTAAAGCTGCGTTCAAACTACACGCGGCTGTCGCTGCAGGTCACCAGTTGCTGTGCTGGAGGGCGTTCCCACTACTGGTTGCCTAGTAATGTTTGTGAGTGACATTCACGGATGTTATTCTGTTAGACAACAAATACGTTTTATTGCTGCTACAAACAAACATTTTGTAAGGAATAGTCTAATGGAATCTGTACATAAAATGCATAATATTAAAGATGAACGAGAAACAGTGAGTGCTCTTTGCTATTTGATTGCAACAAACGGACAAATACCAGTCTATCTGGGTTCCCGAAACCATTCAGTCACGGAGTCAGTACGGTGAACACCACTGTATGTACACAGAGATATATCAAAAATTATAGGACAGTTTCTGACTGCTGAAATGAGCTTCTCGTTCAACTTGCCTCGGTCAGACTCAGCACTGAAGAGTGACGCGCTCCACTGACTTCACTCCTATTGGTCGTCGCTCCCGAAAGTCTCAACTTTGTTGCGCCGCTGGACACGCCCCACTGGTCGCTAGCGGTCGCCGGAAGTCGCCCGCAACCCATTGAAATCGCTTAGTCGCTTGTAGTGGGAACGGGGCTTAAAAAAGGTGATAGTGTGCGCGGTGCGGTGGGACGTTGGTGGTTGTGGTCGTATGTGCCCCCTTCTTGATTTTTTAATATGCAAATGACACATTTCTGAGCGTGACTTAACAAAAATCAGCATCTTACACATGCACTGTATCATAAGAAGTCAGGGCAGAGCACCCGACTAATGATAAGCCTAGCTAACGACAGGGATATTCCACCATTTGGGGAAGAGATGTGCGGTTGGCGGTTACAGCCGCGGACTCCGCGGATAAACCGCGGATCGGGCGGATGACGTGACTAAAAAAAATATTTTAATTAAATTCGGGCGGGTGGCGGGCGGTTGAACCAAATTATGTGCCAGAATGCGTTTTCTATTAAGCTAAAATGAAAATATTGTACAGTGTACATCAGATAAGGTCAGTGTGAAGAGGTTCAGTGTGTGTGGAAGGAAGAAGACAGGGTCGGCGTGACTGGGACTCGTGTTTTTTCAGAAAAACAAAAAGAAACGAGGCGCACAGTAGCGTTTTCGCCACCATAAACAAAACACGCGAACCAACACTTGCTTTTCAGTCTCGGTTGCAGTAGCCACGTGTGAAGTCCCAGTCCAACTCTCTCTTTCTCGCTTTCTCTTTCCCGCCGGTTATATATGCGGTCTCTCCACACAAATTACTGCAATCAGACACAGGTGTTTCTGTTTCTGTCCTACTTACTCACCACGCGGCTCCGTCCTTTCTCTCCCGCTACAGACTTCGCAAAATCACGCCCCCCTCGCCACAGCCAGGTTTGCCGAAGTGCGTTTAATTTATTTATTTTTGTCCTTGCGTGCCAATCGGAGACGGAGTTCACTGCTGATATTCTGAGAGCTTTCTAGTCTCGCGGCTGTCATCAGCAGCGCCTTGTATCAACCAATCAGCGGATGGCGGGCGGGCGCGGTTTTGAAAATTGGTCAAAAACGTTGGTGCGGATGGATTGCGGACGGATTATAAGTTTTGTGATGCGGTTGCAGATGAATAGCCCATCCGTGCATCTCTAATTTTGGGAATTAATTTACCCCTAGAGTAAAACAATTGTTTGTTTACCGTTTAGGAAACCATTCAGCCAATCTCCAGGGGCCTGATGTATAAACGTTGCGTATGCAAAAAATGGGCATAGAAATATACACACATTTTTCCACGCACATATCGGGATTTATAAAAAATAAACTTGGCGTAAAGAAGTGTGCACAGTAAGGATGCTCTTGACCATGCGTACACACTCTTTTAGAAGAGTATGTGTTTTGGCGACACCGATTGTGAGCTGGAGTTAAAGGTCTTTTTGGTCACTATTAGACAGAGAATCTAAAGAAAATTATACATCTACAAAAATATAATTTAAAATAATTTCACAAACCTATCATCACTTGAAGCAAACATCTATCCCTTCTTAAATGTCTGTGCCATGAGCACGTTGGGCCGTTTAGTGAAACTGACGCATAGCCTATCTAACGTCAGATGAAGTAAAACCGTAAATCTTCATTATGAGTCCAAATCATAAATACAGTGCATGTTCACAATAACAGTTTTTTTTACAGTAAATAAAATAATTATTTAAACTATGTTTTACTTCTGATATAAACATTTACATTAAATATGCCATTCTCATTAATGGAGTTAAACACTTAAACTACATGAAATCATTACTGAGAAGTTACCAAAAAAAATGTATATAATGTATAAATGTATGTGTATATAATGATAATAGACCTATTTGTTGTGGATGCAATGCTTTTGAACACTTTTCCTCTGGCATGCTGTGTTTTAATGTTTTAACTGATAGCTAATAGCAGATTGTCTGAGAAAATTGTTTCGTGCAAATAATGCACAACAAGGTCTAGCTGTTTCCATTAAAATATAAATCAATTAAAAATACTATTTGGCCAGTGGAAAAGATTGAGAAAAGCTTTCTCTGAAATGTATTTAACACTATTTGATTAATTTATTCAAAAACAAGGCAAGGATATAGGCTACTAAAAAAATATTGTTTGTAATAATGTGACGGCACGTCCGCATTTCACATTTTACTAACGTCTTGTACCGTTAAACATGGTATCACGTGGATGAATAATCATTTGCAAATGATATGCAGATGAGGATATGCATAGTAAAACTAGGTGTTGTAATCTCCATATATGGTTATTTCGGGGAGGAGACGCATGTGCGCACATTCTTCCGCTGACTGGGATTTATAAAGTGAATTTTGCGCAGGTTCAGGCCTACATACGGTTTTATAAATCTGAAAACTTTTGTGCGTATGCAAATTCTGCCTTATGTGCGTACTCACACTTTAAGGATGAGATCTATGCAAAGTTTTATATATGAGGCCCCAGGTCTGGTGATAACACTTTTACCATAGCTTAATGTAATTCATGGTATGAAGACAATACTAGGGGTGGAACTGTACACAGAAGTCACAGTTCGGTTCAGACATCACGGTTCGGTACGATTTCGGTAAAACAGAGTGAAAAGCAAAACAGAAACATAGAAGACATTTTTATAAATGTCTTAAGCCTTGTATTTTAATAAGTTTTACTACTAAAACCATAGATTATTTGCTGGTTTATTTACCAGTTTATTTATAGTGCACTGATAATAGTTTTATATAATTAGTATATTAAATTAATAAAAAGAAAAAAAGACCTTGAGATGTGTTTGGTAATTGTACCTGAATGAATTTAAAATTAATTTGCTATATTTCAGATAAATATATTTGTTTTCCTTAATTTTAATTAACCCTAACTTTATTCCTATCAGAATTATAAATAATTGATTTCCGTATAAAATAATACTACCAACACATTTAATTATCTTTTTTAATCAATGTGAAACGTTAACTTAAAAAGATTAGTGCTGTGTTTTGAGGACAAGAAATGAAAACTAATGCGATATGATGAATGTCCAAAAGATGGAATACAGTGCAAAAGCACAATGTTGTTTTTATTGTGAGCATAGGCCAATATAGTGGGGCGGCTAAGCGCAGATTTTCCTCAGAATTGATCACTTTGCGATAAAAGCATGAAATTTGGTACGAAGGCTCACAAAGGGGGTCTGATCAGATTTAGGACCGTAGGCGCTCAAAATTTGGCCCCTGGGGGCCATGTCGGGCATTTTTCAAAATGGACGCCAAATATGGATTTCTTAATGCGAAAATGAATTTAAAGCTGCCAGAAACCTAAAATGCAATAACACAATTCAACATAAATACATGTAAATATGACCACACTTTCACATAGAAGGTCTTTAAACTTTCAAATATAAGATATGTTTAAAAAAAAAAAATGGCCGCCAAATATGGATTTCATAATGTCATAATGGATAGACGACAGAAATTAACAATTAAAAAAGTTGCACATTTGATCATTAAAAAAATCTAGTTCATTTTTAAACAAAAAGGAAAAGATGTTATGATATCTATCAGAAATTATGTACTTTTTAAATGTACATTTAAATATTTAATATTAAATTGTGAGCATATACTATCATTTTTACTTGGTAGTTTGTCAGGGACTCCTTTTTATTCCGTCAGTAGGTTTCATCTTGTGGTGGCCACAGTTATATATTATTCTCTTTAAAATCTAGGGAACTGGTGGGTTGTTTTACTCTTGACTACAAGTGAGATAAAGGCAAAGTCAGTTTAATGTGTTTCTCACTGTTACTCAGTAAAAATAGTGTAGGCTAATACTGCAAGTAAGCAAACATAACTCAGACAGGCAAATATAACATGAAATAGATATTAGTCTGCATGAATTTAGAGTTAGGATTCTGTGAAATAAAGTAGGTGTACATTTCCACAGAATTTCATTTAGGCTGGTTGTCTAAACTAGCTGCAATTCATCCCATTTATTTCATTGTAACTCTAAGAACTGTTGAGTCCTGCTGGATTATTTGCAAGTGGTTTAGTAGGTAGGCCTACAAATCACATTGTAGACCGAGTTTTCCTTGCAAGAAAAATGTAAATTAGCACGATTAGCATGATTACCACTATTAGGCCACTACACAAGAACTACTTTGATCCAATGCAATGACTAAAACCTTCAAATTATTTAATCCTAGATATACTGATCCCCCAACACAAATAACTGACTGGGAACTGTTTCATTTGTCAGAATAATACTCAAGAGCCACTCAGATGCCCATCAAATTGCCAATGGCAGGACAACTGAACGTTACAAAAATCTGGCAGGGAATCTATTAAAATTTGATTAACTTAAACAACAATATCTTAACAGATTCCACAGTTAGATAAAGGGCAAGGTATAGAGGCCACATTTATTAGGAACAATGCAAAATATCACAAATTATACATGTCGCCTTAGATTCAACAATCAAATGCTACAACAAAGAGCTCATAATTAAAGTCACACATCTGTACGAAATTAAGTGTGTGTATGTGTGTGTTCTAGGAATGGGTTCCAGAATATATTTAAAACAAACAAATGTACTGTTTACAGTAGCTGTCAACATTATACCTGTATCATTTGACCCATCTGTGATCAATGTAAAAGGATTTTCCCTCATTTTCATCACCAATTCATTTCTAAAATATGGTGCCACTGCTCCATTGATAATGCACGCTGTTTTAGTGCCCGCACACTTAAAATCCTGTGCTGTGGTCGAATCTTTAAAGCACTCCTTTAACAATGGGCTGAAATGGTCTGCTACTGCAAATGGCACATTGTGTTGGACCATTGCAACAGCCACCTTTACCTCAGCTCTCCTTGTCTGCAACAGAAAGCAGAAGGGTTATATAAAGCACTAAATCAAGCATACCATGCAACATAAGTGTTTTTATAATTGTTAATACATCCTACAATGTTAACAAAATTCATCTAATATTACTGCCTGTCTTTTGGTTTTCATATGTACAATGTACCTTGCTCTCTTGTTCTGTTATGCCACCAACAGAAACTGGAGCATAAAACTTTGCAATCCCACTTGCTGACTGAAGTGCCTGTTCTTTGGACTGATGCCCTTTGCTTTTAACATGCCTGTTGACATCAGTCACACCTTGATGGGCACATGAATTCTCCTGTGTGCAAACAGAGCACCAGTAATAGGAGCTGCTAGTGCCTTTGGTGATAAATGGCCATTTGGTTGTCCACTCATTTTTGAATGTACACCTATAAGTGGCTGCTCCACAAGCTTTTCTCTTTCCTGCCCTGTCCACTGATTCTTCCACTGTCTCCTGTGTGCTCTTCTCTTCCTCTGTCTTCTGTGTGCTCTCCTCTTCCACTGTCTCCTGTGTGCTCTCTTCCACTGTCTCTCCTACTGTCTCACTTGGTGTCTTCTCCACCGTCTCTGCCACCATCTCTTCCACTGTCTCCTCCTCTAATCTGGCAACCTTTTTAGGGGGCTTACCCTTTGGTGCCCAAAATGGCAAAATATCTTTCTGCTTTTTTCCTGACATCTTTGAAAAATACAAATGCAACATTATGACAATGATTAAATATTACCCAGAGCAATCTGCTGTAATACATCCTTAATGTAACTAGAAAGACTATTAATATTACAGTATAATATAATTAAAAATAAAATGAGTAAATCTTCATTCCTTTCCATACCCACTAACATTTCTCTTAGTTTCAGATAACGTAAGATAGCCAAACTGAGCCTGGCTGCAAAGTAGTTGTAGAGTTTTTGACTGCATCAATAATAATGTACGATGGGCTACATATTAAATGTTCTAGCCTAAAAATGTTAGACGAGCTTCTTCCAACTTACCTTCTTCTCCATCATGACACGTGTTCGCGCGATGTTGTTGGTTACCTAGTAACGAACGTACGGTGGCCGAGGATGTTCCGTCCATTTCCGTGTGTTTGTGCTACTGAATGACAGGTCATTCAGACTGATCTCATGAAGTAGCGTGTGTATGACACGCCAATTCGTATTTCCATTTTTGGCGTGCTATCAACACGCATAATCGCCTTTCAGCGTGTTTATGAACGCCTTTGACTTAACGTTATATAAATATATGACTTACCTCAACCCCGTCCCTAAACCTAACCATCACTGGGGTTAATGGCATTTAATTATGACTGTTCCCTTACCATCCTAGGAAAGAAAAAGATATGACTTACCTCAACCCCATCCCTATACTTAACCGTCACTGAGGTAAATGGCATTTATGACTGGGGATTTGACTGCGTGTTCGGACACGCGGAATGACGCGGACGTTAATGGCGTAGACATATACGCATACACGCGGATACACGCGGATAGCTCAAAATGCGTAGAGATAACACGCCACCTGGCGCGAAAGTGGCGTATATGTTTACGCAAAAGTCATGATGTCATGTTGGGTCATTAGCCGTTTCTCAATATGCGTACTTGTCTGTTGGCTACTTGTGTTCTTGTGGACTTGTGAAACATCATCAGTCGCTGCCAAAGTTTGCGTTAGAAATATTTGAGTGATCTCACACTTGTGAGTGATGGTGGTGTTGATGTGTCACAGGTTTGTGAGTCAAAGCATGCATGGAGATTGGCATAGTATATTTATCATGGATTGAAAAAAAGAGCATCTGTCATGCTATTGTGACTTTGGAACTGTGGGCCGAGAGGCAGTGTATTCCTGAAATAAAACTAACTAAACTAAAAAAAAAAAAACTAGATGTATACCAATATGATTTAATATGTCTAGTACTTTCTAGTACTTCCACTTTAATATGTCTAGCAATCGTCTTTCATATCCTAATTAACGGTACTACAGCCTAATAGAATAACTGTTTACGTTAACATGCACTGCTAAAATTACATCTAGCTAACTTTTACATGCTAACACGTTAGCTCTGTGTGCACAAAGCTAACGTCATAAGACAGGTTAACAGCAGCACTTACCGGAGCCATTTACGTTACAGCTGGAATCTTGGATGCCACTGTTAATGTTTCTCAAATTCGGATTAGGATTCCTGCTGGAAAATGTTTGATTGTGTAGATTTCGTCAGAGAAGATTTTATGTCATGAACTCATGGCTATGGCTGTGGCAGGCTAGCTATGAGAACGCATGTGCTAAGTTACAGTTGTGGTAATATATTTTGAAGAAATACTATTGTCAGACGTTAGTCACGTGACGATAGAATTCGTTTTTTGATTGGTTAGAGGTATAGTACTCCGTCATTTCATTTATTATCATTTCAAAAACTAAAGTAGATAGCAGCGTTCGGCCCACCGTCTACATAATGAATGAGCTGAAAACAGGGAACTTTTGGAGACAAATAGGTTTTTCAGCTGCTCAGTTTAACATGATGTTCCTGTACTTTTTAAATGCAGATTGGATAAAAACACAGTGATCACAGTTCACACCTGCAGTGAAGCCCCTCCCACAACAATTCACCAATAAATACTGGGATTATTCCCATCATCCTACAAGAGAAGGACAAACTCCAGGAGTAGCAGCTGAAATCTGTGTGACTGTTAAAGATGGAGTTTATTAAAGAGGAGATTGAAGACATGAGTGATCCAGAACCATCCAGAATAAAACATGAAGATACTGAGGAACAAATAGGTTGGTGTCCATTCTTGATCCTTCATTGTTGATAGTTTGGTAGATGTGAATTAATAAGCAGTATATGGATGATAAATGTTAGAGAAATACATCTAAATGATCATAACCTTGTAGCAGTTTGCTAACATATTTTTACTATATTAACCATGAATGACAGAACAGAAAGTGAAAGATCTTTGTTGTTTTCTGCTATTAAATAAGGGTTCACTTGAACTGATTCTAACTGTATTTCTGTGTATTTTAGACCAGGTGAGAGTGAAAGAGCAAAGACAAGAACTGAATGAAGTGAAGGAGGAACATCGTAACTTTACAATTCAAAGAACAAAAGCCAAGAAGACGCACACCTGCACTCAGTGTGGAAAGAGTTTCACACACAAAGGACACCTTAACACACACATGAGAATTCACACTGGAGAGAAACCGTATACATGCACTCAGTGTGGAAAGAGTTTTTCTCAATCATCAACTCTCAGTGTTCATCTGCTCATTCACTCCCAGCCATTTAACTGTGATCAGTGTGGTAAAGATTTTGTTTCATCATCAGATCTAAAACACCACCTAAAAGTTCATTCAGATGAGAAGCCTTATGTGTGTTCTCTCTGTGGAAAGAGTTTTTCAAGGCTGAACAATTTTAAAAAGCACCAGAAAATACACAATGAAGTGAGAGATTATATTTGCTGTGACTGTGGGAGGAGTTTTATTACATCTCGTGATCTGAAACTGCATCAAAGAATTCATACTGGAGAAAAACCTTACAAGTGCTCATATTGTGACAAGAGTTTCACTCGGTCTGGAACTCTGAAATCACACGAGCGAGTTCATACTGGAGAGAAGCCTTACGACTGCACTCAGTGTGGAAAGAGTTTCACAGAGAAAGGAACCCTTGACGCACACATGAGAATTCACACTGGAGAGAAACCGTATATATGCTCTCAGTGTGGAAAGAGTTTTTCTCGAACATCAAATCTCAGTGTTCATCTGCTCCGTCACTCTGGAGAAAAGCCATTTAACTGTGATCAGTGTGGTAAAGATTTTGTTTTATCATCAGGTCTAAAATCACACCTAAAAGTTCATTCAGGTGAGAAGCCTTATGTGTGTTCTCTCTGTGGAAAGAGTTTTTCAAGGCAGGACAGTTTTAAACGGCACCAGAAAACACACAATGAAGTGAGAGATTTTATGTGCTTTGACTGTGGGAAGAGCTTTACTACATCTGATGATCTGAAACGGCACCAAAGAATTCCTACTGGAGAAAAAGCTTAAGCCCGGAACACACCAAGCTGACGGTCGGCCGTTTGGCAGATTTTGTGCGTCGGCCAACTAAAAATAGTTCTCGTCTGCTTTATTTCGCCCACACCGTTGGGGAAAGAGAGAACTCTGATTGGCTTTTCAGCTTATTGAAATAGTCAGGCACGAGAATAAAAGCAAAACAGCGAGCAAAGAAGTCAAAACGGTAAATACAGAAGGCTGTTCTTATGTTACGTCTTCTTACCTGAGTGTTCCTTGGCGAATATTTCAATATTAACATGAGTGGAGTGGAATAAAGAAAGTGTTTAGCAGGACTGATATTCAAAACGGTAAGCACGCGCTGCTTTGTTTACGGTGTGTGTATATCTGCAGCCGGCAGCGTCGGTTTTCCTTTTTGAATGACGAATATTGACTAAAATATCTGCAGAAATAGACAGTTGGCTCATTAAACGCAGGCGCAGAACGCATTATAGCTGACGGTCGCCTGCAGTTCTCTCGGTGTGTTCAAGGGCAGCTTTTTACTTCGACGAGAGGCGACAACACAGTCTGCTTTCATCAGCGCTAGATTCACAAAGTAAAAGTGTAGTTAGTTAACTAATAAACTAGTGTTGCTGTGAAATGCTGCAATATTTGTGTTTTATATGTTGGAGAACAAGAAAATGATTGAAAAATATTTTTACTTGAACACTTGCGGAAAGAAAATAAAAAATACCAAAATGAAAAAAGACTGGAAAGAAATGCAGAAAAACAACAACAATCAGGTATATGTTCATAAATTAAAAAAAAAAAAATCCCTGAATTTGATTCATTTTTTTTTTATCGTAACATTTGCAAATTTATTAACTATATCATTAAACCTGAAAATTATTGGCTGAAACATAGACGTTGGAACAGGGGCCGCCCCCCTAAATTCACCTAAGCACGGGCGTCAGTTTGAAATTTGCTGGGCAGAGAGACCTTGTATTCGGAAGTGCTGGGTACAAACTTTTCAAACTGTGCAGCCTTTCTACTCAACCCATAAATAAATACATCGATCCGCCAGTGTTAATTTGACCGTTTCAATGGTCTAGTGGTAGATCTTTTGGCCAGAGGTTACAGGTTCTAATCCGCCCTAGCTAGATACTGTTTTTTTTCTCTCTCATCAAAACAGAATATGTCCATCTGTGGTTACAGTCAATATCAAGCATAGGACACGTTTATTTTGTGATTTTACCGGAATGAATAGAGTCTCCGACGTAAAGGCGATTAAAGTGCGCGTCCGAGTGAAGACTGCGCGCCACAGAGAACACTGTGCATAGCCTACAACTGACAGCAGCGGCAACAAGCGTTCCTCCTGATTTCAAAAACAAAGCATTTTAGCGCTAGATCTCTTATTTAAACGAACTAAATTGATGCTCTGCTTAACAGTATGTTTTATTGATGTTTAAAACGTTTTATTTTCCGATATATGGTGACTCAAGCACTGATGGATCAAGGAGCGGTCCATCAGTAGAGTCACCATATTCGGAAAACATTTGGAATGGGTCAGACATAGCCCACAGTAATTCTGACTTATTATGTTTTTTAAAAGAATTTCGTTTTTATAAATTGTATTTCATTTTAATCAATGGTTTTAATCAACAAGTTGACTGATAAATTCTCAGAAAATGGATTTAATACCAATATTTTGAAACGGTGCGTAATTCCGACAGACCCCCATCCCCCCCGCCCCCCCTCGGAATCCCGCCCTCCCCTCTCACAAAATAGTTCCAACGTCCCTGGGCTGAAATCTCTTCTTTTTTCCTTCTTTTTTTTTTTTTTTTTTGGTCTAAACAGAAATGGCATAAAAATGACGCACCACAAAGTGAATTGTATGTAATTACAATTAATTATAGTTATTTTATAAGTAATAAAAAATAATTTTAAAAAAATCTACTCTTACTTTTATGTTTACTCTGTGTTCTCTGGGTCCCAAAAGCTATGCAACTTGTTTTGGAGAATTTTTTTTGTTTCATAATGTGATTTAAACCCCACACACTGTCAATTCTTTTATTTTTAATGAAAGGTTAGATTTTTGGCAATTTTTTGAACGAAAGTTCAAAAGGATAAGTGATGCAGATTTATTTTTTTACTGCCAGTTTTGAACATGTTTACCAGGGGTGTCATTACTTCTCTATTAATATTTTCTTTTTCTTTTTCTTTTTCTTTTTTTGGTCTTAAATAATTATTGTGCATGCTTAGAAGAAATCTAACATATGCTTTTTACTGCAGGGCAAAGAGCCAGAAGATATCCATGCCAAGGGTATGAACATTGCGATTGTTATTATTGATGTAAGATTGTTGTTTTTCTCCAATTTGGCTTAATTTAGTTCATGTGATTTATTTCTTTTTTTCTATCAAATATGAATGTAGCCTTCTTTGATATAGAAAAGGCTTATAACACTTTGTGGAGGGAAGGTTTGCTAATTAAACGGAATAAAATTGGAATAGTTGGCAACCCAATTTTAAAATTGGGTTTTAGATTTTTTATTTGAACGCACTTTTCATGTGAAAATTGGGGAAGAATTATCAGCTCCTTGTAACATTCTAAATGGAACTCCACAGGGTAGTGCAATTAGCCCATTATTGTTTAATTTAATGATAAATGATAATTTTGATAAAGTGAATAAACCAGGAATAGGATTGGCTCTTTATGCAGATGATGGAGCATTATGGAAGCGAGGCCGTAATATTAAAAGTGTGGTTAAAGGTAAACAGGAGTCAATTAAAGAAGTGGAAGAATGGTCATTGGATTGGGCTCTAAAGTTTTCCGTCTCTAAAACACAATATATGCTATTCACAAAGAACAGGAGGAATGAACATTTAAATCTGAAGTTACAGTGGGGCCAAAAAGTATTTAGTCAGCCACTGATTGTGCAAGTTCTCCTACTTAGAATAATGAGAGAGGTCTGTAATGTTCATCATAGGTACACTTCAATTATTAGAGACAATATGAGAAAAAAAAATCAAGGCAATCACCTTGTAGGATTTTTAAAGAATTAATTTGTAAATTATGGTGGAAAATAAGTATTTGGTTACCCACAAACCAGCAAGATTTCTGGCTCTCACAGACCTGTAACTTTTTCCTTAAGAAGCTCTTCTGTTCTCCACTCATTACCTGTATTATTGGCACCTGTTTGAACCTGTTATCTGTATAAAAGACACCTGTCCACCGCCTCAAACAGTCACACTCCAAACTCAACCATGGCCAAGACCAAAGAGCTGTCGAAGGACACCAGGAAGAAAATTGAAGACCTGCACCAGGCTGGTAAGACTGAATCTACAATAGGCAAGCAGCTTGGTGTGAAAAAATTAACTGTAGGAGCAATTGTAAAAAAAAAAGGAAGACATACAAGACCACTGATAATCTCCCTCGATCTGGGGCTCCACGCAAGATCTCATCCCGTGGGGTCAAAATGATCATGAGAACGGTAAGCAAAAATCCCAGAACTACACGGAGGGACCTGATGAATGACCTGCAGAGAGCTGGGACCAAAGCAACAAAGGCTACCATCAGTAACACACTACACCGAGAGGGACTCTAATCCTGCAGTGCCAGGTGTGTTCCCCTGCTTAAGCCAGTACATGTCCAGGCCCGTCTGAAGTTTCCCAGAGAGCATATGGATGATCTTGAAGAGGATTGGGAGAATATAATGTGGTCAGATGAAACCAAAATACAACTTTTTGGTAAAAACTCAACTCGTCGTGTTTGGAGGAAGAAGAATGAGGAGTTGCAAGTTGCAACCCAAGAACACCATACCTACTTTGAAGCATGGGGGAGGAACCATCATGCTTTGGGGCTGTTTTTCTGCAAAGGGGACAGGAAAACTGATCCGTGTTGAGGGAAGAATGAACCGGGTCATGTATCGTGAGATTTTAAGCCAAAACCTTCTTCCATCAGTGAGAGCCTTGAAGATGAAACGTGGCTGGATCTTCCAGCATGACAATGATCCCAAACACACTGCCCGGGTAACGAAGGAGTGGCTTCGTAAAAAGCATTTCAAGGTCCTGGAGTGGCCTAGCCAGACCTGAACCCCATAGAAAATTTGTGGAGTCTGTCTAGAGGAGATCTGCATGGAGGAATGGGTCAAAACACCAGCTACAGTGTGCAAACCTGGTGAAGACTTACAGGTAACGTTTGACCTCTATCTTTGCCAACAAAGGTTATGTTACAAAGTATTCCATCCATCCATCCATCCATCCATCTTCTTCCGCTTCATCCGGGGCCGGGTCGCGGGGGCAGCAGTCTAAGCAGAGATGCCCAGACTTCCCTTTCCCTAGGCACTTCCTCCAGCTCTTCTGGGGGGACACCAAGGCGTTCCCAGGCCAGCCGGGAGACATATACTGCGTCCCAATTCGCATACTATCCATCCTAAATAGTATTCGAAAATAGAATTAGTACGTCCCAAATCGTAGTATGTTGAAATGAGTGTTTCAAAGATACCCGGATGGTCTCCGGTCAGAATCCGAAGTGTAGATCGATGCACACTCTAATGGCTGATATTGCCCACAAACCATTGCGTGTTGGACGAGGTTTCGGTTAGAACTACAAACTACAGACGGAGGACTGCTGGTGACGGTCCCGCGCTGGTCCCGTGGCTGTGTAGAGAGGTTTAGATAAAGAGCTTTGAGTGATTAATTATCAGTATCTAACCTGACGAAAATGAATTTATTTAATGTTGTCCACATTATATTGCATATGCAGAAGCCTTGTGAACTTTTGTAATACGTTAGCCATTACTTTTTAAATGCATCATTATATTCAAATTGCAAACACAAGGGGAGTCTCTGCATGAAAGACACGATTGGCAGATGAACGTGCTTCGAAACGGTAGGAAATAAAATTAGATAGAATGGAGGATTTTAACTGTCACAAGATGATTGACAGGGCAGTTTACGGAGAGCTGTCCGTTAAAGATGACGTGATAGTATGTCCCAAAGCTTGCCTACTCTTTTGCTACACACTCAAAAGTATGTACTTTTTCCTCACAAAAAGAGTACATACTTTTAGGGCGTAGTATAAGTAAGCGAATTGGGACACAGCAATAGTCTCTCCAGCGTGTCCTAGGTCTTCCCCGGGGAGGCGTCCAGGAGGCATCCGAAACAGATGCCCGAGCCACCTCAGCTGACCCCTCTCGATGTGGAGGAGCACCTGCACCTGAAAGATATATATATTTTTTTACCTAGTTTTTTGTAATCCTTAATGTGCCTAGAAAAGGATTTTTGATGTTCCTAACGCAAAGTATTGTCCCATATGTGATATTTTTGTATTATTTTTTTGTGTCCGTGCTTGATTTTTGGCTGTAGAACATGAAAACTTTAAATCTGCATTGAATCTGAAAAATTCATCCTACAGACACAATCTACCGCCTTTTTCTCTTCGTTTTTGCATGAGGAATTGATAGATTAGAGGATTGTCTTGATTTAGATGATGTATAGTGCATAAAAACTCAAATAAACACCAAAAAATGTATAAAAAAATGGTGACATTGGATCACTGGATCTCCTCCCCTATGGACCCTTTTGATATATGTTTTCTAACATTTGTATTTTTACAATCTTTAGGATGTCTAAGACCCCATTTACACCTGGTATTAAAATGCGATCTGTATCCAGATAAGTTATCCGGATAATAAAAAACGCATGTTAATGCAAGGTGTAAATGCGTTGTGATCGGATCGTGATCGGATCTGCCTGACCACATCTGGAGGTAGTCTGGCTCGCATTGTGTCCGGATCTTTACTAGGTGTAAACGCAATCTGGTTGTTGAAACCACATATGTATATTTTACTCCTCCCAAAAATGCTAAAAAATAAACGAGTGAGAGCGTGTTATATAGGCTATATGTCATGGTGTAGCCTAGTCAGATGCGACACGCGACACACATCACCGCAGATGAGCAGCTGAGCGTCTATTCAACGTGCAAACATCGCAAATAAAAGTGAAAGTAAGTCACAGACGCAGTTAACACATCTTCAAGTAAAGAAACGAAATTATCTTACCAGGCCTGTTGCCACTCTCTCTTATTGATGTCTTTGATTTGGAAATTAGCTGACGATCAATAAAATGCAGCTCATATCTGTTGTTTTTGGTGGCGTGCAATCCATTAAATCTGCATATAACGCAGGAGGTGAAGATCGGATTTATATCCGTTTTGCAAAAACACATTTATGTGGCCAGGTGTAAATGGAATCGGTACTTATAGACCCTTTTACAGTTGGTAAACATGGTGACGTTTTTTTGTGGGCGGAGCTTATGTGGAGGCAGAAAGATCCATCTAGCCACTTCACTAATGCGAGTTAGCAAGGATTGTTAGCTTGTATTTTAACAATGACTGGAGAAAATCCGATATTATCTTAATGTGTAAGGTCACTCAGTGTCCAGGACCGCGATTGTTATTTCCAAAAGTTATTTTTAACGGACAGAACCAGATTGGCCGACCTGTAGCCGCCTACACGCTCACTCAATGCATGGATGATCTGACAGGATTAACGTTACGTTACCTCGGGTGAGTGGCCTGACTTCTACACCTACCTTATAGAGAAACCGATCGTAAAGAGAAACTGAGGCATATAAATCTTTAGATGCCTATATGGTCCTGTACAAGACTTGTGTGTACGATCCGCAGTTCTGCCGAGCCAGCGCCGAGACCACGACAATGTAAAGAGTGACATTACAGTGCGATTTTAATGATGTGAATATTTTCTAGAAATAAAAGTTCCAGACACAGCATGTTCATTTTTCATCAATTCTTGCACCAAACAACACAACAAGATGACATTTAATAATAGTAACAATTATTTAAGCTCCTTATTATGTAGCCGAATCTGTGCTGTTTTGCATTGACCGCCTCCAGTTTTCACTTTGTTTTGCCTCCAGCTAGCGCCGTGACGTAACAGTGACGTCGGCGCAAAAGGGGTCTATTATCCGGATAACTTATCTGGATACAGATCGCATTTTAATACCAGGTGTAAATGGGGTCTAAGAAGCAAATGTTGATGATCCCAACCTGCAATATTGTCACATGTATGTCTTTTCTGGCTATATAGGTTGCCACCCTGGATATCCAAAAAAGCAAAAAAAAAGGACATTTACATAGGCAGTCTGTTTTTCTCCTTTAGTTTTTCGATTTGATAGATCTCCTCCATTTTTCATAACTGGCTATATAAATTATTGTTAAGCACATTACTGCTTGTTTCCAACGTAAATTGTTGCACATTAAATATATAAATATTTTAATTAAATAATACATTTTAAGATACAATTTGTTCAAAAATATGCATTAATTAAAAATCACATCATGTAATTAGGATTCACTGGTAGTGTGAGGTTTAACATACATTTTTAAACTAACTACTACACACATATAGCCTACATGATACACCAACACACAATTAGAAAGATCTTTCTTGGTGAAGAGCATGCAGCATTATGGAAGCCCACATTAACTGGCAGATATTAGTCTCTCCAGGTTTCTGTTAAGTTGAAAAAATAAAAAAAAATGTCATACTTAATAATTAATTAACTATACTATTATTAACTATTATTATTATTACTGGTGAGGGAATGTGTTTCATCTCGAGTGTGACAATCTGAACAAAATAACGACAAATATTCATGGCTCAAATGTGGTGAACTGGACCGGTGGGATCATGATATACAGGAGGTGAAACCTGGATTTGATGGCCCCAAGTCTGGAAATTCCACGAATGCTCCCACTCTACGAGCAGAACAAGACACGCTCTCTAAAGGTAGATCTGAGACCCTAAACACTGTCCATATCTATAGCCCCAAATTTCCTGAGGGAGCAGTTTTTACTCCGCCCACAGCAAACAACAAAGTCTACTCAAACCAAGAGTATCTTGTCTTGCTAATTGTCCGAGTGGTGGGAAGGAGTGGATCAAAGCAACTTGTTGAAGGGTTTGCTGGCTTTGTATCAGCCAGTGGTTACAAGCCCCCTCGAAGATCTACCATCGACTACTTTACCCCAATCAACCAACCTTTTACAGAGTACTCAGTCATAAAGCAGCTGCTAAAACAGTCTGAGGAGGCCCCCATGGAGGTGGGTCAGGAGTACGTCCACAACACCTTTGACCTCGGTGGTTGCATGAAGGCTCTGCCTCTCATTTGGAAATTTCCATTGCTCCTTGGTTGACAAAGAGCACGTCCACAGCCTCGCATCTGGTGCCCCTGCTTCCTCGGAGGTGGAGTTTGATGTCCAACATGCGGAGGCAGCTGGTTTGGAGCCCAAGGAAGCTTTCATCAAAGATCGCTTTGTGAGTGGCTCTTCTAAAGAGCTGTTTTTCCAGCCAATCAAGAAGCTGAAGCTGAAGAATATGGATGCCTCAGACGAAACAGTCAAGCTCACTGGCTCCCAAGGAAAAGTATGAGGTATATGAGAAAGGTATACTCGTATATAAAATGAATAATTGTTGTCATATTAGTTGACATACATTCAATTCATTTCACGTTTATTTGTATAATGCTTCTCACAATACACATTATTTCAAAGCAGCTTTATAGACCAACGCCACTTTTGCGTCATCGAAGGGTAACGCCCCCTTTTGGGGGAAAACACCTCTATACTGTCTATGGGAAAACAAACGGATTCCCATGAGAACAGAACTCGCACTAGATCTGCAAAGTTTCTTGATAGCAAAAATGGCACAAACTTAAAGAAGCTAACGTTACTGAATACGGGGTTACAGAGGTGTCCCTTTGAAATGGTCGAAAACTGGATTAATGACCCCACACAGCGGCCAAATATGGACTATTCAGACATCTAACGATACCACTATCTCGTGGAATCACCAAGTAAGTAGCCTTTTTTATTTATTTATCATTTACACACTCACAGTAGCCTATTACAAACTACTAGACGATGAGGCCATGTCACTTGGATCATATTTAACTTGATTTAAGCTATTGACAGTTTTGTTGTCGACTAGCTATTAGAAAGACTAGCTGTTAGCAGCTAACGTTACCTTATTAGACTATGTCAATAGCTTAAATCAAGTTAAATATGATCCATTCATCGTCTAGTTTGTCATACTGTGAGTGTTAATGAAAAAAAAGGCTAGCTACGTGCTTACTTGGTGATTCCACGAGATAGTTGTAACGTTAGATGTCTGAATAGTCCATATTTGGCCGCGGTGTGGGGTCATTAATCCAGTTTTCGACCATTTCAAAGGGAAACCTCTGTAACCCCGTATTCAGTAACGTTAGCTTCTTTAAGTTTGTGCCATTTTTGCTATCAAGAAACTTTGCAGATCTAGTGCGAGTTCTGTTCTCATGGGAATCCGTTTGTTTTCCCATAGACAGTATAGAGGTGTTTTCCCCCAAAAGGGGGCGTTACCCTTCGATGACGCAAAAGTGGCGTTGGTCTATAGAAATCCATTTCAGAAATGTACATAGAAAAATACAGTTAGTTAATCATGTATTAATTTAGGGCATAACATATAACATACAATACATGGCATATTGACAATAACAGTGTTGTTCACCTATTCGTCTTTGCAGGTATTGCTGTACCATGAACAAAGTGACCTCGCCTTCATGCTGCTCATCAAGTCACAGAACCTGGATGAACCCATCAACGAGCTGATGCGGTACTCACTCTTCCCAGTTCCTCCCAGTATACATAGTTCCCACATGACGTCACAACATACGGGCATTTGCCGACCCGGCGCCATTGCTTAGGGCAAAACATTAGAAGAAGCAATACGAGTTGAACGAAGTGAAATAAGTTTCGTGCTATAAAGTGAAAATGGTCATCTCCTGCTGGGTCAATGGATGATAAAATCGTGCCGGATGTTCAGTTAAATCGGGATTTTACACTATACCCGTCATTAGATTTCATGGATGTGAGAAGACTAAGCTTTTGTCCGAACAACGACGGAGATTATGGCTGGCGAGCATAAACAGGAAAGAAACTCACTCAAAACACGCACGAATTTGTTTGACAAAAGCACAATGTTGTGTTTTATTGCGAGTGTAAACGAATATAAGTTAACACATTGCAGTTTGTATAATGTCCTGTATGAACAAAATGACGAGCTATTAAAAACATACAAAACAACATTGTTTCCACTGTTTGATCTCACTTTCCAGCATTGCAATCTCAGATTACGTCCCTAAAGATCCCGCGTATAATGTAGTTCCGGATTACATTACTTAATTTGCACGCAAGTTATTTATTTTTATATTCATGCACCGAACCATGACGCCCGCAAGAACATGCATATTACAGAAAGCACCGGTGTTTTTAGGGGAACATAGGAATTAAGTTGTGCAGGCTATGGCTTTTTAATAGACAGATTAGCATCATGCTACTTCGCTATGATGACTAAGTTACTTTTCAATTGATTGCACTTGAGCAAACGTCACCAAACCAACCCCACGTCAATCTGATCGTAGCCTACACCTCCAGTGATTTCCAGCCTCGGAATTACTCACATGTGTAAAAACTCCTCACCAATCCCGGATAATGGTACACATGAAAATACTGTATCTGAGGCAAAGTTGCATAATCAGTGCTCAGTGCTTCCTTCGTTACTGCATACGGATCCACACCTTTTATGAATGAAATGTTTGCATTGTACCTCTCTCTGTCTTGTTTTAATAGTCTCTTTATAATCTATTTCACTTTGTCTTTTCATGATTTGCATAACAATATAAACATAAATAAATATTTGTTTGTAAAACGACATTCTCTGATAAAACTTTGTAAACGCCTATGGTAAACACAGCGGTTTTGCCCTCAAAGATGGCGTCTCCGGGTAGGTCACGTGACATTAATTCGCCTGTGGGAACTATGTATAGGCACAGCTGATGGGTTCTTCAATAAGACCAACAAGGCTGCAATCCTTCACTACTTAATGGAAGATGTTTCTGAAGATGTCCCTTATCCGAAGGATGTTTTCTACATCCAGGATGGCAATGCACTCTTCCACTCTTCATGCCTTGATGAACCTCCCACCAACATTCGAGGGAATTTGTCTCCAGTCCTTTGTCCATATGATGCTTAAGAAGCATTTTGTCTTCTCAACGGACTCCGACCATGATGATTCTGTCAAAAGTCAGGAGAGATTGTGTCGTGGCTTGTCCCAGCGGTACATCATAGGTGGTCCTGCAACAAGATAGCCAAGTGACTTCAAACTCTTCCTGGCAAATGATGAGAACAAGACAGGCAATGCATATCATAATATGCTATAATATCACATCACTGTGAAGATCTAAACATATTTACTGTAGATATACAGGAAATCGGAATGGAAGACGATTTCGATATTTAGCTCTTCACAGTAAAAGGTAAAACTTCCGAAATCTCTGTGTAAACAATAAGTGATGTACACGCGCAAGAGATTACATCCTGGGCTCACCCTAGGAGTACAAGGACGTGACTGTGATTTGTAAGGGAATTTTTAAACTAAATATTAATCTAACCATGGTTTATTAGTTGACCTCATTTATCTGCTAAATCTCTGAGACAATGCACTAAGACATTTTGTACTTTAGAGGTGTGTGTGTGTGTGTGTGTGTGTGTGTGTGTGTGTGTCAAGCACCTGATTGTGTGTATAAATAACAAATGTGAGAAATGGAACCAGACAGATGACGAAGTTCGAGCTTGACATCTATGAAGTAATCATTAAAACAAAGTCTCCTCTACCTGGTAACAGAGGAGGCAGTAAATGAAGAACCAATCATATTATCTTTCATATTATCTTTTCTTTTTTGAATATGTGTATCTGCCTGTGTGTTTTATAATACATAGATGTTTTATTTGTTTTTAGACAGAGATGATTCATACAATAGATGCGTTTTTTTTTTTTTTTTTTTTTTAGTAAATGCTGTGTCAGGGAAATTGCAAAATAGGACAGACAGGCCAGGTCAAAAGGACAGAAAAGTCTGCCCGGTAACAATAACTAGCTTGAGTGTGAGGAAAAGGAGAACTGGAACCTGTATACGTGCAGGAGCCTTGGCAAGGAAAGGAGGGGTACATCAAGAAGGGGGATTATTTGTGTATATAAAGTCTGGAAATTGAGAAGGATCTTTGCCCTTCTCATATCAGACCCTGTCTGTGTGGGAACTGCCTTTCTTGCAAGAAATAAACATGTATACTTATGACTTTCGAGATCTTCATTGTACTTTAATTATTATTTAAGATCTAGGTACAAAAATTTCCATAACAGATTCCAAGAAGTAAAAACGATATAAAAACTGTTCGTTTTCTCACACAACTCGCTCGTTTCGTGTCTTAGGCCATCAATGTGTACTTACATTTACGAGTCATTAAATCATGTTTAATTTGGACTTCTCTGTGCATGCTCTTTGAGGTGGACCCCATATACTTTCATTATATGACTGACAGACAAGAACGGTTTGACCTAAAAATATCAAAATTGAAGCAACTGTGGAAACAAAGACACCTACATCTTGGATGCCTTTGTAAAACATATAAAAAAAAAATTCAAAGTGAACTATCCCTTTAACTTGATGTGTTGGGATATGAAATAAAAAAGTAATAGTTCAGGATAGACCCTGGTGGAGGCCAGAGGTGGGTATAGTATAGTATCCAAAAACTGTACTCAAGTAAAAGTACAAGTACTTATAGAAATATTTACTCAAAGTAAAAGTAATAATCTTAAAAGTTGCTTGAGTTTAAGGTAACAGGTAAAAACCATTACCTGTCCTTTGGTTTGTATACTTATACAACTACATTTGGATTATGTCAGAATAAAGTGACTCTGTGGAGTTTTGCATTCATAGGCATGTAAAGGGAACCATTGACACAGATACAGGTAGATTAGAAAGAGTCTGTCACATGATTGAGATCAGAGGAGTGAGGTTTACTTGCACAGCAACTACAGGGGTTGGACAATGAAACTGAAACACTGGTCAATGTTGGAGGTTTCACATCTATATGCCTGGCGGCCAATCTTCAGAGTGAAGCACGGGTGGATCAGTGATGGTTTGAGCTCCAATATCCTGACAATCCTGATTGTATTTGATGGACACGACACTGCCGAGGACAACCAAACCCTTCTGGAGGATCATGAGCACCTGATGCTCAAACCGTGTATCAGCATGATCATGCACCAACACACACAGCAAGACTTGTGACAGAAGGGTTTGATGAAGATGAAAGTGACGTTGAACATCTCCCATGGTCTGCACAGTCACCAGATCTGAATATTATTGAGGTGTTTTGGAGGAGAGAGTCCACCAGCATCATATAGTGACCCGGACACTGTTCTGGAAGAAGAACGGCTCATAATCCCTCTGGTCACTGTGAAGGACTTCTATCTGTCATTCCCAAGATGAATTGGTGCTGTATTTGGATGCAAAATGAGGCCCTCACCATTCTAACAAATTATTGTGTTGTAAAACCAGGTGTTTCAGTTTCATTGTCCAACCCCTGTACTAGCTGGCCTCCGTTACACTAGCATCTCCGTTACACTAGCATCTCGTTCTCTTTACTTAAAGTATCCAGGGAAGCTTCCAGAGAAAGGATAGGAGTTACATGATCACTGGCCTGCCCCTCCACCGTCTTAACTCTCTCATTTAACACTCGTTGTGTAGTTTGTTTGGCTCGAAGAGTCACTCCTAGTTTATCGAATCGCTCGTCAAGGGCACTGATAGTCTTATCCAAAATCTTCTCCATCGTCAGCGACATACAGTATATTTTTTTTCAAGCCCGAGGCCTGCTGTTCAGTGGGTTTAGTGCCCTTGGGCTGTTTTTTGATTGAATCGACAAAGCATAAAGTTCAAGTGTAGTGCTATGGTTGTCCATACCTGTCAACATTGGGATATTAAAATAATGGAAATTTTCAGGGCCACCTGAACACACATTATATAAATGAAGACACAAAACGGAATAAAAATTCAGCACAAGTTTATTTATTACTTGACAATGGGTAGGACAGTGTGTGAGAGAATGGATGGGGATACTGTTTTGATGGTCGCGTGGTTCTCTTGCATCTCTTGCTGTGTGGAATGCATAATAAAGCCCTCATAAGTCTTGTCAGCTCACTGAAACCCATGTCCTTGCCTAGAAGGCCCCAGAATCGGTCAATTCTGTCTTTTTAGGGGAGATGCTTACTATCTGTCACCTGGTAGTCAATGAGTTCCTCTCTCAGCCTATGCACATTCAAGTTCAACTGAGGGAACAGGGCTACTAGCCTTGTCCCTGTAAAAAGAACAATAATGTTGCTAAATGAACATTGATGATTTATGCAAACCATGCAATACCTCACAACAAGTTCATTGTAAAAAGTCCCTAATCTCTACCTGTCCCTGGAGTGACGCGAGGCCGAGATGCAGGGTCCAGCCCTCTCAGGTCCTTCAGGAGTTGGGAGTCAAGTGGGAAGCAGTTGAACATCTTTCTCAGAACTGCTTCATAGAAGGTTCTCACTGTTCTACAAGGCAATAGTAAAAACAACAACAATATGCATTAGATAGTGGGAAACATTTCAGGCACACTGTAAGGGTTATCCCAGCCTGTTAAAAGATTAGATCATAATTAAATTAAACTACAGAGTAATATACTCACTGAAAGATGTTTTACTTGGATGGAACGGGGAGCTCTGCATTTTTGATGAATGCTCTTGCTCTTGGTTTAATTATTGGAAATAGAGTTAGATAGAGTTGTTACTTTTTGTCAAAGGTGGTGTATATCCCAACCAAAATGCAAGTTTGGTTGGGATATTACTACTGAAGGTTTGGTTGCTTTTGATGCCACAATCAGTGGCAATCTGGGCAAGGTGGCAAATGCAGCCAATGTCCTGGACATTAAGACTGACTTCCTTTTAGTCTGCTAATCACTGAATTGTTTCTGCCTTTCATAACACTTGCATTGTCAGAGTTGAAGGCAATGACACTCTCCCATGGAATGCCTCTTTTGCTATTGGAAACAGGAAATCAAAACAATATGCCCATAATTGCAAAATAAACTATTTGACAAAAGATTTTATGTAAACTGTGCTCAAATGAAAGTGAAATAAAAAATGTTCAAGTTGTTATTATTAAATGCAAACTAGGTAAACACATTGCAGTACCCTCACCTCAATGCGTTGGGCAGCTTTTCAAATAGGTTTTCTGCATTACCCACATTGCATATGTGCATTTCAAAGAACTTTGTTGTCACCTCCAGATTGTTGACTCATCCTAAATTCTTGCAAGGATGACACATTCTTTTCCGGTTTTTCTGTTGTTTTATTCATCGCACAACAGTATAAAAGGCTGAGAAGGCTCTCAAAGAGAAGCTGGGGATATAACATTTATTTGCACAGGAACATTGCTCGTCTCTTTCTGAGTGGCAAATCTTTCAATGACCCTTGTGCTGAAATCTGGAATGTCCCATGTGAGTTTTTTTCTCTATAGAAAGCCTAGCCAGAGTGTTGAGGCGATCTTGTGCCTTAGTGTTCCTAATCCTAATGAAAGTTATACCAGCTCCTGTAAATTTTTAATTGGACTGACCGTAGAGATTATGGATCTTCTATATGAATGTTTTGAAGTGGTTGACTGCCTGAAACTCATCCACAGCATCAAATACAGCCAGTTCCAAACTGTGGTCAATGCAGTGCCATGAGAAGAGGTTAAGGTATCTTGCAGTCAGCCTGGCTGCCACACCAAATTTCTTACCTAACATGACACTTGCTCCATCTAAAACAAATGAGACTCAGTTCTTTTGAAGCCACTCTTCACTGAAGCCTGCAGTTTCCAAACAGTTAAGTAGAGCTTCTTCTATATCCTCTGCCCTTTGGCTCTCCAGCTCAACCAGCTATAGAAACACAAATTCAGGAGTAGCTCCATCTACTACTGAGGCTTTCAAGCTGACAATCATGGCAGATTTGTGGCTGAGAGATGTAGCCTCTTCACTGAGAACAGACAACTTGCTTGAAGATGACAATACTGTGAACTATTATGTGTTTCACTATTTTTGTATAACTTTATTTTGAGAGCAGACTAGCCCATGTTGACACCATTTGCTTCCTGAAGCTCAATGAGATTGTCATGGTCAGTGCAAGGTGGGTTCATTTTTTTCGCAATATAGTATGCTGTTCTGAATACAGTTTCTGAAACAGAGACCAAATTTCCAAATAATTTTGGAAAATTTCACCAAATTTATTTTCTAAATTTACTACATTTTTTATTTTATAAATTTACTTTCTAAATGTTTTCTTTCTAAATCCTGTCCACCTTTTTCAGTGAGCTCCGGGGCTATTTAGCCCTGATTGTCTCATGTGGTCATATCTTGTTCCTTAAAAGAGGCCAAGTTTGCATTTGAGGACTGGATCTTAAAGTACAGTTTAAGATCCACTCCTCAGATATGGACACTCATTTTTTCGGTGAGGATGCCAGTTGATTTTGTTGTGCTGCAAACCGCACAACCTGGAAGCAAACAAAACCATGAATAATTAGCATCATCATACAAGTTTTATATCTACAGTACATTGATAATAAAATCTACTGAACAGGGCCAAAATTTAATCAAAGTATTTAATAAACTGTTTACAATCTCCACACTATGCCTGACAAATACATGAAAAGCAGGCAAAATGAGAAAAATGTTCTACTCTTTCAATAGATAATTATCTGACAACTATTGATAACTAACAGTATAGAGCAATTTAATGGTGTAAATGTCTTAAATTATTGCACAGTTAAAAAATTAGTTCACTTCAGAATTAAAATGTCCTGATAATTTACCCACCCTTTCTTTCTTCAGTCAAAAAGAAATTAAGTTTTTGATGAAGACATTTCAGGATTTTTCTCCATATAGTGGACTTCAATGGGGTCCAACGGTTTGAAGGTCCAAATTGCAGTTTCAATGCAGCTTAAAAGAAGCCTACAGTACATGATCCCAGCCGAGGAGGAATAAGGGTATTATTTAGTGAAAAGATCTGTCATTTTCACAAAAAAATAAAAAAATAAAATAAAATCAATAATATATACAGTATATATATATATATATATAGTACTGTGCAGAAGTCTTAGGCACACTAGTATTTTCGCCTCAAAGAAATGGTTTTAAGCCAGTTATTTATATATTTTGTTGTAGTGTCTCAGTAGGAAATATCAGTTTACATTTCCAGACACTAATTGTGCCATTAATTGTAATAATCCAGTGAAATTTTTGAATGCAGAAGGATTCTGACAACAGCCAATGCTCCACACGGAGGTCGGATCTCACCATCATCGAGTGCATCTGAAATTATATGAAGAAACAGAAAAAACAGAGACTAAGACCAGAAGAACTGCGGCAACGTTTCCAAACGCTTGAAAAACAAGACTAAAAACTGTGCAATAGACTTTATTCAGAGCAGCGCCATGACAGGTATGAAAGTGAGGCTGTGAGGGATAGACTTACCGTGTTTCCAATTGCATCCGCTGTAAAAGCTGAATAAAGCGGCTAGATTACTTACAATTTTCCACAGCTTACATTGTCGGGAGTTTTTTTGTCAACTGACATTTCTTGGAAAGATATTTTTCCAGTGTTTCATGAGCAGAACAATCCGAAAACATATTAAATAACAGTACAGCCCATTGAAGAGATGCAAGTCTATCCCTCACAGCCTCGCTTTCATTCTCATTAAAAATCAAAGATGGCGCTGCCGTGAATAAGGCTGGACAAAAGCGGTTTTAAACGTTTTAAAAGGGTACTAAACACCTATTGATTTGATTTAGTTAACTGTTAAAAGTTAATAAAAGTTAATAATAGTTAACTAATAAAAGTGAATTGATAAATAAAATCGGTTTATGATTATGACATTATTTTTGAAAACATTCTCATTTACAACATTTTTACACAAGTGCTTTTTCATAGTACTGCAGCTTTGCAGGCAGGCAGGCACTACCGACCAGTTCTTCTGGTCTTAGTCTCTGTTTTTTCTGTTTCTTCATATAATTTCAGATGCACTCGATGATGGTGAGATCCGACCTTCGTGTGGAGCATTGGCTGTGTCAGAATCCTTGTGCATTCAAAAATTTTACTGGATTATTACAATTGATGGGACAATTAATGTCTGGAAATGTAAACTGATATTTCCTACTGAGACACAAAATATTTAAAGAACTGGCTTAAAACCATTTCTTTGAGGCGAAAATACTAGTGTGCCTAAGACTTCTGCACAGTACTATATATATATATATATATATATATATATATATACCCAGCAAACAGGGGACGTCCTCCGGACGTTGCGAACGTCTAATTAGGTCCGCATTTGGTCCGGTTTATAACGTTCGCTGGGGGACATTCCGAGGACGTCCGCATTTGGTCCAGTTCATAACGTTCGCTGGGGGACGTTCGGTGTCACAGTGTCTAGATGTGTTCCCTTGTTTGTCCACTAGATGTCCTCCTTCCCCACTGTGTCATTCACTATCTGGAACTGCATTTCCCATCATCCTGTTCTGTCACTTTCTGATCATTGCACTCAGCTGTTCCCCGTAATCATTGTTCCCAGCTGTTCTGTGTTAGTCTTGTTAGACATGTGTATATATTCCCTGTCTGTGTTAGTATGTGTACGGAGTCGTCGTATTTTGTGTCACACCACTTCATGTCTATGTTAATTTCTAGTTCCTGCTTGTTTGTTTCTTGTTTTGGACTGCTTTGATTATTGACCCTTGCCTGGCTGACTTGGATTTGGATTATACTTAATAAATACTGCTTTTGGATTTACCCCAGTTTCCTGTGTGTGGATCGTGACATTCGGAGGACGTCCGCATTTGGTCCGGTTCATAACGTTCGCTGGGGGACATTTTGAGGACGTGCACTTTACATTGACATTATGGTGCAAAACCATAAAAACATAAGTGTTGGTGGTATAAAAATACTGCCTATGAGCATTTTTAGCACATGTTCAAATGAGATATGCTTGAGTGTTCGCAAAAACAATAATAAAAAAATCTGAATTAAAAGTGTCATTGTCCCGGAGTGATAATTTGCACCTAGGAACGGGTCATAGCTTCAAAATAAGTTTTAGATTCATTCTTTAATGATATTTTTATTTAGGTTCTAATTCTAGTTTATGTTTGTAAATGTATGACTTGATGTGTTTTAACGGGCATGCGCGTGAAGTTGAGTTGCCATGGAAACGGAGGTCACCAGTGCAGACAGCAAAACTCCGACTCTCCCTGTTTTCACTGCTTTCAGGTGAGTTTAGTCTCTAAAATCACACAAATAATACACACGACTGTTCTTGACACTTCTCTTAATTGTAACTGGCACGCTTCTGTTTATTTAATATTTAATATTTATTTATTTATAATATTTAACGTTAGGCTACTTTATAGAAATGGGTTAGTGTCTTCGAAAAAATCTATTAGCATCACTAACCGTTTAGCTACAGAAGAGTTAACGTAAGGCTACGTTATAGCTTGAGCTTTTGTTTATGAATGTTTGGGCTTTTAATCACATTTTATGTGTCGATTAGAGGTTTTGATATTTTTGTAGCCTAAATATTTTGCTTGGAAGTGAGCTAAAAACGTATAATTTAACATAAAACGTTACGTTTTATTACTGTTAATCGATGACGTCACTTACACGACTGAAACTAGCTCAATGGTTAATAAATATTATATTAATAAAAAATTCTGTGATTTCAGCAGCAACAAGATAACTGTTGGCTATGACAAATTGTTTTTTGTGTTCCTAGATCGTTCTGAGGCCAGCTGCTCATAGTAGAGTTGAACTGACCATCATCTCTAAGGCACCATACTATAAGTAAGCCAAAGACAATGTCCACTTGGAACTGAACTAAAACTTCAAACATACACTAATGTTGTTGGTACATTTATTTATTTATATATATATACACACACATTTATGATATATTGAAAGTCTCTTATGCTCTCTCAAGGGCTTAATATTGATCCTTTACTGATTGTATTAGATCCAACTAAAATTTTGTTACTTTGTTTTAGGTTCCAAGCTTATGCAATATTATGAAGCTGCAGACTCGGAGCCTGCATCTACAGTCCCCCACCGAGAGTCCCGCATTCTCAGACCCCTCGTTTTTCGAACACAGCGCCTCCTGCTGTTCAACAGATCGAATAACACCCGCACACAGAGTCCAGCGTACGGTTATCCAAATGCAATTAAAAAACAACAGGATGCAATATTAACAGTCTCCAAATAAATTATCCAATAAATATTTGCGTTACCTGCTTAATGCATGTGCCAAAAAAAAAAAAAAAAAACTCATTGTAACAGATGGAAGGATACAATTACAGATCTATCTTCTGAAAAATAGTATACGATATTATATTGCTACAATGTTTTTTTATATTTGTTTTATTCAAATTCCAATTTTTCTTTCAGTTCAACCTATAATAGTCTAATTAACATTATGATGCTAACATTACAAAATCTGTTTTATGATATTTTGAATGCGAAGCAAAACAAATCAGAATAGACAAAACACCAATAATAAACAATTCTGTACTTTATTTAATGATAACCTAAACATCATCTTGCTGTAAAGAAAAAAGGAAGAAAAAACTGTGTTCGTGACTTTACTTTTCGTCTTCCATTGCATTAAAAAAAACTCAAGTCGCTTTGCATAATCATAAAATGATATGTTGCTGGGTTAGGGGTAACTCCATCGATTGATGGTGTACCCTGGAATAACCTACAACAGTATAGGCCCGATAGCACATGTCTTATGATGTTTCAAAAAAAAAAAAAAAGAAAAGAAAAAGAAAAAAAGTTGTTTGCAAATGTTACATTGCTCTGTTGAAATGTCCCTTGAGATGTTTTTGAACTTTGGACAACTTTGTGGGTTTGAAATATATGGGGGCACAAATGGCCAGTGAAAATAACTGCAGCACTTATGACATATCTACAAAAAGTCCAAGGATAAAGGCTAACGCTAGCCATCAAAATGTTTTCGGGGGGAAGAGGGTGAAAAAAACATACATTAACGGCTCATGTCTTATGATGTTTCAAAAAAAAAAAAAAAGAAAAGAAAAAGAAAAAAAGTTGTTTGCAAATGTTACATTGCTCTGTTGAAATGTCCCTTGAGATGTTTTTGAACTTTGGACAACTTTGTGGGTTTGAAATATATGGGGGCACAAATGGCCAGTGAAAATAACTGCAGCACTTATGACATATCTACAAAAAGTCCAAGGATAAAGGCTAACGCTAGCCATCAAAATGTTTTCGGGGGGAAGAGGGTGAAAAAAACATACATTAACGGCTCAAATCTTGTTACAAACTATCTTTACACATATTAAATGGACTATTCATAATGTTGTATCGACGAGCTAAATTAGTTTTATAAAAAAAATAAATCAAACGAGGCTACTACGATTCGCTAAATAAAATTGAAGATAGGTAGCCTACTCACTTTTTGGCTTAAGTTCTTCACATGTTATCCGATACAATTTGATAGGAGGCGCTGTCTCGAAAAACGAGGTGTTGTAGAGTGAGTTTTTGTAGATTAACCTGTAGGGGGCAATCTAATGTATTTTGGCTTTGTGCTTAAGAGTATCAAAGAAGAAACTGTTAGCAGACATGTGTTCCACCTGGACTGTGCTCAAGTGTACTGCTGGCTTGATGTGCTTTGAGTAAATGAACTGCATTGAACGGATTTGTCTCCTGCAAGTTATTACATTTTGGCGACAAGGATGAAAGCAAGGAAAGAAACGCCTTGAAGAAAAAAAAAAGTGTTGGAAGGTGAATAAGTTTATTCCATACAAGTTGGAGCTTGGGAAAAGAAGATGGCCAACATGGTAGGAACAGTCTCACCTTTTGATAGTCAATCTCAGTCTTGGGAGGAATATTGTGAGATCTTGCAGCATTTCTTCGAGGCAAATGAAATTACAGAAGCAGACAAACAAAGAGCTATATTGTTGAGCACTGTAGGAAGTCAAACATACAGTCTACTGAGGAATTTGCTGAGCCCAGTTAAACCAGGAACAAAGACATTTGGTGAATTAGTAGAATTGCTTAAAGAGCACTTCAACCCAAAACCTAGTGAAATTGTGCAACGGTTTAAATTCAATTCAAGGTCAAGAGAAGAGGGGGAAACTGTACTTGAATATGTAGCAGTATTGAGGAAATTGGCTCATGATTGTAACTATGGAGAAAAGTTGACAGAAATGCTTCGGGATAGACTGGTATGTGGCATAAATGATGATCGGATTCAACGTAGACTGTTGGCAGAAGCGGATCTAACTTTTGAAAAGGCTTTGAAAGTAGGTCAAGCAATGGAAACGGCCAATAAGGATGTGAGGGATTTGCAAGTTAAACGCTCAGAAACATCCATGTCCATGAGAGTGCATAAAACATCAGTGAAGCAAGAAGAAAGTCAAGGCAGAGCATGTTATAGATGTGGAAGTTTGCAACATTTGGCCAATGAGTGTAGATTTGTTTCTGAGAAATGTCACCAATGTGGGAAACAAGGGCACATAATGAAAGTCTGCAAATCAAAAAGTTCGAGCAGAGACACAAACTTTCAAGGGGGAGAAAGACGTAAGAGAGCTGTGACAAGAGGAGGACAGAGATCGTATTATGTGGGCAGAGAGGACAAAAGTGCATCTGATGAAGAGGGTATTTTTACAGTTCACAGTTTCAAAGAAACCGAGATTCCGAAGGTTGCTCCACTGACTATTACATTGGCGGTTAACGAGTCAAGCATACCTTTCGAAGTGGATACCGGTTGTGGTGTGACTGTGATGAATGGGTCCAATTTTTCCAAATTATGGACAAAGCATAAAATTCCAGAATTAAAGACCTGTTCTTTGAAGTTGAAAACCTATACTGGTCAAACCTTAGCAGTGTTGGGTTCTGCGCAGGTGGAAGTTAGACACAAAGGAGTCTTGAAGAAGTTACCAGTAGTGGTAGTACCTGGAACAGGACCCAATCTATTGGGTAGAGGATGGATTAAAGAATTTGGCATGGAATGGGAAGCCATACATAAGATTCAAGGGATGGAAAATATAACCTTGACTGAAGTGCTTAGCCAACATTCAGAGTTGTTTAAAGAGGAATTGGGTGAATTGAGAGGTCCACCGGCCAAAATTTATGTGGACAAGGAAGCGGTCCCCAGATTTTTCAAAGCCAGACCCGTTCCTTATGCTATGAAGACAAAGGTAGAAGCTGAAATAGAACGCCTGTTGAAAGAAAAAATCATAGAACCGGTTAAACACTCTGAATGGGCTGCCCCTGTAGTGCCGGTTTTAGAATCGGATAACACTGTGCGACTATGTGGTGACTATAAGCTAACAGTGAATAGAGTTTCAAAGTTGGAACAATATCCCATTCCTCGAATAGACGATTTGTTTGCAACATTGTCAGGTGGGCAAAAGTTTACCAACCTGGATATGAGCCATGCTTACCACCAGATTGCCTTTTGGAGTTTCTTCTAGTCCTGCCATCTTCCAGAGGACCATTGAGGGTGTACTGCAAGGTATTCCGTATGTGGCGGTTTTCCTGGACGACATCCTGGTGACTGGTCGTAATGATGAGGAGCATCTCCAAACACTCGCAAGGGTATTGAGAAGATTGCAGGAAGCAGGACTGCGATTGAAACGGAGCAAATGTTCCTTCATGGAGAAAGAGGTAACATTTTTGGGCCATAAAGTAGATGAGACTGGCCTCCATCCAGTACCAGAAAAGGTAACTGCCCTTCAGAATGCTCCCGCACCAAAGAATGTGACAGAGTTAAAGGCCTATTTGGGACTGTTAAATTACTATAATAAGTTCTTACCCAACTTGTCTACCATTTTAGCCCCTGTGCACAAACTGCTGCGAAAAGATGAAAAATGGAACTGGGAGGGGGAACAAGAAGCTGCTTTTGCTCAGTCCAAGGAAATGATCAACTCAGTTCAAGTTCTGGTTCATTATGACCCCCAGAAGGATGTGATTTTATCCTGTGATGCTTCTCCTTATGGCCTAGGTGCAGTTCTTTCACATAAGATGCCAGATGGTAGTGAGAGACCCATTGGATTTATGTCAAGGACTTTGAATCAGGCTGAGCGGAATTATTCACAGTTGGACAAGGAAGGGTTGGCCATTATGTTCGGTTTGCAGCGCTTCCACAAGTATTTGTATGGTCGGAAGTTTACCATCGTTACGGACCATAAGCCCTTGTTGTCCTTATTTAATGAATTAAAAGCTGTTCCCCAAATGTCATCTCCTAGGATCCAGCGATGGGCTGTGACACTGAGAGCCTATGAGTACAACATCATCTACAAGCCAGGTAAAGATCATGGAAATGCAGATGCTTTAAGTCGGTTACCATTGTCAACAGAACCAGACATGGAACAGGAGGAAAGAGTTCTGATGCTGGAGAATGCAGACATAACCTTGATAACTGCAGAACAAGTGAGAGGGTGGACGCAGAAAGATCCGATATTATCTCGAGTGAGAGAAATGGTGCAACATGGTGGGCATGAGTTAATTGGAACAGAGTTTGATCCTTTTACATCAAGAAAAGATGAATTAAGTGTACAGGATGGTTGTGTGCTCTGGGGGGCCAGAGTCATCATTCCCAGTGTGGGTAGATCAGAAGTCTTGAAACAACTGCATCAGTGCCATCCAGGAGTGTGCAGGATGAAAGCTATGGCCTGGAGTTATGTGTGGTGGCCCAAGTTAGATCAAGATGTAGAGAGGTTGGTTAAAACTTGTCACCTGTGCCAAGAGCACAGGAACGTTCCAGCTGTAGCCCCACTGCATCCGTGGAATTGGCCAGAGAAACCATGGCAAAGATTGCATGTGGATTATGCTGGACCATTCATGGGAAAAATGTTCTTGGTCTTAATTGATGCACATTCGAAATGGATGGATGTGTATCCCGTGAACAGCCACATCTGCTGCCACCATTGAATGTTTGCGTAAAAGTTTCAGTAATCAGGGACTACCAGAACTTATTGTATCAGACAATGCTACTTGTTTTGTTAGTGCTGAAGTTAAAGAGTTCCTGAACAAAAATGGAGTACAGCATGTTACCTCTGCACCTTATCATGCTTCGAGTAATGGGTTAGTGGAGCGGGCCGTACAAATTATTAAAGGCATGTTAAAAAATGTGTTGACGGATCAATTGCAACTAAATTGGCCCGAGTGTTGTTCAGCTATAGGATTACTCCCCAGACTACCACCGGTCTCTCTCCCGCTGAAATGTTACAAGGACGAAAATTGCGGTGCTCTCTGGACTTTTTGCATCCTGATTTGACTAGGAAGATTAAAAACCAACAACAAAAGCAAAAAGCATATCATGACAAGAAGGCCCATGAACGTAGTTTTTGTGTGGGATATCCAGTGCTGGTTCGCAACTTTAGCTATGGACCGAAATGGATTCCGGGAAACATTGAGACTGTTCAGGGGACGTTCGCAGTGGACGTTCAGGGGACGTTCTGGGGACGTAATTTTGTTAGCTGGGTACACTGTTAGCAATTGATTTTTACAGGAAATTTTACAACAATGTATTGTATTTGCGTTTTACCTGTAAAAGGCAATGCACCATGGGAAATTAATGGACAGTCCTGTATTATTATTGTAATTTCACTGAATTCACGGAGTTTTACAATGGTTTTACAGCCACCGCGTTGCATCATGGGATCTTCGCGGTCTGAATTTTGAATTTTTAGGCGGTTAGTTCTAAACGTACATTCTGGGAGTAAGCCGTCATTCAAGAAGACGGAAAAGAAGCAATTCTGGGACGAAGGTAAGTTATCTTCACGTTATGTAATTTACTGTTACCGTTACACATGTATTTTTATAGCGTAAATAAAACGTTATTAGTTCTCGTTATCTGAGTGGATGGTGACGGTTTCGTCTGCTTTGATTAGATAACATTTATTCTTCCATCAGTCCATTGAAATCGGGTACGTAACGTTACTGGTAATTGCTAACATTTGCAACCTTGTTCTTCACAAATTGATGCTATTTTAATCTGCCTGAAGTAACGTTAACGTCAATATGGTTCTTTCACTGTTTGGATGGATTGGCTAGCTAACTCGAATCTCATTTAGGGCTGTCAAAGAATATTCTAAATTCGAATATATATATTCAAAAAGTTTTAAAAACTGAAAATGAATATTCGAATGTGGAAAAACACCCCCGCGGTAGCGCGGCTGTCTGCTTTCCGACTGGGCGCGGCGTGCTGTTGCCTGGTATCCTACCATAGACTGGGTATAACTTAAGCCTAGTTCACACTACGTGATTTTAAGCCCGATTTAAGCCCGATTTGCAAATCGTTGAGTCGCCGACAAGTCAGGGTGTTATCGCGTGCAAATCGCGGGCGATTAGCGGACGATTAACGCTCGCCAATCCGTTAGTGTGAAAGAGCCTACAACGCATCAAAGACAGCTCGCAGACAGGTCACCGAGCTCAGAAAAATATCTAGCATGCTAGATATCTCGAGCAGTCGCGCGACTCAATCTCAGTGATGTCATGAGTACAGCCAATCATAGCAACGCATGGGTTGAGGACACCAGGTAAATCTTACTTTTTGTTTTCTTTTTTGCATTTTTTTTTCTCAGAGCAGATCGTCGAGCAAACAGTGTGCAGCACTAGTTTCTGTCTGACGTCCATATTCGCGTGTTGTGTTCTTCTCTGCAGTTTCGCGTCATTTCTGGTTCGTTTTATTGCGTGGTTTTTCGTGGCAAAACATGGTTTCTAGACCAGATAGAATCGTGTTGTTGTCAACTCGTTATTTGTTTGATTATTTTCAGGATTTAGACCGTACTATAGTACTGAAACAGCTCTAATTGAGTCACAAATGATATGCTCTTATCATCCGATCGTGGTTGTATCTCTATGTAGTGCGTTGTCAACTCGTGTAGTGAGTTGCCTCCTGTTGTGGATCAATCACGTTGTGTTGTGTGGTGTGAACAGCTAAACAACTTGAACACTCATGATTTCACTGAGAGCAAGTCATGTAGTGTAAACTGCACAGTTCAGCCCGACATTTTAAAATCATGTAGTGTGAACTAGGCTTTAGTTATTGCATGATAGGTTTGATTAAGTTAGTTACAACAGTTTCATGCACTGCAGGCTTCCACTGGTTTGGTTATTTACTGTTTCATGCCAAGAAAAAGTTACAAGCTCGCTCGGAGCGTTCAATCGTTTCTCTATACTGCAAAACTTGAATTAATGTTAATAATATTTATTTCAATCACCGAATGAAGCCAGCTAACGTTATGGGACAAGCGTCGCGACCTTAAATTGCTTGCACAAAACTCTTGATCAGCACACAACATTTATTTATTGTTGTTGTTTGTTTTTAAAACCGTTATGCAGAGTGATGAGGGTGAACACGAGAGAAAAAGAGTGAGTGCGAGCGAGCGAGCGAGGTCTGCTCTGTGGTCTGTTGATTTACTTATTTTTGTGGTAATATGTTGTCAAATAGGTTTGAACTTAAATAAACTACCTATACAAGTAGTTATGTTTCTTTGTATGTATTTGTCCTGTTATTGACGTAAAGCGCGTCATGGGCCTGTTCTCGCATTTCAGTGAGCTGACCGAATTCCTATCCAGGAGAAGCTGCCAGATGCCGTAGACAACAGGAGTCAGAACATCATAGTACTTCCAACAGCAGAAGACACCAGGAGTGGGGAAGGTTCTGGATGCTTATGTCTGATGTGAGTACAACTTGCAGTGCATACAAATAAATTAACCATTCCCTCATTCCCATCTCTGTCCTGTTATTTTGTAATTGTTAAAGGGATATTTCACTTTAAAATTAATTTTTGATATGTTTTAGCTTACCTCAAGGGCATCCGAGATGTAGGTGTCTTTGTTTCCACAGTAGTTTAAATTTTAATATTTTTCGGTCAAACCGTTGTTGTCTATCAGTCATATAATACAGCCATGTCCAACTGAACTGAACTGAACCGTGTCCAACGTCCCGCCAGAAGTGATCATTTGCGTGTGTATGTCACTCATTGTTTACACAGAGATTTCAGGAGTTTTACCTTTCACTAAACATATTTAGATATATCAAAATCGTCTTCCATTGCGATTTTCTGTACATCTAAATATGTTTAGATCTTCACAGTGAAAGGTAAAACTTCCGAAATCTCTGTGTAAACAATGAGTGACGTACACACGAAAGCAATCACTTCCGGCGGGACGTTGGACACGGTTCAGTTCGGTTCAGTTGGACATGGCTGTGGCTACACGAGGTAAAAACGATATAAATACTGTTTGTTTTCTCTCACAAACCGCTCATTTCGTGTGTTAGGCCATCAATGTGTACTTACATTTACGAGTCATTAAATCATGTTTAATTTGGATAAAATTATATGGATAAAATTAGTATTATTCGCTCCTGCATCCCCAAATTTGATTTAAATACACCTGTTAACGAGCTATCTTCAGCCTGTTTAACTGAGTTTGAGCCTATTTCTTCTACTTTTCTTGTTGAGCTTATCAATAAAATGAAGCTTTCCTCTTGTTCCTTGGATGTGATGCCTCCTCGTCTTTTTAGGGAAGTCCTATGTGTAGTTGAACCTTTTGTTTTAACTATTAGAAACAGCAGCCTTTCTCGAGGTACCGTCCCAGCAATCATGAAACATGCAGTAGTGAACCCTCTCCGCAAAAAAGCAAGTTCTGATCCTTATATTTTGGATAACTATTGTCCAATTTCAAAATGATCATTTTTATCAAAAGTAATGGAAAAGGCCGTTTTCCATCAATTGACGGCATTTTTAAATGAGAATAACTTATTAGACAAATTTCAGTCTGGTTTTAGACAATATCACAGTACAGAGTCAGCCTTGCTGAAGGTGTTGAATGATCTATTGCTTGCTGTGGACAGGTAACTGTGCAATTTTGTTTCTTTTGGACCTCAGTGCTGCATTCGATACCGTTGACCATGCTATCTTGCTGGAACGGTTGGAAAACTGTGTTGGAATTCAAGGTACCGCATTTAATTGGCTTAAATCGTATCTTTCTGATGGAACATTTTCTGTGGAGGTTGGGAATTTTTCTTCCTCCTCTGCACCATTAACTTGTGGTGTACCTCAGGGGTCTATTTTGGGTCCGCTGTTGTTTTCATTGTATTTGCTCCCCTTAGGCTCGATCTTTCAAAAGCATAATATTCCATATCACTTTTATGCAGATGATACTCAGGTCTATCTCCCCTTAGGAAATAAGGACAATTATGACATTAGTGCTTTGTTGAACTGTCTTGAGGAGGTAAGAGGCTGGCTGGCAGCTAATTTTTTAACACTGAATGATTCTAAAACCGAAATTGTAATTTTTGGCTCACCAACTTCTACTTTACAGATTGAAAAACAACTGGGTCCTTTAAGAGGGAACTCTTGTGCTCATACTAAGAATTTGGGGGTGATTTTTGATAACGGTCTTAAATTTGACAAACAAATTAACTCAGTGGTGAAGAGTAGCTTTTATTATTTGAGATCTATTGCGAAATTAAAAGTATTTTTAACAGTAAAAGATTTAGAGATAGTGATCCATGCCTTCATTACATCTAGGCTGGATTATTGTAACTCGCTGTACCTTGGGGTGGCTAAGTCTTCCTTATCCCGCCTACAAATGGTACAAAACGCTGCCGCCAGGCTTCTTACTGGTACTCGAAAGAGGGAACATATTTCGCCTGTTCTTGCTTCGCTTCACTGGTTGCCAATCGAATACCGTGTCAAGTTCAAGGTATTATTATATGTGTTTAAGGGGTTAAATGGTCAGGCGCCTCAATACATTGTGGACCTTCTCCACAGGAAGTGTTCTAGACCTTTAAGGTCATCGAACAAGTTGATGCTTACTATGCCACGATCTAGACTGAAATTAAAAGGGGATCGTGCTTTTTCGGTCGCTGCTCCACGTTTGTGGAATGATTTGCCGGATCATGTAAGGCTGTCTCCCACTGTTGATAGTTTTAAATCATCACTAAAGACTTATTTTTTCTCTTTGGCGTTTGGTCAAATGTAATTTTATGATTTGCTTTATGATGTGCTTATGTTATGTTTATGTTGGTTGGAGTATTTATGTATTTCTTATTTTTTGAACTGACTGTACAGCACTTTGGTCAGCAGTGGCTGTTTTAAATGTGCTTTATAAATAAAAGTGCCTTGCCTTGCCTTGCCTTTGGACTTCTCTGTGCATGCTCTTTGAGGTGGTGACCATAGACCTCCATTATATGACTGGCAGAATGATGATGGCAAAATGTCAAAATTGAAAATACTGTGGAAACAAAGACGCCTACATCTTGGATGCCCTTGAGGTAAGCGAAAACATATCAAAAATAAATTTCAAAGTAAACTATCCCTTTAATTACCAGAAATCAATCACCAGCCCCATCCTTTGCTATGGACACTTGCACAAGTTATTCTAATTTTCCATTCTCCGAGGCAGTCAACGCACAGGCAGACATTGCTTGAATATTGGACCTTGGCTGATTGGTTTATCACGTTTAGTCCCATCCACCCCCAGAGGATTTTAATTTACTATTTTATTGATCAGGGATGTGATTTTTCCGGATTAATCCGGAATTCCGGATTTTCTGACCTGAAAATGTGACCTACGTGAATCATGCAGATCTGTTAAAAAAAAAAAAAAAAAAAAAAGAAGAGGGGGACTGGTGTCGGCAGCCGGACTGAAAAGAAGAGAATAAGAGCACATAACCCATAACTGGCTGACGTACAGAAAGTTCCTTTCAAAGTATCAACAAGGACGTATATAGACCATTTCACAAGATGTAAACAACACTGGTCCAGAAGCACTCCTGTTTCAGTTTTTTAACACTACATAAAAGCTGGGATAAAATACAACCAGCAGAACATGTAAAACTGAATCAAAAAGTTAAACATTTTTAAGATGTTTTCTTTACATGTGAAATAAAGAAAGCAGTTACAAACTGAAACAGGAAGTGCTTCTGGACCAGTGTTGTTTACATCTTGTGAAATGTCTATAGAGAGAATGTCTAATTGGTTCAGCCTGTTCACCTGCTCAATTTCGTATCAGTCGCTCTCGCGCTGAGTATTGTCGTCAGTTGACAAGAACATCACAGGTCACCAGGGCTGGGCGATATATCGATATAGTTCAAATTTGCACTATGATTCTTGCTCCAATCAAGCTGCTGACTGCTTTTGTAGAAATATCGTGCATTCTGTCAGTTGCAGTTCTGACACCTCCGTCTCAACCACACTGCCATTAGTGTAACTGGTAACACTTTAGAATACGGTTCCTTCATTAATGAATAACTACACAAGAACTAATGAGTAACACAATATTAACAATCTAGTAACTATTATAAACTAACAAGAAACTCTGATTAACGAACTAGTAAGTAATAGCACACAGACGAAAGTGGTAGTTCACTATTAAGTAATCAATAACTACTATTTTTTAATACTTCCCAGAGAACTACTAAAAAAGTTTATTAACAATCTAGTAACTACTACTAACTAAAATAAATTATTATTAACGAATTAGTAAGTAATAGCTCACAGATGAAATCCAAATAATTAGTAATTCCCACAGAAGTATCTAGTAACACTTTCATCTGTGAGCTATTACTTACTAATTATTTGGATCCATATTATAAAGATCATTGGAACTAACTAGTAATTACTGAAGTGTTACTACATGATCTAGTCATGATTTGTGCAAACTTTTGAGATTTTTGGTGAACTTTAGTATACTTTTAGAAAATGTGAAGAGCTCTTTTCCAAAAAGCGATAAACGCCATTTTTAAAAAAAATGAGTTTGTCGTGTCATTCTGCTGTGGACAGAACCCTTTCACTGCTCCATCAACGTTTCATGCCAAATCGCTATATTTCCTTGTTTAAAATGTACTGCAAGATACAGTTTCTTTCCAAGCCGCGATAAGCGCCAGCCCTGTTTTTAGCCTAAACACGATAAATCCTCAAATTCAATGAGCGCTCCACGCAATCCAGCACGGCGGCACTCTGAACAGAGGTTTATTATGTTCATTCATTCCTCAAAATGAGTCCTAGTTTTCTAGTCGACTAGATCATTTAAGCCATTTGTATTATCAGTAATCACATATATTGATTTAATTAAATGGGAGAGAAACCATATGAGCGTTTTTAATCTCCTATTCCGCATTTCAACGTATGCATAAAGCTTGCCACAAAGAACCGGCAAAAAGTAATGATTATGCATGAAACATTTGAATTGTTTAATAAACTAGTGTTTTCTGTCAGTGTCAGCAACAAAGATAAAGTTGATGATGCTTACTCGCCATCTTCGCAGTGAACGCGCATAGGCATAGAAACGCATACTTCGAATTAGCCTACATACGCAGAGAGTTGCCAATTTATTTTAGTTTTTAATTGTTTTGTTTAAAAGTAGATATTTAAAGCTTTCTGTAGCTTAGTTCTCAGGCCTGTGTGAGGCAAGCATCGCAGTGTTTCGGTTCATATTATGAGACGCGCTCCGGTTCACCTGCGCGCCTCTGTGTCCTGATTATATTGTCTAATATTTACTTCTAATGTATTAATCCAGTCAATTTGTCGATGAAACATTTATTAAAATGAAGATACAATTTATATGAAATGAAATTTACAAGCTTTCTACAAAACAAAACTTAATAAGTGGTCAAAATCATGTCTGACGCACTCCAAATATTTTCCGATATTGGGCAGCTTTTGAATTTTGATCCTATCTTACTCATCTCATGCGGTTCCCTTTTCATAGCCTACTCAACATAGATGAAATAATAAAAATAAGTAATGTAATATTATTAAAAACAAATGTGAAACGTATATTTTATGTTTATTTTGTTTTTTGTTTTGTTTTTAACTTATATTTAAGCGTCATGCTGCTCCGCTTTGCTCACATGTTAGTAGCCTGTGTGTGTGTGCATGTGCTGGAGGGGTGCCCATCCCTTTATTGAATATCGTTATCATATATTGATCATTTTTAATAATTCGTTTTTTTTTTCATGCATATGTTGAAATTGGTACTATTTGTTTGAGGTTTGACTCTACTAAAAATGACTTTACTAAAAATGATACAAAAAATGGATGGATTTATAGCGTTTTGGAAAAAAATAAAATTAACTTTTAAATTATCATTAACAATATTGTTGTTTGATTTAATAATTATTGTTCAAAATGTTCAGACTGAACCAATAAAACATTTAAACAGGATAATTTGAATATTCACAAAATGTGTGGGTCTAGGTAAAAAATGTAGTTTTCCTGAAAACTATTGAAATGGATTTATAGCGTTTTGGAAAAGAGCTCTTCATGTCTTTAGTAACACTTGAGTAATTACTAGTTAGTTCCAATGATCTTCACTTTATAATACGGATCCAAATAATTAGTAATTCCCACAGAAGTATCTAGTAACACTTTCATCTGTGAGCTATTACTTACTAATTCGTTAATAAGAATTTCTTTTAGTTAATAGTAGTTACTAGATTGTTAATAAACTTTTTCAGTAGTTCTCTGGGAAGTATTAAAAAAATAGTAGTTATTGATTAGTTAATAGTGAACCACCACTTTCGTCTATGCGCTATTACTTACTAGTTCCTTAATCAGAGTTTCTTGTTAGTTAATAATAGTTACTAGATTGTTAATATTGTGTTACTCATTAGTTCTTGTGTAGTTATTCATTAACGAAGGAACCGTATTCTAAAGTGTTACCGTGTAACTTACAACGCGACAAATACTCGCAATATTAACGCAGAGGAACGGCTAACGTTACATCAGTTCAGCGAGTTCACAAAAGTTAATTTGCATGTGCTTAAAGCCTTGCCGGTTAAACATGTTTGCGTTCACTGCTGATGCGCTGTTCTGAGACTGCGGTCAAGTGGGCCGCACGTGGAAAATACACGGTCAAGCCAGCCGCACCCGGTATCACGACAAGACATGAAATAATCACGTTGGTCCACTTTGGAAAACGTGTAGATGTCACGGTTTAACAAAACCATAAATAGGGCTATACTGCCCTCTTGTGTCAAATTATATTTTTATATTTATTTTTCCAACAAATAAAACCAAACCTATAATAAAAACCCATCCAATAAACCCTTGAACTTAACAGACTCAGTGGTTCAGTTGATAAAGCGTTGGGCTTCAATCAAGAAAACCTGAGTTCAAATCCCATTCTTGCTTACATTAAATTGTTGTGATTTTATCAAACAAAGTGGCCAAAACAACATTTCTCCAGCCGACAAGACGTGAAATAATCACTTGGTTCACTTTGGAAAATGTGTAGATGTCACGGTTTCACTCCCTCAAACGTGAAATTTGCACTTAAACTGAAACTTAAACTTATACCATATTGGTTTTCATCAAACCGAGAAAAATGGGATTTTGTTTTATTGACGATCACTGAAAAATGGTCTATTGTCAAAAATGTCAAAAACATTTTCAAGGTGAAAAGGATTCATTTGCCTCGATCCACGCCGAAACAAAACGTCTAAATGTCACGTTTTTAATGAAGCAGCCTAAATGGTCCACTTTGGAAAACGTGTAGATGTCACGGTTTAACCCCCTCAAACGTGAAACTTACACGTTTGCGTTAACACGCTCCAGTGGAGAGATACCCGTGTTGACCTATTCTACACGCAATCGCCTCTGCCATAACGACCTATTGGTTTTCATTAAACCGAGAAAAATGGAATTTTGTTTTATGTAGCCTACGATCACTGAGAAATGTTCTATTATTTAAAATGCAAAAAACATTTATTATTTTCAAGGTGAAAAGGATTCATTTGCCTTGATCCGCGCCGAAGAAAACGTCTAAATGTCACGTTTTTAATGAAGCAGCCTAATGAGTAATGTCTATTTATCTACAGAGGCGGACAGAGTACACAGCTTTATTACTTGAGTAAAAGTACAGATACCCCTTGCTAAATTTGACTCAAGTACAAGTAAAAGTACTACAGTCAGATGTCTACTTGAGTAAAAGTACTGAAGTACTTGTTTTTAAAATTACTAGAGTTTCAAGAGTACAAAAGTACATTTTCTAAATATTGCATTACAACTGCCACAGTGCTTACATTTATGGACAGAAACGTCCTACATGGAGTTATGAAAAATGTTAAAGTCAATACCTTGGAGAATGTAAAAGGAATTGAAAGTAAAATCAAGTCGTATTCATCTTTTTACCATGTTGCTTTATTTAACATTTAAGAAAATTTCAGAAAATTCAGAAAATTGAAATAGTCTGGCGAGGTGGGGCCACGGGCTGGCACATTCCCGGGATGGACCTGCTGCATCCTTATCCATTGGTTTCGTCCGTCCATGGTTTGGTCTCTTATATAAATCTGACCATGGAGTTGACTTTGCCGGAAAGCTGAAGGTGATTGCTGATAGGTTGTCCCAATCAGTGGATCCTGCACAATCCAATCACGTTTGAGAGGGAAACAACAATTTGAGGGTTTTCGAGATTTTTCTTATTTCCATTTTTTTTTTTTTTTTTTTTTAGAAGTAGTTACTTTTTACTCACGGTTATGGATAGAAATGTATTGGAGTAAAGAGCACAATATTTCACTCTCAAATATACTTGAGTAAAGTCATGAGTACTCCCCAAAAATGATACTGGAGTAAAGTACAGATCCTTCAAAATTGTTCTTAAGTACTGTACTCATAACCTGCTTTCTGGAATACCCCTCCGGTATCACGACAAGACGTGAACGTTGGTCCACTTTTGAAAACGTGTAGATGTCACGGTTTAAACCCCCTCAAACTTGAAACTTACACTTAAACTGAAACTTACCATCACGACCTATTGGTTTTCATTAAACCGAGAAAAATGGAATTTTGTTTTATTGACGATCACTGAGAAATGGTCTATTATTTAAAATGCAAAAAACATTTATTATTTTCAAGGTGAAAAGGATTCATTTGCCTCGATCCATGGTGAAACAAAACGTCTAAATGTCACATTTTTAATGAAGCCTAAATAGTCGACTTTGGAAAATGTGTAGATGTCACGGTTTAACCCCCTCAAACGTGGAACTTACACGTTTGCGTTAACACGCTCCAGGGGAGAGCAGTGGCGTATCCAGGACATTTTTTGGGGGGTGGCCAAGATGGGACACAAAGCTAGAGTGGGGTGGCCATGGCATAGCGAAGTTAAATGCGATACGCAGCCGACCATTGATCAAATCCAGATCCTTTGCTGCACGTCACATCCTCTCTCTCTCCCATGATTTCCTTTCTCATAACTGTCAAATAAAAGTGTCTATCCTGTTAAAAACAGTCCTAACCACCAATCACAGACAGTCCTCAAGTATCTCTGGTTATTTTAACATGTCTATTTTTAATCAGTAATTATGGTCAGGATAGGGTAAATATTTTCTAAGAGCTATTTTCTTGTAGTGGATTTAAGTCCTTGTCACTTCACAAGTTAGATTAGATTAGCAAAATTAAACTGCTCTTAACTCATCCTATACAATAACATGTATCACTCGTCAGCTCATCATCTGTGTCACCTGTATTGTTACCTGAGTTTGCTTTACTAATTGAGGCACCATCTTGTGGTTACATGAAAACACAGAAATCCAACAGGACAAACCAACATGCTTAAAGATAGGACCTTATTCAAAAGTGTTCCTCATTCCTTAGTCAAAAAAAAAAATCAAAATATTTGTTGTTCTTTAAATGTTTAGTTTATGTTATTATTTAGCTTAGATATAATTTGTTAGAGATACTGGAATTTGAATTTCTTAGTTTGTTCTTTGCCAGGAGTGTTTTTATTTAACCACAAGAGGGGACTTAAATAAGTAAAGCAAACACAGGTAACACAGAGAGTGGCCTGATGACTGAATAATTTCATTAGGATGCCTTGTGATGTATGAAAATGTGCAAAAAGTGTTTTTCAACCCAGACAGTATTCATGTCCAAGGCCTTGATGAAAGTATAAATTGAAACGTTGGCTTTGATTCAGCATACATTAATACGTTTTTAAAATCAAAAAGTTAAGACTCAAAATCATAAATAGTCAAGATGCTTCTTCATAATTTAACTAATGACATTTGTGCCATTTTAATGCAATTTACTCTGCCTATTTAAAATTCAAAAAATATATGTGGACTGTGAAGATGAGCTAATTGATACAAACAAAAAGTCCTTTTTAAACTCCCCTTAAACCACAGAGCAAATAAATAAGTCACAGCTTGTTTTTTGTGTGTTTTAACTTAAATCTACTGTCACACTATATTTAACACACTGGTTGGCGAAAAATATAACATTAGCTATAATTGAACACACACATCTGCAAAAACCACCATCTGTCTTCCAGAAAATAGCATTTTATATTTCATGGCGATGTATGAGTGGAAATAAGGTGTGGCCCCTTTAAAAGCTGCACGCGTCCTCTTTACCGTCTGCACTCTCTCAGGATGCTAATCTAACTAGTACAGTGTAGTTCGACTTTTTCAGTTTTCCTACACATTCACAGGGAACTACGATATAACTAAACATTAAATTACCATACCTCTCAATCTACAGATTCCCGCGTTTTTATCGTTGTATTTGTTGCTGTTGCAAGACTGTCCACCTGTTTCACGGAGCAGCAGCCAACGCGCGCATCTCATTAGTAACCTGACCTGCATGGCCAAACGTCTGCTGAGCAGAAATCAGCTCTCAGAGCCTCAGTATGACTATTACTGTGTTATTAAAAAAAGTAAAACTGGACCTAAATCGGTTGATCAGCGGTCACCATTGATTGACAGCATTTCTCTTGTTTCTTGTGTTGACGAACTTGACCAACTACCTATCAGATCTGGGGTGGCCACAGGGGTGGCCAATGAGCTTTCAGGGGTGGCCCTGACCCCCTAGAATCACCAGTGCCTCTATCAGAATCCAGAGTTTTGAGAAGATTGGGGATACTTAATTTTTCGCCCCCCAAAAAAAAACGTAAGGGGTAACACTGTCGTTTTTTTTACGGGTCGAAATTTTGATTTTCGATATCTCAGCTCTGGAAGGGTCTAGAGCCTCCATTGTTGCACTCAGGTCTAAGTCTCATGGCCCTCTATCAGAATCCAGAGTTTTGAGAAGATTAGGGATACTTAATTTTTCGCCCAAAAAAAAAAAACGTAAGGGGTAACACTGTCGGTTTTTTTTTTTCGGGTCGAAATTTTGAGTTTCGACATCTCAGCTCTGGAAGGGTCTAGAGCAGTGTTTCCCAACCCTGTTCCTGGCGGCACACCAACACTGCGTGTATTCTTTGTCTCCCTTATCAAACACATCTGATTCAACCCATCAGCTCATAATCAGGTGGGTTAATGAGCTGATGGGTTGAATCGGGTGTGTTTGATTAGGGAGACAAAGAAAACACGCAGTGTTGGTGTGCCGCCAGGAACAGGGTTGGGAAACACTGCTCTAGAGCCTCCATTGTTGCACTCAGGTCTATGTCTCATGGCCCTCTATCAGAATCCAGAGTTTTGAGAAGATTGGGGATACTTAATTTTTCGCCCAAAAAAAAAAAAAAAACGTAAGGGGTAACACTGTCGTTTTTTTTTCTGGTCGAAATTTTTAATTTCGATATCTCAGCTCTGGAAGGGTCTAGAGCCTCCATTGTTGCACTCAGGTCTAAGTCTCATGGTCCTCTATCAGAATCCAGAGTTTTGAGAAGATTAGGGATACTTAATTTTTCGTCCAAAAAAAAAAACGTAAGGGGTACCACTGTCGTTTTTTTGTTTCGGGCCGAATTTTTGAGTTTCGATATCTCAGCTCTGGAAGGGGCCAGAGCCTCCATTTTTGCACTCAGGTCTAAGTCTCATGGCCCTCTATCAGAATTTGGGAAGATTGGAGAAACTTAATTTTTCGCCCAAAAAAAAAACGTAAGGGGTACCACTGTCGTTTTTTTTTCGGGCCGAATTTTTGAGTTTCGATATCTCAGCTCTGGAAGGGGCTAGAGCCTCCATTTTTGCACTCAGGTCTAAGTCTCATGGCCCTCTATCAGAATCCAGAGTTTTGGGAAGATTGGAGAAACTTAATTTTTCACCCCAAAAAAAAAAACGTAAGGGGTACCACTGTCGTTTTTTTTTTCGGGCCGAATTTTTGAGTTTCGATATCTCAGCTCTGGAAGGGGCTAGAGCCTCCATTTTTGCACTCAGGACTAAGTCTCATGACCCTCTATCAGAATTTGGGAAGATTGGAGAAACTTAATTTTTCACCCAAAAAAAAAACGTAAGGGGTACCACTGTCGTTTTTTTTCGGGCCGAATTTTTGAGTTTCGATATCTCAGCTCTGGAAGGGGCTAGAGCCTCCATTTTTGCACTCAGGTCTAAGTCTCATGGCCCTCTATCAGAATTTGGGAAGATTGGAGAAACTTAATTTTTCGCCCCCAAAAAAAAAAACGTAAGGGGTACCACTGTCGTTTTTTTTTCGGGCCGAATTTTTGAGTTTCGATATCTCAGCTCTGGAAGGGGCTAGAGCAGTGGTGTAGTCTAGTTTTTTGTAGTGAGTATACTGTGATATACCAGCAGCCCCCCCCCCCCCCCCGCCGCCGCCACCACCACCACCCATTTGCGAAAAATTTTCAAAACTTGTGTGATATTCCTTTAAAGTTCTGTCTTAATAGATTTGATTATTATTATTTTATAAATTACATTTTACTATGCAATTTCTTTCATTATTCCATCGAGTTACTTTATTTATCTCTATAAACTGTTGTAAATTAAAGACATTTGAGCTTCTGTGTGTTTTAATAAACTATTATTAATATTATTAGGCCTACTTGAAGTACTCTGCTGTGCAATAGTAATATATTTCTTTTAAACTTTGACAGGTTGCATGAAGCAGGGGCGTCACTAGGTTTAGTTTAGGATCTAATGCTCACTATTAACCGGTTTCATTACATGCAAAAGACAGGGTTTTATAATCACTGTTGTCCCAAATGTGAGGTAGGTTAGTTAGGGGAGTTCAGGGTTTCCCTGAGAAAAATTTTATTTCTCTGATCTACATATGTGCATTTTAGGATGTTTTGAAGGCCAAAAAAATAGATAACAGCTTTAAAACCATGTCAGTGGGCACTGGGCAGCTGATTATTTCTCTCTCCTCATCAGCATCACCCTCTTTTTCTCTTTGTTTTTATCTTGCCCTGTCTCTTCCCCTCCTAAAGATGAGCTGTGACTGATATAGGCTTTTCATTTTTGTCTGTCAGTGAAGAAAGTAAACATGGGGTCAACTGATGAGTGGATTTTCCCTATGAATAATTTTTCTCGGCACGTTTATTTACTGAAAGCTACTAAAGCTAGGTAATTAAGTGTATTAAATACATTCAAAACATATAGGCTACACATTCATTATTGATCTTATGACTAATACAGGGCCGTAGACAGGGCTTTATAATCAAAGAGGTCCTAAATTTGAGGTTGGTGCTTCAATTTTTTTTATTTCTCTGATGTGCATTTCAAGACGTTTGAAGAAAAAAAGAATAAGAAATAGCTTTAAAACCATGTCAGTGGGCAGTAAATTCTCTCCCCCTCCAAAGGCTGAGCTTTTTTAATGTAATAAAGGCTACAATTTTTATTATATTATCAATTTGTACACATTCGTTATTACTCTTGTGGCTAAAATGATGAAAACGGCTTTGTTAATGTTTCTTGTCCCCTCGCAATGACAGTAAACTATTAAATTGCATGAGTCACGTTACAGGCCTAGTATTTATTTCACTTCAAAATGGCGAAATTACACAAAACTATAGTTTGCCTGATTATTTTTTGTCATTCGTTTAACATTCATGACCTAAAAAATGTAAAATATGAAATGTTAAGTTTAGCCACTTACATCTTTTCTCGCACTTGCCTGTAAACTGAAGCGTCGAGTCACTCTGCTGAAATTCGCGCTCAGCAGCGTCTTTGAAATAAAGCCCGCCTACTTTGATTTGATTTGTCATCTCAAATATTCTGACATTGACGAGCAGTGACAGACCAATGAGGCTCAGATGAACACGAACACACAAACACACCCTGTCCTCTGTTTTTGACGTGCTCTCTGCTCGCGCGCTGAATCTAATAAGATTAGGGAACACGAAATTCTGTCGCCTTACGTTTAGGGGGGCTGATGTCGTAGGAAATTTATTTCACAAAACGATGTTGTTACGAATCCTCACGCTTTTTAAAGTGGGCTGTGGGCATACGGAGATCTTTGACATTTCCTAGTGGGCATACGCAAATCCTTGACATTTTCTAGTGGGTATACGGCGTATACCTGCGTATCACGTAGACTACACCACTGGGCTAGAGCCTCCATTTTTGCACTCAGGTCTAAGTCTCATGGCCCTCTATCAGAATCCAGAGTTTTGGGAAGATTGGAGAAACTTAATTTTTCGCCCCCCAAAAAAAACGTAAGGGGTACCACTGTCGTTTTTTTTTCGGGCCGAATTTTTGAGTTTCGATATCTCAGCTCTGGAAGGGGCTAGAGCCTCCATTTTTGCACTCAGGTCTTAGTCTCATGGCCCTCTATCAGAATTTGGGAAGATTGGAGAAACTTAATTTTTCGCCCCCCCAAAAAAACGTAAGGGGTACCACTGTCGTTTTTTTTTCGGGCCGAATTTTTGAGTTTCGATATCTCAGCTCTGGAAGGGGCTAGAGCCTCCATTTTTGCACTCAGGTCTAAGTCTCATGGCCCTCTATCAGAATTTGGGAAGACTGGAGAAACTTAATTTTTCGCCCAAAAAAAAAAACGTAAGGGGTACCACTGTCGTTTTTTTTTTTCGGGCCGAATTTTTGAGTTTCGATATCTCAGCTCTGGAAGGGGCTAGAGCCTCCATTTTTGCACTCAGGTCTAAGTCTCATGGCCCTCGATCCGAATTTGGGAAGATTGGAGAAACTTAATTTTTCGCCCAAAAAAAAAAAACGTAAGGGGTACCACTGTCGTTTTTTTTTCGGGCCGAATTTTTGAGTTTCGATATCTCAGCTCTGGAAGGGGCTAGAGCCTCCATTTTTGCACTCAGGTCTAAGTCTCATGGCCCTCTATCAGAATTTGGGAAGATTGGAGAAACTTAATTTTTCGCCCAAAAAAAAAAACGTAAGGGGTACCACTGTCGTTTTTTTTTTCGGGCCGAATTTTTGAGTTTCGATATCTCAGCTCTGGAAGGGGCTAGAGCCTCCATTTTTGCACTCAGGTCTAAGTCTCATGGCCCGCTATCAGAATTTGGGAAGATTGGAGAGACTTAATTTTTCACCCAAAAAAAAAACGTAAGGGGTACCACTGTCGTTTTTTTTTTTTCGGGCCGAATTTTTGAGTTTCGATATCTCAGCTCTGGAAGGGGCTAGAGCCTCAATTTTTGCACTCAGGTCTAAGGGCCAATCCCAATTCTACCCCTTACCCCTTCCCTTTCCCCTAGCCCTACCCCTTCGCCTTCCCCTTGACCCTTGAAACAGAGTGGCAATGCGTAGGGGTGAAAATATTCCAATAAGAAATGGGACACCACTACGCCTCCGTTAAACGTCATTATAAGTCGTCGCTAGCGCTTGCGTCACAGGATATGCGCCGATGTTTATCACAACTTCCAAGATGCCGTCGACAGCTGCAGTTATCTCAGTCGCGTGGGTTACAGCTATTTTCTTGCATCTTGTGAAGTTCGCAGGAGACAACGGAGACGACGAAAATATGTTGCGGGACTGTCGTTAGCAAACTACAGTAATTTTAGCGATTTTTTTACAAACGTTTCTGTGAAGAAACTGACCGTAAATATGAACACAATATTGAATGTAACATAAAGCAAATCCTTATTTGTCGTTATAATACTTATTAAAGCCACAAATACTTAAATTTATGGGTCTCCTTTGTCGCTTGGGCAGCCAGCCTGGGTTAGCAGTGACACTTCTCATACCCCTTCATTTGAAGTGTGCTCCCGAAAAATCTTCGTTTGAAGGGCTATCTGGCCCTTCAAACGAAGATTTTTCGGGAGCACACTTCAAATGAAGTGTGCTACACATTCTAGCCCTCCCCCTCCAACCAAAAGAGAATTGGGACAGCCCTACCCCTTCACGTGGACGCGCAAAACGGAGGGGAAGGGGAAAGTGAAGGGGTAAGGGGTAGAATTGGGATTGGCCCTAAGTCTCATGGCCCTCTATCAGAATTTGGGAAGATTGGAGAAACTTAATTTTTCGCCCAAAAAAAAAAAACGTAAGGGGTACCACTGTCGTTTTTTTTTTCGGGCCGAATTTTTGAGTTTCGATATCTCAGCTCTGGAAGGGGCTAGAGCCTCCATTTTTGCACTCAGGTCTAAGTCTCATAGCCCTCTATCAGAATTTGGGAAGATTGGAGAGACTTAATTTTTCGCCCCCCAAAAAAAACGTAAGGGGTACCACTGTCGTTTTTTTTTTCGGGCCGAATTTTTGAGTTTCGATATCTCAGCTCTGGAAGGGGCTAGAGCCTCCATTTTTGCACTCAGGTCTAAGTCTCATATGGCCCTCTATCCGAATTTGGGAAGATTGGAGAAACTTAATTTTTCGCCCCAAAAAAAAAACGTAAGGGGTACCACTGTCGTTTTTTTTTCGGGCCGAATTTTTGAGTTTCGATATCTCAGCTCTGGAAGGGGCTAGAGCCTCCATTTTTACACTCAGGTCTAAGTCTCATGGCCCTCTATCAGAATTTGGGAAGATTGGAGAAACTTAATTTTTCGCCCAAAAAAAACCGTAAGGGGTACCACTATCGTTTTTTTTTCGGGCCGAATTTTTGAGTTTCGATATCTCAGCTCTGGAAGGGGCTAGAGCCTCCATTTTTGCACTCAGGTCTAAGTCTCATGGCCCTCTATCAGAATTTGGGAAGATTGGAGAAACTTAATTTTTCGCCCAAAAAAAAAACGTAAGGGGTACCACTGTCGTTTTTTTTTCGGGCCGAATTTTTGAGTTTCGATATCTCAGCTCTGGAAGGGGCTAGAGCCTCCATTTTTGCTCTCAGGTCCAAGTCTCATGGCCCTCTATCAGAATTTGGGAAGATTGGAGAAACTTAATTTTTCGCCCAAAAAAAAAACGTAAGGGGTACCACTGTCGGTTTTTTTTCGGGCCGAATTTTTGAGTTTCGATATCTCAGCTCTGGAAGGGGCTAGAGCCTCCATTTTTGCACTCAGGTCTAAGTCTCATGGCCCTCTATCGGAATTTGGGAAGATTGGAGAAACTTAATTTTTCGCCCCCAAAAAAAACGTAAGGGGTACCACTGTCGGTTTTTTTTCGGGCCGAATTTTTGAGTTTCGATATCTCAGCTCTGGAAGGGGCTAGAGCATCCATTTTTGCACTCAGATCTAAGTCTCATGGCCCTCTATCAGAATTTGGGAAGATTGGAGAAACTTAATTTTTCGCCCCAAAAAAAAAACGTCAGGGGTACCACTGTCGTTTTTTTTTCGGGCCGAATTTTTGAGTTTCGATATCTCAGCTCTGGAAGGGGCTAGAGCCTCCATTTTTGCACTCAGGTCTAAGTCTCATGGCCCTCTATCAGAATTTGGGAAGATTGGAGAAACTTAATTTTTCGCCCAAAAAAAAAACGTAAGGGGTACCACTGTCGTTTTTTTTTTCGGGCCGAATTTTTGAGTTTCGATATCTCAGCTCTGGAAGGGGCTAGAGCCTCCATTTTTGCACTCAGGTCTAAGTCTCATGGCCCTCTATCAGAATTTGGGAAAATTGGAGAAACTGAATTTTTCGCCCAAAAAAAAAAAAACTTAAGGGGTACCACTGTCGTTTTTTTTTTCGGGCCGAATTTTTGAGTTTCGATATCTCAGCTCTGGAAGGGGCCAGAGCCTCCATTTTTGCACTCAGGTCTAAGTCTCATGGCCCTCTATCAGAATTTGGGAAGATTGGAGAAACTTAATTTTTCACTCAAAAAAAAACGTAAGGGGTACCACTGTCGTTTTTTTTTCGGGCCGAATTTTTGAGTTTCGATATCTCAGCTCTGGAAGGGGCTAGAGCCTCCATTTTTGCACTCAGGTCTAAGTCTCATGTCCCTTTATCAGAATTTGTGAAGATTGGAGAAACTTAATTTTTCACCCAAAAAAAAACGTAAGGGGTACCACTGTCGTTTTTTTTTTCGGGCCGAATTTTTGAGTTTCGATATCTAAGCTCTGGAAGGGGCTAGAGCCTCCATTTTTGCACTCAGGTCTAAGTCGCATGGCCCTCTATCCGAATTTGGGAAGATTGGAGAAACTTAATTTTTCGCCCAAAAAAAAAAAACGTAAGGGGTACCACTGTCGTTTTTTTTTTCGGGCCGAATTTTTGAGTTTCGATATCTCAGCTCTGGAAGGGGCTAGAGCCTCCATTTTTGCACTCAGGTCTAAGTCTCATGGCCCTCTATCAGAATTTGGGAAGATTGGAGAGACGTAATTTTTCGCCCAAAAAAAAAACGTAAGGGGTACCACTGTCGTTTTTTTTTCGGGCCGAATTTTTGAGTTTCGATATCTCAGCTCTGGAAGGGGCTAGAGCCTCCATTATTGCACTCAGGTCTAAGTCTCATGGCCCGCTATCAGAATTTGGGAAGATTGGAGAGACTTAATTTTTCACCCAAAAAAAAAACGTAAGGGGTACCACTGTCGTTTTTTTTTCGGGCCGAATTTTTGAGTTTCGATATCTCAGCTCTGGAAGGGGCTAGAGCCTCCATTTTTGCACTCAGGTCTAAGTCGCATGGCCCTCTATCCGAATTTGGGAAGATTGGAGAAACTTAATTTTTCGCCCAAAAAAAAAAAACGTAAGGGGTACCACTGTCGTTTTTTTTTTCGGGCCGAATTTTTGAGTTTCGATATCTCAGCTCTGGAAGGGGCTAGAGCCTCCATTTTTGCACTCAGGTCTAAGTCTCATGGCCCTCTATCAGAATTTGGGAAGATTGGAGAGACGTAATTTTTCGCCAAAAAAAAAACGTAAGGGGTACCACTGTCGTTTTTTTTTCGGGCCGAATTTTTGAGTTTCGATATCTCAGCTCTGGAAGGGGCTAGAGCCTCCATTTTTGCACTCAGGTCTAAGTCTCATGTCCCTCTATCAGAATTTGTGAAGATTGGAAAAACTTAATTTTTCGCCTAAAAAAAAAACGTAAGGGGTACCTTTGTCGTTTTTTTTTCGGGCCGAATTTTTGAGTTTCGATATCTCAGCTCTGGAAGGGGCTAGAGCCTCCATTTTTGCACTCAGGTCTAAGTCTCATGGCCCTCTATCAGAATTTGGGAAGATTGGAGAGACTTAATTTTTCGCCCCAAAAAAAAACGTAAGGGGTACCACTGTCGTTTTTTTTTCGGGCCGAATTTTTGAGTTTCGATATCTCAGCTCTTGAAGGGGCTAGAGCCTCCATTTTTGCACTCAGGTCTAAGTCTCATATGGCCCTCTATTCGAATTTGGGAAGATTGGAGAATCTTAATTTTTCGCCCCCCAAAAAAAAACGTAAGGGGTACCACTGTCGTTTTTTTTTCGGGCCGAATTTTTGAGTTTCGATATCTCAGTTCTGGAAGGGGCTATGAGCATCCATTTTTGCACTCAGATCTAAGTCTCATGGTCCTCTATCAGAATTTGGGAAGATTGGAGAAACTTAATTTTTCGCCCAAAAAAAACCCGTAAGGGGTACCACTGTCGTTTTTTTTTTCGGGCCGAATTTTTGAGTTTCGATATCTCAGCTCTGGAAGGGGCTAGAGCCTCCATTTTTGCACTCAGGTCTAAGTTTCATATGGCCCTCTATTCGAATTTGGGAAGATTGGAGAAACTTAATTTTTCGCCCAAAAAAAAAACGTAAGGGGTACCACTGTCGTTTTTTTTTCGGGCCGAATTTTTGAGTTTCGATATCTCAGCTCTGGAAGGGGCTAGAGCATCCATTTTTGCACTCAGATCTAAGTCTCATGGCCCTCTATCAGAATTTGGGAAGATTGGAGAAACTTAATTTTTCGCCCAAAAAAAACCCGTAAGGGGTACCACTGTCGTTTTTTTTTTCGGGCCGAATTTTTGAGTTTCGATATCTCAGCTCTGGAAGGGGCTAGAGCCTCCATTTTTGCACTCAGGTCTAAGTCTCATGGCCCTCTATCAGAATTTGGGAAGATTGGAGAAACTTAATTTTTCGCCCAAAAAAAAAAAACGTAAGGGGTACCACTGTCGTTTTTTTTTCGGGCCGAATTTTTGAGTTTCGATATCTCAGCTCTGGAAGGGGCTAGAGCCTCCATTTTTGCACTCAGGTCTAAGTCTCATGGCCCTCTATCAGAATTTGGGAAGATTGGAGAAACTTAATTTTTCGCCCCAAAAAAAAATGTAAGGGGTACCACTGTCGTTTTTTTTTCGGGCCGAATTTTTGAGTTTCGATATCTCAGCTCTGGAAGGGGCTAGAGCCTCCATTTTTGCACTCAGGTCTAAGTCTCATGGCCCTCTATCAGAATTTGGGAAGATTGGAGAAACTTAATTTTTCGCCCCAAAAAAAAACGTAAGGGGTACCACTGTCGTTTTTTTTTCGGGCCGAATTTTTGAGTTTCGATATCTCAGCTCTGGAAGGGGCTAGAGCCTCCATTTTTGCACTCAGGTCTAAGTCTCATGGCCCTCTATCAGAATTTGGGAAGATTGGAGAAACTTAATTTTTCGCCCCCCCAAAAAAAAACGTAAGGGGTACCACTGTCATTTTTTTTTCAGGCCGAATTTTTGAGTTTCGATATGTCAGCTCTGGAAGGGGCTAGAGCCTCCATTTTTGCACTCAGGTCTAAGTCTCATGGCCCTCTATCAGAATTTGGGAAGATTGGAGAAACTTAATTTTTCGTCCAAAAAAAAAAACGTAAGGGGTACCACTGTCGTTTTTTTTCTCGGGCCGAATTTTTGAGTTTCGATATCTCAGCTCTGGAAGGGGCTAGAGCCTCCATTTTTGCACTCAGGTCTAAGTCTCATGGCCCTCTATCAGAATTTGGGAAGATTGGAGAGACTTAATTTTTCGCCCCAAAAAAAAACGTAAGGGGTACCACTGTCGTTTTTTTTTTCGGGCCGAATTTTTGAGTTTCGATATCTCAGCTCTTGAAGGGGCTAGAGCCTCCATTTTTGCACTCAGGTCTAAGTCTCATATGGCCCTCTATTCGAATTTGGGAAGATTGGAGAATCTTAATTTTTCGCCCCCCAAAAAAAAAACGTAAGGGGTACCACTGTCGTTTTTTTTTCGGGCCGAATTTTTGAGTTTCGATATCTCAGTTCTGGAAGGGGCTATGAGCATCCATTTTTGCACTCAGATCTAAGTCTCATGGTCCTCTATCAGAATTTGGGAAGATTGGAGAAACTTAATTTTTCGCCCAAAAAAAACCCGTAAGGGGTACCACTGTCGTTTTTTTTTTCGGGCCGAATTTTTGAGTTTCGATATCTCAGCTCTGGAAGGGGCTAGAGCCTCCATTTTTGCACTCAGGTCTAAGTTTCATATGGCCCTCTATTCGAATTTGGGAAGATTGGAGAAACTTAATTTTTCGCCCAAAAAAAAAACGTAAGGGGTACCACTGTCGTTTTTTTTTCGGGCCGAATTTTTGAGTTTCGATATCTCAGCTCTGGAAGGGGCTAGAGCATCCATTTTTGCACTCAGATCTAAGTCTCATGGCCCTCTATCAGAATTTGGGAAGATTGGAGAAACTTAATTTTTCGCCCCAAAAAAAAACGTCAGGGGTACCACTGTCGTTTTTTTTTCGGGCCGAATTTTTGAGTTTCGATATCTCAGCTCTGGAAGGGGCTAGAGCCTCCATTTTTGCACTCAGGTCTAAGTCTCATATGGCCCTCTATCCGAATTTGGGAAGATTGGAGAAACTTAATTTTTCGCCCAAAAAAAAAACGTAAGGGGTACCACTGTCGTTTTTTTTTCGGGCCGAATTTTTGAGTTTCGATATCTCAGCTCTGGAAGGGGCTAGAGCCTCCATTTTTGCACTCAGGTCTAAGTCTCATGGCCCTCTATCAGAATTTGGGAAGATTGGAGAAACTTAATTTTTCGCCCAAAAAAAAAACGTAAGGGGTACCACTGTCGTTTTTTTTTCGGGCCGAATTTTTGAGTTTCGATATCTCAGCTCTGGAAGGGGCTAGAGCCTCCATTTTTGCTCTCAGGTCCAAGTCTCATGGCCCTCTATCAGAATTTGGGAAGATTGGAGAAACTTAATTTTTCGCCCAAAAAAAAAACGTAAGGGGTACCACTGTCGGTTTTTTTTCGGGCCGAATTTTTGAGTTTCGATATCTCAGCTCTGGAAGGGGCTAGAGCCTCCATTTTTGCACTCAGGTCTAAGTCTCATGGCCCTCTATCGGAATTTGGGAAGATTGGAGAAACTTAATTTTTCGCCCCCAAAAAAAACGTAAGGGGTACCACTGTCGGTTTTTTTTCGGGCCGAATTTTTGAGTTTCGATATCTCAGCTCTGGAAGGGGCTAGAGCATCCATTTTTGCACTCAGATCTAAGTCTCATGGCCCTCTATCAGAATTTGGGAAGATTGGAGAAACTTAATTTTTCGCCCCAAAAAAAAACGTCAGGGGTACCACTGTCGTTTTTTTTTCGGGCCGAATTTTTGAGTTTCGATATCTCAGCTCTGGAAGGGGCTAGAGCCTCCATTTTTGCACTCAGGTCTAAGTCTCATGGCCCTCTATCAGAATTTGGGAAGATTGGAGAAACTTAATTTTTCGCCCAAAAAAAAAACGTAAGGGGTACCACTGTCGTTTTTTTTTTCGGGCCGAATTTTTGAGTTTCGATATCTCAGCTCTGGAAGGGGCTAGAGCCTCCATTTTTGCACTCAGGTCTAAGTCTCATGGCCCTCTATCAGAATTTGGGAAAATTGGAGAAACTGAATTTTTCGCCCAAAAAAAAAAAAACTTAAGGGGTACCACTGTCGTTTTTTTTTTCGGGCCGAATTTTTGAGTTTCGATATCTCAGCTCTGGAAGGGGCCAGAGCCTCCATTTTTGCACTCAGGTCTAAGTCTCATGGCCCTCTATCAGAATTTGGGAAGATTGGAGAAACTTAATTTTTCACTCAAAAAAAAACGTAAGGGGTACCACTGTCGTTTTTTTTTCGGGCCGAATTTTTGAGTTTCGATATCTCAGCTCTGGAAGGGGCTAGAGCCTCCATTTTTGCACTCAGGTCTAAGTCTCATGTCCCTTTATCAGAATTTGTGAAGATTGGAGAAACTTAATTTTTCACCCAAAAAAAAACGTAAGGGGTACCACTGTCGTTTTTTTTTTCGGGCCGAATTTTTGAGTTTCGATATCTAAGCTCTGGAAGGGGCTAGAGCCTCCATTTTTGCACTCAGGTCTAAGTCGCATGGCCCTCTATCCGAATTTGGGAAGATTGGAGAAACTTAATTTTTCGCCCAAAAAAAAAAAACGTAAGGGGTACCACTGTCGTTTTTTTTTTCGGGCCGAATTTTTGAGTTTCGATATCTCAGCTCTGGAAGGGGCTAGAGCCTCCATTTTTGCTCTCAGGTCCAAGTCTCATGGCCCTCTATCAGAATTTGGGAAGATTGGAGAAACTTAATTTTTCGCCCAAAAAAAAAACGTAAGGGGTACCACTGTCGGTTTTTTTTCGGGCCGAATTTTTGAGTTTCGATATCTCAGCTCTGGAAGGGGCTAGAGCCTCCATTTTTGCACTCAGGTCTAAGTCTCATGGCCCTCTATCGGAATTTGGGAAGATTGGAGAAACTTAATTTTTCGCCCCCAAAAAAAACGTAAGGGGTACCACTGTCGGTTTTTTTTCGGGCCGAATTTTTGAGTTTCGATATCTCAGCTCTGGAAGGGGCTAGAGCATCCATTTTTGCACTCAGATCTAAGTCTCATGGCCCTCTATCAGAATTTGGGAAGATTGGAGAAACTTAATTTTTCGCCCCAAAAAAAAACGTCAGGGGTACCACTGTCGTTTTTTTTTCGGGCCGAATTTTTGAGTTTCGATATCTCAGCTCTGGAAGGGGCTAGAGCCTCCATTTTTGCACTCAGGTCTAAGTCTCATGGCCCTCTATCAGAATTTGGGAAGATTGGAGAAACTTAATTTTTCGCCCAAAAAAAAAACGTAAGGGGTACCACTGTCGTTTTTTTTTTCGGGCCGAATTTTTGAGTTTCGATATCTCAGCTCTGGAAGGGGCTAGAGCCTCCATTTTTGCACTCAGGTCTAAGTCTCATGGCCCTCTATCAGAATTTGGGAAAATTGGAGAAACTGAATTTTTCGCCCAAAAAAAAAAAAACTTAAGGGGTACCACTGTCGTTTTTTTTTTCGGGCCGAATTTTTGAGTTTCGATATCTCAGCTCTGGAAGGGGCCAGAGCCTCCATTTTTGCACTCAGGTCTAAGTCTCATGGCCCTCTATCAGAATTTGGGAAGATTGGAGAAACTTAATTTTTCACTCAAAAAAAAACGTAAGGGGTACCACTGTCGTTTTTTTTTCGGGCCGAATTTTTGAGTTTCGATATCTCAGCTCTGGAAGGGGCTAGAGCCTCCATTTTTGCACTCAGGTCTAAGTCTCATGTCCCTTTATCAGAATTTGTGAAGATTGGAGAAACTTAATTTTTCACCCAAAAAAAAACGTAAGGGGTACCACTGTCGTTTTTTTTTTCGGGCCGAATTTTTGAGTTTCGATATCTAAGCTCTGGAAGGGGCTAGAGCCTCCATTTTTGCACTCAGGTCTAAGTCGCATGGCCCTCTATCCGAATTTGGGAAGATTGGAGAAACTTAATTTTTCGCCCAAAAAAAAAAAACGTAAGGGGTACCACTGTCGTTTTTTTTTTCGGGCCGAATTTTTGAGTTTCGATATCTCAGCTCTGGAAGGGGCTAGAGCCTCCATTTTTGCACTCAGGTCTAAGTCTCATGGCCCTCTATCAGAATTTGGGAAGATTGGAGAGACGTAATTTTTCGCCCAAAAAAAAAACGTAAGGGGTACCACTGTCGTTTTTTTTTCGGGCCGAATTTTTGAGTTTCGATATCTCAGCTCTGGAAGGGGCTAGAGCCTCCATTATTGCACTCAGGTCTAAGTCTCATGGCCCGCTATCAGAATTTGGGAAGATTGGAGAGACTTAATTTTTCACCCAAAAAAAAAACGTAAGGGGTACCACTGTCGTTTTTTTTTCGGGCCGAATTTTTGAGTTTCGATATCTCAGCTCTGGAAGGGGCTAGAGCCTCCATTTTTGCACTCAGGTCTAAGTCGCATGGCCCTCTATCCGAATTTGGGAAGATTGGAGAAACTTAATTTTTCGCCCAAAAAAAAAAAACGTAAGGGGTACCACTGTCGTTTTTTTTTTCGGGCCGAATTTTTGAGTTTCGATATCTCAGCTCTGGAAGGGGCTAGAGCCTCCATTTTTGCACTCAGGTCTAAGTCTCATGGCCCTCTATCAGAATTTGGGAAGATTGGAGAGACGTAATTTTTCGCCCAAAAAAAAACGTAAGGGGTACCACTGTCGTTTTTTTTTCGGGCCGAATTTTTGAGTTTCGATATCTCAGCTCTGGAAGGGGCTAGAGCCTCCATTATTGCACTCAGGTCTAAGTCTCATGGCCCGCTATCAGAATTTGGGAAGATTGGAGAGACTTAATTTTTCACCCAAAAAAAAAACGTAAGGGGTACCACTGTCGTTTTTTTTTCGGGCCGAATTTTTGAGTTTCGATATCTCAGCTCTGGAAGGGGCTAGAGCCTCCATTTTTGCACTCAGGTCTAAGTCTCATGTCCCTCTATCAGAATTTGTGAAGATTGGAAAAACTTAATTTTTCGCCTAAAAAAAAAACGTAAGGGGTACCTTTGTCGTTTTTTTTTCGGGCCGAATTTTTGAGTTTCGATATCTCAGCTCTGGAAGGGGCTAGAGCCTCCATTTTTGCACTCAGGTCTAAGTCTCATGGCCCTCTATCAGAATTTGGGAAGATTGGAGAGACTTAATTTTTCGCCCCAAAAAAAAACGTAAGGGGTACCACTGTCGTTTTTTTTTCGGGCCGAATTTTTGAGTTTCGATATCTCAGCTCTTGAAGGGGCTAGAGCCTCCATTTTTGCACTCAGGTCTAAGTCTCATATGGCCCTCTATTCGAATTTGGGAAGATTGGAGAATCTTAATTTTTCGCCCCCCCAAAAAAAACGTAAGGGGTACCACTGTCGTTTTTTTTTCGGGCCGAATTTTTGAGTTTCGATATCTCAGTTCTGGAAGGGGCTATGAGCATCCATTTTTGCACTCAGATCTAAGTCTCATGGTCCTCTATCAGAATTTGGGAAGATTGGAGAAACTTAATTTTTCGCCCAAAAAAAACCCGTAAGGGGTACCACTGTCGTTTTTTTTTTCGGGCCGAATTTTTGAGTTTCGATATCTCAGCTCTGGAAGGGGCTAGAGCCTCCATTTTTGCACTCAGGTCTAAGTTTCATATGGCCCTCTATTCGAATTTGGGAAGATTGGAGAAACTTAATTTTTCGCCCAAAAAAAAAACGTAAGGGGTACCACTGTCGTTTTTTTTTCGGGCCGAATTTTTGAGTTTCGATATCTCAGCTCTGGAAGGGGCTAGAGCATCCATTTTTGCACTCAGATCTAAGTCTCATGGCCCTCTATCAGAATTTGGGAAGATTGGAGAAACTTAATTTTTCGCCCAAAAAAAACCCGTAAGGGGTACCACTGTCGTTTTTTTTTTCGGGCCGAATTTTTGAGTTTCGATATCTCAGCTCTGGAAGGGGCTAGAGCCTCCATTTTTGCACTCAGGTCTAAGTCTCATGGCCCTCTATCAGAATTTGGGAAGATTGGAGAAACTTAATTTTTCGCCCAAAAAAAAAAAACGTAAGGGGTACCACTGTCGTTTTTTTTTCGGGCCGAATTTTTGAGTTTCGATATCTCAGCTCTGGAAGGGGCTAGAGCCTCCATTTTTGCACTCAGGTCTAAGTCTCATGGCCCTCTATCAGAATTTGGGAAGATTGGAGAAACTTAATTTTTCGCCCCAAAAAAAAATGTAAGGGGTACCACTGTCGTTTTTTTTTCGGGCCGAATTTTTGAGTTTCGATATCTCAGCTCTGGAAGGGGCTAGAGCCTCCATTTTTGCACTCAGGTCTAAGTCTCATGGCCCTCTATCAGAATTTGGGAAGATTGGAGAAACTTAATTTTTCGCCCCAAAAAAAAACGTAAGGGGTACCACTGTCGTTTTTTTTTCGGGCCGAATTTTTGAGTTTCGATATCTCAGCTCTGGAAGGGGCTAGAGCCTCCATTTTTGCACTCAGGTCTAAGTCTCATGGCCCTCTATCAGAATTTGGGAAGATTGGAGAAACTTAATTTTTCGCCCCCCCAAAAAAAAACGTAAGGGGTACCACTGTCATTTTTTTTTCAGGCCGAATTTTTGAGTTTCGATATGTCAGCTCTGGAAGGGGCTAGAGCCTCCATTTTTGCACTCAGGTCTAAGTCTCATGGCCCTCTATCAGAATTTGGGAAGATTGGAGAAACTTAATTTTTCGTCCAAAAAAAAAAACGTAAGGGGTACCACTGTCGTTTTTTTTCTCGGGCCGAATTTTTGAGTTTCGATATCTCAGCTCTGGAAGGGGCTAGAGCCTCCATTTTTGCACTCAGGTCTAAGTCTCATGGCCCTCTATCAGAATTTGGGAAGATTGGAGAGACTTAATTTTTCGCCCCAAAAAAAAACGTAAGGGGTACCACTGTCGTTTTTTTTTTCGGGCCGAATTTTTGAGTTTCGATATCTCAGCTCTTGAAGGGGCTAGAGCCTCCATTTTTGCACTCAGGTCTAAGTCTCATATGGCCCTCTATTCGAATTTGGGAAGATTGGAGAATCTTAATTTTTCGCCCCCCAAAAAAAAACGTAAGGGGTACCACTGTCGTTTTTTTTTCGGGCCGAATTTTTGAGTTTCGATATCTCAGTTCTGGAAGGGGCTATGAGCATCCATTTTTGCACTCAGATCTAAGTCTCATGGTCCTCTATCAGAATTTGGGAAGATTGGAGAAACTTAATTTTTCGCCCAAAAAAAACCCGTAAGGGGTACCACTGTCGTTTTTTTTTTCGGGCCGAATTTTTGAGTTTCGATATCTCAGCTCTGGAAGGGGCTAGAGCCTCCATTTTTGCACTCAGGTCTAAGTTTCATATGGCCCTCTATTCGAATTTGGGAAGATTGGAGAAACTTAATTTTTCGCCCAAAAAAAAAACGTAAGGGGTACCACTGTCGTTTTTTTTTCGGGCCGAATTTTTGAGTTTCGATATCTCAGCTCTGGAAGGGGCTAGAGCATCCATTTTTGCACTCAGATCTAAGTCTCATGGCCCTCTATCAGAATTTGGGAAGATTGGAGAAACTTAATTTTTCGCCCCAAAAAAAAACGTCAGGGGTACCACTGTCGTTTTTTTTTCGGGCCGAATTTTTGAGTTTCGATATCTCAGCTCTGGAAGGGGCTAGAGCCTCCATTTTTGCACTCAGGTCTAAGTCTCATGGCCCTCTATCAGAATTTGGGAAGATTGGAGAAACTTAATTTTTCGCCCCAAAAAAAAATGTAAGGGGTACCACTGTCGTTTTTTTTTCGGGCCGAATTTTTGAGTTTCGATATCTCAGCTCTGGAAGGGGCTAGAGCCTCCATTTTTGCACTCAGGTCTAAGTCTCATGGCCCTCTATCAGAATTTGGGAAGATTGGAGAAACTTAATTTTTCGCCCCAAAAAAAAACGTAAGGGGTACCACTGTCGTTTTTTTTTCGGGCCGAATTTTTGAGTTTCGATATCTCAGCTCTGGAAGGGGCTAGAGCCTCCATTTTTGCACTCAGGTCTAAGTCTCATGGCCCTCTATCAGAATTTGGGAAGATTGGAGAAACTTAATTTTTCGCCCCCCAAAAAAAAAAACGTAAGGGGTACCACTGTCATTTTTTTTTCAGGCCGAATTTTTGAGTTTCGATATGTCAGCTCTGGAAGGGGCTAGAGCCTCCATTTTTGCACTCAGGTCTAAGTCTCATGGCCCTCTATCAGAATTTGGGAAGATTGGAGAAACTTAATTTTTCTTCCAAAAAAAAAAACGTAAGGGGTACCACTGTCGTTTTTTTTCTCGGGCCGAATTTTTGAGTTTCGATATCTCAGCTCTGGAAGGGGCTAGAGCCTCCATTTTTGCACTCAGGTCTAAGTCTCATATGGCCCTCTATCAGAATTTGGGAAGATTGGAGAAACTTAATTTTTCGCCCCAAAAAAAAAAACGTAAGGGGTACCACTGTCGTTTTTTTTTGGGCCGAATTTTTGAGTTTCGATATCTCAGCTCTGGAAGGGGCTAGAACCTCCATTTTTGCACTCAGGTCTAAGTCTCATGGCCCTCTATCAGAATTTGGGAAGATTGGAGAAACTTAATTTTTCGCCCCAAAAAAAAAACGTAAGGGGTACCACTGTCGTTTTTTTTCGGGCGGAATTTTTGAGTTTCGATATCTCAGCTCTGGAAGGGGCTAGAGCCTCCATTTTTGCACTCAGGTCTAAGTCTCATGGCCCTCTATCAGAATTTGGGAAGATTGGAGAGACTTAATTTTTCGCCCAAAAAAAAAAACGTAAGGGGTACCACTGTCGTTTTTTTTTTGGGCCGAATTTTTGAGTTTCGATATCTCAGCTCTGGAAGGGGCTAGAGCCTCCATTTTTGCACTCAGGTCTAAGTCTCATGGCCCTCTATAAGAATTTGGGAAGATTGGAGAAACTTAAATTTTCGCCCCCCCCCAAAAAAATGTAAGGGGTACCACTGTCGTTTTTTTTTTTCGGGCTGAATTTTTGAGTTTCGATATCTCAGCTCTGGAAGGGGCTAGAGCCTCCATTTTTGCACTCAGGTATAAGTCTCATGGCCCTCTATCAGAATTTGGGAAGATTGGAGAAACTTAATTTTTCGCCCAAAAAAAAAACGTAAGGGGTACCACTGTCGTTTTTTTTTCGGGCCGAATTTTTGAGTTTCGATATCTCAGCTCTGGAAGGGGCTAGAGCCTCCATTTTTGCTCTCAGGTCTAAGTCTCATGGCCCTCTATCAGAATTTGGGAAAATTGGAGAAACTTAATTTTTTGCCCAAAAAAAAAAACGTAAGGGGTACCACTGTCGTTTTTTTTTCGGGCCGAATTTTTGAGTTTCGATATCTCAGCTCTGGAAGGGGCTAGAGCCTCCATTTTTGCTCTCAGGTCTAAGTCTCATGGCCCTCTATCAGAATTTGGGAAGATTGGAGAAACTTAATTTTTCGCCCAAAAAAAAAAACGTAAGGGGTACCACTGTCGGTTTTTTTTCGGGCCGAATTTTTGAGTTTCGATATCTCAGCTCTGGAAGGGGCTAGAGCATCCATTTTTGCACTCAGATCTAAGTCTCATGGCCCTCTATCAGAATTTGGGAAGATTGGAGAAACTTAATTTTTCGCCCCAAAAAAAAAACGTCAGGGGTACCACTGTCGTTTTTTTTTCGGGCCGAATTTTTGAGTTTCGATATCTCAGCTCTGGAAGGGGCTAGAGCCTCCATTTTTGCACTCAGGTCTAAGTCTCATGGCCCTCTATCAGAATTTGGGAAGATTGGAGAAACTTAATTTTTCGCCCAAAAAAAAAACGTAAGGGGTACCACTGTCGTTTTTTTTTTCGGGCCGAATTTTTGAGTTTCGATATCTCAGCTCTGGAAGGGGCTAGAGCCTCCATTTTTGCACTCAGGTCTAAGTCTCATGGCCCTCTATCAGAATTTGGGAAAATTGGAGAAACTGAATTTTTCGCCCAAAAAAAAAAAACGTAAGGGGTACCACTGTCGTTTTTTTTTTCGGGCCGAATTTTTGAGTTTCGATATCTCAGCTCTGGAAGGGGCCAGAGCCTCCATTTTTGCACTCAGGTCTAAGTCTCATGGCCCTCTATCAGAATTTGGGAAGATTGGAGAAACTTAATTTTTCACTCAAAAAAAAACGTAAGGGGTACCACTGTCGTTTTTTTTTCGGGCCGAATTTTTGAGTTTCGATATCTCAGCTCTGGAAGGGGCTAGAGCCTCCATTTTTGCACTCAGGTCTAAGTCTCATGTCCCTTTATCAGAATTTGTGAAGATTGGAGAAACTTAATTTTTCACCCAAAAAAAAACGTAAGGGGTACCACTGTCGTTTTTTTTTTCGGGCCGAATTTTTGAGTTTCGATATCTAAGCTCTGGAAGGGGCTAGAGCCTCCATTTTTGCACTCAGGTCTAAGTCGCATGGCCCTCTATCCGAATTTGGGAAGATTGGAGAAACTTAATTTTTCGCCCAAAAAAAAAAAACGTAAGGGGTACCACTGTCGTTTTTTTTTTCGGGCCGAATTTTTGAGTTTCGATATCTCAGCTCTGGAAGGGGCTAGAGCCTCCATTTTTGCACTCAGGTCTAAGTCTCATGGCCCTCTATCAGAATTTGGGAAGATTGGAGAGACGTAATTTTTCGCCCAAAAAAAAAACGTAAGGGGTACCACTGTCGTTTTTTTTTCGGGCCGAATTTTTGAGTTTCGATATCTCAGCTCTGGAAGGGGCTAGAGCCTCCATTATTGCACTCAGGTCTAAGTCTCATGGCCCGCTATCAGAATTTGGGAAGATTGGAGAGACTTAATTTTTCACCCAAAAAAAAAACGTAAGGGGTACCACTGTCGTTTTTTTTTCGGGCCGAATTTTTGAGTTTCGATATCTCAGCTCTGGAAGGGGCTAGAGCCTCCATTTTTGCACTCAGGTCTAAGTCGCATGGCCCTCTATCCGAATTTGGGAAGATTGGAGAAACTTAATTTTTCGCCCAAAAAAAAAAAACGTAAGGGGTACCACTGTCGTTTTTTTTTTCGGGCCGAATTTTTGAGTTTCGATATCTCAGCTCTGGAAGGGGCTAGAGCCTCCATTTTTGCACTCAGGTCTAAGTCTCATGGCCCTCTATCAGAATTTGGGAAGATTGGAGAGACGTAATTTTTCGCCCAAAAAAAACCGTAAGGGGTACCACTGTCGTTTTTTTTTCGGGCCGAATTTTTGAGTTTCGATATCTCAGCTCTGGAAGGGGCTAGAGCCTCCATTATTGCACTCAGGTCTAAGTCTCATGGCCCGCTATCAGAATTTGGGAAGATTGGAGAGACTTAATTTTTCACCCAAAAAAAAAACGTAAGGGGTACCACTGTCGTTTTTTTTTCGGGCCGAATTTTTGAGTTTCGATATCTCAGCTCTGGAAGGGGCTAGAGCCTCCATTTTTGCACTCAGGTCTAAGTCTCATGTCCCTCTATCAGAATTTGTGAAGATTGGAAAAACTTAATTTTTCGCCTAAAAAAAAAACGTAAGGGGTACCTTTGTCGTTTTTTTTTCGGGCCGAATTTTTGAGTTTCGATATCTCAGCTCTGGAAGGGGCTAGAGCCTCCATTTTTGCACTCAGGTCTAAGTCTCATGGCCCTCTATCAGAATTTGGGAAGATTGGAGAGACGTAATTTTTCGCCCAAAAAAAAACGTAAGGGGTACCACTGTCGTTTTTTTTTCGGGCCGAATTTTTGAGTTTCGATATCTCAGCTCTGGAAGGGGCTAGAGCCTCCATTATTGCACTCAGGTCTAAGTCTCATGGCCCGCTATCAGAATTTGGGAAGATTGGAGAGACTTAATTTTTCACCCAAAAAAAAAACGTAAGGGGTACCACTGTCGTTTTTTTTTCGGGCCGAATTTTTGAGTTTCGATATCTCAGCTCTGGAAGGGGCTAGAGCCTCCATTTTTGCACTCAGGTCTAAGTCTCATGTCCCTCTATCAGAATTTGTGAAGATTGGAAAAACTTAATTTTTCGCCTAAAAAAAAAACGTAAGGGGTACCTTTGTCGTTTTTTTTTCGGGCCGAATTTTTGAGTTTCGATATCTCAGCTCTGGAAGGGGCTAGAGCCTCCATTTTTGCACTCAGGTCTAAGTCTCATGGCCCTCTATCAGAATTTGGGAAGATTGGAGAGACTTAATTTTTCGCCCCAAAAAAAAACGTAAGGGGTACCACTGTCGTTTTTTTTTCGGGCCGAATTTTTGAGTTTCGATATCTCAGCTCTTGAAGGGGCTAGAGCCTCCATTTTTGCACTCAGGTCTAAGTCTCATATGGCCCTCTATTCGAATTTGGGAAGATTGGAGAATCTTAATTTTTCGCCCCCCAAAAAAAAACGTAAGGGGTACCACTGTCGTTTTTTTTTCGGGCCGAATTTTTGAGTTTCGATATCTCAGTTCTGGAAGGGGCTATGAGCATCCATTTTTGCACTCAGATCTAAGTCTCATGGTCCTCTATCAGAATTTGGGAAGATTGGAGAAACTTAATTTTTCGCCCAAAAAAAACCCGTAAGGGGTACCACTGTCGTTTTTTTTTTCGGGCCGAATTTTTGAGTTTCGATATCTCAGCTCTGGAAGGGGCTAGAGCCTCCATTTTTGCACTCAGGTCTAAGTTTCATATGGCCCTCTATTCGAATTTGGGAAGATTGGAGAAACTTAATTTTTCGCCCAAAAAAACAACGTAAGGGGTACCACTGTCGTTTTTTTTTCGGGCCGAATTTTTGAGTTTCGATATCTCAGCTCTGGAAGGGGCTAGAGCATCCATTTTTGCACTCAGATCTAAGTCTCATGGCCCTCTATCAGAATTTGGGAAGATTGGAGAAACTTAATTTTTCGCCCAAAAAAAACCCGTAAGGGGTACCACTGTCGTTTTTTTTTTCGGGCCGAATTTTTGAGTTTCGATATCTCAGCTCTGGAAGGGGCTAGAGCCTCCATTTTTGCACTCAGGTCTAAGTCTCATGGCCCTCTATCAGAATTTGGGAAGATTGGAGAAACTTAATTTTTCGCCCAAAAAAAAAAAACGTAAGGGGTACCACTGTCGTTTTTTTTTCGGGCCGAATTTTTGAGTTTCGATATCTCAGCTCTGGAAGGGGCTAGAGCCTCCATTTTTGCACTCAGGTCTAAGTCTCATGGCCCTCTATCAGAATTTGGGAAGATTGGAGAAACTTAATTTTTCGCCCCAAAAAAAAAACGTAAGGGGTACCACTGTCGTTTTTTTTCGGGCGGAATTTTTGAGTTTCGATATCTCAGCTCTGGAAGGGGCTAGAGCCTCCATTTTTGCACTCAGGTCTAAGTCTCATGGCCCTCTATCAGAATTTGGGAAGATTGGAGAGACTTAATTTTTCGCCCAAAAAAAAAAACGTAAGGGGTACCACTGTCGTTTTTTTTTTGGGCCGAATTTTTGAGTTTCGATATCTCAGCTCTGGAAGGGGCTAGAGCCTCCATTTTTGCACTCAGGTCTAAGTCTCATGGCCCTCTATAAGAATTTGGGAAGATTGGAGAAACTTAAATTTTCGCCCCCCCCCAAAAAAATGTAAGGGGTACCACTGTCGTTTTTTTTTTTCGGGCTGAATTTTTGAGTTTCGATATCTCAGCTCTGGAAGGGGCTAGAGCCTCCATTTTTGCACTCAGGTATAAGTCTCATGGCCCTCTATCAGAATTTGGGAAGATTGGAGAAACTTAATTTTTCGCCCAAAAAAAAAACGTAAGGGGTACCACTGTCGTTTTTTTTTCGGGCCGAATTTTTGAGTTTCGATATCTCAGCTCTGGAAGGGGCTAGAGCCTCCATTTTTGCTCTCAGGTCTAAGTCTCATGGCCCTCTATCAGAATTTGGGAAAATTGGAGAAACTTAATTTTTTGCCCAAAAAAAAAAACGTAAGGGGTACCACTGTCGTTTTTTTTTCGGGCCGAATTTTTGAGTTTCGATATCTCAGCTCTGGAAGGGGCTAGAGCCTCCATTTTTGCTCTCAGGTCTAAGTCTCATGGCCCTCTATCAGAATTTGGGAAGATTGGAGAAACTTAATTTTTCGCCCAAAAAAAAAAACGTAAGGGGTACCACTGTCGGTTTTTTTTCGGGCCGAATTTTTGAGTTTCGATATCTCAGCTCTGGAAGGGGCTAGAGCATCCATTTTTGCACTCAGATCTAAGTCTCATGGCCCTCTATCAGAATTTGGGAAGATTGGAGAAACTTAATTTTTCGCCCCAAAAAAAAAACGTCAGGGGTACCACTGTCGTTTTTTTTTCGGGCCGAATTTTTGAGTTTCGATATCTCAGCTCTGGAAGGGGCTAGAGCCTCCATTTTTGCACTCAGGTCTAAGTCTCATGGCCCTCTATCAGAATTTGGGAAGATTGGAGAAACTTAATTTTTCGCCCAAAAAAAAAACGTAAGGGGTACCACTGTCGTTTTTTTTTTCGGGCCGAATTTTTGAGTTTCGATATCTCAGCTCTGGAAGGGGCTAGAGCCTCCATTTTTGCACTCAGGTCTAAGTCTCATGGCCCTCTATCAGAATTTGGGAAAATTGGAGAAACTGAATTTTTCGCCCAAAAAAAAAAAACGTAAGGGGTACCACTGTCGTTTTTTTTTTCGGGCCGAATTTTTGAGTTTCGATATCTCAGCTCTGGAAGGGGCCAGAGCCTCCATTTTTGCACTCAGGTCTAAGTCTCATGGCCCTCTATCAGAATTTGGGAAGATTGGAGAAACTTAATTTTTCACTCAAAAAAAAACGTAAGGGGTACCACTGTCGTTTTTTTTTCGGGCCGAATTTTTGAGTTTCGATATCTCAGCTCTGGAAGGGGCTAGAGCCTCCATTTTTGCACTCAGGTCTAAGTCTCATGTCCCTTTATCAGAATTTGTGAAGATTGGAGAAACTTAATTTTTCACCCAAAAAAAAACGTAAGGGGTACCACTGTCGTTTTTTTTTTCGGGCCGAATTTTTGAGTTTCGATATCTAAGCTCTGGAAGGGGCTAGAGCCTCCATTTTTGCACTCAGGTCTAAGTCGCATGGCCCTCTATCCGAATTTGGGAAGATTGGAGAAACTTAATTTTTCGCCCAAAAAAAAAAAACGTAAGGGGTACCACTGTCGTTTTTTTTTTCGGGCCGAATTTTTGAGTTTCGATATCTCAGCTCTGGAAGGGGCTAGAGCCTCCATTTTTGCACTCAGGTCTAAGTCTCATGGCCCTCTATCAGAATTTGGGAAGATTGGAGAGACGTAATTTTTCGCCCAAAAAAAAACGTAAGGGGTACCACTGTCGTTTTTTTTTCGGGCCGAATTTTTGAGTTTCGATATCTCAGCTCTGGAAGGGGCTAGAGCCTCCATTATTGCACTCAGGTCTAAGTCTCATGGCCCGCTATCAGAATTTGGGAAGATTGGAGAGACTTAATTTTTCACCCAAAAAAAAAACGTAAGGGGTACCACTGTCGTTTTTTTTTCGGGCCGAATTTTTGAGTTTCGATATCTCAGCTCTGGAAGGGGCTAGAGCCTCCATTTTTGCACTCAGGTCTAAGTCGCATGGCCCTCTATCCGAATTTGGGAAGATTGGAGAAACTTAATTTTTCGCCCAAAAAAAAAAAACGTAAGGGGTACCACTGTCGTTTTTTTTTTCGGGCCGAATTTTTGAGTTTCGATATCTCAGCTCTGGAAGGGGCTAGAGCCTCCATTTTTGCACTCAGGTCTAAGTCTCATGGCCCTCTATCAGAATTTGGGAAGATTGGAGAGACGTAATTTTTCGCCCAAAAAAAACCGTAAGGGGTACCACTGTCGTTTTTTTTTCGGGCCGAATTTTTGAGTTTCGATATCTCAGCTCTGGAAGGGGCTAGAGCCTCCATTATTGCACTCAGGTCTAAGTCTCATGGCCCGCTATCAGAATTTGGGAAGATTGGAGAGACTTAATTTTTCACCCAAAAAAAAAACGTAAGGGGTACCACTGTCGTTTTTTTTTCGGGCCGAATTTTTGAGTTTCGATATCTCAGCTCTGGAAGGGGCTAGAGCCTCCATTTTTGCACTCAGGTCTAAGTCTCATGTCCCTCTATCAGAATTTGTGAAGATTGGAAAAACTTAATTTTTCGCCTAAAAAAAAAACGTAAGGGGTACCTTTGTCGTTTTTTTTTCGGGCCGAATTTTTGAGTTTCGATATCTCAGCTCTGGAAGGGGCTAGAGCCTCCATTTTTGCACTCAGGTCTAAGTCTCATGGCCCTCTATCAGAATTTGGGAAGATTGGAGAGACGTAATTTTTCGCCCAAAAAAAAACGTAAGGGGTACCACTGTCGTTTTTTTTTCGGGCCGAATTTTTGAGTTTCGATATCTCAGCTCTGGAAGGGGCTAGAGCCTCCATTATTGCACTCAGGTCTAAGTCTCATGGCCCGCTATCAGAATTTGGGAAGATTGGAGAGACTTAATTTTTCACCCAAAAAAAAAACGTAAGGGGTACCACTGTCGTTTTTTTTTCGGGCCGAATTTTTGAGTTTCGATATCTCAGCTCTGGAAGGGGCTAGAGCCTCCATTTTTGCACTCAGGTCTAAGTCTCATGTCCCTCTATCAGAATTTGTGAAGATTGGAAAAACTTAATTTTTCGCCTAAAAAAAAAACGTAAGGGGTACCTTTGTCGTTTTTTTTTCGGGCCGAATTTTTGAGTTTCGATATCTCAGCTCTGGAAGGGGCTAGAGCCTCCATTTTTGCACTCAGGTCTAAGTCTCATGGCCCTCTATCAGAATTTGGGAAGATTGGAGAGACTTAATTTTTCGCCCCAAAAAAAAACGTAAGGGGTACCACTGTCGTTTTTTTTTCGGGCCGAATTTTTGAGTTTCGATATCTCAGCTCTTGAAGGGGCTAGAGCCTCCATTTTTGCACTCAGGTCTAAGTCTCATATGGCCCTCTATTCGAATTTGGGAAGATTGGAGAATCTTAATTTTTCGCCCCCCAAAAAAAAACGTAAGGGGTACCACTGTCGTTTTTTTTTCGGGCCGAATTTTTGAGTTTCGATATCTCAGTTCTGGAAGGGGCTATGAGCATCCATTTTTGCACTCAGATCTAAGTCTCATGGTCCTCTATCAGAATTTGGGAAGATTGGAGAAACTTAATTTTTCGCCCAAAAAAAACCCGTAAGGGGTACCACTGTCGTTTTTTTTTTCGGGCCGAATTTTTGAGTTTCGATATCTCAGCTCTGGAAGGGGCTAGAGCCTCCATTTTTGCACTCAGGTCTAAGTTTCATATGGCCCTCTATTCGAATTTGGGAAGATTGGAGAAACTTAATTTTTCGCCCAAAAAAACAACGTAAGGGGTACCACTGTCGTTTTTTTTTCGGGCCGAATTTTTGAGTTTCGATATCTCAGCTCTGGAAGGGGCTAGAGCATCCATTTTTGCACTCAGATCTAAGTCTCATGGCCCTCTATCAGAATTTGGGAAGATTGGAGAAACTTAATTTTTCGCCCAAAAAAAACCCGTAAGGGGTACCACTGTCGTTTTTTTTTTCGGGCCGAATTTTTGAGTTTCGATATCTCAGCTCTGGAAGGGGCTAGAGCCTCCATTTTTGCACTCAGGTCTAAGTCTCATGGCCCTCTATCAGAATTTGGGAAGATTGGAGAAACTTAATTTTTCGCCCAAAAAAAAAAACGTAAGGGGTACCACTGTCGTTTTTTTTTCGGGCCGAATTTTTGAGTTTCGATATCTCAGCTCTGGAAGGGGCTAGAGCCTCCATTTTTGCACTCAGGTCTAAGTCTCATGGCCCTCTATCAGAATTTGGGAAGATTGGAGAAACTTAATTTTTCGCCCCAAAAAAAAATGTAAGGGGTACCACTGTCGTTTTTTTTTCGGGCCGAATTTTTGAGTTTCGATATCTCAGCTCTGGAAGGGGCTAGAGCCTCCATTTTTGCACTCAGGTCTAAGTCTCATGGCCCTCTATCAGAATTTGGGAAGATTGGAGAAACTTAATTTTTCGCCCCAAAAAAAAACGTAAGGGGTACCACTGTCGTTTTTTTTTCGGGCCGAATTTTTGAGTTTCGATATCTCAGCTCTGGAAGGGGCTAGAGCCTCCATTTTTGCACTCAGGTCTAAGTCTCATGGCCCTCTATCAGAATTTGGGAAGATTGGAGAAACTTAATTTTTCGCCCCCCCCAAAAAAAACGTAAGGGGTACCACTGTCATTTTTTTTTCAGGCCGAATTTTTGAGTTTCGATATGTCAGCTCTGGAAGGGGCTAGAGCCTCCATTTTTGCACTCAGGTCTAAGTCTCATGGCCCTCTATCAGAATTTGGGAAGATTGGAGAAACTTAATTTTTCGTCCAAAAAAAAAAACGTAAGGGGTACCACTGTCGTTTTTTTTCTCGGGCCGAATTTTTGAGTTTCGATATCTCAGCTCTGGAAGGGGCTAGAGCCTCCATTTTTGCACTCAGGTCTAAGTCTCATGTCCCTCTATCAGAATTTGTGAAGATTGGAAAAACTTAATTTTTCGCCTAAAAAAAAAACGTAAGGGGTACCTTTGTCGTTTTTTTTTCGGGCCGAATTTTTGAGTTTCGATATCTCAGCTCTGGAAGGGGCTAGAGCCTCCATTTTTGCACTCAGGTCTAAGTCTCATGGCCCTCTATCAGAATTTGGGAAGATTGGAGAGACTTAATTTTTCGCCCCAAAAAAAAACGTAAGGGGTACCACTGTCGTTTTTTTTTCGGGCCGAATTTTTGAGTTTCGATATCTCAGCTCTTGAAGGGGCTAGAGCCTCCATTTTTGCACTCAGGTCTAAGTCTCATATGGCCCTCTATTCGAATTTGGGAAGATTGGAGAATCTTAATTTTTCGCCCCCCAAAAAAAAACGTAAGGGGTACCACTGTCGTTTTTTTTTCGGGCCGAATTTTTGAGTTTCGATATCTCAGTTCTGGAAGGGGCTATGAGCATCCATTTTTGCACTCAGATCTAAGTCTCATGGTCCTCTATCAGAATTTGGGAAGATTGGAGAAACTTAATTTTTCGCCCAAAAAAAACCCGTAAGGGGTACCACTGTCGTTTTTTTTTTCGGGCCGAATTTTTGAGTTTCGATATCTCAGCTCTGGAAGGGGCTAGAGCCTCCATTTTTGCACTCAGGTCTAAGTTTCATATGGCCCTCTATTCGAATTTGGGAAGATTGGAGAAACTTAATTTTTCGCCCAAAAAAACAACGTAAGGGGTACCACTGTCGTTTTTTTTTCGGGCCGAATTTTTGAGTTTCGATATCTCAGCTCTGGAAGGGGCTAGAGCATCCATTTTTGCACTCAGATCTAAGTCTCATGGCCCTCTATCAGAATTTGGGAAGATTGGAGAAACTTAATTTTTCGCCCAAAAAAAACCCGTAAGGGGTACCACTGTCGTTTTTTTTTTCGGGCCGAATTTTTGAGTTTCGATATCTCAGCTCTGGAAGGGGCTAGAGCCTCCATTTTTGCACTCAGGTCTAAGTCTCATGGCCCTCTATCAGAATTTGGGAAGATTGGAGAAACTTAATTTTTCGCCCCAAAAAAAAATGTAAGGGGTACCACTGTCGTTTTTTTTTCGGGCCGAATTTTTGAGTTTCGATATCTCAGCTCTGGAAGGGGCTAGAGCCTCCATTTTTGCACTCAGGTCTAAGTCTCATGGCCCTCTATCAGAATTTGGGAAGATTGGAGAAACTTAATTTTTCGCCCCAAAAAAAAATGTAAGGGGTACCACTGTCGTTTTTTTTTCGGGCCGAATTTTTGAGTTTCGATATCTCAGCTCTGGAAGGGGCTAGAGCCTCCATTTTTGCACTCAGGTCTAAGTCTCATGGCCCTCTATCAGAATTTGGGAAGATTGGAGAAACTTAATTTTTCGCCCCAAAAAAAAACGTAAGGGGTACCACTGTCGTTTTTTTTTCGGGCCGAATTTTTGAGTTTCGATATCTCAGCTCTGGAAGGGGCTAGAGCCTCCATTTTTGCACTCAGGTCTAAGTCTCATGGCCCTCTATCAGAATTTGGGAAGATTGGAGAAACTTAATTTTTCGCCCCCCCCAAAAAAAACGTAAGGGGTACCACTGTCATTTTTTTTTCAGGCCGAATTTTTGAGTTTCGATATGTCAGCTCTGGAAGGGGCTAGAGCCTCCATTTTTGCACTCAGGTCTAAGTCTCATGGCCCTCTATCAGAATTTGGGAAGATTGGAGAAACTTAATTTTTCGTCCAAAAAAAAAAACGTAAGGGGTACCACTGTCGTTTTTTTTCTCGGGCCGAATTTTTGAGTTTCGATATCTCAGCTCTGGAAGGGGCTAGAGCCTCCATTTTTGCACTCAGGTCTAAGTCTCATGGCCCTCTATCAGAATTTGGGAAGATTGGAGAGACTTATTTTTTCGCCCCAAAAAAAAACGTAAGGGGTACCACTGTCGTTTTTTTTTCGGGCCGAATTTTTGAGTTTCGATATCTCAGCTCTTGAAGGGGCTAGAGCCTCCATTTTTGCACTCAGGTCTAAGTCTCATATGGCCCTCTATTCGAATTTGGGAAGATTGGAGAATCTTAATTTTTCGCCCCCCAAAAAAAAACGTAAGGGGTACCACTGTCGTTTTTTTTTCGGGCCGAATTTTTGAGTTTCGATATCTCAGTTCTGGAAGGGGCTATGAGCATCCATTTTTGCACTCAGATCTAAGTCTCATGGTCCTCTATCAGAATTTGGGAAGATTGGAGAAACTTAATTTTTCGCCCAAAAAAAACCCGTAAGGGGTACCACTGTCGTTTTTTTTTTCGGGCCGAATTTTTGAGTTTCGATATCTCAGCTCTGGAAGGGGCTAGAGCATCCATTTTTGCACTCAGATCTAAGTCTCATGGCCCTCTATCAGAATTTGGGAAGATTGGAGAAACTTAATTTTTCGCCCAAAAAAAACCCGTAAGGGGTACCACTGTCGTTTTTTTTTTCGGGCCGAATTTTTGAGTTTCGATATCTCAGCTCTGGAAGGGGCTAGAGCCTCCATTTTTGCACTCAGGTCTAAGTCTCATGGCCCTCTATCAGAATTTGGGAAGATTGGAGAAACTTAATTTTTCGCCCAAAAAAAAAAAACGTAAGGGGTACCACTGTCGTTTTTTTTTCGGGCCGAATTTTTGAGTTTCGATATCTCAGCTCTGGAAGGGGCTAGAGCCTCCATTTTTGCACTCAGGTCTAAGTCTCATGGCCCTCTATCAGAATTTGGGAAGATTGGAGAAACTTAATTTTTCGCCCCAAAAAAAAATGTAAGGGGTACCACTGTCGTTTTTTTTTCGGGCCGAATTTTTGAGTTTCGATATCTCAGCTCTGGAAGGGGCTAGAGCCTCCATTTTTGCACTCAGGTCTAAGTCTCATGGCCCTCTATCAGAATTTGGGAAGATTGGAGAAACTTAATTTTTCGCCCCAAAAAAAAACGTAAGGGGTACCACTGTCGTTTTTTTTTCGGGCCGAATTTTTGAGTTTCGATATCTCAGCTCTGGAAGGGGCTAGAGCCTCCATTTTTGCACTCAGGTCTAAGTCTCATGGCCCTCTATCAGAATTTGGGAAGATTGGAGAAACTTAATTTTTCGCCCCCCCCAAAAAAAACGTAAGGGGTACCACTGTCATTTTTTTTTCAGGCCGAATTTTTGAGTTTCGATATGTCAGCTCTGGAAGGGGCTAGAGCCTCCATTTTTGCACTCAGGTCTAAGTCTCATGGCCCTCTATCAGAATTTGGGAAGATTGGAGAAACTTAATTTTTCGTCCAAAAAAAAAAACGTAAGGGGTACCACTGTCGTTTTTTTTCTCGGGCCGAATTTTTGAGTTTCGATATCTCAGCTCTGGAAGGGGCTAGAGCCTCCATTTTTGCACTCAGGTCTAAGTCTCATGGCCCTCTATCAGAATTTGGGAAGATTGGAGAGACTTATTTTTTCGCCCCAAAAAAAAACGTAAGGGGTACCACTGTCGTTTTTTTTTCGGGCCGAATTTTTGAGTTTCGATATCTCAGCTCTTGAAGGGGCTAGAGCCTCCATTTTTGCACTCAGGTCTAAGTCTCATATGGCCCTCTATTCGAATTTGGGAAGATTGGAGAATCTTAATTTTTCGCCCCCCAAAAAAAAACGTAAGGGGTACCACTGTCGTTTTTTTTTCGGGCCGAATTTTTGAGTTTCGATATCTCAGTTCTGGAAGGGGCTATGAGCATCCATTTTTGCACTCAGATCTAAGTCTCATGGTCCTCTATCAGAATTTGGGAAGATTGGAGAAACTTAATTTTTCGCCCAAAAAAAACCCGTAAGGGGTACCACTGTCGTTTTTTTTTTCGGGCCGAATTTTTGAGTTTCGATATCTCAGCTCTGGAAGGGGCTAGAGCCTCCATTTTTGCACTCAGGTCTAAGTTTCATATGGCCCTCTATTCGAATTTGGGAAGATTGGAGAAACTTAATTTTTCGCCCAAAAAAAAAACGTAAGGGGTACCACTGTCGTTTTTTTTTCGGGCCGAATTTTTGAGTTTCGATATCTCAGCTCTGGAAGGGGCTAGAGCATCCATTTTTGCACTCAGATCTAAGTCTCATGGCCCTCTATCAGAATTTGGGAAGATTGGAGAAACTTAATTTTTCGCCCAAAAAAAACCCGTAAGGGGTACCACTGTCGTTTTTTTTTTCGGGCCGAATTTTTGAGTTTCGATATCTCAGCTCTGGAAGGGGCTAGAGCCTCCATTTTTGCACTCAGGTCTAAGTCTCATGGCCCTCTATCAGAATTTGGGAAGATTGGAGAAACTTAATTTTTCGCCCCAAAAAAAAACGTCAGGGGTACCACTGTCGTTTTTTTTTCGGGCCGAATTTTTGAGTTTCGATATCTCAGCTCTGGAAGGGGCTAGAGCCTCCATTTTTGCACTCAGGTCTAAGTCTCATGGCCCTCTATCAGAATTTGGGAAGATTGGAGAAACTTAATTTTTCGCCCCAAAAAAAAATGTAAGGGGTACCACTGTCGTTTTTTTTTCGGGCCGAATTTTTGAGTTTCGATATCTCAGCTCTGGAAGGGGCTAGAGCCTCCATTTTTGCACTCAGGTCTAAGTCTCATGGCCCTCTATCAGAATTTGGGAAGATTGGAGAAACTTAATTTTTCGCCCCAAAAAAAAACGTAAGGGGTACCACTGTCGTTTTTTTTTCGGGCCGAATTTTTGAGTTTCGATATCTCAGCTCTGGAAGGGGCTAGAGCCTCCATTTTTGCACTCAGGTCTAAGTCTCATGGCCCTCTATCAGAATTTGGGAAGATTGGAGAAACTTAATTTTTCGCCCCCCAAAAAAAAAACGTAAGGGGTACCACTGTCATTTTTTTTTCAGGCCGAATTTTTGAGTTTCGATATGTCAGCTCTGGAAGGGGCTAGAGCCTCCATTTTTGCACTCAGGTCTAAGTCTCATGGCCCTCTATCAGAATTTGGGAAGATTGGAGAAACTTAATTTTTCGTCCAAAAAAAAAAACGTAAGGGGTACCACTGTCGTTTTTTTTCTCGGGCCGAATTTTTGAGTTTCGATATCTCAGCTCTGGAAGGGGCTAGAGCCTCCATTTTTGCACTCAGGTCTAAGTCTCATATGGCCCTCTATCAGAATTTGGGAAGATTGGAGAAACTTAATTTTTCGCCCCAAAAAAAAAAACGTAAGGGGTACCACTGTCGTTTTTTTTTGGGCCGAATTTTTGAGTTTCGATATCTCAGCTCTGGAAGGGGCTAGAACCTCCATTTTTGCACTCAGGTCTAAGTCTCATGGCCCTCTATCAGAATTTGGGAAGATTGGAGAAACTTAATTTTTCGCCCCAAAAAAAAAAACGTAAGGGGTACCACTGTCGTTTTTTTTCGGGCGGAATTTTTGAGTTTCGATATCTCAGCTCTGGAAGGGGCTAGAGCCTCCATTTTTGCACTCAGGTCTAAGTCTCATGGCCCTCTATCAGAATTTGGGAAGATTGGAGAGACTTAATTTTTCGCCCAAAAAAAAAAACGTAAGGGGTACCACTGTCGTTTTTTTTTTGGGCCGAATTTTTGAGTTTCGATATCTCAGCTCTGGAAGGGGCTAGAGCCTCCATTTTTGCACTCAGGTCTAAGTCTCATGGCCCTCTATAAGAATTTGGGAAGATTGGAGAAACTTAAATTTTCGCCCCCCCCAAAAAAATGTAAGGGGTACCACTGTCGTTTTTTTTTTTCGGGCTGAATTTTTGAGTTTCGATATCTCAGCTCTGGAAGGGGCTAGAGCCTCCATTTTTGCACTCAGGTATAAGTCTCATGGCCCTCTATCAGAATTTGGGAAGATTGGAGAAACTTAATTTTTCGCCCAAAAAAAAAACGTAAGGGGTACCACTGTCGTTTTTTTTTCGGGCCGAATTTTTGAGTTTCGATATCTCAGCTCTGGAAGGGGCTAGAGCCTCCATTTTTGCTCTCAGGTCTAAGTCTCATGGCCCTCTATCAGAATTTGGGAAAATTGGAGAAACTTAATTTTTTGCCCAAAAAAAAAACGTAAGGGGTACCACTGTCGTTTTTTTTTCGGGCCGAATTTTTGAGTTTCGATATCTCAGCTCTGGAAGGGGCTAGAGCCTCCATTTTTGCTCTCAGGTCTAAGTCTCATGGCCCTCTATCAGAATTTGGGAAGATTGGAGAAACTTAATTTTTCGCCCAAAAAAAAAAACGTAAGGGGTACCACTGTCGGTTTTTTTTCGGGCCGAATTTTTGAGTTTCGATATCTCAGCTCTGGAAGGGGCTAGAGCATCCATTTTTGCACTCAGATCTAAGTCTCATGGCCCTCTATCAGAATTTGGGAAGATTGGAGAAACTTAATTTTTCGCCCCAAAAAAAAACGTCAGGGGTACCACTGTCGTTTTTTTTTCGGGCCGAATTTTTGAGTTTCGATATCTCAGCTCTGGAAGGGGCTAGAGCCTCCATTTTTGCACTCAGGTCTAAGTCTCATGGCCCTCTATCAGAATTTGGGAAGATTGGAGAAACTTAATTTTTCGCCCAAAAAAAAAACGTAAGGGGTACCACTGTCGTTTTTTTTTTCGGGCCGAATTTTTGAGTTTCGATATCTCAGCTCTGGAAGGGGCTAGAGCCTCCATTTTTGCACTCAGGTCTAAGTCTCATGGCCCTCTATCAGAATTTGGGAAAATTGGAGAAACTGAATTTTTCGCCCAAAAAAAAAAAAACGTAAGGGGTACCACTGTCGTTTTTTTTTTCGGGCCGAATTTTTGAGTTTCGATATCTCAGCTCTGGAAGGGGCCAGAGCCTCCATTTTTGCACTCAGGTCTAAGTCTCATGGCCCTCTATCAGAATTTGGGAAGATTGGAGAAACTTAATTTTTCACTCAAAAAAAAACGTAAGGGGTACCACTGTCGTTTTTTTTTCGGGCCGAATTTTTGAGTTTCGATATCTCAGCTCTGGAAGGGGCTAGAGCCTCCATTTTTGCACTCAGGTCTAAGTCTCATGTCCCTTTATCAGAATTTGTGAAGATTGGAGAAACTTAATTTTTCACCCAAAAAAAAACGTAAGGGGTACCACTGTCGTTTTTTTTTTCGGGCCGAATTTTTGAGTTTCGATATCTAAGCTCTGGAAGGGGCTAGAGCCTCCATTTTTGCACTCAGGTCTAAGTCGCATGGCCCTCTATCCGAATTTGGGAAGATTGGAGAAACTTAATTTTTCGCCCAAAAAAAAAAAACGTAAGGGGTACCACTGTCGGTTTTTTTTTCGGGCCGAATTTTTGAGTTTCGATATCTCAGCTCTGGAAGGGGCTAGAGCCTCCATTTTTGCACTCAGGTCTAAGTCTCATGGCCCTCTATCAGAATTTGGGAAGATTGGAGAAACTTAATTTTTCGCCCCAAAAAAAAACGTCAGGGGTACCACTGTCGTTTTTTTTTCGGGCCGAATTTTTGAGTTTCGATATCTCAGCTCTGGAAGGGGCTAGAGCCTCCATTTTTGCACTCAGGTCTAAGTCTCATGGCCCTCTATCAGAATTTGGGAAGATTGGAGAAACTTAATTTTTCGCCCCAAAAAAAAATGTAAGGGGTACCACTGTCGTTTTTTTTTCGGGCCGAATTTTTGAGTTTCGATATCTCAGCTCTGGAAGGGGCTAGAGCCTCCATTTTTGCACTCAGGTCTAAGTCTCATGGCCCTCTATCAGAATTTGGGAAGATTGGAGAAACTTAATTTTTCGCCCCAAAAAAAAACGTAAGGGGTACCACTGTCGTTTTTTTTTCGGGCCGAATTTTTGAGTTTCGATATCTCAGCTCTGGAAGGGGCTAGAGCCTCCATTTTTGCACTCAGGTCTAAGTCTCATGGCCCTCTATCAGAATTTGGGAAGATTGGAGAAACTTAATTTTTCGCCCCCCAAAAAAAAAACGTAAGGGGTACCACTGTCATTTTTTTTTCAGGCCGAATTTTTGAGTTTCGATATGTCAGCTCTGGAAGGGGCTAGAGCCTCCATTTTTGCACTCAGGTCTAAGTCTCATGGCCCTCTATCAGAATTTGGGAAGATTGGAGAAACTTAATTTTTCGTCCAAAAAAAAAAACGTAAGGGGTACCACTGTCGTTTTTTTTCTCGGGCCGAATTTTTGAGTTTCGATATCTCAGCTCTGGAAGGGGCTAGAGCCTCCATTTTTGCACTCAGGTCTAAGTCTCATATGGCCCTCTATCAGAATTTGGGAAGATTGGAGAAACTTAATTTTTCGCCCCAAAAAAAAAAACGTAAGGGGTACCACTGTCGTTTTTTTTTGGGCCGAATTTTTGAGTTTCGATATCTCAGCTCTGGAAGGGGCTAGAACCTCCATTTTTGCACTCAGGTCTAAGTCTCATGGCCCTCTATCAGAATTTGGGAAGATTGGAGAAACTTAATTTTTCGCCCCAAAAAAAAAAACGTAAGGGGTACCACTGTCGTTTTTTTTCGGGCGGAATTTTTGAGTTTCGATATCTCAGCTCTGGAAGGGGCTAGAGCCTCCATTTTTGCACTCAGGTCTAAGTCTCATGGCCCTCTATCAGAATTTGGGAAGATTGGAGAGACTTAATTTTTCGCCCAAAAAAAAAAACGTAAGGGGTACCACTGTCGTTTTTTTTTTGGGCCGAATTTTTGAGTTTCGATATCTCAGCTCTGGAAGGGGCTAGAGCCTCCATTTTTGCACTCAGGTCTAAGTCTCATGGCCCTCTATAAGAATTTGGGAAGATTGGAGAAACTTAAATTTTCGCCCCCCCCAAAAAAATGTAAGGGGTACCACTGTCGTTTTTTTTTTCGGGCTGAATTTTTGAGTTTCGATATCTCAGCTCTGGAAGGGGCTAGAGCCTCCATTTTTGCACTCAGGTATAAGTCTCATGGCCCTCTATCAGAATTTGGGAAGATTGGAGAAACTTAATTTTTCGCCCAAAAAAAAAACGTAAGGGGTACCACTGTCGTTTTTTTTTCGGGCCGAATTTTTGAGTTTCGATATCTCAGCTCTGGAAGGGGCTAGAGCCTCCATTTTTGCTCTCAGGTCTAAGTCTCATGGCCCTCTATCAGAATTTGGGAAAATTGGAGAAACTTAATTTTTTGCCCAAAAAAAAAACGTAAGGGGTACCACTGTCGTTTTTTTTTCGGGCCGAATTTTTGAGTTTCGATATCTCAGCTCTGGAAGGGGCTAGAGCCTCCATTTTTGCTCTCAGGTCTAAGTCTCATGGCCCTCTATCAGAATTTGGGAAGATTGGAGAAACTTAATTTTTCGCCCAAAAAAAAAAACGTAAGGGGTACCACTGTCGGTTTTTTTTCGGGCCGAATTTTTGAGTTTCGATATCTCAGCTCTGGAAGGGGCTAGAGCATCCATTTTTGCACTCAGATCTAAGTCTCATGGCCCTCTATCAGAATTTGGGAAGATTGGAGAAACTTAATTTTTCGCCCCAAAAAAAAACGTCAGGGGTACCACTGTCGTTTTTTTTTCGGGCCGAATTTTTGAGTTTCGATATCTCAGCTCTGGAAGGGGCTAGAGCCTCCATTTTTGCACTCAGGTCTAAGTCTCATGGCCCTCTATCAGAATTTGGGAAGATTGGAGAAACTTAATTTTTCGCCCAAAAAAAAAACGTAAGGGGTACCACTGTCGTTTTTTTTTTCGGGCCGAATTTTTGAGTTTCGATATCTCAGCTCTGGAAGGGGCTAGAGCCTCCATTTTTGCACTCAGGTCTAAGTCTCATGGCCCTCTATCAGAATTTGGGAAAATTGGAGAAACTGAATTTTTCGCCCAAAAAAAAAAAACGTAAGGGGTACCACTGTCGTTTTTTTTTTCGGGCCGAATTTTTGAGTTTCGATATCTCAGCTCTGGAAGGGGCCAGAGCCTCCATTTTTGCACTCAGGTCTAAGTCTCATGGCCCTCTATCAGAATTTGGGAAGATTGGAGAAACTTAATTTTTCACTCAAAAAAAAACGTAAGGGGTACCACTGTCGTTTTTTTTTCGGGCCGAATTTTTGAGTTTCGATATCTCAGCTCTGGAAGGGGCTAGAGCCTCCATTTTTGCACTCAGGTCTAAGTCTCATGTCCCTTTATCAGAATTTGTGAAGATTGGAGAAACTTAATTTTTCACCCAAAAAAAAACGTAAGGGGTACCACTGTCGTTTTTTTTTTCGGGCCGAATTTTTGAGTTTCGATATCTAAGCTCTGGAAGGGGCTAGAGCCTCCATTTTTGCACTCAGGTCTAAGTCGCATGGCCCTCTATCCGAATTTGGGAAGATTGGAGAAACTTAATTTTTCGCCCAAAAAAAAAAAACGTAAGGGGTACCACTGTCGGTTTTTTTTTCGGGCCGAATTTTTGAGTTTCGATATCTCAGCTCTGGAAGGGGCTAGAGCCTCCATTTTTGCACTCAGGTCTAAGTCTCATGGCCCTCTATCAGAATTTGGGAAGATTGGAGAGACGTAATTTTTCGCCCAAAAAAAAAACGTAAGGGGTACCACTGTCGTTTTTTTTTCGGGCCGAATTTTTGAGTTTCGATATCTCAGCTCTGGAAGGGGCTAGAGCCTCCATTATTGCACTCAGGTCTAAGTCTCATGGCCCGCTATCAGAATTTGGGAAGATTGGAGAGACTTAATTTTTCACCCAAAAAAAAAACGTAAGGGGTACCACTGTCGTTTTTTTTTCGGGCCGAATTTTTGAGTTTCGATATCTCAGCTCTGGAAGGGGCTAGAGCCTCCATTTTTGCACTCAGGTCTAAGTCGCATGGCCCTCTATCCGAATTTGGGAAGATTGGAGAAACTTAATTTTTCGCCCAAAAAAAAAAAACGTAAGGGGTACCACTGTCGTTTTTTTTTTCGGGCCGAATTTTTGAGTTTCGATATCTCAGCTCTGGAAGGGGCTAGAGCCTCCATTTTTGCACTCAGGTCTAAGTCTCATGGCCCTCTATCAGAATTTGGGAAGATTGGAGAGACGTAATTTTTCGCCCAAAAAAAAACGTAAGGGGTACCACTGTCGTTTTTTTTTCGGGCCGAATTTTTGAGTTTCGATATCTCAGCTCTGGAAGGGGCTAGAGCCTCCATTATTGCACTCAGGTCTAAGTCTCATGGCCCGCTATCAGAATTTGGGAAGATTGGAGAGACTTAATTTTTCACCCAAAAAAAAAACGTAAGGGGTACCACTGTCGTTTTTTTTTCGGGCCGAATTTTTGAGTTTCGATATCTCAGCTCTGGAAGGGGCTAGAGCCTCCATTTTTGCACTCAGGTCTAAGTCTCATGTCCCTCTATCAGAATTTGTGAAGATTGGAAAAACTTAATTTTTCGCCTAAAAAAAAAATGTAAGGGGTACCTTTGTCGTTTTTTTTTCGGGCCGAATTTTTGAGTTTCGATATCTCAGCTCTGGAAGGGGCTAGAGCCTCCATTTTTGCACTCAGGTCTAAGTCTCATGGCCCTCTATCAGAATTTGGGAAGATTGGAGAGACTTAATTTTTCGCCCCAAAAAAAAACGTAAGGGGTACCACTGTCGTTTTTTTTTCGGGCCGAATTTTTGAGTTTCGATATCTCAGCTCTTGAAGGGGCTAGAGCCTCCATTTTTGCACTCAGGTCTAAGTCTCATATGGCCCTCTATTCGAATTTGGGAAGATTGGAGAATCTTAATTTTTCGCCCCCCAAAAAAAAACGTAAGGGGTACCACTGTCGTTTTTTTTTCGGGCCGAATTTTTGAGTTTCGATATCTCAGTTCTGGAAGGGGCTATGAGCATCCATTTTTGCACTCAGATCTAAGTCTCATGGTCCTCTATCAGAATTTGGGAAGATTGGAGAAACTTAATTTTTCGCCCAAAAAAAACCCGTAAGGGGTACCACTGTCGTTTTTTTTTTCGGGCCGAATTTTTGAGTTTCGATATCTCAGCTCTGGAAGGGGCTAGAGCCTCCATTTTTGCACTCAGGTCTAAGTTTCATATGGCCCTCTATTCGAATTTGGGAAGATTGGAGAAACTTAATTTTTCGCCCAAAAAAAAAACGTAAGGGGTACCACTGTCGTTTTTTTTTCGGGCCGAATTTTTGAGTTTCGATATCTCAGCTCTGGAAGGGGCTAGAGCATCCATTTTTGCACTCAGATCTAAGTCTCATGGCCCTCTATCAGAATTTGGGAAGATTGGAGAAACTTAATTTTTCGCCCAAAAAAAACCCGTAAGGGGTACCACTGTCGTTTTTTTTTTCGGGCCGAATTTTTGAGTTTCGATATCTCAGCTCTGGAAGGGGCTAGAGCCTCCATTTTTGCACTCAGGTCTAAGTCTCATGGCCCTCTATCAGAATTTGGGAAGATTGGAGAAACTTAATTTTTGGCCCAAAAAAAAAAAACGTAAGGGGTACCACTGTCGTTTTTTTTTCGGGCCGAATTTTTGAGTTTCGATATCTCAGCTCTGGAAGGGGCTAGAGCATCCATTTTTGCACTCAGATCTAAGTCTCATGGCCCTCTATCAGAATTTGGGAAGATTGGAGAAACTTAATTTTTCGCCCAAAAAAAACCCGTAAGGGGTACCACTGTCGTTTTTTTTTTCGGGCCGAATTTTTGAGTTTCGATATCTCAGCTCTGGAAGGGGCTAGAGCCTCCATTTTTGCACTCAGGTCTAAGTCTCATGGCCCTCTATCAGAATTTGGGAAGATTGGAGAAACTTAATTTTTCGCCCCAAAAAAAAACGTAAGGGGTACCACTGTCGTTTTTTTTTCGGGCCGAATTTTTGAGTTTCGATATCTCAGCTCTGGAAGGGGCTAGAGCCTCCATTTTTGCACTCAGGTCTAAGTCTCATGGCCCTCTATCAGAATTTGGGAAGATTGGAGAAACTTAATTTTTCGCCCCCCAAAAAAAAAACGTAAGGGGTACCACTGTCATTTTTTTTTCAGGCCGAATTTTTGAGTTTCGATATGTCAGCTCTGGAAGGGGCTAGAGCCTCCATTTTTGCACTCAGGTCTAAGTCTCATGGCCCTCTATCAGAATTTGGGAAGATTGGAGAAACTTAATTTTTCGTCCAAAAAAAAAAACGTAAGGGGTACCACTGTCGTTTTTTTTCTCGGGCCGAATTTTTGAGTTTCGATATCTCAGCTCTGGAAGGGGCTAGAGCCTCCATTTTTGCACTCAGGTCTAAGTCTCATGGCCCTCTATCAGAATTTGGGAAGATTGGAGAGACTTAATTTTTCGCCCCAAAAAAAAACGTAAGGGGTACCACTGTCGTTTTTTTTTCGGGCCGAATTTTTGAGTTTCGATATCTCAGCTCTTGAAGGGGCTAGAGCCTCCATTTTTGCACTCAGGTCTAAGTCGCATGGCCCTCTATCCGAATTTGGGAAGATTGGAGAAACTTAATTTTTCGCCCAAAAAAAAAAAACGTAAGGGGTACCACTGTCGTTTTTTTTTTCGGGCCGAATTTTTGAGTTTCGATATCTCAGCTCTGGAAGGGGCTAGAGCCTCCATTTTTGCACTCAGGTCTAAGTCTCATGGCCCTCTATCAGAATTTGGGAAGATTGGAGAGACGTAATTTTTCGCCCAAAAAAAACCGTAAGGGGTACCACTGTCGTTTTTTTTTCGGGCCGAATTTTTGAGTTTCGATATCTCAGCTCTGGAAGGGGCTAGAGCCTCCATTATTGCACTCAGGTCTAAGTCTCATGGCCCGCTATCAGAATTTGGGAAGATTGGAGAGACTTAATTTTTCACCCAAAAAAAAAACGTAAGGGGTACCACTGTCGTTTTTTTTTCGGGCCGAATTTTTGAGTTTCGATATCTCAGCTCTGGAAGGGGCTAGAGCCTCCATTTTTGCACTCAGGTCTAAGTCTCATGTCCCTCTATCAGAATTTGTGAAGATTGGAAAAACTTAATTTTTCGCCTAAAAAAAAAACGTAAGGGGTACCTTTGTCGTTTTTTTTTCGGGCCGAATTTTTGAGTTTCGATATCTCAGCTCTGGAAGGGGCTAGAGCCTCCATTTTTGCACTCAGGTCTAAGTCTCATGGCCCTCTATCAGAATTTGGGAAGATTGGAGAGACGTAATTTTTCGCCCAAAAAAAAACGTAAGGGGTACCACTGTCGTTTTTTTTTCGGGCCGAATTTTTGAGTTTCGATATCTCAGCTCTGGAAGGGGCTAGAGCCTCCATTATTGCACTCAGGTCTAAGTCTCATGGCCCGCTATCAGAATTTGGGAAGATTGGAGAGACTTAATTTTTCACCCAAAAAAAAAACGTAAGGGGTACCACTGTCGTTTTTTTTTTCGGGCCGAATTTTTGAGTTTCGATATCTCAGCTCTGGAAGGGGCTAGAGCCTCCATTTTTGCACTCAGGTCTAAGTCTCATGTCCCTCTATCAGAATTTGTGAAGATTGGAAAAACTTAATTTTTCGCCTAAAAAAAAAACGTAAGGGGTACCTTTGTCGTTTTTTTTTCGGGCCGAATTTTTGAGTTTCGATATCTCAGCTCTGGAAGGGGCTAGAGCCTCCATTTTTGCACTCAGGTCTAAGTCTCATGGCCCTCTATCAGAATTTGGGAAGATTGGAGAGACTTAATTTTTCGCCCCAAAAAAAAACGTAAGGGGTACCACTGTCGTTTTTTTTTCGGGCCGAATTTTTGAGTTTCGATATCTCAGCTCTTGAAGGGGCTAGAGCCTCCATTTTTGCACTCAGGTCTAAGTCTCATATGGCCCTCTATTCGAATTTGGGAAGATTGGAGAATCTTAATTTTTCGCCCCCCAAAAAAAAACGTAAGGGGTACCACTGTCGTTTTTTTTTCGGGCCGAATTTTTGAGTTTCGATATCTCAGTTCTGGAAGGGGCTATGAGCATCCATTTTTGCACTCAGATCTAAGTCTCATGGTCCTCTATCAGAATTTGGGAAGATTGGAGAAACTTAATTTTTCGCCCAAAAAAAACCCGTAAGGGGTACCACTGTCGTTTTTTTTTTCGGGCCGAATTTTTGAGTTTCGATATCTCAGCTCTGGAAGGGGCTAGAGCCTCCATTTTTGCACTCAGGTCTAAGTTTCATATGGCCCTCTATTCGAATTTGGGAAGATTGGAGAAACTTAATTTTTCGCCCAAAAAAACAACGTAAGGGGTACCACTGTCGTTTTTTTTTCGGGCCGAATTTTTGAGTTTCGATATCTCAGCTCTGGAAGGGGCTAGAGCATCCATTTTTGCACTCAGATCTAAGTCTCATGGCCCTCTATCAGAATTTGGGAAGATTGGAGAAACTTAATTTTTCGCCCAAAAAAAACCCGTAAGGGGTACCACTGTCGTTTTTTTTTTCGGGCCGAATTTTTGAGTTTCGATATCTCAGCTCTGGAAGGGGCTAGAGCCTCCATTTTTGCACTCAGGTCTAAGTCTCATGGCCCTCTATCAGAATTTGGGAAGATTGGAGAAACTTAATTTTTCGCCCAAAAAAAAAAAACGTAAGGGGTACCACTGTCGTTTTTTTTTCGGGCCGAATTTTTGAGTTTCGATATCTCAGCTCTGGAAGGGGCTAGAGCCTCCATTTTTGCACTCAGGTCTAAGTCTCATGGCCCTCTATCAGAATTTGGGAAGATTGGAGAAACTTAATTTTTCGCCCCAAAAAAAAATGTAAGGGGTACCACTGTCGTTTTTTTTTCGGGCCGAATTTTTGAGTTTCGATATCTCAGCTCTGGAAGGGGCTAGAGCCTCCATTTTTGCACTCAGGTCTAAGTCTCATGGCCCTCTATCAGAATTTGGGAAGATTGGAGAAACTTAATTTTTCGCCCCAAAAAAAAACGTAAGGGGTACCACTGTCGTTTTTTTTTCGGGCCGAATTTTTGAGTTTCGATATCTCAGCTCTGGAAGGGGCTAGAGCCTCCATTTTTGCACTCAGGTCTAAGTCTCATGGCCCTCTATCAGAATTTGGGAAGATTGGAGAAACTTAATTTTTCGCCCCCCCCAAAAAAAACGTAAGGGGTACCACTGTCATTTTTTTTTCAGGCCGAATTTTTGAGTTTCGATATGTCAGCTCTGGAAGGGGCTAGAGCCTCCATTTTTGCACTCAGGTCTAAGTCTCATGGCCCTCTATCAGAATTTGGGAAGATTGGAGAAACTTAATTTTTCGTCCAAAAAAAAAAACGTAAGGGGTACCACTGTCGTTTTTTTTCTCGGGCCGAATTTTTGAGTTTCGATATCTCAGCTCTGGAAGGGGCTAGAGCCTCCATTTTTGCACTCAGGTCTAAGTCTCATGGCCCTCTATCAGAATTTGGGAAGATTGGAGAGACTTAATTTTTCGCCCCAAAAAAAAACGTAAGGGGTACCACTGTCGTTTTTTTTTCGGGCCGAATTTTTGAGTTTCGATATCTCAGCTCTTGAAGGGGCTAGAGCCTCCATTTTTGCACTCAGGTCTAAGTCTCATATGGCCCTCTATTCGAATTTGGGAAGATTGGAGAATCTTAATTTTTCGCCCCCCAAAAAAAAACGTAAGGGGTACCACTGTCGTTTTTTTTTCGGGCCGAATTTTTGAGTTTCGATATCTCAGTTCTGGAAGGGGCTATGAGCATCCATTTTTGCACTCAGATCTAAGTCTCATGGTCCTCTATCAGAATTTGGGAAGATTGGAGAAACTTAATTTTTCGCCCAAAAAAAACCCGTAAGGGGTACCACTGTCGTTTTTTTTTTCGGGCCGAATTTTTGAGTTTCGATATCTCAGCTCTGGAAGGGGCTAGAGCCTCCATTTTTGCACTCAGGTCTAAGTTTCATATGGCCCTCTATTCGAATTTGGGAAGATTGGAGAAACTTAATTTTTCGCCCAAAAAAAAAACGTAAGGGGTACCACTGTCGTTTTTTTTTCGGGCCGAATTTTTGAGTTTCGATATCTCAGCTCTGGAAGGGGCTAGAGCATCCATTTTTGCACTCAGATCTAAGTCTCATGGCCCTCTATCAGAATTTGGGAAGATTGGAGAAACTTAATTTTTCGCCCAAAAAAAACCCGTAAGGGGTACCACTGTCGTTTTTTTTTTCGGGCCGAATTTTTGAGTTTCGATATCTCAGCTCTGGAAGGGGCTAGAGCCTCCATTTTTGCACTCAGGTCTAAGTCTCATGGCCCTCTATCAGAATTTGGGAAGATTGGAGAAACTTAATTTTTCGCCCCAAAAAAAAACGTCAGGGGTACCACTGTCGTTTTTTTTTCGGGCCGAATTTTTGAGTTTCGATATCTCAGCTCTGGAAGGGGCTAGAGCCTCCATTTTTGCACTCAGGTCTAAGTCTCATGGCCCTCTATCAGAATTTGGGAAGATTGGAGAAACTTAATTTTTCGCCCCAAAAAAAAATGTAAGGGGTACCACTGTCGTTTTTTTTTCGGGCCGAATTTTTGAGTTTCGATATCTCAGCTCTGGAAGGGGCTAGAGCCTCCATTTTTGCACTCAGGTCTAAGTCTCATGGCCCTCTATCAGAATTTGGGAAGATTGGAGAAACTTAATTTTTCGCCCCAAAAAAAAACGTAAGGGGTACCACTGTCGTTTTTTTTTCGGGCCGAATTTTTGAGTTTCGATATCTCAGCTCTGGAAGGGGCTAGAGCCTCCATTTTTGCACTCAGGTCTAAGTCTCATGGCCCTCTATCAGAATTTGGGAAGATTGGAGAAACTTAATTTTTCGCCCCCCAAAAAAAAAAACGTAAGGGGTACCACTGTCATTTTTTTTTCAGGCCGAATTTTTGAGTTTCGATATGTCAGCTCTGGAAGGGGCTAGAGCCTCCATTTTTGCACTCAGGTCTAAGTCTCATGGCCCTCTATCAGAATTTGGGAAGATTGGAGAAACTTAATTTTTCGTCCAAAAAAAAAAACGTAAGGGGTACCACTGTCGTTTTTTTTCTCGGGCCGAATTTTTGAGTTTCGATATCTCAGCTCTGGAAGGGGCTAGAGCCTCCATTTTTGCACTCAGGTCTAAGTCTCATATGGCCCTCTATCAGAATTTGGGAAGATTGGAGAAACTTAATTTTTCGCCCCAAAAAAAAAAACGTAAGGGGTACCACTGTCGTTTTTTTTTGGGCCGAATTTTTGAGTTTCGATATCTCAGCTCTGGAAGGGGCTAGAACCTCCATTTTTGCACTCAGGTCTAAGTCTCATGGCCCTCTATCAGAATTTGGGAAGATTGGAGAAACTTAATTTTTCGCCCCAAAAAAAAAACGTAAGGGGTACCACTGTCGTTTTTTTTCGGGCGGAATTTTTGAGTTTCGATATCTCAGCTCTTGAAGGGGCTAGAGCCTCCATTTTTGCACTCAGGTCTAAGTCTCATGGCCCTCTATCAGAATTTGGGAAGATTGGAGAGACTTAATTTTTCGCCCAAAAAAAAAAACGTAAGGGGTACCACTGTCGTTTTTTTTTTGGGCCGAATTTTTGAGTTTCGATATCTCAGCTCTGGAAGGGGCTAGAGCCTCCATTTTTGCACTCAGGTCTAAGTCTCATGGCCCTCTATAAGAATTTGGGAAGATTGGAGAAACTTAAATTTTCGCCCCCCCCAAAAAAATGTAAGGGGTACCACTGTCGTTTTTTTTTTCGGGCTGAATTTTTGAGTTTCGATATCTCAGCTCTGGAAGGGGCTAGAGCCTCCATTTTTGCACTCAGGTATAAGTCTCATGGCCCTCTATCAGAATTTGGGAAGATTGGAGAAACTTAATTTTTCGCCCAAAAAAAAAACGTAAGGGGTACCACTGTCGTTTTTTTTTCGGGCCGAATTTTTGAGTTTCGATATCTCAGCTCTGGAAGGGGCTAGAGCCTCCATTTTTGCTCTCAGGTCTAAGTCTCATGGCCCTCTATCAGAATTTGGGAAAATTGGAGAAACTTAATTTTTTGCCCAAAAAAAAAACGTAAGGGGTACCACTGTCGTTTTTTTTTCGGGCCGAATTTTTGAGTTTCGATATCTCAGCTCTGGAAGGGGCTAGAGCCTCCATTTTTGCTCTCAGGTCTAAGTCTCATGGCCCTCTATCAGAATTTGGGAAGATTGGAGAAACTTAATTTTTCGCCCAAAAAAAAAAACGTAAGGGGTACCACTGTCGGTTTTTTTTCGGGCCGAATTTTTGAGTTTCGATATCTCAGCTCTGGAAGGGGCTAGAGCATCCATTTTTGCACTCAGATCTAAGTCTCATGGCCCTCTATCAGAATTTGGGAAGATTGGAGAAACTTAATTTTTCGCCCCAAAAAAAAAACGTCAGGGGTACCACTGTCGTTTTTTTTTCGGGCCGAATTTTTGAGTTTCGATATCTCAGCTCTGGAAGGGGCTAGAGCCTCCATTTTTGCACTCAGGTCTAAGTCTCATGGCCCTCTATCAGAATTTGGGAAGATTGGAGAGACGTAATTTTTCGCCCAAAAAAAAACGTAAGGGGTACCACTGTCGTTTTTTTTTCGGGCCGAATTTTTGAGTTTCGATATCTCAGCTCTGGAAGGGGCTAGAGCCTCCATTATTGCACTCAGGTCTAAGTCTCATGGCCCGCTATCAGAATTTGGGAAGATTGGAGAGACTTAATTTTTCACCCAAAAAAAAAACGTAAGGGGTACCACTGTCGTTTTTTTTTTCGGGCCGAATTTTTGAGTTTCGATATCTCAGCTCTGGAAGGGGCTAGAGCCTCCATTTTTGCACTCAGGTCTAAGTCTCATGTCCCTCTATCAGAATTTGTGAAGATTGGAAAAACTTAATTTTTCGCCTAAAAAAAAAACGTAAGGGGTACCTTTGTCGTTTTTTTTTCGGGCCGAATTTTTGAGTTTCGATATCTCAGCTCTGGAAGGGGCTAGAGCCTCCATTTTTGCACTCAGGTCTAAGTCTCATGGCCCTCTATCAGAATTTGGGAAGATTGGAGAGACTTAATTTTTCGCCCCAAAAAAAAACGTAAGGGGTACCACTGTCGTTTTTTTTTCGGGCCGAATTTTTGAGTTTCGATATCTCAGCTCTTGAAGGGGCTAGAGCCTCCATTTTTGCACTCAGGTCTAAGTCTCATATGGCCCTCTATTCGAATTTGGGAAGATTGGAGAATCTTAATTTTTCGCCCCCCAAAAAAAAACGTAAGGGGTACCACTGTCGTTTTTTTTTCGGGCCGAATTTTTGAGTTTCGATATCTCAGTTCTGGAAGGGGCTATGAGCATCCATTTTTGCACTCAGATCTAAGTCTCATGGTCCTCTATCAGAATTTGGGAAGATTGGAGAAACTTAATTTTTCGCCCAAAAAAAACCCGTAAGGGGTACCACTGTCGTTTTTTTTTTCGGGCCGAATTTTTGAGTTTCGATATCTCAGCTCTGGAAGGGGCTAGAGCCTCCATTTTTGCACTCAGGTCTAAGTTTCATATGGCCCTCTATTCGAATTTGGGAAGATTGGAGAAACTTAATTTTTCGCCCAAAAAAACAACGTAAGGGGTACCACTGTCGTTTTTTTTTCGGGCCGAATTTTTGAGTTTCGATATCTCAGCTCTGGAAGGGGCTAGAGCATCCATTTTTGCACTCAGATCTAAGTCTCATGGCCCTCTATCAGAATTTGGGAAGATTGGAGAAACTTAATTTTTCGCCCAAAAAAAACCCGTAAGGGGTACCACTGTCGTTTTTTTTTTCGGGCCGAATTTTTGAGTTTCGATATCTCAGCTCTGGAAGGGGCTAGAGCCTCCATTTTTGCACTCAGGTCTAAGTCTCATGGCCCTCTATCAGAATTTGGGAAGATTGGAGAAACTTAATTTTTCGCCCAAAAAAAAAAAACGTAAGGGGTACCACTGTCGTTTTTTTTTCGGGCCGAATTTTTGAGTTTCGATATCTCAGCTCTGGAAGGGGCTAGAGCCTCCATTTTTGCACTCAGGTCTAAGTCTCATGGCCCTCTATCAGAATTTGGGAAGATTGGAGAAACTTAATTTTTCGCCCCAAAAAAAAATGTAAGGGGTACCACTGTCGTTTTTTTTTCGGGCCGAATTTTTGAGTTTCGATATCTCAGCTCTGGAAGGGGCTAGAGCCTCCATTTTTGCACTCAGGTCTAAGTCTCATGGCCCTCTATCAGAATTTGGGAAGATTGGAGAAACTTAATTTTTCGCCCCAAAAAAAAACGTAAGGGGTACCACTGTCGTTTTTTTTTCGGGCCGAATTTTTGAGTTTCGATATCTCAGCTCTGGAAGGGGCTAGAGCCTCCATTTTTGCACTCAGGTCTAAGTCTCATGGCCCTCTATCAGAATTTGGGAAGATTGGAGAAACTTAATTTTTCGCCCCCCCCAAAAAAAACGTAAGGGGTACCACTGTCATTTTTTTTTCAGGCCGAATTTTTGAGTTTCGATATGTCAGCTCTGGAAGGGGCTAGAGCCTCCATTTTTGCACTCAGGTCTAAGTCTCATGGCCCTCTATCAGAATTTGGGAAGATTGGAGAAACTTAATTTTTCGTCCAAAAAAAAAAACGTAAGGGGTACCACTGTCGTTTTTTTTCTCGGGCCGAATTTTTGAGTTTCGATATCTCAGCTCTGGAAGGGGCTAGAGCCTCCATTTTTGCACTCAGGTCTAAGTCTCATGGCCCTCTATCAGAATTTGGGAAGATTGGAGAGACTTAATTTTTCGCCCCAAAAAAAAACGTAAGGGGTACCACTGTCGTTTTTTTTTCGGGCCGAATTTTTGAGTTTCGATATCTCAGCTCTTGAAGGGGCTAGAGCCTCCATTTTTGCACTCAGGTCTAAGTCTCATATGGCCCTCTATTCGAATTTGGGAAGATTGGAGAATCTTAATTTTTCGCCCCCCAAAAAAAAACGTAAGGGGTACCACTGTCGTTTTTTTTTCGGGCCGAATTTTTGAGTTTCGATATCTCAGTTCTGGAAGGGGCTATGAGCATCCATTTTTGCACTCAGATCTAAGTCTCATGGTCCTCTATCAGAATTTGGGAAGATTGGAGAAACTTAATTTTTCGCCCAAAAAAAACCCGTAAGGGGTACCACTGTCGTTTTTTTTTTCGGGCCGAATTTTTGAGTTTCGATATCTCAGCTCTGGAAGGGGCTAGAGCCTCCATTTTTGCACTCAGGTCTAAGTTTCATATGGCCCTCTATTCGAATTTGGGAAGATTGGAGAAACTTAATTTTTCGCCCAAAAAAAAAACGTAAGGGGTACCACTGTCGTTTTTTTTTCGGGCCGAATTTTTGAGTTTCGATATCTCAGCTCTGGAAGGGGCTAGAGCATCCATTTTTGCACTCAGATCTAAGTCTCATGGCCCTCTATCAGAATTTGGGAAGATTGGAGAAACTTAATTTTTCGCCCAAAAAAAACCCGTAAGGGGTACCACTGTCGTTTTTTTTTTCGGGCCGAATTTTTGAGTTTCGATATCTCAGCTCTGGAAGGGGCTAGAGCCTCCATTTTTGCACTCAGGTCTAAGTCTCATGGCCCTCTATCAGAATTTGGGAAGATTGGAGAAACTTAATTTTTCGCCCCAAAAAAAAACGTCAGGGGTACCACTGTCGTTTTTTTTTCGGGCCGAATTTTTGAGTTTCGATATCTCAGCTCTGGAAGGGGCTAGAGCCTCCATTTTTGCACTCAGGTCTAAGTCTCATGGCCCTCTATCAGAATTTGGGAAGATTGGAGAAACTTAATTTTTCGCCCCAAAAAAAAATGTAAGGGGTACCACTGTCGTTTTTTTTTCGGGCCGAATTTTTGAGTTTCGATATCTCAGCTCTGGAAGGGGCTAGAGCCTCCATTTTTGCACTCAGGTCTAAGTCTCATGGCCCTCTATCAGAATTTGGGAAGATTGGAGAAACTTAATTTTTCGCCCCAAAAAAAAACGTAAGGGGTACCACTGTCGTTTTTTTTTCGGGCCGAATTTTTGAGTTTCGATATCTCAGCTCTGGAAGGGGCTAGAGCCTCCATTTTTGCACTCAGGTCTAAGTCTCATGGCCCTCTATCAGAATTTGGGAAGATTGGAGAAACTTAATTTTTCGCCCCCCAAAAAAAAAACGTAAGGGGTACCACTGTCATTTTTTTTTCAGGCCGAATTTTTGAGTTTCGATATGTCAGCTCTGGAAGGGGCTAGAGCCTCCATTTTTGCACTCAGGTCTAAGTCTCATGGCCCTCTATCAGAATTTGGGAAGATTGGAGAAACTTAATTTTTCGTCCAAAAAAAAAAACGTAAGGGGTACCACTGTCGTTTTTTTTCTCGGGCCGAATTTTTGAGTTTCGATATCTCAGCTCTGGAAGGGGCTAGAGCCTCCATTTTTGCACTCAGGTCTAAGTCTCATATGGCCCTCTATCAGAATTTGGGAAGATTGGAGAAACTTAATTTTTCGCCCCAAAAAAAAAAACGTAAGGGGTACCACTGTCGTTTTTTTTTGGGCCGAATTTTTGAGTTTCGATATCTCAGCTCTGGAAGGGGCTAGAACCTCCATTTTTGCACTCAGGTCTAAGTCTCATGGCCCTCTATCAGAATTTGGGAAGATTGGAGAAACTTAATTTTTCGCCCCAAAAAAAAAACGTAAGGGGTACCACTGTCGTTTTTTTTCGGGCGGAATTTTTGAGTTTCGATATCTCAGCTCTGGAAGGGGCTAGAGCCTCCATTTTTGCACTCAGGTCTAAGTCTCATGGCCCTCTATCAGAATTTGGGAAGATTGGAGAGACTTAATTTTTCGCCCAAAAAAAAAAACGTAAGGGGTACCACTGTCGTTTTTTTTTTGGGCCGAATTTTTGAGTTTCGATATCTCAGCTCTGGAAGGGGCTAGAGCCTCCATTTTTGCACTCAGGTCTAAGTCTCATGGCCCTCTATAAGAATTTGGGAAGATTGGAGAAACTTAAATTTTCGCCCCCCCCCAAAAAATGTAAGGGGTACCACTGTCGTTTTTTTTTTTCGGGCTGAATTTTTGAGTTTCGATATCTCAGCTCTGGAAGGGGCTAGAGCCTCCATTTTTGCACTCAGGTATAAGTCTCATGGCCCTCTATCAGAATTTGGGAAGATTGGAGAAACTTAATTTTTCGCCCAAAAAAAAAACGTAAGGGGTACCACTGTCGTTTTTTTTTCGGGCCGAATTTTTGAGTTTCGATATCTCAGCTCTGGAAGGGGCTAGAGCCTCCATTTTTGCTCTCAGGTCTAAGTCTCATGGCCCTCTATCAGAATTTGGGAAAATTGGAGAAACTTAATTTTTTGCCCAAAAAAAAAACGTAAGGGGTACCACTGTCGTTTTTTTTTCGGGCCGAATTTTTGAGTTTCGATATCTCAGCTCTGGAAGGGGCTAGAGCCTCCATTTTTGCTCTCAGGTCTAAGTCTCATGGCCCTCTATCAGAATTTGGGAAGATTGGAGAAACTTAATTTTTCGCCCAAAAAAAAAAACGTAAGGGGTACCACTGTCGGTTTTTTTTCGGGCCGAATTTTTGAGTTTCGATATCTCAGCTCTGGAAGGGGCTAGAGCATCCATTTTTGCACTCAGATCTAAGTCTCATGGCCCTCTATCAGAATTTGGGAAGATTGGAGAAACTTAATTTTTCGCCCCAAAAAAAAACGTCAGGGGTACCACTGTCGTTTTTTTTTCGGGCCGAATTTTTGAGTTTCGATATCTCAGCTCTGGAAGGGGCTAGAGCCTCCATTTTTGCACTCAGGTCTAAGTCTCATGGCCCTCTATCAGAATTTGGGAAGATTGGAGAAACTTAATTTTTCGCCCAAAAAAAAAACGTAAGGGGTACCACTGTCGTTTTTTTTTTCGGGCCGAATTTTTGAGTTTCGATATCTCAGCTCTGGAAGGGGCTAGAGCCTCCATTTTTGCACTCAGGTCTAAGTCTCATGGCCCTCTATCAGAATTTGGGAAAATTGGAGAAACTGAATTTTTCGCCCAAAAAAAAAAAACGTAAGGGGTACCACTGTCGTTTTTTTTTTCGGGCCGAATTTTTGAGTTTCGATATCTCAGCTCTGGAAGGGGCCAGAGCCTCCATTTTTGCACTCAGGTCTAAGTCTCATGGCCCTCTATCAGAATTTGGGAAGATTGGAGAAACTTAATTTTTCACTCAAAAAAAAACGTAAGGGGTACCACTGTCGTTTTTTTTTCGGGCCGAATTTTTGAGTTTCGATATCTCAGCTCTGGAAGGGGCTAGAGCCTCCATTTTTGCACTCAGGTCTAAGTCTCATGTCCCTTTATCAGAATTTGTGAAGATTGGAGAAACTTAATTTTTCACCCAAAAAAAAACGTAAGGGGTACCACTGTCGTTTTTTTTTTTCGGGCCGAATTTTTGAGTTTCGATATCTAAGCTCTGGAAGGGGCTAGAGCCTCCATTTTTGCACTCAGGTCTAAGTCGCATGGCCCTCTATCCGAATTTGGGAAGATTGGAGAAACTTAATTTTTCGCCCAAAAAAAAAAAACGTAAGGGGTACCACTGTCGGTTTTTTTTTCGGGCCGAATTTTTGAGTTTCGATATCTCAGCTCTGGAAGGGGCTAGAGCCTCCATTTTTGCACTCAGGTCTAAGTCTCATGGCCCTCTATCAGAATTTGGGAAGATTGGAGAGACGTAATTTTTCGCCCAAAAAAAAAACGTAAGGGGTACCACTGTCGTTTTTTTTTCGGGCCGAATTTTTGAGTTTCGATATCTCAGCTCTGGAAGGGGCTAGAGCCTCCATTTTTGCACTCAGGTCTAAGTCGCATGGCCCTCTATCCGAATTTGGGAAGATTGGAGAAACTTAATTTTTCGCCCAAAAAAAAAAAACGTAAGGGGTACCACTGTCGGTTTTTTTTTCGGGCCGAATTTTTGAGTTTCGATATCTCAGCTCTGGAAGGGGCTAGAGCCTCCATTTTTGCACTCAGGTCTAAGTCTCATGGCCCTCTATCAGAATTTGGGAAGATTGGAGAGACGTAATTTTTCGCCCAAAAAAAAAACGTAAGGGGTACCACTGTCGTTTTTTTTTCGGGCCGAATTTTTGAGTTTCGATATCTCAGCTCTGGAAGGGGCTAGAGCCTCCATTATTGCACTCAGGTCTAAGTCTCATGGCCCGCTATCAGAATTTGGGAAGATTGGAGAGACTTAATTTTTCACCCAAAAAAAAAACGTAAGGGGTACCACTGTCGTTTTTTTTTCGGGCCGAATTTTTGAGTTTCGATATCTCAGCTCTGGAAGGGGCTAGAGCCTCCATTTTTGCACTCAGGTCTAAGTCGCATGGCCCTCTATCCGAATTTGGGAAGATTGGAGAAACTTAATTTTTCGCCCAAAAAAAAAAAACGTAAGGGGTACCACTGTCGTTTTTTTTTTCGGGCCGAATTTTTGAGTTTCGATATCTCAGCTCTGGAAGGGGCTAGAGCCTCCATTTTTGCACTCAGGTCTAAGTCTCATGGCCCTCTATCAGAATTTGGGAAGATTGGAGAGACGTAATTTTTCGCCCAAAAAAAAACGTAAGGGGTACCACTGTCGTTTTTTTTTCGGGCCGAATTTTTGAGTTTCGATATCTCAGCTCTGGAAGGGGCTAGAGCCTTCATTATTGCACTCAGGTCTAAGTCTCATGGCCCGCTATCAGAATTTGGGAAGATTGGAGAGACTTAATTTTTCACCCAAAAAAAAAACGTAAGGGGTACCACTGTCGTTTTTTTTTCGGGCCGAATTTTTGAGTTTCGATATCTCAGCTCTGGAAGGGGCTAGAGCCTCCATTTTTGCACTCAGGTCTAAGTCTCATGTCCCTCTATCAGAATTTGTGAAGATTGGAAAAACTTAATTTTTCGCCTAAAAAAAAAATGTAAGGGGTACCTTTGTCGTTTTTTTTTCGGGCCGAATTTTTGAGTTTCGATATCTCAGCTCTGGAAGGGGCTAGAGCCTCCATTTTTGCACTCAGGTCTAAGTCTCATGGCCCTCTATCAGAATTTGGGAAGATTGGAGAGACTTAATTTTTCGCCCCAAAAAAAAACGTAAGGGGTACCACTGTCGTTTTTTTTTCGGGCCGAATTTTTGAGTTTCGATATCTCAGCTCTTGAAGGGGCTAGAGCCTCCATTTTTGCACTCAGGTCTAAGTCTCATATGGCCCTCTATTCGAATTTGGGAAGATTGGAGAATCTTAATTTTTCGCCCCCCAAAAAAAAACGTAAGGGGTACCACTGTCGTTTTTTTTTCGGGCCGAATTTTTGAGTTTCGATATCTCAGTTCTGGAAGGGGCTATGAGCATCCATTTTTGCACTCAGATCTAAGTCTCATGGTCCTCTATCAGAATTTGGGAAGATTGGAGAAACTTAATTTTTCGCCCAAAAAAAACCCGTAAGGGGTACCACTGTCGTTTTTTTTTTCGGGCCGAATTTTTGAGTTTCGATATCTCAGCTCTGGAAGGGGCTAGAGCCTCCATTTTTGCACTCAGGTCTAAGTTTCATATGGCCCTCTATTCGAATTTGGGAAGATTGGAGAAACTTAATTTTTCGCCCAAAAAAAAAACGTAAGGGGTACCACTGTCGTTTTTTTTTCGGGCCGAATTTTTGAGTTTCGATATCTCAGCTCTGGAAGGGGCTAGAGCATCCATTTTTGCACTCAGATCTAAGTCTCATGGCCCTCTATCAGAATTTGGGAAGATTGGAGAAACTTAATTTTTCGCCCAAAAAAAACCCGTAAGGGGTACCACTGTCGTTTTTTTTTTCGGGCCGAATTTTTGAGTTTCGATATCTCAGCTCTGGAAGGGGCTAGAGCCTCCATTTTTGCACTCAGGTCTAAGTCTCATGGCCCTCTATCAGAATTTGGGAAGATTGGAGAAACTTAATTTTTGGCCCAAAAAAAAAAAACGTAAGGGGTACCACTGTCGTTTTTTTTTCGGGCCGAATTTTTGAGTTTCGATATCTCAGCTCTGGAAGGGGCTAGAGCATCCATTTTTGCACTCAGATCTAAGTCTCATGGCCCTCTATCAGAATTTGGGAAGATTGGAGAAACTTAATTTTTCGCCCAAAAAAAACCCGTAAGGGGTACCACTGTCGTTTTTTTTTTCGGGCCGAATTTTTGAGTTTCGATATCTCAGCTCTGGAAGGGGCTAGAGCCTCCATTTTTGCACTCAGGTCTAAGTCTCATGGCCCTCTATCAGAATTTGGGAAGATTGGAGAAACTTAATTTTTCGCCCCAAAAAAAAACGTAAGGGGTACCACTGTCGTTTTTTTTTTCGGGCCGAATTTTTGAGTTTCGATATCTCAGCTCTGGAAGGGGCTAGAGCCTCCATTTTTGCACTCAGGTCTAAGTCTCATGGCCCTCTATCAGAATTTGGGAAGATTGGAGAAACTTAATTTTTCGCCCCCCAAAAAAAAAACGTAAGGGGTACCACTGTCATTTTTTTTTCAGGCCGAATTTTTGAGTTTCGATATGTCAGCTCTGGAAGGGGCTAGAGCCTCCATTTTTGCACTCAGGTCTAAGTCTCATGGCCCTCTATCAGAATTTGGGAAGATTGGAGAAACTTAATTTTTCGTCCAAAAAAAAAAACGTAAGGGGTACCACTGTCGTTTTTTTTCTCGGGCCGAATTTTTGAGTTTCGATATCTCAGCTCTGGAAGGGGCTAGAGCCTCCATTTTTGCACTCAGGTCTAAGTCTCATGGCCCTCTATCAGAATTTGGGAAGATTGGAGAGACTTAATTTTTCGCCCCAAAAAAAAACGTAAGGGGTACCACTGTCGTTTTTTTTTCGGGCCGAATTTTTGAGTTTCGATATCTCAGCTCTTGAAGGGGCTAGAGCCTCCATTTTTGCACTCAGGTCTAAGTCTCATATGGCCCTCTATTCGAATTTGGGAAGATTGGAGAATCTTAATTTTTCGCCCCCCAAAAAAAAACGTAAGGGGTACCACTGTCGTTTTTTTTTTCGGGCCGAATTTTTGAGTTTCGATATCTCAGTTCTGGAAGGGGCTATGAGCATCCATTTTTGCACTCAGATCTAAGTCTCATGGTCCTCTATCAGAATTTGGGAAGATTGGAGAAACTTAATTTTTCGCCCAAAAAAAAAACGTAAGGGGTACCACTGTCGTTTTTTTTTCGGGCCGAATTTTTGAGTTTCGATATCTCAGCTCTGGAAGGGGCTAGAGCCTCCATTTTTGCTCTCAGGTCTAAGTCTCATGGCCCTCTATCAGAATTTGGGAAAATTGGAGAAACTTAATTTTTTGCCCAAAAAAAAAACGTAAGGGGTACCACTGTCGTTTTTTTTTCGGGCCGAATTTTTGAGTTTCGATATCTCAGCTCTGGAAGGGGCTAGAGCCTCCATTTTTGCTCTCAGGTCTAAGTCTCATGGCCCTCTATCAGAATTTGGGAAGATTGGAGAAACTTAATTTTTCGCCCCAAAAAAAAACGTCAGGGGTACCACTGTCGTTTTTTTTTCGGGCCGAATTTTTGAGTTTCGATATCTCAGCTCTGGAAGGGGCTAGAGCCTCCATTTTTGCACTCAGGTCTAAGTCTCATGGCCCTCTATCAGAATTTGGGAAGATTGGAGAAACTTAATTTTTCGCCCAAAAAAAAAACGTAAGGGGTACCACTGTCGTTTTTTTTTTCGGGCCGAATTTTTGAGTTTCGATATCTCAGCTCTGGAAGGGGCTAGAACCTCCATTTTTGCACTCAGGTCTAAGTCTCATGGCCCTCTATCAGAATTTGGGAAAATTGGAGAAACTGAATTTTTCGCCCAAAAAAAAAAAACGTAAGGGGTACCACTGTCGTTTTTTTTTTCGGGCCGAATTTTTGAGTTTCGATATCTCAGCTCTGGAAGGGGCCAGAGCCTCCATTTTTGCACTCAGGTCTAAGTCTCATGGCCCTCTATCAGAATTTGGGAAGATTGGAGAAACTTAATTTTTCACTCAAAAAAAAACGTAAGGGGTACCACTGTCGTTTTTTTTTCGGGCCGAATTTTTGAGTTTCGATATCTCAGCTCTGGAAGGGGCTAGAGCCTCCATTTTTGCACTCAGGTCTAAGTCTCATGTCCCTTTATCAGAATTTGTGAAGATTGGAGAAACTTAATTTTTCACCCAAAAAAAAACGTAAGGGGTACCACTGTCGTTTTTTTTTTCGGGCCGAATTTTTGATTTTCGATATCTAAGCTCTGGAAGGGGCTAGAGCCTCCATTTTTGCACTCAGGTCTAAGTCGCATGGCCCTCTATCCGAATTTGGGAAGATTGGAGAAACTTAATTTTTCGCCCAAAAAAAAAAAACGTAAGGGGTACCACTGTCGTTTTTTTTTTCGGGCCGAATTTTTGAGTTTCGATATCTCAGCTCTGGAAGGGGCTAGAGCCTCCATTTTTGCACTCAGGTCTAAGTCTCATGGCCCTCTATCAGAATTTGGGAAGATTGGAGAGACTTAATTTTTCGCCCAAAAAAAAAACGTAAGGGGTACCACTGTCGTTTTTTTTTCGGGCCGAATTTTTGAGTTTCGATATCTCAGCTCTGGAAGGGGCTAGAGCCTCCATTATTGCACTCAGGTCTAAGTCTCATGGCCCGCTATCAGAATTTGGGAAGATTGGAGAGACTTAATTTTTCACCCAAAAAAAAAACGTAAGGGGTACCACTGTCGTTTTTTTTTCGGGCCGAATTTTTGAGTTTCGATATCTCAGCTCTGGAAGGGGCTAGAGCCTCCATTTTTGCACTCAGGTCTAAGTCGCATGGCCCTCTATCCGAATTTGGGAAGATTGGAGAAACTTAATTTTTCGCCCAAAAAAAAAAAACGTAAGGGGTACCACTGTCGTTTTTTTTTTCGGGCCGAATTTTTGAGTTTCGATATCTCAGCTCTGGAAGGGGCTAGAGCCTCCATTTTTGCACTCAGGTCTAAGTCTCATGGCCCTCTATCAGAATTTGGGAAGATTGGAGAGACGTAATTTTTCGCCCAAAAAAAAACGTAAGGGGTACCACTGTCGTTTTTTTTTCGGGCCGAATTTTTGAGTTTCGATATCTCAGCTCTGGAAGGGGCTAGAGCCTCCATTATTGCACTCAGGTCTAAGTCTCATGGCCCGCTATCAGAATTTGGGAAGATTGGAGAGACTTAATTTTTCACCCAAAAAAAAAACGTAAGGGGTACCACTGTCGTTTTTTTTTCGGGCCGAATTTTTGAGTTTCGATATCTCAGCTCTGGAAGGGGCTAGAGCCTCCATTTTTGCACTCAGGTCTAAGTCTCATGTCCCTCTATCAGAATTTGTGAAGATTGGAAAAACTTAATTTTTCGCCTAAAAAAAAAACATAAGGGGTACCTTTGTCGTTTTTTTTTCGGGCCGAATTTTTGAGTTTCGATATCTCAGCTCTGGAAGGGGCTAGAGCCTCCATTTTTGCACTCAGGTCTAAGTCTCATGGCCCTCTATCAGAATTTGGGAAGATTGGAGAGACTTAATTTTTCGCCCCAAAAAAAAACGTAAGGGGTACCACTGTCGTTTTTTTTTCGGGCCGAATTTTTGAGTTTCGATATCTCAGCTCTTGAAGGGGCTAGAGCCTCCATTTTTGCACTCAGGTCTAAGTCTCATATGGCCCTCTATTCGAATTTGGGAAGATTGGAGAATCTTAATTTTTCGCCCCCCAAAAAAAAACGTAAGGGGTACCACTGTCGTTTTTTTTTTCGGGCCGAATTTTTGAGTTTCGATATCTCAGCTCTGGAAGGGGCTAGAGCCTCCATTTTTGCACTCAGGTCTAAGTCTCATGGCCCTCTATCAGAATTTGGGAAGATTGGAGAAACTTAATTTTTCGCCCCAAAAAAAAACGTAAGGGGTACCACTGTCGTTTTTTTTTCGGGCCGAATTTTTGAGTTTCGATATCTCAGCTCTGGAAGGGGCTAGAGCCTCCATTTTTGCACTCAGGTCTAAGTCTCATGGCCCTCTATCAGAATTTGGGAAGATTGGAGAAACTTAATTTTTCGCCCCCCAAAAAAAAAACGTAAGGGGTACCACTGTCATTTTTTTTTCAGGCCGAATTTTTGAGTTTCGATATGTCAGCTCTGGAAGGGGCTAGAGCCTCCATTTTTGCACTCAGGTCTAAGTCTCATGGCCCTCTATCAGAATTTGGGAAGATTGGAGAAACTTAATTTTTCGTCCAAAAAAAAAAACGTAAGGGGTACCACTGTCGTTTTTTTTCTCGGGCCGAATTTTTGAGTTTCGATATCTCAGCTCTGGAAGGGGCTAGAGCCTCCATTTTTGCACTCAGGTCTAAGTCTCATGGCCCTCTATCAGAATTTGGGAAGATTGGAGAGACTTAATTTTTCGCCCCAAAAAAAAACGTAAGGGGTACCACTGTCGTTTTTTTTTCGGGCCGAATTTTTGAGTTTCGATATCTCAGCTCTTGAAGGGGCTAGAGCCTCCATTTTTGCACTCAGGTCTAAGTCTCATATGGCCCTCTATTCGAATTTGGGAAGATTGGAGAATCTTAATTTTTCGCCCCCCAAAAAAAAACGTAAGGGGTACCACTGTCGTTTTTTTTTTCGGGCCGAATTTTTGAGTTTCGATATCTCAGTTCTGGAAGGGGCTATGAGCATCCATTTTTGCACTCAGATCTAAGTCTCATGGTCCTCTATCAGAATTTGGGAAGATTGGAGAAACTTAATTTTTCGCCCAAAAAAAAAACGTAAGGGGTACCACTGTCGTTTTTTTTTCGGGCCGAATTTTTGAGTTTCGATATCTCAGCTCTGGAAGGGGCTAGAGCCTCCATTTTTGCTCTCAGGTCTAAGTCTCATGGCCCTCTATCAGAATTTGGGAAAATTGGAGAAACTTAATTTTTCGCCCCCAAAAAAAACGTAAGGGGTACCACTGTCGTTTTTTTTCTCGGGCCGAATTTTTGAGTTTCGATATCTCAGCTCTGGAAGGGGCTAGAGCCTCCATTTTTGCACTCAGGTCTAAGTCTCATGGCCCTCTATCAGAATTTGGGAAGATTGGAGAGACTTAATTTTTCGCCCCAAAAAAAAAACGTAAGGGGTACCACTGTCGTTTTTTTTTCGGGCCGAATTTTTGAGTTTCGATATCTCAGCTCTTGAAGGGGCTAGAGCCTCCATTTTTGCACTCAGGTCTAAGTCTCATATGGCCCTCTATTCGAATTTGGGAAGATTGGAGAATCTTAATTTTTCGCCCCCCAAAAAAAAACGTAAGGGGTACCACTGTCGTTTTTTTTTTCGGGCCGAATTTTTGAGTTTCGATATCTCAGTTCTGGAAGGGGCTATGAGCATCCATTTTTGCACTCAGATCTAAGTCTCATGGTCCTCTATCAGAATTTGGGAAGATTGGAGAAACTTAATTTTTCGCCCAAAAAAAAAACGTAAGGGGTACCACTGTCGTTTTTTTTTCGGGCCGAATTTTTGAGTTTCGATATCTCAGCTCTGGAAGGGGCTAGAGCCTCCATTTTTGCTCTCAGGTCTAAGTCTCATGGCCCTCTATCAGAATTTGGGAAAATTGGAGAAACTTAATTTTTTGCCCAAAAAAAAAACGTAAGGGGTACCACTGTCGTTTTTTTTTCGGGCCGAATTTTTGAGTTTCGATATCTCAGCTCTGGAAGGGGCTAGAGCCTCCATTTTTGCTCTCAGGTCTAAGTCTCATGGCCCTCTATCAGAATTTGGGAAGATTGGAGAAACTTAATTTTTCGCCCAAAAAAAAAAACGTAAGGGGTACCACTGTCGGTTTTTTTTCGGGCCGAATTTTTGAGTTTCGATATCTCAGCTCTGGAAGGGGCTAGAGCATCCATTTTTGCACTCAGATCTAAGTCTCATGGCCCTCTATCAGAATTTGGGAAGATTGGAGAAACTTAATTTTTCGCCCCAAAAAAAAACGTCAGGGGTACCACTGTCGTTTTTTTTTCGGGCCGAATTTTTGAGTTTCGATATCTCAGCTCTGGAAGGGGCTAGAGCCTCCATTTTTGCACTCAGGTCTAAGTCTCATGGCCCTCTATCAGAATTTGGGAAGATTGGAGAAACTTAATTTTTCGCCCAAAAAAAAAACGTAAGGGGTACCACTGTCGTTTTTTTTTTCGGGCCGAATTTTTGAGTTTCGATATCTCAGCTCTGGAAGGGGCTAGAACCTCCATTTTTGCACTCAGGTCTAAGTCTCATGGCCCTCTATCAGAATTTGGGAAAATTGGAGAAACTGAATTTTTCGCCCAAAAAAAAAAAAACGTAAGGGGTACCACTGTCGTTTTTTTTTTCGGGCCGAATTTTTGAGTTTCGATATCTCAGCTCTGGAAGGGGCCAGAGCCTCCATTTTTGCACTCAGGTCTAAGTCTCATGGCCCTCTATCAGAATTTGGGAAGATTGGAGAAACTTAATTTTTCACTCAAAAAAAAACGTAAGGGGTACCACTGTCGTTTTTTTTTCGGGCCGAATTTTTGAGTTTCGATATCTCAGCTCTGGAAGGGGCTAGAGCCTCCATTTTTGCACTCAGGTCTAAGTCTCATGTCCCTTTATCAGAATTTGTGAAGATTGGAGAAACTTAATTTTTCACCCAAAAAAAAACGTAAGGGGTACCACTGTCGTTTTTTTTTTCGGGCCGAATTTTTGATTTTCGATATCTAAGCTCTGGAAGGGGCTAGAGCATCCATTTTTGCACTCAGATCTAAGTCTCATGGCCCTCTATCAGAATTTGGGAAGATTGGAGAAACTTAATTTTTCACTCAAAAAAAAACATAAGGGGTACCTTTGTCGTTTTTTTTTCGGGCCGAATTTTTGAGTTTCGATATCTCAGCTCTGGAAGGGGCTAGAGCCTCCATTTTTGCACTCAGGTCTAAGTCTCATGGCCCTCTATCAGAATTTGGGAAGATTGGAGAGACTTAATTTTTCGCCCCAAAAAAAAACGTAAGGGGTACCACTGTCGTTTTTTTTTCGGGCCGAATTTTTGAGTTTCGATATCTCAGCTCTTGAAGGGGCTAGAGCCTCCATTTTTGCACTCAGGTCTAAGTCTCATATGGCCCTCTATTCGAATTTGGGAAGATTGGAGAATCTTAATTTTTCGCCCCCCAAAAAAAAACGTAAGGGGTACCACTGTCGTTTTTTTTTTCGGGCCGAATTTTTGAGTTTCGATATCTCAGCTCTGGAAGGGGCTAGAGCCTCCATTTTTGCACTCAGGTCTAAGTCTCATGGCCCTCTATCAGAATTTGGGAAGATTGGAGAAACTTAATTTTTGGCCCAAAAAAAAAAAACGTAAGGGGTACCACTGTCGTTTTTTTTTCGGGCCGAATTTTTGAGTTTCGATATCTCAGCTCTGGAAGGGGCTAGAGCATCCATTTTTGCACTCAGATCTAAGTCTCATGGCCCTCTATCAGAATTTGGGAAGATTGGAGAAACTTAATTTTTCGCCCAAAAAAAACCCGTAAGGGGTACCACTGTCGTTTTTTTTTTCGGGCCGAATTTTTGAGTTTCGATATCTCAGCTCTGGAAGGGGCTAGAGCCTCCATTTTTGCACTCAGGTCTAAGTCTCATGGCCCTCTATCAGAATTTGGGAAGATTGGAGAAACTTAATTTTTCGCCCCAAAAAAAAACGTAAGGGGTACCACTGTCGTTTTTTTTTCGGGCCGAATTTTTGAGTTTCGATATCTCAGCTCTGGAAGGGGCTAGAGCCTCCATTTTTGCACTCAGGTCTAAGTCTCATGGCCCTCTATCAGAATTTGGGAAGATTGGAGAAACTTAATTTTTCGCCCCCCAAAAAAAAAACGTAAGGGGTACCACTGTCATTTTTTTTTCAGGCCGAATTTTTGAGTTTCGATATGTCAGCTCTGGAAGGGGCTAGAGCCTCCATTTTTGCACTCAGGTCTAAGTCTCATGGCCCTCTATCAGAATTTGGGAAGATTGGAGAAACTTAATTTTTCGTCCAAAAAAAAAAACGTAAGGGGTACCACTGTCGTTTTTTTTCTCGGGCCGAATTTTTGAGTTTCGATATCTCAGCTCTGGAAGGGGCTAGAGCCTCCATTTTTGCACTCAGGTCTAAGTCTCATGGCCCTCTATCAGAATTTGGGAAGATTGGAGAGACTTAATTTTTCGCCCCAAAAAAAAACGTAAGGGGTACCACTGTCGTTTTTTTTTCGGGCCGAATTTTTGAGTTTCGATATCTCAGCTCTTGAAGGGGCTAGAGCCTCCATTTTTGCACTCAGGTCTAAGTCTCATATGGCCCTCTATTCGAATTTGGGAAGATTGGAGAATCTTAATTTTTCGCCCCCCAAAAAAAAACGTAAGGGGTACCACTGTCGTTTTTTTTTTCGGGCCGAATTTTTGAGTTTCGATATCTCAGTTCTGGAAGGGGCTATGAGCATCCATTTTTGCACTCAGATCTAAGTCTCATGGTCCTCTATCAGAATTTGGGAAGATTGGAGAAACTTAATTTTTCGCCCAAAAAAAAAACGTAAGGGGTACCACTGTCGTTTTTTTTTCGGGCCGAATTTTTGAGTTTCGATATCTCAGCTCTGGAAGGGGCTAGAGCCTCCATTTTTGCTCTCAGGTCTAAGTCTCATGGCCCTCTATCAGAATTTGGGAAAATTGGAGAAACTTAATTTTTTGCCCAAAAAAAAAACGTAAGGGGTACCACTGTCGTTTTTTTTTCGGGCCGAATTTTTGAGTTTCGATATCTCAGCTCTGGAAGGGGCTAGAGCCTCCATTTTTGCTCTCAGGTCTAAGTCTCATGGCCCTCTATCAGAATTTGGGAAGATTGGAGAAACTTAATTTTTCGCCCAAAAAAAAAAACGTAAGGGGTACCACTGTCGGTTTTTTTTCGGGCCGAATTTTTGAGTTTCGATATCTCAGCTCTGGAAGGGGCTAGAGCATCCATTTTTGCACTCAGATCTAAGTCTCATGGCCCTCTATCAGAATTTGGGAAGATTGGAGAAACTTAATTTTTCGCCCCAAAAAAAAACGTCAGGGGTACCACTGTCGTTTTTTTTTCGGGCCGAATTTTTGAGTTTCGATATCTCAGCTCTGGAAGGGGCTAGAGCCTCCATTTTTGCACTCAGGTCTAAGTCTCATGGCCCTCTATCAGAATTTGGGAAGATTGGAGAAACTTAATTTTTCGCCCAAAAAAAAAACGTAAGGGGTACCACTGTCGTTTTTTTTTTCGGGCCGAATTTTTGAGTTTCGATATCTCAGCTCTGGAAGGGGCTAGAACCTCCATTTTTGCACTCAGGTCTAAGTCTCATGGCCCTCTATCAGAATTTGGGAAAATTGGAGAAACTGAATTTTTCGCCCAAAAAAAAAAAAACGTAAGGGGTACCACTGTCGTTTTTTTTTTCGGGCCGAATTTTTGAGTTTCGATATCTCAGCTCTGGAAGGGGCCAGAGCCTCCATTTTTGCACTCAGGTCTAAGTCTCATGGCCCTCTATCAGAATTTGGGAAGATTGGAGAAACTTAATTTTTCACTCAAAAAAAAACGTAAGGGGTACCACTGTCGTTTTTTTTTCGGGCCGAATTTTTGAGTTTCGATATCTCAGCTCTGGAAGGGGCTAGAGCCTCCATTTTTGCACTCAGGTCTAAGTCTCATGTCCCTTTATCAGAATTTGTGAAGATTGGAGAAACTTAATTTTTCACCCAAAAAAAAACGTAAGGGGTACCACTGTCGTTTTTTTTTTCGGGCCGAATTTTTGATTTTCGATATCTAAGCTCTGGAAGGGGCTAGAGCCTCCATTTTTGCACTCAGGTCTAAGTCGCATGGCCCTCTATCCGAATTTGGGAAGATTGGAGAAACTTAATTTTTCGCCCAAAAAAAAAAAACGTAAGGGGTACCACTGTCGTTTTTTTTTTCGGGCCGAATTTTTGAGTTTCGATATCTCAGCTCTGGAAGGGGCTAGAGCCTCCATTTTTGCACTCAGGTCTAAGTCTCATGGCCCTCTATCAGAATTTGGGAAGATTGGAGAGACTTAATTTTTCGCCCAAAAAAAAAACGTAAGGGGTACCACTGTCGTTTTTTTTTCGGGCCGAATTTTTGAGTTTCGATATCTCAGCTCTGGAAGGGGCTAGAGCCTCCATTATTGCACTCAGGTCTAAGTCTCATGGCCCGCTATCAGAATTTGGGAAGATTGGAGAGACTTAATTTTTCACCCAAAAAAAAAACGTAAGGGGTACCACTGTCGTTTTTTTTTCGGGCCGAATTTTTGAGTTTCGATATCTCAGCTCTGGAAGGGGCTAGAGCCTCCATTTTTGCACTCAGGTCTAAGTCGCATGGCCCTCTATCCGAATTTGGGAAGATTGGAGAAACTTAATTTTTCGCCCAAAAAAAAAAAACGTAAGGGGTACCACTGTCGTTTTTTTTTTCGGGCCGAATTTTTGAGTTTCGATATCTCAGCTCTGGAAGGGGCTAGAGCCTCCATTTTTGCACTCAGGTCTAAGTCTCATGGCCCTCTATCAGAATTTGGGAAGATTGGAGAGACGTAATTTTTCGCCCAAAAAAAAACGTAAGGGGTACCACTGTCGTTTTTTTTTCGGGCCGAATTTTTGAGTTTCGATATCTCAGCTCTGGAAGGGGCTAGAGCCTCCATTATTGCACTCAGGTCTAAGTCTCATGGCCCGCTATCAGAATTTGGGAAGATTGGAGAGACTTAATTTTTCACCCAAAAAAAAAACGTAAGGGGTACCACTGTCGTTTTTTTTTCGGGCCGAATTTTTGAGTTTCGATATCTCAGCTCTGGAAGGGGCTAGAGCCTCCATTTTTGCACTCAGGTCTAAGTCTCATGTCCCTCTATCAGAATTTGTGAAGATTGGAAAAACTTAATTTTTCGCCTAAAAAAAAAACATAAGGGGTACCTTTGTCGTTTTTTTTTCGGGCCGAATTTTTGAGTTTCGATATCTCAGCTCTGGAAGGGGCTAGAGCCTCCATTTTTGCACTCAGGTCTAAGTCTCATGGCCCTCTATCAGAATTTGGGAAGATTGGAGAGACTTAATTTTTCGCCCCAAAAAAAAACGTAAGGGGTACCACTGTCGTTTTTTTTTCGGGCCGAATTTTTGAGTTTCGATATCTCAGCTCTTGAAGGGGCTAGAGCCTCCATTTTTGCACTCAGGTCTAAGTCTCATATGGCCCTCTATTCGAATTTGGGAAGATTGGAGAATCTTAATTTTTCGCCCCCCCAAAAAAAACGTAAGGGGTACCACTGTCGTTTTTTTTTCGGGCCGAATTTTTGAGTTTCGATATCTCAGTTCTGGAAGGGGCTATGAGCATCCATTTTTGCACTCAGATCTAAGTCTCATGGTCCTCTATCAGAATTTGGGAAGATTGGAGAAACTTAATTTTTCGCCCAAAAAAAACCCGTAAGGGGTACCACTGTCGTTTTTTTTTTCGGGCCGAATTTTTGAGTTTCGATATCTCAGCTCTGGAAGGGGCTAGAGCCTCCATTTTTGCACTCAGGTCTAAGTTTCATATGGCCCTCTATTCGAATTTGGGAAGATTGGAGAAACTTAATTTTTCGCCCAAAAAAAAAACGTAAGGGGTACCACTGTCGTTTTTTTTTCGGGCCGAATTTTTGAGTTTCGATATCTCAGCTCTGGAAGGGGCTAGAGCATCCATTTTTGCACTCAGATCTAAGTCTCATGGCCCTCTATCAGAATTTGGGAAGATTGGAGAAACTTAATTTTTCGCCCAAAAAAAACCCGTAAGGGGTACCACTGTCGTTTTTTTTTTCGGGCCGAATTTTTGAGTTTCGATATCTCAGCTCTGGAAGGGGCTAGAGCCTCCATTTTTGCACTCAGGTCTAAGTCTCATGGCCCTCTATCAGAATTTGGGAAGATTGGAGAAACTTAATTTTTCGCCCAAAAAAAAAAAACGTAAGGGGTACCACTGTCGTTTTTTTTTCGGGCCGAATTTTTGAGTTTCGATATCTCAGCTCTGGAAGGGGCTAGAGCCTCCATTTTTGCACTCAGGTCTAAGTCTCATGGCCCTCTATCAGAATTTGGGAAGATTGGAGAAACTTAATTTTTCGCCCAAAAAAAAAACGTAAGGGGTACCACTGTCGTTTTTTTTTTCGGGCCGAATTTTTGAGTTTCGATATCTCAGCTCTGGAAGGGGCTAGAACCTCCATTTTTGCACTCAGGTCTAAGTCTCATGGCCCTCTATCAGAATTTGGGAAAATTGGAGAAACTGAATTTTTCGCCCAAAAAAAAAAAACGTAAGGGGTACCACTGTCGTTTTTTTTTTCGGGCCGAATTTTTGAGTTTCGATATCTCAGCTCTGGAAGGGGCCAGAGCCTCCATTTTTGCACTCAGGTCTAAGTCTCATGGCCCTCTATCAGAATTTGGGAAGATTGGAGAAACTTAATTTTTCACTCAAAAAAAAACGTAAGGGGTACCACTGTCGTTTTTTTTTCGGGCCGAATTTTTGAGTTTCGATATCTCAGCTCTGGAAGGGGCTAGAGCCTCCATTTTTGCACTCAGGTCTAAGTCTCATGTCCCTTTATCAGAATTTGTGAAGATTGGAGAAACTTAATTTTTCACCCAAAAAAAAACGTAAGGGGTACCACTGTCGTTTTTTTTTTCGGGCCGAATTTTTGATTTTCGATATCTAAGCTCTGGAAGGGGCTAGAGCCTCCATTTTTGCACTCAGGTCTAAGTCGCATGGCCCTCTATCCGAATTTGGGAAGATTGGAGAAACTTAATTTTTCGCCCAAAAAAAAAAAACGTAAGGGGTACCACTGTCGTTTTTTTTTTCGGGCCGAATTTTTGAGTTTCGATATCTCAGCTCTGGAAGGGGCTAGAGCCTCCATTTTTGCACTCAGGTCTAAGTCTCATGGCCCTCTATCAGAATTTGGGAAGATTGGAGAGACTTAATTTTTCGCCCAAAAAAAAAACGTAAGGGGTACCACTGTCGTTTTTTTTTCGGGCCGAATTTTTGAGTTTCGATATCTCAGCTCTGGAAGGGGCTAGAGCCTCCATTATTGCACTCAGGTCTAAGTCTCATGGCCCGCTATCAGAATTTGGGAAGATTGGAGAGACTTAATTTTTCACCCAAAAAAAAAACGTAAGGGGTACCACTGTCGTTTTTTTTTCGGGCCGAATTTTTGAGTTTCGATATCTCAGCTCTGGAAGGGGCTAGAGCCTCCATTTTTGCACTCAGGTCTAAGTCGCATGGCCCTCTATCCGAATTTGGGAAGATTGGAGAAACTTAATTTTTCGCCCAAAAAAAAAAAACGTAAGGGGTACCACTGTCGTTTTTTTTTTCGGGCCGAATTTTTGAGTTTCGATATCTCAGCTCTGGAAGGGGCTAGAGCCTCCATTTTTGCACTCAGGTCTAAGTCTCATGGCCCTCTATCAGAATTTGGGAAGATTGGAGAGACGTAATTTTTCGCCCAAAAAAAAACGTAAGGGGTACCACTGTCGTTTTTTTTTCGGGCCGAATTTTTGAGTTTCGATATCTCAGCTCTGGAAGGGGCTAGAGCCTCCATTATTGCACTCAGGTCTAAGTCTCATGGCCCGCTATCAGAATTTGGGAAGATTGGAGAGACTTAATTTTTCACCCAAAAAAAAAACGTAAGGGGTACCACTGTCGTTTTTTTTTCGGGCCGAATTTTTGAGTTTCGATATCTCAGCTCTGGAAGGGGCTAGAGCCTCCATTTTTGCACTCAGGTCTAAGTCTCATGTCCCTCTATCAGAATTTGTGAAGATTGGAAAAACTTAATTTTTCGCCTAAAAAAAAAACATAAGGGGTACCTTTGTCGTTTTTTTTTCGGGCCGAATTTTTGAGTTTCGATATCTCAGCTCTGGAAGGGGCTAGAGCCTCCATTTTTGCACTCAGGTCTAAGTCTCATGGCCCTCTATCAGAATTTGGGAAGATTGGAGAGACTTAATTTTTCGCCCCCAAAAAAAACGTAAGGGGTACCACTGTCGTTTTTTTTTCGGGCCGAATTTTTGAGTTTCGATATCTCAGCTCTTGAAGGGGCTAGAGCCTCCATTTTTGCACTCAGGTCTAAGTCTCATATGGCCCTCTATTCGAATTTGGGAAGATTGGAGAATATTAATTTTTCGCCCCCCAAAAAAAAACGTAAGGGGTACCACTGTCGTTTTTTTTTCGGGCCGAATTTTTGAGTTTCGATATCTCAGTTCTGGAAGGGGCTATGAGCATCCATTTTTGCACTCAGATCTAAGTCTCATGGTCCTCTATCAGAATTTGGGAAGATTGGAGAAACTTAATTTTTCGCCCAAAAAAAACCCGTAAGGGGTACCACTGTCGTTTTTTTTTTCGGGCCGAATTTTTGAGTTTCGATATCTCAGCTCTGGAAGGGGCTAGAGCCTCCATTTTTGCACTCAGGTCTAAGTTTCATATGGCCCTCTATTCGAATTTGGGAAGATTGGAGAAACTTAATTTTTCGCCCAAAAAAAAAACGTAAGGGGTACCACTGTCGTTTTTTTTTCGGGCCGAATTTTTGAGTTTCGATATCTCAGCTCTGGAAGGGGCTAGAGCATCCATTTTTGCACTCAGATCTAAGTCTCATGGCCCTCTATCAGAATTTGGGAAGATTGGAGAAACTTAATTTTTCGCCCAAAAAAAACCCGTAAGGGGTACCACTGTCGTTTTTTTTTTCGGGCCGAATTTTTGAGTTTCGATATCTCAGCTCTGGAAGGGGCTAGAGCCTCCATTTTTGCACTCAGGTCTAAGTCTCATGGCCCTCTATCAGAATTTGGGAAGATTGGAGAAACTTAATTTTTCGCCCAAAAAAAAAAAACGTAAGGGGTACCACTGTCGTTTTTTTTTCGGGCCGAATTTTTGAGTTTCGATATCTCAGCTCTGGAAGGGGCTAGAGCATCCATTTTTGCACTCAGATCTAAGTCTCATGGCCCTCTATCAGAATTTGGGAAGATTGGAGAAACTTAATTTTTCGCCCAAAAAAAACCCGTAAGGGGTACCACTGTCGTTTTTTTTTTCGGGCCGAATTTTTGAGTTTCGATATCTCAGCTCTGGAAGGGGCTAGAGCCTCCATTTTTGCACTCAGGTCTAAGTCTCATGGCCCTCTATCAGAATTTGGGAAGATTGGAGAAACTTAATTTTTCGCCCCAAAAAAAAACGTAAGGGGTACCACTGTCGTTTTTTTTTCGGGCCGAATTTTTGAGTTTCGATATCTCAGCTCTGGAAGGGGCTAGAGCCTCCATTTTTGCACTCAGGTCTAAGTCTCATGGCCCTCTATCAGAATTTGGGAAGATTGGAGAAACTTAATTTTTCGCCCCCCCAAAAAAAAACGTAAGGGGTACCACTGTCATTTTTTTTTCAGGCCGAATTTTTGAGTTTCGATATGTCAGCTCTGGAAGGGGCTAGAGCCTCCATTTTTGCACTCAGGTCTAAGTCTCATGGCCCTCTATCAGAATTTGGGAAGATTGGAGAAACTTAATTTTTCGTCCAAAAAAAAAAACGTAAGGGGTACCACTGTCGTTTTTTTTCTCGGGCCGAATTTTTGAGTTTCGATATCTCAGCTCTGGAAGGGGCTAGAGCCTCCATTTTTGCACTCAGGTCTAAGTCTCATGGCCCTCTATCAGAATTTGGGAAGATTGGAGAGACTTAATTTTTCGCCCCCAAAAAAAACGTAAGGGGTACCACTGTCGTTTTTTTTTCGGGCCGAATTTTTGAGTTTCGATATCTCAGCTCTTGAAGGGGCTAGAGCCTCCATTTTTGCACTCAGGTCTAAGTCTCATATGGCCCTCTATTCGAATTTGGGAAGATTGGAGAATCTTAATTTTTCGCCCCCCAAAAAAAAACGTAAGGGGTACCACTGTCGTTTTTTTTTTCGGGCCGAATTTTTGAGTTTCGATATCTCAGTTCTGGAAGGGGCTATGAGCATCCATTTTTGCACTCAGATCTAAGTCTCATGGTCCTCTATCAGAATTTGGGAAGATTGGAGAAACTTAATTTTTCGCCCAAAAAAAACCCGTAAGGGGTACCACTGTCGTTTTTTTTTTCGGGCCGAATTTTTGAGTTTCGATATCTCAGCTCTGGAAGGGGCTAGAGCCTCCATTTTTGCACTCAGGTCTAAGTTTCATATGGCCCTCTATTCGAATTTGGGAAGATTGGAGAAACTTAATTTTTCGCCCAAAAAAAAAACGTAAGGGGTACCACTGTCGTTTTTTTTTCGGGCCGAATTTTTGAGTTTCGATATCTCAGCTCTGGAAGGGGCTAGAGCATCCATTTTTGCACTCAGATCTAAGTCTCATGGCCCTCTATCAGAATTTGGGAAGATTGGAGAAACTTAATTTTTCGCCCAAAAAAACCCCGTAAGGGGTACCACTGTCGTTTTTTTTTTCGGGCCGAATTTTTGAGTTTCGATATCTCAGCTCTGGAAGGGGCTAGAGCCTCCATTTTTGCACTCAGGTCTAAGTCTCATGGCCCTCTATCAGAATTTGGGAAGATTGGAGAAACTTAATTTTTCGCCCAAAAAAAAAAAACGTAAGGGGTACCACTGTCGTTTTTTTTTCGGGCCGAATTTTTGAGTTTCGATATCTCAGCTCTGGAAGGGGCTAGAGCCTCCATTTTTGCACTCAGGTCTAAGTCTCATGGCCCTCTATCAGAATTTGGGAAGATTGGAGAAACTTAATTTTTCGCCCCAAAAAAAAATGTAAGGGGTACCACTGTCGTTTTTTTTTCGGGCCGAATTTTTGAGTTTCGATATCTCAGCTCTGGAAGGGGCTAGAGCCTCCATTTTTGCACTCAGGTCTAAGTCTCATGGCCCTCTATCAGAATTTGGGAAGATTGGAGAAACTTAATTTTTCGCCCCAAAAAAAAAACGTAAGGGGTACCACTGTCGTTTTTTTTTCGGGCCGAATTTTTGAGTTTCGATATCTCAGCTCTGGAAGGGGCTAGAGCCTCCATTTTTGCACTCAGGTCTAAGTCTCATGGCCCTCTATCAGAATTTGGGAAGATTGGAGAAACTTAATTTTTCGCCCCCCCAAAAAAAAACGTAAGGGGTACCACTGTCATTTTTTTTTCAGGCCGAATTTTTGAGTTTCGATATGTCAGCTCTGGAAGGGGCTAGAGCCTCCATTTTTGCACTCAGGTCTAAGTCTCATGGCCCTCTATCAGAATTTGGGAAGATTGGAGAAACTTAATTTTTCGTCCAAAAAAAAAAACGTAAGGGGTACCACTGTCGTTTTTTTTCTCGGGCCGAATTTTTGAGTTTCGATATCTCAGCTCTGGAAGGGGCTAGAGCCTCCATTTTTGCACTCAGGTCTAAGTCTCATATGGCCCTCTATCAGAATTTGGGAAGATTGGAGAAACTTAATTTTTCGCCCCCAAAAAAAAAACGTAAGGGGTACCACTGTCGTTTTTTTTTGGGCCGAATTTATGAGTTTCGATATCTCAGCTCTGGAAGGGGCTAGAACCTCCATTTTTGCACTCAGGTCTAAGTCTCATGGCCCTCTATCAGAATTTGGGAAGATTGGAGAAACTTAATTTTTCGCCCCAAAAAAAAAACGTAAGGGGTACCACTGTCGTTTTTTTTCGGGCGGAATTTTTGAGTTTCGATATCTCAGCTCTGGAAGGGGCTAGAGCCTCCATTTTTGCACTCAGGTCTAAGTCTCATGGCCCTCTATCAGAATTTGGGAAGATTGGAGAGACTTAATTTTTCGCCCAAAAAAAAAAACGTAAGGGGTACCACTGTCGTTTTTTTTTTGGGCCGAATTTTTGAGTTTCGATATCTCAGCTCTGGAAGGGGCTAGAGCCTCCATTTTTGCACTCAGGTCTAAGTCTCATGGCCCTCTATAAGAATTTGGGAAGATTGGAGAAACTTAAATTTTCGCCCCCCCCAAAAAAATGTAAGGGGTACCACTGTCGTTTTTTTTTTTCGGGCTGAATTTTTGAGTTTCGATATCTCAGCTCTGGAAGGGGCTAGAGCCTCCATTTTTGCACTCAGGTCTAAGTCTCATGGCCCTCTATCAGAATTTGGGAAGATTGGAGAAACTTAATTTTTCGCCCCAAAAAAAAAACGTAAGGGGTACCACTGTCGTTTTTTTTCGGGCGGAATTTTTGAGTTTCGATATCTCAGCTCTGGAAGGGGCTAGAGCCTCCATTTTTGCACTCAGGTCTAAGTCTCATGGCCCTCTATCAGAATTTGGGAAGATTGGAGAGACTTAAATTTTCGCCCAAAAAAAAAAACGTAAGGGGTACCACTGTCGTTTTTTTTTTGGGCCGAATTTTTGAGTTTCGATATCTCAGCTCTGGAAGGGGCTAGAGCCTCCATTTTTGCACTCAGGTCTAAGTCTCATGGCCCTCTATAAGAATTTGGGAAGATTGGAGAAACTTAAATTTTCGCCCCCCCCAAAAAAATGTAAGGGGTACCACTGTCGTTTTTTTTTTTCGGGCTGAATTTTTGAGTTTCGATATCTCAGCTCTGGAAGGGGCTAGAGCCTCCATTTTTGCACTCAGGTATAAGTCTCATGGCCCTCTATCAGAATTTGGGAAGATTGGAGAAACTTAATTTTTCGCCCAAAAAAAAAACGTAAGGGGTACCACTGTCGTTTTTTTTTCGGGCCGAATTTTTGAGTTTCGATATCTCAGCTCTGGAAGGGGCTAGAGCCTCCATTTTTGCTCTCAGGTCTAAGTCTCATGGCCCTCTATCAGAATTTGGGAAGATTGGAGAAACTTAATTTTTCGCCCAAAAAAAAAAACGTAAGGGGTACCACTGTCGTTTTTTTTTCGGGCCGAATTTTTGAGTTTCGATATCTCAGCTCTGGAAGGGGCTAGAGCCTCCATTTTTGCTCTCAGGTCTAAGTCTCATGGCCCTCTATCAGAATTTGGGAAGATTGGAGAAACTTAATTTTTCGCCCAAAAAAAAAACGTAAGGGGTACCACTGTCGTTTTTTTTTCGGGCCGAATTTTTGAGTTTCGATATCTCAGCTCTGGAAGGGGCTAGAGCCTCCATTTTTGCACTCAGGTCTAAGTCTCATGGCCCTCTATCAGAATTTGGGAAGATTGGAGAAACTTAAATTTTCGCCCCCCAAAAAAAACGTAAGGGGTACCACTGTCGTTTTTTTTTTTCGGGCCGAATTTTTGAGTTTCGATATCTCAGCTCTGGAAGGGGCTAGAGCCTCCATTTTTGCACTCAGGTCTAAGTTTCATATGGCCCTCTATTCGAATTTGGGAAGATTGGAGAAACTTAATTTTTCGCCCAAAAAAAAAAACGTAAGGGGTACCACTGTCGTTTTTTTTTCGGGCCGAATTTTTGAGTTTCGATATCTCAGCTCTGGAAGGGGCTAGAGCATCCATTTTTGCACTCAGATCTAAGTCTCATGGCCCTCTATCAGAATTTGGGAAGATTGGAGAAACTTAATTTTTCGCCCAAAAAAAACCCGTAAGGGGTACCACTGTCGTTTTTTTTTTCGGGCCGAATTTTTGAGTTTCGATATCTCAGCTCTGGAAGGGGCTAGAGCCTCCATTTTTGCACTCAGATCTAAGTCTCATGGCCCTCTATCAGAATTTGGGAAGATTGGAGAAACTTAATTTTTCGCCCAAAAAAAAAAAACGTAAGGGGTACCACTGTCGTTTTTTTTTCGGGCCGAATTTTTGAGTTTCGATATCTCAGCTCTGGAAGGGGCTAGAGCCTCCATTTTTGCACTCAGGTCTAAGTCTCATGGCCCTCTATCAGAATTTGGGAAGATTGGAGAAACTTAATTTTTCGCCCCAAAAAAAAATGTAAGGGGTACCACTGTCGTTTTTTTTTCGGGCCGAATTTTTGAGTTTCGATATCTCAGCTCTGGAAGGGGCTAGAGCCTCCATTTTTGCACTCAGGTCTAAGTCTCATGGCCCTCTATCAGAATTTGGGAAGATTGGAGAAACTTAATTTTTCGCCCCAAAAAAAAACGTAAGGGGTACCACTGTCGTTTTTTTTTCGGGCCGAATTTTTGAGTTTCGATATCTCAGCTCTGGAAGGGGCTAGAGCCTCCATTTTTGCACTCAGGTCTAAGTCTCATGGCCCTCTATCAGAATTTGGGAAGATTGGAGAAACTTAATTTTTCGCCCCCCCAAAAAAAAACGTAAGGGGTACCACTGTCATTTTTTTTTCAGGCCGAATTTTTGAGTTTCGATATGTCAGCTCTGGAAGGGGCTAGAGCCTCCATTTTTGCACTCAGGTCTAAGTCTCATGGCCCTCTATCAGAATTTGGGAAGATTGGAGAAACTTAATTTTTCGTCCAAAAAAAAAAACGTAAGGGGTACCACTGTCGTTTTTTTTCTCGGGCCGAATTTTTGAGTTTCGATATCTCAGCTCTGGAAGGGGCTAGAGCCTCCATTTTTGCACTCAGGTCTAAGTCTCATGGCCCTCTATCAGAATTTGGGAAGATTGGAGAGACTTAATTTTTCGCCCCAAAAAAAAACGTAAGGGGTACCACTGTCGTTTTTTTTTTAGGGCCGAATTTTTGAGTTTCGATATCTCAGCTCTTGAAGGGGCTAGAGCCTCCATTTTTGCACTCAGGTCTAAGTCTCATATGGCCCTCTATTCGAATTTGGGAAGATTGGAGAATCTTAATTTTTCGCCCCCCAAAAAAAAACGTAAGGGGTACCACTGTCGTTTTTTTTTTCGGGCCGAATTTTTGAGTTTCGATATCTCAGTTCTGGAAGGGGCTATGAGCATCCATTTTTGCACTCAGATCTAAGTCTCATGGTCCTCTATCAGAATTTGGGAAGATTGGAGAAACTTAATTTTTCGCCCAAAAAAAACCCGTAAGGGGTACCACTGTCATTTTTTTTTTCGGGCCGAATTTTTGAGTTTCGATATCTCAGCTCTGGAAGGGGCTAGAGCCTCCATTTTTGCACTCAGGTCTAAGTTTCATATGGCCCTCTATTCGAATTTGGGAAGATTGGAGAAACTTAATTTTTCGCCCAAAAAAAAAACGTAAGGGGTACCACTGTCGTTTTTTTTTCGGGCCGAATTTTTGAGTTTCGATATCTCAGCTCTGGAAGGGGCTAGAGCATCCATTTTTGCACTCAGATCTAAGTCTCATGGCCCTCTATCAGAATTTGGGAAGATTGGAGAAACTTAATTTTTCGCCCAAAAAAAACCCGTAAGGGGTACCACTGTCGTTTTTTTTTTCGGGCCGAATTTTTGAGTTTCGATATCTCAGCTCTGGAAGGGGCTAGAGCCTCCATTTTTGCACTCAGGTCTAAGTCTCATGGCCCTCTATCAGAATTTGGGAAGATTGGAGAAACTTAATTTTTCGCCCAAAAAAAAAAACGTAAGGGGTACCACTGTCGTTTTTTTTTCGGGCCGAATTTTTGAGTTTCGATATCTCAGCTCTGGAAGGGGCTAGAGCCTCCATTTTTGCACTCAGGTCTAAGTCTCATGGCCCTCTATCAGAATTTGGGAAGATTGGAGAAACGTAATTTTTCGCCCCAAAAAAAAATGTAAGGGGTACCACTGTCGTTTTTTTTTCGGGCCGAATTTTTGAGTTTCGATATCTCAGCTCTGGAAGGGGCTAGAGCCTCCATTTTTGCACTCAGGTCTAAGTCTCATGGCCCTCTATCAGAATTTGGGAAGATTGGAGAAACTTAATTTTTCGCCCCAAAAAAAAACGTAAGGGGTACCACTGTCGTTTTTTTTTCGGGCCGAATTTTTGAGTTTCGATATCTCAGCTCTGGAAGGGGCTAGAGCCTCCATTTTTGCACTCAGGTCTAAGTCTCATGGCCCTCTATCAGAATTTGGGAAGATTGGAGAAACTTAATTTTTCGCCCCCCAAAAAAAAAACGTAAGGGGTACCACTGTCATTTTTTTTTCAGGCCGAATTTTTGAGTTTCGATATGTCAGCTCTGGAAGGGGCTAGAGCCTCCATTTTTGCACTCAGGTCTAAGTCTCATGGCCCTCTATCAGAATTTGGGAAGATTGGAGAAACTTAATTTTTCGTCCAAAAAAAAAAACGTAAGGGGTACCACTGTCGTTTTTTTTCTCGGGCCGAATTTTTGAGTTTCGATATCTCAGCTCTGGAAGGGGCTAGAGCCTCCATTTTTGCACTCAGGTCTAAGTCTCATGGCCCTCTATCAGAATTTGGGAAGATTGGAGAGACTTAATTTTTCACCCAAAAAAAAAACGTAAGGGGTACCACTGTCGTTTTTTTTTCGGGCCGAATTTTTGAGTTTCGATATCTCAGCTCTGGAAGGGGCTAGAGCCTCCATTTTTGCACTCAGGTCTAAGTCGCATGGCCCTCTATCCGAATTTGGGAAGATTGGAGAAACTTAATTTTTCGCCCAAAAAAAAAAAACGTAAGGGGTACCACTGTCGTTTTTTTTTTCGGGCCGAATTTTTGAGTTTCGATATCTCAGCTCTGGAAGGGGCTAGAGCCTCCATTTTTGCACTCAGGTCTAAGTCTCATGGCCCTCTATCAGAATTTGGGAAGATTGGAGAGACGTAATTTTTCGCCCAAAAAAAAACGTAAGGGGTACCACTGTCGTTTTTTTTTCGGGCCGAATTTTTGAGTTTCGATATCTCAGCTCTGGAAGGGGCTAGAGCCTCCATTATTGCACTCAGGTCTAAGTCTCATGGCCCGCTATCAGAATTTGGGAAGATTGGAGAGACTTAATTTTTCACCCAAAAAAAAAACGTAAGGGGTACCACTGTCGTTTTTTTTTCGGGCCGAATTTTTGAGTTTCGATATCTCAGCTCTGGAAGGGGCTAGAGCCTCCATTTTTGCACTCAGGTCTAAGTCTCATGTCCCTCTATCAGAATTTGTGAAGATTGGAAAAACTTAATTTTTCGCCTAAAAAAAAAACATAAGGGGTACCTTTGTCGTTTTTTTTTCGGGCCGAATTTTTGAGTTTCGATATCTCAGCTCTGGAAGGGGCTAGAGCCTCCATTTTTGCACTCAGGTCTAAGTCTCATGGCCCTCTATCAGAATTTGGGAAGATTGGAGAGACTTAATTTTTCGCCCCAAAAAAAAACGTAAGGGGTACCACTGTCGTTTTTTTTTCGGGCCGAATTTTTGAGTTTCGATATCTCAGCTCTTGAAGGGGCTAGAGCCTCCATTTTTGCACTCAGGTCTAAGTCTCATATGGCCCTCTATTCGAATTTGGGAAGATTGGAGAATCTTAATTTTTCGCCCCCCAAAAAAAAACGTAAGGGGTACCACTGTCGTTTTTTTTTCGGGCCGAATTTTTGAGTTTCGATATCTCAGTTCTGGAAGGGGCTATGAGCATCCATTTTTGCACTCAGATCTAAGTCTCATGGTCCTCTATCAGAATTTGGGAAGATTGGAGAAACTTAATTTTTCGCCCAAAAAAAACCCGTAAGGGGTACCACTGTCGTTTTTTTTTTCGGGCCGAATTTTTGAGTTTCGATATCTCAGCTCTGGAAGGGGCTAGAGCCTCCATTTTTGCACTCAGGTCTAAGTTTCATATGGCCCTCTATTCGAATTTGGGAAGATTGGAGAAACTTAATTTTTCGCCCAAAAAAAAAACGTAAGGGGTACCACTGTCGTTTTTTTTTCGGGCCGAATTTTTGAGTTTCGATATCTCAGCTCTGGAAGGGGCTAGAGCATCCATTTTTGCACTCAGATCTAAGTCTCATGGCCCTCTATCAGAATTTGGGAAGATTGGAGAAACTTAATTTTTCGCCCAAAAAAAACCCGTAAGGGGTACCACTGTCGTTTTTTTTTTCGGGCCGAATTTTTGAGTTTCGATATCTCAGCTCTGGAAGGGGCTAGAGCCTCCATTTTTGCACTCAGGTCTAAGTCTCATGGCCCTCTATCAGAATTTGGGAAGATTGGAGAAACTTAATTTTTCGCCCAAAAAAAAAAAACGTAAGGGGTACCACTGTCGTTTTTTTTTCGGGCCGAATTTTTGAGTTTCGATATCTCAGCTCTGGAAGGGGCTAGAGCATCCATTTTTGCACTCAGATCTAAGTCTCATGGCCCTCTATCAGAATTTGGGAAGATTGGAGAAACTTAATTTTTCGCCCAAAAAAAACCCGTAAGGGGTACCACTGTCGTTTTTTTTTTCGGGCCGAATTTTTGAGTTTCGATATCTCAGCTCTGGAAGGGGCTAGAGCCTCCATTTTTGCACTCAGGTCTAAGTCTCATGGCCCTCTATCAGAATTTGGGAAGATTGGAGAAACTTAATTTTTCGCCCCAAAAAAAAACGTAAGGGGTACCACTGTCGTTTTTTTTTCGGGCCGAATTTTTGAGTTTCGATATCTCAGCTCTGGAAGGGGCTAGAGCCTCCATTTTTGCACTCAGGTCTAAGTCTCATGGCCCTCTATCAGAATTTGGGAAGATTGGAGAAACTTAATTTTTCGCCCCCCCAAAAAAAAACGTAAGGGGTACCACTGTCATTTTTTTTTCAGGCCGAATTTTTGAGTTTCGATATGTCAGCTCTGGAAGGGGCTAGAGCCTCCATTTTTGCACTCAGGTCTAAGTCTCATGGCCCTCTATCAGAATTTGGGAAGATTGGAGAAACTTAATTTTTCGTCCAAAAAAAAAAACGTAAGGGGTACCACTGTCGTTTTTTTTCTCGGGCCGAATTTTTGAGTTTCGATATCTCAGCTCTGGAAGGGGCTAGAGCCTCCATTTTTGCACTCAGGTCTAAGTCTCATGGCCCTCTATCAGAATTTGGGAAGATTGGAGAGACTTAATTTTTCGCCCCAAAAAAAAACGTAAGGGGTACCACTGTCGTTTTTTTTTCGGGCCGAATTTTTGAGTTTCGATATCTCAGCTCTTGAAGGGGCTAGAGCCTCCATTTTTGCACTCAGGTCTAAGTCTCATATGGCCCTCTATTCGAATTTGGGAAGATTGGAGAATCTTAATTTTTCGCCCCCCAAAAAAAAACGTAAGGGGTACCACTGTCGTTTTTTTTTTCGGGCCGAATTTTTGAGTTTCGATATCTCAGTTCTGGAAGGGGCTATGAGCATCCATTTTTGCACTCAGATCTAAGTCTCATGGTCCTCTATCAGAATTTGGGAAGATTGGAGAAACTTAATTTTTCGCCCAAAAAAAACCCGTAAGGGGTACCACTGTCGTTTTTTTTTTCGGGCCGAATTTTTGAGTTTCGATATCTCAGCTCTGGAAGGGGCTAGAGCCTCCATTTTTGCACTCAGGTCTAAGTTTCATATGGCCCTCTATTCGAATTTGGGAAGATTGGAGAAACTTAATTTTTCGCCCAAAAAAAAAACGTAAGGGGTACCACTGTCGTTTTTTTTTCGGGCCGAATTTTTGAGTTTCGATATCTCAGCTCTGGAAGGGGCTAGAGCATCCATTTTTGCACTCAGATCTAAGTCTCATGGCCCTCTATCAGAATTTGGGAAGATTGGAGAAACTTAATTTTTCGCCCAAAAAAAACCCGTAAGGGGTACCACTGTCGTTTTTTTTTTCGGGCCGAATTTTTGAGTTTCGATATCTCAGCTCTGGAAGGGGCTAGAGCCTCCATTTTTGCACTCAGGTCTAAGTCTCATGGCCCTCTATCAGAATTTGGGAAGATTGGAGAAACTTAATTTTTCGCCCAAAAAAAAAAACGTAAGGGGTACCACTGTCGTTTTTTTTTCGGGCCGAATTTTTGAGTTTCGATATCTCAGCTCTGGAAGGGGCTAGAGCCTCCATTTTTGCACTCAGGTCTAAGTCTCATGGCCCTCTATCAGAATTTGGGAAGATTGGAGAAACTTAATTTTTCGCCCCAAAAAAAAATGTAAGGGGTACCACTGTCGTTTTTTTTTCGGGCCGAATTTTTGAGTTTCGATATCTCAGCTCTGGAAGGGGCTAGAGCCTCCATTTTTGCACTCAGGTCTAAGTCTCATGGCCCTCTATCAGAATTTGGGAAGATTGGAGAAACTTAATTTTTCGCCCCAAAAAAAAACGTAAGGGGTACCACTGTCGTTTTTTTTTCGGGCCGAATTTTTGAGTTTCGATATCTCAGCTCTGGAAGGGGCTAGAGCCTCCATTTTTGCACTCAGGTCTAAGTCTCATGGCCCTCTATCAGAATTTGGGAAGATTGGAGAAACTTAATTTTTCGCCCCCCAAAAAAAAAACGTAAGGGGTACCACTGTCATTTTTTTTTCAGGCCGAATTTTTGAGTTTCGATATGTCAGCTCTGGAAGGGGCTAGAGCCTCCATTTTTGCACTCAGGTCTAAGTCTCATGGCCCTCTATCAGAATTTGGGAAGATTGGAGAAACTTAATTTTTCGTCCAAAAAAAAAAACGTAAGGGGTACCACTGTCGTTTTTTTTCTCGGGCCGAATTTTTGAGTTTCGATATCTCAGCTCTGGAAGGGGCTAGAGCCTCCATTTTTGCACTCAGGTCTAAGTCTCATATGGCCCTCTATCAGAATTTGGGAAGATTGGAGAAACTTAATTTTTCGCCCCAAAAAAAAAAACGTAAGGGGTACCACTGTCGTTTTTTTTTGGGCCGAATTTATGAGTTTCGATATCTCAGCTCTGGAAGGGGCTAGAACCTCCATTTTTGCACTCAGGTCTAAGTCTCATGGCCCTCTATCAGAATTTGGGAAGATTGGAGAAACTTAATTTTTCGCCCCAAAAAAAAAACGTAAGGGGTACCACTGTCGTTTTTTTTCGGGCGGAATTTTTGAGTTTCGATATCTCAGCTCTGGAAGGGGCTAGAGCCTCCATTTTTGCACTCAGGTCTAAGTCTCATGGCCCTCTATCAGAATTTGGGAAGATTGGAGAGACTTAATTTTTCGCCCAAAAAAAAAAACGTAAGGGGTACCACTGTCGTTTTTTTTTTGGGCCGAATTTTTGAGTTTCGATATCTCAGCTCTGGAAGGGGCTAGAGCCTCCATTTTTGCACTCAGGTCTAAGTCTCATGGCCCTCTATAAGAATTTGGGAAGATTGGAGAAACTTAAATTTTCGCCCCCCCCAAAAAAATGTAAGGGGTACCACTGTCGTTTTTTTTTTTCGGGCTGAATTTTTGAGTTTCGATATCTCAGCTCTGGAAGGGGCTAGAGCCTCCATTTTTGCACTCAGGTCTAAGTCTCATGGCCCTCTATCAGAATTTGGGAAGATTGGAGAAACTTAATTTTTCGCCCCAAAAAAAAAACGTAAGGGGTACCACTGTCGTTTTTTTTCGGGCGGAATTTTTGAGTTTCGATATCTCAGCTCTGGAAGGGGCTAGAGCCTCCATTTTTGCACTCAGGTCTAAGTCTCATGGCCCTCTATCAGAATTTGGGAAGATTGGAGAGACTTAAATTTTCGCCCAAAAAAAAAAAACGTAAGGGGTACCACTGTCGTTTTTTTTTTGGGCCGAATTTTTGAGTTTCGATATCTCAGCTCTGGAAGGGGCTAGAGCCTCCATTTTTGCACTCAGGTCTAAGTCTCATGGCCCTCTATAAGAATTTGGGAAGATTGGAGAAACTTAAATTTTCGCCCCCCCCCAAAAAAATGTAAGGGGTACCACTGTCGTTTTTTTTTTTCGGGCTGAATTTTTGAGTTTCGATATCTCAGCTCTGGAAGGGGCTAGAGCCTCAATTTTTGCACTCAGGTATAAGTCTCATGGCCCTCTATCAGAATTTGGGAAGATTGGAGAAACTTAATTTTTCGCCCAAAAAAAAAACGTAAGGGGTACCACTGTCGTTTTTTTTTCGGGCCGAATTTTTGAGTTTCGATATCTCAGCTCTGGAAGGGGCTAGAGCCTCCATTTTTGCTCTCAGGTCTAAGTCTCATGGCCCTCTATCAGAATTTGGGAAGATTGGAGAAACTTAATTTTTCGCCCAAAAAAAAAAACGTAAGGGGTACCACTGTCGTTTTTTTTTCGGGCCGAATTTTTGAGTTTCGATATCTCAGCTCTGGAAGGGGCTAGAGCCTCCATTTTTGCTCTCAGGTCTAAGTCTCATGGCCCTCTATCAGAATTTGGGAAGATTGGAGAAACTTAATTTTTCGCCCAAAAAAAAAACGTAAGGGGTACCACTGTCGTTTTTTTTTCGGGCCGAATTTTTGAGTTTCGATATCTCAGCTCTGGAAGGGGCTAGAGCCTCCATTTTTGCACTCAGGTCTAAGTCTCATGGCCCTCTATCAGAATTTGGGAAGATTGGAGAAACTTAAATTTTCGCCCCCCAAAAAAAACGTAAGGGGTACCACTGTCGTTTTTTTTTTTCGGGCCGAATTTTTGAGTTTCGATATCTCAGCTCTGGAAGGGGCTAGAGCCTCCATTTTTGCACTCAGGTCTAAGTTTCATATGGCCCTCTATTCGAATTTGGGAAGATTGGAGAAACTTAATTTTTCGCCCAAAAAAAAAAACGTAAGGGGTACCACTGTCGTTTTTTTTTCGGGCCGAATTTTTGAGTTTCGATATCTCAGCTCTGGAAGGGGCTAGAGCATCCATTTTTGCACTCAGATCTAAGTCTCATGGCCCTCTATCAGAATTTGGGAAGATTGGAGAAACTTAATTTTTCGCCCAAAAAAAACCCGTAAGGGGTACCACTGTCGTTTTTTTTTTCGGGCCGAATTTTTGAGTTTCGATATCTCAGCTCTGGAAGGGGCTAGAGCCTCCATTTTTGCACTCAGGTCTAAGTCTCATGGCCCTCTATCAGAATTTGGGAAGATTGGAGAAACTTAATTTTTCGCCCAAAAAAAAAAAACGTAAGGGGTACCACTGTCGTTTTTTTTTCGGGCCGAATTTTTGAGTTTCGATATCTCAGCTCTGGAAGGGGCTAGAGCCTCCATTTTTGCACTCAGGTCTAAGTCTCATGGCCCTCTATCAGAATTTGGGAAGATTGGAGAAACTTAATTTTTCGCCCCAAAAAAAAATGTAAGGGGTACCACTGTCGTTTTTTTTTTCGGGCCGAATTTTTGAGTTTCGATATCTCAGCTCTGGAAGGGGCTAGAGCCTCCATTTTTGCACTCAGGTCTAAGTCTCATGGCCCTCTATCAGAATTTGGGAAGATTGGAGAAACTTAATTTTTCGCCCCAAAAAAAAACGTAAGGGGTACCACTGTCGTTTTTTTTTCGGGCCGAATTTTTGAGTTTCGATATCTCAGCTCTGGAAGGGGCTAGAGCCTCCATTTTTGCACTCAGGTCTAAGTCTCATGGCCCTCTATCAGAATTTGGGAAGATTGGAGAAACTTAATTTTTCGCCCCCCCAAAAAAAAACGTAAGGGGTACCACTGTCATTTTTTTTTCAGGCCGAATTTTTGAGTTTCGATATGTCAGCTCTGGAAGGGGCTAGAGCCTCCATTTTTGCACTCAGGTCTAAGTCTCATGGCCCTCTATCAGAATTTGGGAAGATTGGAGAAACTTAATTTTTCGTCCAAAAAAAAAAACGTAAGGGGTACCACTGTCGTTTTTTTTCTCGGGCCGAATTTTTGAGTTTCGATATCTCAGCTCTGGAAGGGGCTAGAGCCTCCATTTTTGCACTCAGGTCTAAGTCTCATGGCCCTCTATCAGAATTTGGGAAGATTGGAGAGACTTAATTTTTCGCCCCAAAAAAAAACGTAAGGGGTACCACTGTCGTTTTTTTTTTAGGGCCGAATTTTTGAGTTTCGATATCTCAGCTCTTGAAGGGGCTAGAGCCTCCATTTTTGCACTCAGGTCTAAGTCTCATATGGCCCTCTATTCGAATTTGGGAAGATTGGAGAATCTTAATTTTTCGCCCCCCCCAAAAAAACGTAAGGGGTACCACTGTCGTTTTTTTTTTCGGGCCGAATTTTTGAGTTTCGATATCTCAGTTCTGGAAGGGGCTATGAGCATCCATTTTTGCACTCAGATCTAAGTCTCATGGTCCTCTATCAGAATTTGGGAAGATTGGAGAAACTTAATTTTTCGCCCAAAAAAAACCCGTAAGGGGTACCACTGTCATTTTTTTTTTCGGGCCGAATTTTTGAGTTTCGATATCTCAGCTCTGGAAGGGGCTAGAGCCTCCATTTTTGCACTCAGGTCTAAGTTTCATATGGCCCTCTATTCGAATTTGGGAAGATTGGAGAAACTTAATTTTTCGCCCAAAAAAAAAACGTAAGGGGTACCACTGTCGTTTTTTTTTCGGGCCGAATTTTTGAGTTTCGATATCTCAGCTCTGGAAGGGGCTAGAGCATCCATTTTTGCACTCAGATCTAAGTCTCATGGCCCTCTATCAGAATTTGGGAAGATTGGAGAAACTTAATTTTTCGCCCAAAAAAAACCCGTAAGGGGTACCACTGTCGTTTTTTTTTTCGGGCCGAATTTTTGAGTTTCGATATCTCAGCTCTGGAAGGGGCTAGAGCCTCCATTTTTGCACTCAGGTCTAAGTCTCATGGCCCTCTATCAGAATTTGGGAAGATTGGAGAAACTTAATTTTTCGCCCAAAAAAAAAAAACGTAAGGGGTACCACTGTCGTTTTTTTTTCGGGCCGAATTTTTGAGTTTCGATATCTCAGCTCTGGAAGGGGCTAGAGCCTCCATTTTTGCACTCAGGTCTAAGTCTCATGGCCCTCTATCAGAATTTGGGAAGATTGGAGAAACGTAATTTTTCGCCCCAAAAAAAAATGTAAGGGGTACCACTGTCGTTTTTTTTTCGGGCCGAATTTTTGAGTTTCGATATCTCAGCTCTGGAAGGGGCTAGAGCCTCCATTTTTGCACTCAGGTCTAAGTCTCATGGCCCTCTATCAGAATTTGGGAAGATTGGAGAAACTTAATTTTTCGCCCCAAAAAAAAACGTAAGGGGTACCACTGTCGTTTTTTTTTCGGGCCGAATTTTTGAGTTTCGATATCTCAGCTCTGGAAGGGGCTAGAGCCTCCATTTTTGCACTCAGGTCTAAGTCTCATGGCCCTCTATCAGAATTTGGGAAGATTGGAGAAACTTAATTTTTCGCCCCCCAAAAAAAAAACGTAAGGGGTACCACTGTCATTTTTTTTTCAGGCCGAATTTTTGAGTTTCGATATGTCAGCTCTGGAAGGGGCTAGAGCCTCCATTTTTGCACTCAGGTCTAAGTCTCATGGCCCTCTATCAGAATTTGGGAAGATTGGAGAAACTTAATTTTTCGTCCAAAAAAAAAAACGTAAGGGGTACCACTGTCGTTTTTTTTCTCGGGCCGAATTTTTGAGTTTCGATATCTCAGCTCTGGAAGGGGCTAGAGCCTCCATTTTTGCACTCAGGTCTAAGTCTCATATGGCCCTCTATCAGAATTTGGGAAGATTGGAGAAACTTAATTTTTCGCCCCAAAAAAAAAAACGTAAGGGGTACCACTGTCGTTTTTTTTTGGGCCGAATTTTTGAGTTTCGATATCTCAGCTCTGGAAGGGGCTAGAACCTCCATTTTTGCACTCAGGTCTAAGTCTCATGGCCCTCTATCAGAATTTGGGAAGATTGGAGAAACTTAATTTTTCGCCCAAAAAAAAAAACGTAAGGGGTACCACTGTCGTTTTTTTTCGGGCGGAATTTTTGAGTTTCGATATCTCAGCTCTGGAAGGGGCTAGAGCCTCCATTTTTGCACTCAGGTCTAAGTCTCATGGCCCTCTATCAGAATTTGGGAAGATTGGAGAGACTTAATTTTTCGCCCAAAAAAAAAAACGTAAGGGGTACCACTGTCGTTTTTTTTTTGGGCCGAATTTTTGAGTTTCGATATCTCAGCTCTGGAAGGGGCTAGAGCCTCCATTTTTGCACTCAGGTCTAAGTCTCATGGCCCTCTATAAGAATTTGGGAAGATTGGAGAAACTTAAATTTTCGCCCCCCCAAAAAAAATGTAAGGGGTACCACTGTCGTTTTTTTTTTTCGGGCTGAATTTTTGAGTTTCGATATCTCAGCTCTGGAAGGGGCTAGAGCCTCCATTTTTGCACTCAGGTATAAGTCTCATGGCCCTCTATCAGAATTTGGGAAGATTGGAGAAACTTAATTTTTCGCCCAAAAAAAAAACGTAAGGGGTACCACTGTCGTTTTTTTTTCGGGCCGAATTTTTGAGTTTCGATATCTCAGCTCTGGAAGGGGCTAGAGCCTCCATTTTTGCTCTCAGGTCTAAGTCTCATGGCCCTCTATCAGAATTTGGGAAAATTGGAGAAACTTAATTTTTTGCCCAAAAAAAAAAACGTAAGGGGTACCACTGTCGTTTTTTTTTCGGGCCGAATTTTTGAGTTTCGATATCTCAGCTCTGGAAGGGGCTAGAGCCTCCATTTTTGCTCTCAGGTCTAAGTCTCATGGCCCTCTATCAGAATTTGGGAAGATTGGAGAAACTTAATTTTTCGCCCAAAAAAAAAAACGTAAGGGGTACCACTGTCGTTTTTTTTTCGGGCCGAATTTTTGAGTTTCGATATCTCAGCTCTGGAAGGGGCTAGAGCCTCCATTTTTGCTCTCAGGTCTAAGTCTCATGGCCCTCTATCAGAATTTGGGAAGATTGGAGAAACTTAATTTTTCGCCCAAAAAAAAAACGTAAGGGGTACCACTGTCGTTTTTTTTTCGGGCCGAATTTTTGAGTTTCGATATCTCAGCTCTGGAAGGGGCTAGAGCCTCCATTTTTGCACTCAGGTCTAAGTCTCATGGCCCTCTATCAGAATTTGGGAAGATTGGAGAAACTTAAATTTTCGCCCCCCAAAAAAAACGTAAGGGGTACCACTGTCGTTTTTTTTTTTCGGGCCGAATTTTTGAGTTTCGATATCTCAGCTCTGGAAGGGGCTAGAGCCTCCATTTTTGCACTCAGGTATAAGTCTCATGGCCCTCTATCAGAATTTGGGAAGATTGGAGAAACTTAATTTTTCGCCCAAAAAAAACGTAAGGGGTACCACTGTCGTTTTTTTTTTTCGGGCTGAATTTTTGAGTTTCGATATCTCAGCTCTGGAAGGGGCTAGAGCCTCCATTTTTGCACTCAGGTCTAAGTCTAATGGCCCTCTATCAGAATTTGGGAAGATTGGAGAAACTTAATTTTTCGCCCCAAAAAAAAAACGTAAGGGGTACCACTGTCGTTTTTTTTTTCGGGCCGAATTTTTGAGTTTCGATATCTCAGCTCTGGAAGGGGCTAGAGCCTCCATTTTTGCACTCAGGTCTAAGTCTCATGGCCCTCTATCAGAATTTGGGAAGATTGGAGAAACTTAATTTTTCGCCCAAAAAAAAAAACGTAAGGGGTACCACTGTCGTTTTTTTTCGGGCCGAATTTTTGAGTTTCGATATCTCAGCTCTGGAAGGGGCTAGAGCCTCCATTTTTGCACTCAGGTCTAAGTCTCATGGCCCTCTATCAGAATTTGGGAAGATTGGAGAAACTTAATTTTTCGCCCAAAAAAAAAAACGTAAGGGGTACCACTGTCGTTTTTTTTTCGGGCCGAATTTTTGAGTTTCGATATCTCAGCTCTGGAAGGGGCTAGAGCCTCCATTTTTGCTCTCAGGTCTAAGTCTCATGGCCCTCTATCAGAATTTGGGAAGATTGGAGAAACTTAATTTTTCGCCCAAAAAAAAACGTAAGGGGTACCACTGTCGGTTTTTTTTCGGGCCGAATTTTTGAGTTTCGATATCTCAGCTCTGGAAGGGGCTAGAGCCTCCATTTTTGCACTCAGGTCTAAGTCTCATGGCCCTCTATCAGAATTTGGGAAGATTGGAGAAACTTAATTTTTCGCCCAAAAAAAAAACGTAAGGGGTACCACTGTCGGTTTTTTTTCGGGCCGAATTTTTGAGTTTCGATATCTCAGCTCTGGAAGGGGCTAGAGCATCCATTTTTGCACTCAGATCTAAGTCTCATGGCCCTCTATCAGAATTTGGGAAGATTGGAGAAACTTAATTTTTCGCCCAAAAAAAACCCGTAAGGGGTACCACTGTCTTTTTTTTTCGGGACGAATTTTTGAGTTTCGATATCTCAGATCTGGAAGGGGCTAGAGCCTCCATTTTTGCACTCAGGTCTAAGACTCATGGCCCTCTATCAGAATTTGGGAAGATTGGAGAGACTTAATTTTTCGCCCAAAAAAAAAACGTAAGGGGTACCACTGTCGTTTTTTTCGGGCCGAATTTTTGAGTTTTGATATCTCAGCTCTGGAAGGGGCTAGAGCCTCCATTTTTGCACTCAGGTCTAAGTCTCATGGCCCTCTATCAGAATTTGGGAAGATTGGAGAAACTTAATTTTTCGCCCCAAAAAAAAAACGTAAGGGGTACCACTGTCGTTTTTTTTTCGGGCCGAATTTTTGAGTTTCGATATCTCAGCTCTGGAAGGGGCTAGAGCCTCCATTTTTGCACTCAGGTCTAAGTCTCATGGCCCTCTATCAGAATTTGGGAAGATTGGAGAAACTTGATTTTTCGCCCCCAAAAAAAACGTAAGGGGTACCACTGTCGTTTTTTTTTCGGGCCGAATTTTTGAGTTTCGATATCTCAGCTCTGGAAGGGGCTAGAGCCTCCATTTTTGCACTCAGGTCTAAGTCTCATGGCCCTCTATCAGAATTTGGGAAGATTGGAGAAACTTAATTTTTCGCCCCAAAAAAAAACGTAAGGGGTACCACTGTCGTTTTTTTTTTCGGGCCGAATTTTTGAGTTTCGATATCTCGGCTCTGGAAGGGGCTAGAGCCTCCATTTTTGCACTCAGGTCTAAGTCTCATGGCCCTCTATCAGAATTTGGGAAAATTGGAGAAACTGAATTTTTCGCCCAAAAAAAAAAAACGTAAGGGGTACCACTGTCGTTTTTTTTTTCGGGCCGAATTTTTGAGTTTCGATATCTCAGCTCTGGAAGGGGCCAGAGCCTCCATTTTTGCACTCAGGTCTAAGTCTCATGGCCCTCTATCAGAATTTGGGAAGATTGGAGAAACTTAATTTTTCACCCAAAAAAAAACGTAAGGGGTACCACTGTCGTTTTTTTTTTCGGGCCGAATTTTTGAGTTTCGATATCTCAGCTCTGGAAGGGACTAGAGCCTCCATTTTTGCACTCAGGTCTAAGTCGCATGGCCCTCTATCCGAATTTGGGAAGATTGGAGAAACTTAATTTTTCGCCCAAAAAAAAAAAACCGTAAGGGGTACCACTGTCGTTTTTTTTTTCGGGCCGAATTTTTGAGTTTCGATATCTCAGCTCTGGAAGGGGCTAGAGCCTCCATTTTTGCACTCAGGTCTAAGTCTCATGGCCCTCTATCAGAATTTGGGAAGATTGGAGAGACTTAATTTTTCGCCCAAAAAAAAAAACATAAGGGGTACCACTGTCGTTTTTTTTTCGGGCCGAATTTTTGAGTTTCGATATCTCAGCTCTGGAAGGGGCTAGAGCCTCCATTTTTGCACTCAGGTCTAAGTCTCATATGGCCCTCTATCCGAATTTGGGAAGATTGGAGAAACTTAATTTTTCGCCCAAAAAAAAAACGTAAGGGGTACCACTGTCGTTTTTTTTTTCGGGCCGAATTTTTGAGTTTCGATATCTCAGCTCTGGAAGGGGCTAGAGCCTCCATTATTGCACTCAGGTCTAAGTCTCATGGCCCGCTATCAGAATTTGGGAAGATTGGAGAGACTTAATTTTTCACCCAAAAAAAAAACGTAAGGGGTACCACTGTCGTTTTTTTTTTCGGGCCGAATTTTTGAGTTTCGATATCTCAGCTCTGGAAGGGGCTAGAGCCTCCATTTTTGCACTCAGGTCTAAGTCTCATGTCCCTCTATCAGAATTTGTGAAGATTGGAAAAACTTAATTTTTCGCCTAAAAAAAAAACCGTAAGGGGTACCTTTGTCGTTTTTTTTTTCGGGCCGAATTTTTGAGTTTCGATATCTCAGCTCTGGAAGGGGCTAGAGCCTCCATTTTTGCACTCAGGTCTAAGTTTCATATGGCCCTCTATTCGAATTTGGGAAGATTGGAGAAACTTAATTTTTCGCCCAAAAAAAAAACGTAAGGGGTACCACTGTCGTTTTTTTTTCGGGCCGAATTTTTGAGTTTCGATATCTCAGCTCTGGAAGGGGCTAGAGCATCCATTTTTGCACTCAGATCTAAGTCTCATGGCCCTCTATCAGAATTTGGGAAGATTGGAGAAACTTAATTTTTCGCCCAAAAAAAACGTAAGGGGTACCACTGTCGTTTTTTTTTCGGGCCGAATTTTTGAGTTTCGATATCTCAGCTCTGGAAGGGGCTAGAGCCTCCATTTTTGCACTCAGGTCTAAGTTTCATATGGCCCTCTATTCGAATTTGGGAAGATTGGAGAAACTTAATTTTTCGCCCAAAAAAAAAACGTAAGGGGTACCACTGTCGTTTTTTTTCGGGCCGAATTTTTGAGTTTCGATATCTCAGCTCTGGAAGGGGCTAGAGCATCCATTTTTGCACTCAGATCTAAGTCTCATGGCCCTCTATCAGAATTTGGGAAGATTGGAGAAACTTAATTTTTCGCCCAAAAAAAACGTAAGGGGTACCACTGTCATTTTTTTTTCAAGCCGAATTTTTGAGTTTCGATATCTCAGCTCTGGAAGGGGCTAGAGCCTCCATTTTTGCTCTCAGGTCTAAGTCTAATGGCCCTCTATCAGAATTTGGGAAGATTGGAGAAACTTAATTTTTCGCCCCAAAGAAAAAACGTAAGGGGTACCACTGTCGTTTTTTTTTTCGGGCCGAATTTTTGAGTTTCGATATCTCAGCTCTGGAAGGGGCTAGAGCCTCCATTTTTGCACTCAGGTCTAAGTCTCATGGCCCTCTATCAGAATTTGGGAAGATTGGAGAAACTTAATTTTTCGCCCAAAAAAAAAAACGTAAGGGGTACCACTGTCGTTTTTTTTCGGGCCGAATTTTTGAGTTTCGATATCTCAGCTCTGGAAGGGGCTAGAGCCTCCATTTTTGCACTCAGGTCTAAGTCTCATGGCCCTCTATCAGAATTTGGGAAGATTGGAGAAACTTAATTTTTCGCCCAAAAAAAAAAAACGTAAGGGGTAACACTGTCGTTTTTTTTTCGGGCCGAATTTTTGAGTTTCGATATCTCAGCTCTGGAAGGGGCTAGAGCCTCCATTTTTGCACTCAGGTCTAAGTCTCATGGCCCTCTATCAGAATTTGGGAAGATTTGAGAAACTTAATTTTTCACCCAACAAAAAACGTAAGGGGTACCACTGTCGTTTTTTTTTCGGGCCGAATTTTTGAGTTTCGATATCTCAGCTCTGGAAGGGGCTAGAGCCTCCATTTTTGCACTCAGGTCTAAGTCTCATATGGCCCTCTATCAGAATTTGGGAAGATTGGAGAAACTTAATTTTTCGCCCCCAAAAAAAAACGTAAGGGGTACCACTGTCGTTTTTTTTCGGGCGGAATTTTTGAGTTTCGATATCTCAGCTCTGGAAGGGGCTAGAGCCTCCATTTTTGCACTCAGGTCTAAGTCTCATGGCCCTCTATCAGAATTTGGGAAGATTGGAGAGACTTAATTTTTCGCCCAAAAAAAAAAACGTAAGGGGTACCACTGTCGTTTTTTTTTTGGGCCGAATTTTTGAGTTTCGATATCTCAGCTCTGGAAGGGGCTAGAGCCTCCATTTTTGCACTCAGGTCTAAGTCTCATGGCCCTCTATAAGAATTTGGGAAGATTGGAGAAACTTAAATTTTCGCCCCCCCCAAAAAAATGTAAGGGGTACCACTGTCGTTTTTTTTTTTCGGGCTGAATTTTTGAGTTTCGATATCTCAGCTCTGGAAGGGGCTAGAGCCTCCATTTTTGCACTCAGGTCTAAGTCTCATGGCCCTCTATCAGAATTTGGGAAGATTGGAGAAACTTAATTTTTCGCCCCAAAAAAAAAACGTAAGGGGTACCACTGTCGTTTTTTTTCGGGCGGAATTTTTGAGTTTCGATATCTCAGCTCTGGAAGGGGCTAGAGCCTCCATTTTTGCACTCAGGTCTAAGTCTCATGGCCCTCTATCAGAATTTGGGAAGATTGGAGAGACTTAAATTTTCGCCCAAAAAAAAAAAACGTAAGGGGTACCACTGTCGTTTTTTTTTTGGGCCGAATTTTTGAGTTTCGATATCTCAGCTCTGGAAGGGGCTAGAGCCTCCATTTTTGCACTCAGGTCTAAGTCTCATGGCCCTCTATAAGAATTTGGGAAGATTGGAGAAACTTAAATTTTCGCCCCCCCCCAAAAAAATGTAAGGGGTACCACTGTCGTTTTTTTTTTCGGGCTGAATTTTTGAGTTTCGATATCTCAGCTCTGGAAGGGGCTAGAGCCTCCATTTTTGCACTCAGGTATAAGTCTCATGGCCCTCTATCAGAATTTGGGAAGATTGGAGAAACTTAATTTTTCGCCCAAAAAAAAAACGTAAGGGGTACCACTGTCGTTTTTTTTTCGGGCCGAATTTTTGAGTTTCGATATCTCAGCTCTGGAAGGGGCTAGAGCCTCCATTTTTGCTCTCAGGTCTAAGTCTCATGGCCCTCTATCAGAATTTGGGAAGATTGGAGAAACTTAATTTTTCGCCCAAAAAAAAAAACGTAAGGGGTACCACTGTCGTTTTTTTTTCGGGCCGAATTTTTGAGTTTCGATATCTCAGCTCTGGAAGGGGCTAGAGCCTCCATTTTTGCTCTCAGGTCTAAGTCTCATGGCCCTCTATCAGAATTTGGGAAGATTGGAGAAACTTAATTTTTCGCCCAAAAAAAAAACGTAAGGGGTACCACTGTCGTTTTTTTTTCGGGCCGAATTTTTGAGTTTCGATATCTCAGCTCTGGAAGGGGCTAGAGCCTCCATTTTTGCACTCAGGTCTAAGTCTCATGGCCCTCTATCAGAATTTGGGAAGATTGGAGAAACTTAAATTTTCGCCCCCCAAAAAAAACGTAAGGGGTACCACTGTCGTTTTTTTTTTTCGGGCCGAATTTTTGAGTTTCGATATCTCAGCTCTGGAAGGGGCTAGAGCCTCCATTTTTGCACTCAGGTCTAAGTTTCATATGGCCCTCTATTCGAATTTGGGAAGATTGGAGAAACTTAATTTTTCGCCCAAAAAAAAAAACGTAAGGGGTACCACTGTCGTTTTTTTTTCGGGCCGAATTTTTGAGTTTCGATATCTCAGCTCTGGAAGGGGCTAGAGCATCCATTTTTGCACTCAGATCTAAGTCTCATGGCCCTCTATCAGAATTTGGGAAGATTGGAGAAACTTAATTTTTCGCCCAAAAAAAACCCGTAAGGGGTACCACTGTCGTTTTTTTTTTCGGGCCGAATTTTTGAGTTTCGATATCTCAGCTCTGGAAGGGGCTAGAGCCTCCATTTTTGCACTCAGGTCTAAGTCTCATGGCCCTCTATCAGAATTTGGGAAGATTGGAGAAACTTAATTTTTCGCCCAAAAAAAAAAAACGTAAGGGGTACCACTGTCGTTTTTTTTTCGGGCCGAATTTTTGAGTTTCGATATCTCAGCTCTGGAAGGGGCTAGAGCCTCCATTTTTGCACTCAGGTCTAAGTCTCATGGCCCTCTATCAGAATTTGGGAAGATTGGAGAAACTTAATTTTTCGCCCCAAAAAAAAATGTAAGGGGTACCACTGTCGTTTTTTTTTTCGGGCCGAATTTTTGAGTTTCGATATCTCAGCTCTGGAAGGGGCTAGAGCCTCCATTTTTGCACTCAGGTCTAAGTCTCATGGCCCTCTATCAGAATTTGGGAAGATTGGAGAAACTTAATTTTTCGCCCCAAAAAAAAACGTAAGGGGTACCACTGTCGTTTTTTTTTCGGGCCGAATTTTTGAGTTTCGATATCTCAGCTCTGGAAGGGGCTAGAGCCTCCATTTTTGCACTCAGGTCTAAGTCTCATGGCCCTCTATCAGAATTTGGGAAGATTGGAGAAACTTAATTTTTCGCCCCCCCAAAAAAAAACGTAAGGGGTACCACTGTCATTTTTTTTTCAGGCCGAATTTTTGAGTTTCGATATGTCAGCTCTGGAAGGGGCTAGAGCCTCCATTTTTGCACTCAGGTCTAAGTCTCATGGCCCTCTATCAGAATTTGGGAAGATTGGAGAAACTTAATTTTTCGTCCAAAAAAAAAAACGTAAGGGGTACCACTGTCGTTTTTTTTCTCGGGCCGAATTTTTGAGTTTCGATATCTCAGCTCTGGAAGGGGCTAGAGCCTCCATTTTTGCACTCAGGTCTAAGTCTCATGGCCCTCTATCAGAATTTGGGAAGATTGGAGAGACTTAATTTTTCGCCCCAAAAAAAAACGTAAGGGGTACCACTGTCGTTTTTTTTTTAGGGCCGAATTTTTGAGTTTCGATATCTCAGCTCTTGAAGGGGCTAGAGCCTCCATTTTTGCACTCAGGTCTAAGTCTCATATGGCCCTCTATTCGAATTTGGGAAGATTGGAGAATCTTAATTTTTCGCCCCCCCAAAAAAAACGTAAGGGGTACCACTGTCGTTTTTTTTTTCGGGCCGAATTTTTGAGTTTCGATATCTCAGTTCTGGAAGGGGCTATGAGCATCCATTTTTGCACTCAGATCTAAGTCTCATGGTCCTCTATCAGAATTTGGGAAGATTGGAGAAACTTAATTTTTCGCCCAAAAAAAACCCGTAAGGGGTACCACTGTCATTTTTTTTTTCGGGCCGAATTTTTGAGTTTCGATATCTCAGCTCTGGAAGGGGCTAGAGCCTCCATTTTTGCACTCAGGTCTAAGTTTCATATGGCCCTCTATTCGAATTTGGGAAGATTGGAGAAACTTAATTTTTCGCCCAAAAAAAAAACGTAAGGGGTACCACTGTCGTTTTTTTTTCGGGCCGAATTTTTGAGTTTCGATATCTCAGCTCTGGAAGGGGCTAGAGCATCCATTTTTGCACTCAGATCTAAGTCTCATGGCCCTCTATCAGAATTTGGGAAGATTGGAGAAACTTAATTTTTCGCCCAAAAAAAACCCGTAAGGGGTACCACTGTCGTTTTTTTTTTCGGGCCGAATTTTTGAGTTTCGATATCTCAGCTCTGGAAGGGGCTAGAGCCTCCATTTTTGCACTCAGGTCTAAGTCTCATGGCCCTCTATCAGAATTTGGGAAGATTGGAGAAACTTAATTTTTCGCCCAAAAAAAAAAAACGTAAGGGGTACCACTGTCGTTTTTTTTTCGGGCCGAATTTTTGAGTTTCGATATCTCAGCTCTGGAAGGGGCTAGAGCCTCCATTTTTGCACTCAGGTCTAAGTCTCATGGCCCTCTATCAGAATTTGGGAAGATTGGAGAAACGTAATTTTTCGCCCCAAAAAAAAATGTAAGGGGTACCACTGTCGTTTTTTTTTCGGGCCGAATTTTTGAGTTTCGATATCTCAGCTCTGGAAGGGGCTAGAGCCTCCATTTTTGCACTCAGGTCTAAGTCTCATGGCCCTCTATCAGAATTTGGGAAGATTGGAGAAACTTAATTTTTCGCCCCAAAAAAAAACGTAAGGGGTACCACTGTCGTTTTTTTTTCGGGCCGAATTTTTGAGTTTCGATATCTCAGCTCTGGAAGGGGCTAGAGCCTCCATTTTTGCACTCAGGTCTAAGTCTCATGGCCCTCTATCAGAATTTGGGAAGATTGGAGAAACTTAATTTTTCGCCCCCCAAAAAAAAAACGTAAGGGGTACCACTGTCATTTTTTTTTCAGGCCGAATTTTTGAGTTTCGATATGTCAGCTCTGGAAGGGGCTAGAGCCTCCATTTTTGCACTCAGGTCTAAGTCTCATGGCCCTCTATCAGAATTTGGGAAGATTGGAGAAACTTAATTTTTCGTCCAAAAAAAAAAACGTAAGGGGTACCACTGTCGTTTTTTTTCTCGGGCCGAATTTTTGAGTTTCGATATCTCAGCTCTGGAAGGGGCTAGAGCCTCCATTTTTGCACTCAGGTCTAAGTCTCATATGGCCCTCTATCAGAATTTGGGAAGATTGGAGAAACTTAATTTTTCGCCCCAAAAAAAAAAACGTAAGGGGTACCACTGTCGTTTTTTTTTGGGCCGAATTTTTGAGTTTCGATATCTCAGCTCTGGAAGGGGCTAGAACCTCCATTTTTGCACTCAGGTCTAAGTCTCATGGCCCTCTATCAGAATTTGGGAAGATTGGAGAAACTTAATTTTTCGCCCAAAAAAAAAAACGTAAGGGGTACCACTGTCGTTTTTTTTCGGGCGGAATTTTTGAGTTTCGATATCTCAGCTCTGGAAGGGGCTAGAGCCTCCATTTTTGCACTCAGGTCTAAGTCTCATGGCCCTCTATCAGAATTTGGGAAGATTGGAGAGACTTAATTTTTCGCCCAAAAAAAAAAACGTAAGGGGTACCACTGTCGTTTTTTTTTTGGGCCGAATTTTTGAGTTTCGATATCTCAGCTCTGGAAGGGGCTAGAGCCTCCATTTTTGCACTCAGGTCTAAGTCTCATGGCCCTCTATAAGAATTTGGGAAGATTGGAGAAACTTAAATTTTCGCCCCCCCAAAAAAAATGTAAGGGGTACCACTGTCGTTTTTTTTTTTCGGGCTGAATTTTTGAGTTTCGATATCTCAGCTCTGGAAGGGGCTAGAGCCTCCATTTTTGCACTCAGGTATAAGTCTCATGGCCCTCTATCAGAATTTGGGAAGATTGGAGAAACTTAATTTTTCGCCCAAAAAAAAAACGTAAGGGGTACCACTGTCGTTTTTTTTTCGGGCCGAATTTTTGAGTTTCGATATCTCAGCTCTGGAAGGGGCTAGAGCCTCCATTTTTGCTCTCAGGTCTAAGTCTCATGGCCCTCTATCAGAATTTGGGAAAATTGGAGAAACTTAATTTTTTGCCCAAAAAAAAAAACGTAAGGGGTACCACTGTCGTTTTTTTTTCGGGCCGAATTTTTGAGTTTCGATATCTCAGCTCTGGAAGGGGCTAGAGCCTCCATTTTTGCTCTCAGGTCTAAGTCTCATGGCCCTCTATCAGAATTTGGGAAGATTGGAGAAACTTAATTTTTCGCCCAAAAAAAAAAACGTAAGGGGTACCACTGTCGTTTTTTTTTCGGGCCGAATTTTTGAGTTTCGATATCTCAGCTCTGGAAGGGGCTAGAGCCTCCATTTTTGCTCTCAGGTCTAAGTCTCATGGCCCTCTATCAGAATTTGGGAAGATTGGAGAAACTTAATTTTTCGCCCAAAAAAAAAACGTAAGGGGTACCACTGTCGTTTTTTTTTCGGGCCGAATTTTTGAGTTTCGATATCTCAGCTCTGGAAGGGGCTAGAGCCTCCATTTTTGCACTCAGGTCTAAGTCTCATGGCCCTCTATCAGAATTTGGGAAGATTGGAGAAACTTAAATTTTCGCCCCCCAAAAAAAACGTAAGGGGTACCACTGTCGTTTTTTTTTTTCGGGCCGAATTTTTGAGTTTCGATATCTCAGCTCTGGAAGGGGCTAGAGCCTCCATTTTTGCACTCAGGTATAAGTCTCATGGCCCTCTATCAGAATTTGGGAAGATTGGAGAAACTTAATTTTTCGCCCAAAAAAAACGTAAGGGGTACCACTGTCGTTTTTTTTTTTCGGGCTGAATTTTTGAGTTTCGATATCTCAGCTCTGGAAGGGGCTAGAGCCTCCATTTTTGCACTCAGGTCTAAGTCTAATGGCCCTCTATCAGAATTTGGGAAGATTGGAGAAACTTAATTTTTCGCCCCAAAAAAAAACCGTAAGGGGTACCACTGTCGTTTTTTTTTTCGGGCCGAATTTTTGAGTTTCGATATCTCAGCTCTGGAAGGGGCTAGAGCCTCCATTTTTGCACTCAGGTCTAAGTCTCATGGCCCTCTATCAGAATTTGGGAAGATTGGAGAAACTTAATTTTTCGCCCAAAAAAAAAAACGTAAGGGGTACCACTGTCGTTTTTTTTCGGGCCGAATTTTTGAGTTTCGATATCTCAGCTCTGGAAGGGGCTAGAGCCTCCATTTTTGCACTCAGGTCTAAGTCTCATGGCCCTCTATCAGAATTTGGGAAGATTGGAGAAACTTAATTTTTCGCCCAAAAAAAAAAACGTAAGGGGTACCACTGTCGTTTTTTTTTCGGGCCGAATTTTTGAGTTTCGATATCTCAGCTCTGGAAGGGGCTAGAGCCTCCATTTTTGCTCTCAGGTCTAAGTCTCATGGCCCTCTATCAGAATTTGGGAAGATTGGAGAAACTTAATTTTTCGCCCAAAAAAAAACGTAAGGGGTACCACTGTCGGTTTTTTTTCGGGCCGAATTTTTGAGTTTCGATATCTCAGCTCTGGAAGGGGCTAGAGCCTCCATTTTTGCACTCAGGTCTAAGTCTCATGGCCCTCTATCAGAATTTGGGAAGATTGGAGAAACTTAATTTTTCGCCCAAAAAAAAAACGTAAGGGGTACCACTGTCGGTTTTTTTTCGGGCCGAATTTTTGAGTTTCGATATCTCAGCTCTGGAAGGGGCTAGAGCATCCATTTTTGCACTCAGATCTAAGTCTCATGGCCCTCTATCAGAATTTGGGAAGATTGGAGAAACTTAATTTTTCGCCCAAAAAAAACCCGTAAGGGGTACCACTGTCTTTTTTTTTCGGGACGAATTTTTGAGTTTCGATATCTCAGATCTGGAAGGGGCTAGAGCCTCCATTTTTGCACTCAGGTCTAAGACTCATGGCCCTCTATCAGAATTTGGGAAGATTGGAGAGACTTAATTTTTCGCCCAAAAAAAAAACGTAAGGGGTACCACTGTCGTTTTTTTCGGGCCGAATTTTTGAGTTTTGATATCTCAGCTCTGGAAGGGGCTAGAGCCTCCATTTTTGCACTCAGGTCTAAGTCTCATGGCCCTCTATCAGAATTTGGGAAGATTGGAGAAACTTAATTTTTCGCCCCAAAAAAAAAACGTAAGGGGTACCACTGTCGTTTTTTTTTCGGGCCGAATTTTTGAGTTTCGATATCTCAGCTCTGGAAGGGGCTAGAGCCTCCATTTTTGCACTCAGGTCTAAGTCTCATGGCCCTCTATCAGAATTTGGGAAGATTGGAGAAACTTGATTTTTCGCCCCCAAAAAAAACGTAAGGGGTACCACTGTCGTTTTTTTTTCGGGCCGAATTTTTGAGTTTCGATATCTCAGCTCTGGAAGGGGCTAGAGCCTCCATTTTTGCACTCAGGTCTAAGTCTCATGGCCCTCTATCAGAATTTGGGAAGATTGGAGAAACTTAATTTTTCGCCCCAAAAAAAAACGTAAGGGGTACCACTGTCGTTTTTTTTTTCGGGCCGAATTTTTGAGTTTCGATATCTCGGCTCTGGAAGGGGCTAGAGCCTCCATTTTTGCACTCAGGTCTAAGTCTCATGGCCCTCTATCAGAATTTGGGAAAATTGGAGAAACTGAATTTTTCGCCCAAAAAAAAAAAACGTAAGGGGTACCACTGTCGTTTTTTTTTTCGGGCCGAATTTTTGAGTTTCGATATCTCAGCTCTGGAAGGGGCTAGAGCCTCCATTTTTGCTCTCAGGTCTAAGTCTCATGGCCCTCTATCAGAATTTGGGAAGATTGGAGAAACTTAATTTTTCGCCCAAAAAAAAAACGTAAGGGGTACCACTGTCGTTTTTTTTTCGGGCCGAATTTTTGAGTTTCGATATCTCAGCTCTGGAAGGGGCTAGAGCCTCCATTTTTGCACTCAGGTCTAAGTCTCATGGCCCTCTATCAGAATTTGGGAAGATTGGAGAAACTTAAATTTTCGCCCCCCAAAAAAAACGTAAGGGGTACCACTGTCGTTTTTTTTTTTCGGGCCGAATTTTTGAGTTTCGATATCTCAGCTCTGGAAGGGGCTAGAGCCTCCATTTTTGCACTCAGGTATAAGTCTCATGGCCCTCTATCAGAATTTGGGAAGATTGGAGAAACTTAATTTTTCGCCCAAAAAAAACGTAAGGGGTACCACTGTCGTTTTTTTTTTTCGGGCTGAATTTTTGAGTTTCGATATCTCAGCTCTGGAAGGGGCTAGAGCCTCCATTTTTGCACTCAGGTCTAAGTCTAATGGCCCTCTATCAGAATTTGGGAAGATTGGAGAAACTTAATTTTTCGCCCCAAAAAAAAAACGTAAGGGGTACCACTGTCGTTTTTTTTTTCGGGCCGAATTTTTGAGTTTCGATATCTCAGCTCTGGAAGGGGCTAGAGCCTCCATTTTTGCACTCAGGTCTAAGTCTCATGGCCCTCTATCAGAATTTGGGAAGATTGGAGAAACTTAATTTTTCGCCCCAAAAAAAAAACGTAAGGGGTACCACTGTCGTTTTTTTTTCGGGCCGAATTTTTGAGTTTCGATATCTCAGCTCTGGAAGGGGCTAGAGCCTCCATTTTTGCACTCAGGTCTAAGTCTCATGGCCCTCTATCAGAATTTGGGAAGATTGGAGAAACTTGATTTTTCGCCCCCAAAAAAAACGTAAGGGGTACCACTGTCGTTTTTTTTTCGGGCCGAATTTTTGAGTTTCGATATCTCAGCTCTGGAAGGGGCTAGAGCCTCCATTTTTGCACTCAGGTCTAAGTCTCATGGCCCTCTATCAGAATTTGGGAAGATTGGAGAAACTTAATTTTTCGCCCCAAAAAAAAACGTAAGGGGTACCACTGTCGTTTTTTTTTTCGGGCCGAATTTTTGAGTTTCGATATCTCGGCTCTGGAAGGGGCTAGAGCCTCCATTTTTGCACTCAGGTCTAAGTCTCATGGCCCTCTATCAGAATTTGGGAAAATTGGAGAAACTGAATTTTTCGCCCAAAAAAAAAAAACGTAAGGGGTACCACTGTCGTTTTTTTTTTCGGGCCGAATTTTTGAGTTTCGATATCTCAGCTCTGGAAGGGGCTAGAGCCTCCATTTTTGCTCTCAGGTCTAAGTCTCATGGCCCTCTATCAGAATTTGGGAAGATTGGAGAAACTTAATTTTTCGCCCAAAAAAAAAACGTAAGGGGTACCACTGTCGTTTTTTTTTCGGGCCGAATTTTTGAGTTTCGATATCTCAGCTCTGGAAGGGGCTAGAGCCTCCATTTTTGCACTCAGGTCTAAGTCTCATGGCCCTCTATCAGAATTTGGGAAGATTGGAGAAACTTAAATTTTCGCCCCCCAAAAAAAACGTAAGGGGTACCACTGTCGTTTTTTTTTTTCGGGCCGAATTTTTGAGTTTCGATATCTCAGCTCTGGAAGGGGCTAGAGCCTCCATTTTTGCACTCAGGTATAAGTCTCATGGCCCTCTATCAGAATTTGGGAAGATTGGAGAAACTTAATTTTTCGCCCAAAAAAAACGTAAGGGGTACCACTGTCGTTTTTTTTTTTCGGGCTGAATTTTTGAGTTTCGATATCTCAGCTCTGGAAGGGGCTAGAGCCTCCATTTTTGCACTCAGGTCTAAGTCTAATGGCCCTCTATCAGAATTTGGGAAGATTGGAGAAACTTAATTTTTCGCCCCAAAAAAAAAACGTAAGGGGTACCACTGTCGTTTTTTTTTTCGGGCCGAATTTTTGAGTTTCGATATCTCAGCTCTGGAAGGGGCTAGAGCCTCCATTTTTGCACTCAGGTCTAAGTCTCATGGCCCTCTATCAGAATTTGGGAAGATTGGAGAAACTTAATTTTTCGCCCAAAAAAAAAAACGTAAGGGGTACCACTGTCGTTTTTTTTCGGGCCGAATTTTTGAGTTTCGATATCTCAGCTCTGGAAGGGGCTAGAGCCTCCATTTTTGCACTCAGGTCTAAGTCTCATGGCCCTCTATCAGAATTTGGGAAGATTGGAGAAACTTAATTTTTCGCCCAAAAAAAAAAACGTAAGGGGTACCACTGTCGTTTTTTTTTCGGGCCGAATTTTTGAGTTTCGATATCTCAGCTCTGGAAGGGGCTAGAGCCTCCATTTTTGCTCTCAGGTCTAAGTCTCATGGCCCTCTATCAGAATTTGGGAAGATTGGAGAAACTTAATTTTTCGCCCAAAAAAAAACGTAAGGGGTACCACTGTCGGTTTTTTTTCGGGCCGAATTTTTGAGTTTCGATATCTCAGCTCTGGAAGGGGCTAGAGCCTCCATTTTTGCACTCAGGTCTAAGTCTCATGGCCCTCTATCAGAATTTGGGAAGATTGGAGAAACTTAATTTTTCGCCCAAAAAAAAAACGTAAGGGGTACCACTGTCGGTTTTTTTTCGGGCCGAATTTTTGAGTTTCGATATCTCAGCTCTGGAAGGGGCTAGAGCATCCATTTTTGCACTCAGATCTAAGTCTCATGGCCCTCTATCAGAATTTGGGAAGATTGGAGAAACTTAATTTTTCGCCCAAAAAAAACCCGTAAGGGGTACCACTGTCTTTTTTTTTCGGGACGAATTTTTGAGTTTCGATATCTCAGATCTGGAAGGGGCTAGAGCCTCCATTTTTGCACTCAGGTCTAAGACTCATGGCCCTCTATCAGAATTTGGGAAGATTGGAGAGACTTAATTTTTCGCCCAAAAAAAAAACGTAAGGGGTACCACTGTCGTTTTTTTCGGGCCGAATTTTTGAGTTTTGATATCTCAGCTCTGGAAGGGGCTAGAGCCTCCATTTTTGCACTCAGGTCTAAGTCTCATGGCCCTCTATCAGAATTTGGGAAGATTGGAGAAACTTAATTTTTCGCCCCAAAAAAAAAACGTAAGGGGTACCACTGTCGTTTTTTTTTCGGGCCGAATTTTTGAGTTTCGATATCTCAGCTCTGGAAGGGGCTAGAGCCTCCATTTTTGCACTCAGGTCTAAGTCTCATGGCCCTCTATCAGAATTTGGGAAGATTGGAGAAACTTGATTTTTCGCCCCCAAAAAAAACGTAAGGGGTACCACTGTCGTTTTTTTTTCGGGCCGAATTTTTGAGTTTCGATATCTCAGCTCTGGAAGGGGCTAGAGCCTCCATTTTTGCACTCAGGTCTAAGTCTCATGGCCCTCTATCAGAATTTGGGAAGATTGGAGAAACTTAATTTTTCGCCCCAAAAAAAAACGTAAGGGGTACCACTGTCGTTTTTTTTTTCGGGCCGAATTTTTGAGTTTCGATATCTCGGCTCTGGAAGGGGCTAGAGCCTCCATTTTTGCACTCAGGTCTAAGTCTCATGGCCCTCTATCAGAATTTGGGAAAATTGGAGAAACTGAATTTTTCGCCCAAAAAAAAAAAACGTAAGGGGTACCACTGTCGTTTTTTTTTTCGGGCCGAATTTTTGAGTTTCGATATCTCAGCTCTGGAAGGGGCCAGAGCCTCCATTTTTGCACTCAGGTCTAAGTCTCATGGCCCTCTATCAGAATTTGGGAAGATTGGAGAAACTTAATTTTTCACCCAAAAAAAAACGTAAGGGGTACCACTGTCGTTTTTTTTTTCGGGCCGAATTTTTGAGTTTCGATATCTCAGCTCTGGAAGGGACTAGAGCCTCCATTTTTGCACTCAGGTCTAAGTCGCATGGCCCTCTATCCGAATTTGGGAAGATTGGAGAAACTTAATTTTTCGCCCAAAAAAAAAAAACCGTAAGGGGTACCACTGTCGTTTTTTTTTTCGGGCCGAATTTTTGAGTTTCGATATCTCAGCTCTGGAAGGGGCTAGAGCCTCCATTTTTGCACTCAGGTCTAAGTCTCATGGCCCTCTATCAGAATTTGGGAAGATTGGAGAGACTTAATTTTTCGCCCAAAAAAAAAAACATAAGGGGTACCACTGTCGTTTTTTTTTCGGGCCGAATTTTTGAGTTTCGATATCTCAGCTCTGGAAGGGGCTAGAGCCTCCATTTTTGCACTCAGGTCTAAGTCTCATATGGCCCTCTATCCGAATTTGGGAAGATTGGAGAAACTTAATTTTTCGCCCAAAAAAAAAACGTAAGGGGTACCACTGTCGTTTTTTTTTTCGGGCCGAATTTTTGAGTTTCGATATCTCAGCTCTGGAAGGGGCTAGAGCCTCCATTATTGCACTCAGGTCTAAGTCTCATGGCCCGCTATCAGAATTTGGGAAGATTGGAGAGACTTAATTTTTCACCCAAAAAAAAAACGTAAGGGGTACCACTGTCGTTTTTTTTTTCGGGCCGAATTTTTGAGTTTCGATATCTCAGCTCTGGAAGGGGCTAGAGCCTCCATTTTTGCACTCAGGTCTAAGTCTCATGTCCCTCTATCAGAATTTGTGAAGATTGGAAAAACTTAATTTTTCGCCTAAAAAAAAAACCGTAAGGGGTACCTTTGTCGTTTTTTTTTTCGGGCCGAATTTTTGAGTTTCGATATCTCAGCTCTGGAAGGGGCTAGAGCCTCCATTTTTGCACTCAGGTCTAAGTTTCATATGGCCCTCTATTCGAATTTGGGAAGATTGGAGAAACTTAATTTTTCGCCCAAAAAAAAAACGTAAGGGGTACCACTGTCGTTTTTTTTTCGGGCCGAATTTTTGAGTTTCGATATCTCAGCTCTGGAAGGGGCTAGAGCATCCATTTTTGCACTCAGATCTAAGTCTCATGGCCCTCTATCAGAATTTGGGAAGATTGGAGAAACTTAATTTTTCGCCCAAAAAAAACGTAAGGGGTACCACTGTCGTTTTTTTTTCGGGCCGAATTTTTGAGTTTCGATATCTCAGCTCTGGAAGGGGCTAGAGCCTCCATTTTTGCACTCAGGTCTAAGTTTCATATGGCCCTCTATTCGAATTTGGGAAGATTGGAGAAACTTAATTTTTCGCCCAAAAAAAAAACGTAAGGGGTACCACTGTCGTTTTTTTTCGGGCCGAATTTTTGAGTTTCGATATCTCAGCTCTGGAAGGGGCTAGAGCATCCATTTTTGCACTCAGATCTAAGTCTCATGGCCCTCTATCAGAATTTGGGAAGATTGGAGAAACTTAATTTTTCGCCCAAAAAAAACGTAAGGGGTACCACTGTCATTTTTTTTTCAAGCCGAATTTTTGAGTTTCGATATCTCAGCTCTGGAAGGGGCTAGAGCCTCCATTTTTGCTCTCAGGTCTAAGTCTAATGGCCCTCTATCAGAATTTGGGAAGATTGGAGAAACTTAATTTTTCGCCCCAAAGAAAAAACGTAAGGGGTACCACTGTCGTTTTTTTTTTCGGGCCGAATTTTTGAGTTTCGATATCTCAGCTCTGGAAGGGGCTAGAGCCTCCATTTTTGCACTCAGGTCTAAGTCTCATGGCCCTCTATCAGAATTTGGGAAGATTGGAGAAACTTAATTTTTCGCCCAAAAAAAAAAACGTAAGGGGTACCACTGTCGTTTTTTTTCGGGCCGAATTTTTGAGTTTCGATATCTCAGCTCTGGAAGGGGCTAGAGCCTCCATTTTTGCACTCAGGTCTAAGTCTCATGGCCCTCTATCAGAATTTGGGAAGATTGGAGAAACTTAATTTTTCGCCCAAAAAAAAAAAACGTAAGGGGTAACACTGTCGTTTTTTTTTCGGGCCGAATTTTTGAGTTTCGATATCTCAGCTCTGGAAGGGGCTAGAGCCTCCATTTTTGCACTCAGGTCTAAGTCTCATGGCCCTCTATCAGAATTTGGGAAGATTTGAGAAACTTAATTTTTCACCCAACAAAAAACGTAAGGGGTACCACTGTCGTTTTTTTTTCGGGCCGAATTTTTGAGTTTCGATATCTCAGCTCTGGAAGGGGCTAGAGCCTCCATTTTTGCACTCAGGTCTAAGTCTCATATGGCCCTCTATCAGAATTTGGGAAGATTGGAGAAACTTAATTTTTCGCCCCAAAAAAAAAAACGTAAGGGGTACCACTGTCGTTTTTTTTCGGGCCGAATTTTTGAGTTTCGATATCTCAGCTCTGGAAGGGGCTAGAGCCTCCATTTTTGCACTCAGGTCTAAGTCTCATGGCCCTCTATCAGAATTTGGGAAGATTGGAGAAACTTAATTTTTCGCCCAAAAAAAAAAAAAAGTAAGGGGTACCACTTTCGTTATTTTTTCGGGACGAATTTTTGAGTTTCGATATCTCAGCTCTGGAAGGGGCTAGAGCCTCCATTTTTGCACTAAGGTCTAAGTCTCATGGCCCTCTATCAGAATTTGGGAAGATTGGAGAAACTTAATTTTTCGCCCAAAAAAAAATCGTAAGGGGTACCACTGTTGTTTTTTTTCGGGCCGAATTTTTGAGTTTCGATATCTCAGCTCTGGAAGGGGCTAGAGCCTCCATTTTTGCACTCAGGTCTAAGTCTCATGGCCCTCTATCAGAATTTGGGAAGATTGGAGAAACTTAATTTTTCGCCCAAAAAAAAAAACGTAAGGGGTAACACTGTCGTTTTTTTTTACGGGCCGAATTTTTGAGTTTCGATATCTCAGCTCTGGAAGGGGCTAGAGCCTCCATTTTTGCACTCAGGTCTAAGTCTCATGGCCCTCTATCAGAATTTGGGAAGATTGGAGAAACTTAATTTTTCGCCCAAAAAAAAACGTAAGGGGTACCACTGTCGTTTTTTTTTCGGGCCGAATTTTTGAGTTTCGATATCTCAGCTCTGGAAGGGGCTAGAGCCTCCATTTTTGCACTCAGGTCTAAGTCTCATGGCCCTCTATCAGAATTTGGGAAGATTGGAGAAACTTAATTTTTCGCCCAACAAAAAAAACGTAAGTAGTACCACTGTCGTTTTTTTCGGGCCGAATTTTTGAGTTTCGATATCTCAGCTCTGGAAGGGGCTAGAGCCTCCATTTTTGCACTCAGGTCTAAGTCTCATGGCCCTCTATCAGAATTTGGGAAGATTTGAGAAACTTAATTTTTCACCCAACAAAAAACGTAAGGGGTACCACTGTCGTTTTTTTTTCGGGCCGAATTTTTGAGTTTCGATATCTCAGCTCTGGAAGGGGCTAGAGCCTCCATTTTTGCACTCAGGTCTAAGTCTCATATGGCCCTCTATCAGAATTTGGGAAGATTGGAGAAACTTAATTTTTCGCCCCAAAAAAAAACACGTAAGGGGTACCACTGTCGTTTTTTTTTCGGGCCGAATTTTTGAGTTTCGATATCTCAGCTCTGGAAGGGGCTAGAGCCTCCATTTTTGCACTCAGGTCTAAGTCTCATGGCCCTCTATCAGAATCCAGAGTTTTGGGAAGATTGGAGAAACTTAATTTTTCGCCCAAAAAAAAAACGTAAGGGGTACCACTGTCGTTTTTTTTTTGGGCTGAATTTTTGAGTTTCGATATCTCAGCTCTGGAAGGGGCTAGAGCCTCCATTTTTGCACTCAGGTCTAAGTCTCATGGCCCTCTATCAGAATCCAGAGTTTTGGGAAGATTGGAGAAACTTAATTTTTCGCCCAAAAAAAAACGTAAGGGGTACCACTGTCGTTTTTTTTTGGGCTGAATTTTTGAGTTTCGATATCTCAGCTCTGGAAGGGGCTAGAGCCTCCATTTTTGCACCCAGGTCTAAGTCTCATGGCCCTCTATCAGAATTTGGGAAGATTGGAGAAACTTAATTTTTCGCCCAAAAAAAAACGTAAGGGGTACCACTGTCGGTTTTTTTTTTCGGGCCGAATTTTTGAGTTTCGATATCTCAGCTCTGGAAGGGGCTAGAGCCTCCATTTTTGCACTCAGGTCTAAGTCTCATGGCCCTCTATCAGAATTTGGGAAGATTGGAGAAACTTAATTTTTCGCCCAAAAAAAAAAAAACGTAAGGGGTACCACTGTCGTTTTTTTTTTCGGGCCGAATTTTTGAGTTTCGATATCTCAGCTCTGGAAGGGGCTAGAGCCTCCATTTTTGCACTCAGGTCTAAGTCTCATGACCCTCTATCAGAATTTGGGAAGATTGGAGAAACTTAATTTTTCGCCCCAAAAAAAAAACGTAAGGGGTACCACTATCGTTTTTTTTTCGGGCCGAATTTTTGAGTTTCGATATCTCAGCTCTAGAAGGGGCTAGAGCCTCCATTTTTTTGGAGACGTAATCTTCCCAAATTCTGATAGAGGGCCATGAGACTTAGACCTGAGTGCAAAAATGGAGGCTCTAGCCCCTTCCAGAGCTGAGATATCGAAACTCAAAAATTCGGCCCGAAAAAAAAACGACAGTGGTACCCCTTACGTTTTTTTTTGGGGCGAAAAATTAAGTTTCTCCAATCTTCCCAAATTCTGATAGAGGGCCATGAGACTTAGACCTGAGTGCAAAAATGGAGGCTCTAGCCCCTTCCAGAGCTGACATATCGAAACTCAAAAATTCGGCCCGAAAAAAAACGACAGTGGTACCCCTTACGTTTTGTTTTTTTTTTGGGCGAAAAATTAAGTTTCTCCAATCTTCACAAATTCTGATAGAGGTCCATGAGACTTAGACCTGAGTGCAAAAATGGAGGCTCTAGCCCCTTCCAGAGCTGAGATATCGAAACTCAAAAATTCGTCCCGAAAAAAAACCGACAGTGGTACCCCTTACGTTTTTTTTTTGGGGCGAAAAATAAAGTTTCTCCAATCTTCCCAAATTCTGATAGAGGGCCATGAGACTTAGACCTGAGTGCAAAAATGGTGGCTCTAGCCCCTTCCAGAGCTGAGATATCGAAACTCAAAAATTCGGCCCGAAAAAAAAACGACAGTGGTACCCCTTACGTTTTTTTTTTTGGGCGAAAAATTAAGTTTCTCCAATCTTCCCAAATTCTGATAGAGGGCCATGAGACTTAGACCTGAGTGCAAAAATGGAGGCTCTAGCCCCTTCCAGAGCTGAGATATCGAAACTCAAAAATTCGGCCCGAAAAAAAAACGACAGTGGTACCCCTTACGTTTTTTTTTTTTTGGGCGAAAAATTAAGTTTCTCCAATCTTCCCAAATTCTGATAGAGGGCCATGAGACTTAGACCTGAGTGCAAAAATGGAGGCTCTAGCCCCTTCCAGAGCTGAGATATCGAAACTCAAAAATTCGGCCCGAAAAAAACGACAGTGGTACCCCTTACGTTTTTTTTTTTGGGCGAAAAATTAAGTTTCTCCAATCTTCCCAAATTCGGATAGAGGGCCATGAGACTTAGACCTGAGTGCAAAAATGGAGGCTCTAGCCCCTTCCAGAGCTGAGATATCGAAACTGAAAAATTCGGCCCGTAAAAAAAAACGACAGTGGTACCCCTTACGTTTTTTTTTTTGGGCGAAAAATTAAGTTTCTCCAATCTTCCCAAATTCTGATAGAGGGCCATGAGACTTAGACCTGAGTGCAAAAATGGAGGCTCTAGCCCCTTCCAGAGCTGAGATATCGAAACTCAAAAATTCGGCCCGTAAAAAAAACGACAGTGGTACCCCTTACGTTTTTTTTTTTGGGCGAAAAATTAAGTTTCTCCAATCTTCCCAAATTCTGATAGAGGGCCATGAGACTTAGACCTGAGAGCAAAAATGGAGGCTCTAGCCCCTTCCAGAGCTGAGATATCGAAACTCAAAAATTCGGCCCGAAAAAAAAACGACAGTGGTACCCCTTACGTTTTTTTTTTTTTGGGCGAAAAATTAAGTTTCTCCAATCTTCACAAATTCTGATAGAGGTCCATGAGACTTAGACCTGAGTGCAAAAATGGAGGCTCTAGCCCCTTCCAGAGCTGAGATATCGAAACTCAAAAATTCGTCCCGAAAAAAAAACGACAGTGGTACCCCTTACGTTTTTTTTTGGGGCGAAAAATTAAGTTTCTCCAATCTTCCCAAATTCTGATAGAGGGCCATGAGACTTAGACCTGAGTGCAAAAATGGAGGCTCTAGCCCCTTCCAGAGCTGAGATATCGAAACTCAAAAATTCGGCCCGAAAAAAAAACGACAGTGGTACCCCTTACGTTTTTTTTTTGGGCGAAAAATTAAGTTTCTCCAATCTTCCCAAATTCTGATAGAGGGCCATGAGACTTAGACCTGAGTGCAAAAATGGAGGCTCTAGCCCCTTCCAGAGCTGAGATATCGAAACTCAAAAATTCGGCCCGAAAAAAAACGACAGTGGTACCCCTTACGTTTTTTTTTTGGGCGAAAAATTAAGTTTCTCCAATCTTCACAAATTCTGATAGAGGTCCATGAGACTTAGACCTGAGTGCAAAAATGGAGGCTCTAGCCCCTTCCAGAGCTGAGATATCGAAACTCAAAAATTCGTCCCGAAAAAAAACCGACAGTGGTACCCCTTACGTTTTTTTTTTGGGGCGAAAAATAAAGTTTCTCCAATCTTCCCAAATTCTGATAGAGGGCCATGAGACTTAGACCTGAGTGCAAAAATGGAGGCTCTAGCCCCTTCCAGAGCTGAGATATCGAAACTCAAAAATTCGGCCCGAAAAAAAAACGACAGTGGTACCCCTTACGTTTTTTTTTTTTTGGGCGAAAAATTAAGTTTCTCCAATCTTCACAAATTCTGATAGAGGTCCATGAGACTTAGACCTGAGTGCAAAAATGGAGGCTCTAGCCCCTTCCAGAGCTGAGATATCGAAACTCAAAAATTCGTCCCGAAAAAAAAACGACAGTGGTACCCCTTACGTTTTTTTTTGGGGCGAAAAATTAAGTTTCTCCAATCTTCCCAAATTCTGATAGAGGACCATGAGACTTAGACCTGAGTGCAAAAATGGAGGCTCTAGCCCCTTCCAGAGCTGAGATATCGAAACTCAAAAATTCGGCCCGAAAAAAAAACGACAGTGGTACCCCTTACGTTTTTTTTTTGGGCGAAAAAAATTAAGTTTCTCCAATCTTCCCAAATTCTGATAGAGGGCCATGATACTTAGACCTGAGTGCAAAAATGGAGGCTCTAGCCCCTTCCAGAGCTGAGATATCGAAACTCAAAAATTCGGCCCGAAAAAAAACGACAGTGGTACCCCTTACGTTTTTTTTTTTTGGGCGAAAAATTAAGTTTCTCCAATCTTCCCAAATTCTGATAGAGGGCCATGAGACTTAGACCTGAGTGCAAAAATGGAGGCTCTAGCCCCTTCCAGAGCTGACATATCGAAACTCAAAAATTCGGCCCGAAAAAAAAAACGACAGTGGTACCCCTTACGTTTTTTTTTTTTTGGGCGAAAAATTAAGTTTCTCCAATCTTCCCAAATTCTGATAGAGGGCCATGAGACTTAGACCTGAGTGCAAAAATGGAGGCTCTAGCCCCTTCCAGAGCTGAGATATCGAAACTCAAACATTCGTCACGAAAAAAAAACGACAGTGGTACCCCTTACGTTTTTTTTTGGGGCGAAAAATTAAGTTTCTCCAATCTTCCCAAATTCTGATAGAGGGCCATGAGACTTAGACCTGAGTGCAAAAATGGAGGCTCTAGCCCCTTCCAGAGCTGACATATCGAAACTCAAAAATTCGGCCCGAAAAAAAAACGACAGTGGTACCCCTTACGTTTTTTTTTTTTTGGGCGAAAAATTAAGTTTCTCCAATCTTCACAAATTCTGATAGAGGTCCATGAGACTTAGACCTGAGTGCAAAAATGGAGGCTCTAGCCCCTTCCAGAGCTGAGATATCGAAACTCAAAAATTCGTCCCGAAAAAAACCCGACAGTGGTACCCCTTACGTTTTTTTTTTGGGGCGAAAAATAAAGTTTCTCCAATCTTCCCAAATTCTGTTAGAGGGCCATGAGACTTAGACCTGAGTGCAAAAATGAAGGCTCTAGCCCCTTCCAGAGCTGAGATATCGAAACTCAAAAATTCGGCCCGAAAAAAAAACGACAGTGGTACCCCTTACGTTTTTTTTTTGGGCGAAAAATTAAGTTTCTCCAATCTTCCCAAATTCTGATAGAGGGCCATGAGACTTAGACCTGAGTGCAAAAATGGAGGCTCTAGCCCCTTCCAGAGCTGAGATATCGAAACTCAAAAATTCGGCCCGAAAAAAACGACAGTGGTACCCCTTACGTTTTTTTTTTGGGCGAAAAATTAAGTCTCTCCAATCTTCCCAAATTCTGATAGAGGGCCATGAGACTTAGACCTGAGTGCAAAAATGGAGGCTCTAGCCCCTTCCAGAGCTGAGATATCGAAACTCAAAAATTCGGCCCGAAAAAAAAAACGACAGTGGTACCCCTTACGGGTTTTTTTTGGGCGAAAAATTAAGTTTCTCCAATCTTCCCAAATTCTGATAGAGGGCCATGAGACTTAGATCTGAGTGCAAAAATGGAGGCTCTAGCCCCTTCCAGAGCTGAGATATCGAAACTCAAAAATTCGGCCCGAAAAAAAAACGACAGTGGTACCCCTTACGTTTTTTTTTTTTTGGGCGAAAAATTAAGTTTCTCCAATCTTCCCAAATTCGGATAGAGGGCCATGAGACTTAGACGTGAGTGCAAAAATGGAGGCTCTAGCCCCTTCCAGAGCTGAGATATCGAAACTGAAAAATTCGGCCCGTAAAAAAAAACGACAGTGGTACCCCTTACGTTTTTTTTTTGGGGCGAAAAATTAAGTTTCTCCAATCTTCCCAAATTCTGATAGAGGGCCATGAGACTTAGACCTGAGTGCAAAAATGGAGGCTCTAGCCCCTTCCAGAGCTGAGATATCGAAACTCAAAAATTCGGCCCGTAAAAAAAAACGACAGTGGTACCCCTTACGTTTTTTTTTTTGGGCGAAAAATTAAGTTTCTCCAATCTTCCCAAATTCTGATAGAGGGCCATGAGACTTAGACCTGAGAGCAAAAATGGAGGCTCTAGCCCCTTCCAGAGCTGAGATATCGAAACTCAAAAATTCGGCCCGAAAAAAAAACGACAGTGGTACCCCTTACGTTTTTTTTTGGGGCGAAAAATTAAGTTTCTCCAATCTTCCCAAATTCTGATAGAGGGCCATGAGACTTAGACCTGAGTGCAAAAATGGAGGCTCTAGCCCCTTCCAGAGCTGAGATATCGAAACTCAAAAATTCGGCCCGAAAAAAAAACGACAGTGGTACCCCTTACGTTTTTTTTTTTTTGGGCGAAAAATTAAGTTTCTCCAATCTTCCCAAATTCTGATAGAGGGCCATGAGACTTAGACCTGAGTGCAAAAATGGAGGCTCTAGCCCCTTCCAGAGCTGAGATATCGAAACTCAAAAATTCGGCCCGAAAAAAACGACAGTGGTACCCCTTACGTTTTTTTTTTTGGGCGAAAAATTAAGTCTCTCCAATCTTCCCAAATTCTGATAGAGGGCCATGAGACTTAGACCTGAGTGCAAAAATGGAGGCTCTAGCCCCTTCCAGAGCTGAGATATCGAAACTCAAAAATTCGGCCCGAAAAAAAAAACGACAGTGGGACCCCTTACGGGTTTTTTTTGGGCGAAAAATTAAGTTTCTCCAATCTTCCCAAATTCTGATAGAGGGCCATGAGACTTAGATCTGAGTGCAAAAATGGAGGCTCTAGCCCCTTCCAGAGCTGAGATATCGAAACTCAAAAATTCGGCCCGAAAAAAAAACGACAGTGGTACCCCTTACGTTTTTTTTTTTTGGGCGAAAAATTAAGTTTCTCCAATCTTCCCAAATTCGGATAGAGGGCCATGAGACTTAGACCTGAGTGCAAAAATGGAGGCTCTAGCCCCTTCCAGAGCTGAGATATCGAAACTGAAAAATTCGGCCCGTAAAAAAAAACGACAGTGGTACCCCTTACGTTTTTTTTTTTGGGCGAAAAATTAAGTTTCTCCAATCTTCCCAAATTCTGATAGAGGGCCATGAGACTTAGACCTGAGAGCAAAAATGGAGGCTCTAGCCCCTTCCAGAGCTGAGATATCGAAACTCAAAAATTCGGCCCGAAAAAAAAACGACAGTGGTACCCCTTACGTTTTTTTTTTTTTTGGGCGAAAAATTAAGTTTCTCCAATCTTCACAAATTCTGATAGAGGTCCATGAGACTTAGACCTGAGTGCAAAAATGGAGGCTCTAGCCCCTTCCAGAGCTGAGATATCGAAACTCAAAAATTCGTCCCGAAAAAAAAACGACAGTGGTACCCCTTACGTTTTTTTTTGGGGCGAAAAATTAAGTTTCTCCAATCTTCCCAAATTCTGATAGAGGGCCATGAGACTTAGACCTGAGTGCAAAAATGGAGGCTCTAGCCCCTTCCAGAGCTGAGATATCGAAACTCAAAAATTCGGCCCGAAAAAAAAACGACAGTGGTACCCCTTACGTTTTTTTTTTGGGCGAAAAATTAAGTTTCTCCAATCTTCCCAAATTCTGATAGAGGGCCATGAGACTTAGACCTGAGTGCAAAAATGGAGGCTCTAGCCCCTTCCAGAGCTGAGATATCGAAACTCAAAAATTCGGCCCGAAAAAAAACGACAGTGGTACCCCTTACGTTTTTTTTTTTTGGGCGAAAAATTAAGTTTCTCCAATCTTCCCAAATTCTGATAGAGGGCCATGAGACTTAGACCTGAGTGCAAAAATGGAGGCTCTAGCCCCTTCCAGAGCTGACATATCGAAACTCAAAAATTCGGCCCGAAAAAAAAAACGACAGTGGTACCCCTTACGTTTTTTTTTTTTGGGCGAAAAATTAAGTTTCTCCAATCTTCCCAAATTCGGATAGAGGGCCATGAGACTTAGACCTGAGTGCAAAAATGGAGGCTCTAGCCCCTTCCAGAGCTGAGATATCGAAACTGAAAAATTCGGCCCGTAAAAAAAAACGACAGTGGTACCCCTTACGTTTTTTTTTTTGGGCGAAAAATTAAGTTTCTCCAATCTTCCCAAATTCTGATAGAGGGCCATGAGACTTAGACCTGAGTGCAAAAATGGAGGCTCTAGCCCCTTCCGGAGCTGAGATATCGAAACTCAAAAATTCGGCCCGTAAAAAAAAACGACAGTGGTACCCCTTACGTTTTTTTTTTTGGGCGAAAAATTAAGTTTCTCCAATCTTCCCAAATTCTGATAGAGGGCCATGAGACTTAGACCTGAGAGCAAAAATGGAGGCTCTAGCCCCTTCCAGAGCTGAGATATCGAAACTCAAAAATTCGGCCCGAAAAAAAAACGACAGTGGTACCCCTTACGTTTTTTTTTTTTTGGGCGAAAAATTAAGTTTCTCCAATCTTAACAAATTCTGATAGAGGTCCATGAGACTTAGACCTGAGTGCAAAAATGGAGGCTCTAGCCCCTTCCAGAGCTGAGATATCGAAACTCAAAAATTCGTCCCGAAAAAAAAACGACAGTGGTACCCCTTACGTTTTTTTTTGGGGCGAAAAATTAAGTTTCTCCAATCTTCCCAAATTCTGATAGAGGGCCATGAGACTTAGACCTGAGTGCAAAAATGGAGGCTCTAGCCCCTTCCAGAGCTGAGATATCGAAACTCAAAAATTCGGCCCGAAAAAAAAACGACAGTGGTACCCCTTACATTTTTTTTTTGGGCGAAAAATTAAGTTTCTCCAATCTTCCCAAATTCTGATAGAGGGCCATGAGACTTAGACCTGAGTGCAAAAATGGAGGCTCTAGCCCCTTCCAGAGCTGAGATATCGAAACTCAAAAATTCGGCCCGAAAAAAAACGACAGTGGTACCCCTTACGTTTTTTTTTTTTGGGCGAAAAATTAAGTTTCTCCAATCTTCCCAAATTCTGATAGAGGGCCATGAGACTTAGACCTGAGTGCAAAAATGGAGGCTCTAGCCCCTTCCAGAGCTGACATATCGAAACTCAAAAATTCGGCCCGAAAAAAAAAACGACAGTGGTACCCCTTACGTTTTTTTTTTTTGGGCGAAAAATTAAGTTTCTCCAATCTTCCCAAATTCTGATAGAGGGCCATGAGACTTAGACCTGAGTGTAAAAATGGAGGCTCTAGCCCCTTCCAGAGCTGAGATATCGAAACTCAAAAATTCGTCCCGAAAAAAAAACGACAGTGGTACCCCTTACGTTTTTTTTGGGGCGAAAAATTAAGTTTCTCCAATCTTCCCAAATTCTGAAAGAGGGCCATGAGACTTAGACCTGAGTGCAAAAATGGAGGCTCTAGCCCCTTCCAGAGCTGACATATCGAAACTCAAAAATTCGGCCCGAAAAAAAAACGACAGTGGTACCCCTTACGTTTTTTTTTTTTTTGGGCGAAAAATTAAGTTTCTCCAATCTTCACAAATTCTGATAGAGGTCCATGAGACTTAGACCTGAGTGCAAAAATGGAGGCTCTAGCCCCTTCCAGAGGTGAGATATCGAAACTCAAAAATTCGTCCCGAAAAAAAACCGACAGTGGTACCCCTTACGTTTTTTTTTTGGGGCGAAAAATAAAGTTTCTCCAATCTTCCCAAATTCTGATAGAGGGCCATGAGACTTAGACCTGAGTGCAAAAATGGAGGCTCTAGCCCCTTCCAGAGCTGAGATATCGAAACTCAAAAATTCGGCCCGAAAAAAAAACGACAGTGGTACCCCTTACGTTTTTTTTTTTTTGGGCGAAAAATTAAGTTTCTCCAATCTTCCCAAATTCTGATAGAGGGCCATGAGACTTAGACCTGAGAGCAAAAATGGAGGCTCTAGCCCCTTCCAGAGCTGAGATATCGAAACTCAAAAATTCGGCCCGAAAAAAAAACGACAGTGGTACCCCTTACGTTTTTTTTTTGGGCGAAAAATTAAGTTTCTCCAATCTTCCCAAATTCTGATAGAGGGCCATGAGACTTAGACCTGAGTGCAAAAATGGAGGCTCTAGCCCCTTCCAGAGCTGAGATATCGAAACTCAAAAATTCGGCCCGAAAAAAAACCGACAGTGGTACCCCTTACGTTTTTTTTTTGGGGGCGAAAAATTAAGTTTCTCCAATCTTCCCAAATTCTGATAGAGGGCCATGAGACTTAGACCTGAGTGCAAAAATGGAGGCTCTAGCCCCTTCCAGAGCTGAGATATCGAAACTGAAAAATTCGGCCCGTAAAAAAAAACGACAGTGGTACCCCTTACGTTTTTTTTTTTGGGCGAAAAATTAAGTTTCTCCAATCTTCCCAAATTCTGATAGAGGGCCATGAGACTTAGACCTGAGTGCAAAAATGGAGGCTCTAGCCCCTTCCAGAGCTGAGATATCGAAACTCAAAAATTCGGCCCGTAAAAAAAAACGACAGTGGTACCCCTTACGTTTTTTTTTTTGGGCGAAAAATTAAGTTTCTCCAATCTTCCCAAATTCTGATAGAGGGCCATGAGACTTAGACCTGAGAGCAAAAATGGAGGCTCTAGCCCCTTCCAGAGCTGAGATATCGAAACTCAAAAATTCGGCCCGAAAAAAAAACGACAGTGGTACCCCTTACGTTTTTTTTTGGGCGAAAAATTAAGTTTCTCCAATCTTCCCAAATTCTGATAGAGGGCCATGAGACTTAGACCTGAGTGCAAAAATGGAGGCTCTAGCCCCTTCCAGAGCTGAGATATCGAAACTCAAAAATTCGGCCCGAAAAAAACGACAGTGGTACCCCTTACGTTTTTTTTTGGGCGAAAAATTAAGTTTCTCCAATCTTCCCAAATTCTGATAGAGGGCCATGAGACTTAGACCTGAGTGCAAAAATGGAGGCTCTAGCCCCTTCCAGAGCTGAGATATCGAAACTCAAAAATTCGGCCTGAAAAAAAAACGACAGTGGTACCCCTTACGTTTTTTTTTTTGGGCGAAAAATTAAGTTTCTCCAATCTTCCCAAATTCTGATAGAGGGCCATGAGACTTAGACCTGAGTGCAAAAATGGAGGCTCTAGCCCCTTCCAGAGCTGAGATATCGAAACTCAAAAATTCGGCCCGTAAAAAAAAACGACAGTGGTACCCCTTACGTTTTTTTTTTGGGCGAAAAATTAAGTTTCTCCAATCTTCCCAAATTCTGATAGAGGGCCATGAGACTTAGACCTGAGTGCAAAAATGGAGGCTCTAGCCCCTTCCAGAGCTGAGATATCGAAACTCAAACATTCGGCCCGAAAAAAAACGACAGTGGTACCCCTTACGTTTTTTTTTTGGCCGAAAAATTAAGTTTCTCCAATCTTCCCAAATTCTGATAGAGGGCCATGAGACTTAGACCTGAGTGCAAAAATGGAGGCTCTAGCCCCTTCCAGAGCTGAGATATCGAAACTCAAAAATTCGGCCCGAAAAAAAAAACGACAGTCGTACCCCTTACGTTTTTTTTTTTGGGCGAAAAATTAAGTTTCTCCAATCTTCCCAAATTCTGATAGAGGGCCATGAGACTTAGACCTGAGTGCAAAAATGGAGGCTCTAGCCCCTTCCAGAGCTGAGATATCGAAACTCAAAAATTCGGCCCGAAAAAAAACGACAGTCGTACCCCTTACGTTTTTTTTGGGGGGCGAAAAATTAAGTTTCTCCAATCTTCCCAAATTCTGATAGAGGGCCATATGAGACTTAGACCTGAGTGCAAAAATGGAGGCTCTAGCCCCTTCCAGAGCTGAGATATCGAAACTCAAACATTCGGCCCGAAAAAAAACGACAGTGGTACCCCTTACGTTTTTTTTTTGGCCGAAAAATTAAGTTTCTCCAATCTTCCCAAATTCTGATAGAGGGCCATGAGACTTAGACCTGAGTGCAAAAATGGAGGCTCTAGCCCCTTCCAGAGCTGAGATATCGAAACTCAAAAATTCGGCCCGAAAAAAAAAACGACAGTCGTACCCCTTACGTTTTTTTTTTTGGGCGAAAAATTAAGTTTCTCCAATCTTCCCAAATTCTGATAGAGGGCCATGAGACTTAGACCTGAGTGCAAAAATGGAGGCTCTAGCCCCTTCCAGAGCTGAGATATCGAAACTCAAAAATTCGGCCCGAAAAAAAAACGACAGTCGTACCCCTTACGTTTTTTTTGGGGGGCGAAAAATTAAGTTTCTCCAATCTTCCCAAATTCTGATAGAGGGCCATATGAGACTTAGACCTGAGTGCAAAAATGGAGGCTCTAGCCCCTTCCAGAGCTGAGATATCGAAACTCAAAAATTCGGCCCGAAAAAAAAACGACAGTGGTACCCCTTACGTTTTTTTTTGGGTGAAAAATTAAGTTTCTCCAATCTTCCCAAATTCTGATAGAGGGCCATGAGACTTAGACCTGAGTGCAAAAATGGAGGCTCTAGCCCCTTCCAGAGCTGAGATATCGAAACTCAAAAATTCGGCCCGAAAAAAAAACGACAGTGGTACCCCTTACGTTTTTTTTTTGGGCGAAAAATTAAGTTTCTCCAATCTTCCCAAATTCTGATAGAGGGCCATGAGACTTAGACCTGAGTGCAAAAATGGAGGCTCTAGCCCCTTCCAGAGCTGAGATATCGAAACTCAAAAATTCGGCCCGAAAAAAAACCGACAGTGGTACCCCTTACGTTTTTTTTTGGGGGGCGAAAAATTAAGTTTCTCCAATCTTCCCAAATTCTGATAGAGGGCCATGAGACTTAGACCTGAGTGCAAAAATGGAGGCTCTAGCCCCTTCCAGAGCTGAGATATCGAAACTGAAAAATTCGGCCCGTAAAAAAAACCGACAGTGGTACCCCTTACGTTTTTTTTTTGGGCGAAAAATTAAGTTTCTCCAATCTTCCCAAATTCTGATAGAGGGCCATGAGACTTAGACCTGAGTGCAAAAATGGAGGCTCTAGCCCCTTCCAGAGCTGAGATATCGAAACTCAAAAATTCGGCCCGTAAAAAAAAACGACAGTGGTACCCCTTACGTTTTTTTTTTTGGGCGAAAAATTAAGTTTCTCCAATCTTCCCAAATTCTGATAGAGGGCCATGAGACTTAGACCTGAGAGCAAAAATGGAGGCTCTAGCCCCTTCCAGAGCTGAGATATCGAAACTCAAAAATTCGGCCCGAAAAAAAACGACAGTGGTACCCCTTACGTTTTTTTTTGGGCGAAAAATTAAGTTTCTCCAATCTTCCCAAATTCTGATAGAGGGCCATGAGACTTAGACCTGAGTGCAAAAATGGAGGCTCTAGCCCCTTCCAGAGCTGAGATATCGAAACTCAAAAATTCGGCCCGAAAAAAACGACAGTGGTACCCCTTACGTTTTTTTTTTGGGCGAAAAATTAAGTTTCTCCAATCTTCCCAAATTCTGATAGAGGGCCATGAGACTTAGACCTGAGTGCAAAAATGGAGGCTCTAGCCCCTTCCAGAGCTGAGATATCGAAACTCAAAAATTCGGCCTGAAAAAAAAACGACAGTGGTACCCCTTACGTTTTTTTTTTTGGGCGAAAAATTAAGTTTCTCCAATCTTCCCAAATTCTGATAGAGGGCCATGAGACTTAGACCTGAGTGCAAAAATGGAGGCTCTAGCCCCTTCCAGAGCTGAGATATCGAAACTCAAAAATTCGGCCCGTAAAAAAAAACGACAGTGGTACCCCTTACGTTTTTTTTTTGGGCGAAAAATTAAGTTTCTCCAATCTTCCCAAATTCTGATAGAGGGCCATGAGACTTAGACCTGAGTGCAAAAATGGAGGCTCTAGCCCCTTCCAGAGCTGAGATATCGAAACTCAAAAATTCGGCCCGAAAAAAAACCACAGTGGTACCCCTTACGTTTTTTTTTTGGCCGAAAAATTAAGTTTCTCCAATCTTCCCAAATTCTGATAGAGGGCCATGAGACTTAGACCTGAGTGCAAAAATGGAGGCTCTAGCCCCTTCCAGAGCTGAGATATCGAAACTCAAAAATTCGGCCCGAAAAAAAAAACGACAGTCGTACCCCTTACGTTTTTTTTTTTGGGCGAAAAATTAAGTTTCTCCAATCTTCCCAAATTCTGATAGAGGGCCATGAGACTTAGACCTGAGTGCAAAAATGGAGGCTCTAGCCCCTTCCAGAGCTGAGATATCGAAACTCAAAAATTCGGCCCGAAAAAAAAACGACAGTCGTACCCCTTACGTTTTTTTTGGGGGGCGAAAAATTAAGTTTCTCCAATCTTCCCAAATTCTGATAGAGGGCCATATGAGACTTAGACCTGAGTGCAAAAATGGAGGCTCTAGCCCCTTCCAGAGCTGAGATATCGAAACTCAAAAATTCGGCCCGAAAAAAAAACGACAGTGGTACCCCTTACGTTTTTTTTTTTTTGGGCGAAAAATTAAGTTTCTCCAATCTTCACAAATTCTGATAGAGGTCCATGAGACTTAGACCTGAGTGCAAAAATGGAGGCTCTAGCCCCTTCCAGAGCTGAGATATCGAAACTCAAAAATTCGTCCCGAAAAAAAAACGACAGTGGTACCCCTTACGTTTTTTTTTGGGGCGAAAAATTAAGTTTCTCCAATCTTCCCAAATTTTGATAGAGGGCCATGAGACTTAGACCTGAGTGCAAAAATGGAGGCTCTAGCCCCTTCCAGAGCTGAGATATCGAAACTCAAAAATTCGGCCCGAAAAAAAAACGACAGTCGTACCCCTTACGTTTTTTTTTGGGGGCGAAAAATTAAGTTTCTCCAATCTTCCCAAATTCTTATAGAGGGCCATATGAGACTTAGACCTGAGTGCAAAAATGGAGGCTCTAGCTTCTTCCAGAGCTGAGATATCGAAACTCAAAAATTCGGGCCGAAAAAAAAACGACAGTGGTACCCCTTACGTTTTTTTTTGGGTGAAAAATTAAGTTTCTCCAATCTTCCCAAATTCTGATAGAGGGCCATGAGACTTAGACCTGAGTGCAAAAATGGAGGCTCTAGCCCCTTCCAGAGCTGAGATATCGAAACTCAAAAATTCGGCCCGAAAAAAAAAACGACAGTGGTACCCCTTACGTTTTTTTTTTTGGGCGAAAAATTAAGTTTCTCCAATTTTCCCAAATTCTGATAGAGGGCCATGAGACTTAGACCTGAGTGCAAAAATGGAGGCTCTAGCCCCTTCCAGAGCTGAGATATCGAAACTGAAAAATTCGGCCCGAAAAAAAAAACGACAGTGGTACCCCTTACGTTTTTTTTTTGGGCGAAAAATTAAGTTTCTCCAATCTTCCCAAATTCTGATAGAGGGCCATGAGACTTAGACCTGAGTGCAAAAATGGAGGCTCTAGCCCCTTCCAGAGCTGACATATCGAAACTCAAAAATTCGGCCCGAAAAAAAAACGACAGTGGTACCCCTTACGTTTTTTTTTTTTGGGCGAAAAATTAAGTTTCTCCAATCTTCCCAAATTCTGATAGAGGGCCATGAGACTTAGACCTGAGTGCAAAAATGGAGGCTCTAGCCCCTTCCAGAGCTGAGATATCGAAACTCAAAAATTCGTCCCGAAAAAAAAACGACAGTGGTACCCCTTACGTTTTTTTTGGGGGCGAAAAATTAAGTTTCTCCAATCTTCCCAAATTCTGATAGAGGGCCATGAGACTTAGACCTGAGTGCAAAAATGGAGGCTCTAGCCCCTTCCAGAGCTGAGATATCGAAACTCAAAAATTCGTCCCGAAAAAAAAACGACAGTGGTACCCCTTACGTTTTTTTTTTGGGCGAAAAATTAAGTTTCTCCAATCTTCCCAAATTCTGATAGAGGGCCATGAGACTTAGACCTGAGTGCAAAAATGGAGGCTCTAGCCCCTTCCAGAGCTGACATATCGAAACTCAAAAATTCGGCCCGAAAAAAAAACGACAGTGGTACCCCTTACGTTTTTTTTTTGGGCGAAAAATTAAGTTTCTCCAATCTTCCCAAATTCTGATAGAGGGCCATGAGACTTAGACCTGAGTGCAAAAATGGAGGCTCTAGCCCCTTCCAGAGCTGAGATATCGAAACTCAAAAATTCGGCCCGTAAAAAAAAACGACAGTGGTACCCCTTACGTTTTTTTTTTGGGCGAAAAATTAAGTTTCTCCAATCTTCCCAAATTCTGATAGAGGGCCATGAGACTTAGACCTGAGTGCAAAAATGGAGGCTCTAGCCCCTTCCAGAGCTGAGATATCGAAACTCAAAAATTCGGCCCGAAAAAAAACGACAGTGGTACCCCTTACGTTTTTTTTTTGGCCGAAAAATTAAGTTTCTCCAATCTTCCCAAATTCTGATAGAGGGCCATGAGACTTAGACCTGAGTGCAAAAATGGAGGCTCTAGCCCCTTCCAGAGCTGAGATATCGAAACTCAAAAATTCGGCCCGAAAAAAAAAACGACAGTCGTACCCCTTACGTTTTTTTTGGGGGGCGAAAAATTAAGTTTCTCCAATCTTCCCAAATTCTGATAGAGGGCCATATGAGACTTAGACCTGAGTGCAAAAATGGAGGCTCTAGCCCCTTCCAGAGCTGAGATATCGAAACTCAAAAATTCGGCCCGAAAAAAAAACGACAGTGGTACCCCTTACGTTTTTTTTTGGGTGAAAAATTAAGTTTCTCCAATCTTCCCAAATTCTGATAGAGGGCCATGAGACTTAGACCTGAGTGCAAAAATGGAGGCTCTAGCCCCTTCCAGAGCTGAGATATCGAAACTCAAAAATTCGGCCCGAAAAAAAAAACGACAGTGGTACCCCTTACGTTTTTTTTTGGGGCGAAAAATTAAGTTTCTCCAATTTTCCCAAATTCTGATAGAGGTCCATGAGACTTAGACCTGAGTGGAAAAATGGAGGCTCTAGCCCCTTCCAGAGCTGAGATATCGAAACTGAAAAATTCGGCCCGAAAAAAAAACCGACAGTGGTACCCCTTACGTTTTTTTTTTGGGCGAAAAATTAAGTTTCTCCAATCTTCCCAAATTCTGATAGAGGGCCATGAGACTTAGACCTGAGTGCAAAAATGGAGGCTCTAGCCCCTTCCAGAGCTGAGATATCGAAACTCAAAAATTCGGCCCGAAAAAAAAACGACAGTGGTACCCCTTACGTTTTTTTTGGGGGGGCGAAAAATTAAGTTTCTCCAACCTTCCCAAATTCTGATAGAGGGCCATGAGACTTAGACCTGAGTGCAAAAATGGAGGCTCTAGCCCCTTCCAGAGCTGAGATATCGAAACTCAAAAATTCGGCCCGAAAAAAAAAACGACAGTGGTACCCCTTACGTTTTTTTTTTGGGCGAAAAATTAAGTTTCTCCAATCTTCCCAAATTCTGATAGAGGGCCATGAGACTTAGACCTGAGTGCAAAAATGGAGGCTCTAGCCCCTTCCAGAGCTGACATATCGAAACTCAAAAATTCGGCCCGAAAAAAAAACGACAGTGGTACCCCTTACGTTTTTTTTTTTTTTTGGGCGAAAAATTAAGTTTCTCCAATCTTCCCAAATTCTGATAGAGGGCCATGAGACTTAGACCTGAGTGCAAAAATGGAGGCTCTAGCCCCTTCCAGAGCTGAGATATCGAAACTCAAAAATTCGTCCCGAAAAAAAAACGACAGTGGTACCCCTTACGTTTTTTTTTTGGGGCGAAAAATTAAGTTTCTCCAATCTTCCCAAATTCTGATAGAGGGCCATGAGACTTAGACCTGAGTGCAAAAATGGAGGCTCTAGCCCCTTCCAGAGCTGACATATCGAAACTCAAAAATTCGGCCCGAAAAAAAAACGACAGTGGTACCCCTTACGTTTTTGTTTTTTTTTTGGGCGAAAAATTAAGTTTCTCCAATCTTCACAAATTCTGATAGAGGTCCATGAGACTTAGACCTGAGTACAAAAATGGAGGCTCTAGCCCCTTCCAGAGCTGAGATATCGAAACTCAAAAATTCGGCCCGAAAAAAAAACGACAGTGGTACCCCTTACGTTTTTTTTTTTTTGGGCGAAAAATTAAGTTTCTCCAATCTTCCCAAATTCTGATAGAGGTCCATGAGACTTAGACCTGAGTGCAAAAATGGAGGCTCTAGCCCCTTCCAGAGCTGAGATATCGAAACTCAAAAATTCGTCCCGAAAAAAAAACGACAGTGGTACCCCTTACGTTTTTTTTTGGGGCGAAAAATTAAGTTTCTCCAATCTTCCCAAATTTTGATAGAGGGCCATGAGACTTAGACCTGAGTGCAAAAATGGAGGCTCTAGCCCCTTCCAGAGCTGAGATATCGAAACTCAAAAATTCGGCCCGAAAAAAAAACGACAGTCGTACCCCTTACGTTTTTTTTTGGGGGCGAAAAATTAAGTTTCTCCAATCTTCCCAAATTCTTATAGAGGGCCATATGAGACTTAGACCTGAGTGCAAAAATGGAGGCTCTAGCTTCTTCCAGAGCTGAGATATCGAAACTCAAAAATTCGGGCCGAAAAAAAAACGACAGTGGTACCCCTTACGTTTTTTTTTGGGTGAAAAATTAAGTTTCTCCAATCTTCCCAAATTCTGATAGAGGGCCATGAGACTTAGACCTGAGTGCAAAAATGGAGGCTCTAGCCCCTTCCAGAGCTGAGATATCGAAACTCAAAAATTCGGCCCGAAAAAAAAAACGACAGTGGTACCCCTTACGTTTTTTTTTTTGGGCGAAAAATTAAGTTTCTCCAATTTTCCCAAATTCTGATAGAGGGCCATGAGACTTAGACCTGAGTGCAAAAATGGAGGCTCTAGCCCCTTCCAGAGCTGAGATATCGAAACTGAAAAATTCGGCCCGAAAAAAAAAACGACAGTGGTACCCCTTACGTTTTTTTTTTGGGCGAAAAATTAAGTTTCTCCAATCTTCCCAAATTCTGATAGAGGGCCATGAGACTTAGACCTGAGTGCAAAAATGGAGGCTCTAGCCCCTTCCAGAGCTGACATATCGAAACTCAAAAATTCGGCCCGAAAAAAAAACGACAGTGGTACCCCTTACGTTTTTTTTTTTGGGCGAAAAATTAAGTTTCTCCAATCTTCCCAAATTCTGATAGAGGGCCATGAGACTTAGACCTGAGTGCAAAAATGGAGGCTCTAGCCCCTTCCAGAGCTGAGATATCGAAACTCAAAAATTCGTCCCGAAAAAAAAACGACAGTGGTACCCCTTACGTTTTTTTTGGGGGCGAAAAATTAAGTTTCTCCAATCTTCCCAAATTCTGATAGAGGGCCATGAGACTTAGACCTGAGTGCAAAAATGGAGGCTCTAGCCCCTTCCAGAGCTGAGATATCGAAACTCAAAAATTCGTCCCGAAAAAAAAACGACAGTGGTACCCCTTACGTTTTTTTTTTGGGCGAAAAATTAAGTTTCTCCAATCTTCCCAAATTCTGATAGAGGGCCATGAGACTTAGACCTGAGTGCAAAAATGGAGGCTCTAGCCCCTTCCAGAGCTGACATATCGAAACTCAAAAATTCGGCCCGAAAAAGAAACGACAGTGGTACCCCTTACGTTTTTTTTTTTGGGCGAAAAATTAAGTTTCTCCAATCTTCCCAAATTCTGATAGAGGGCCATGAGACTTAGACCTGAGTGCAAAAATGGAGGCTCTAGCCCCTTCCATAGCTGAGATATCGAAACTCAAAAATTCGGCCCGTAAAAAAAAACGACAGTGGTACCCCTTACGTTTTTTTTTTGGGCGAAAAATTAAGTTTCTCCAATCTTCCCAAATTCTGATAGAGGGCCATGAGACTTAGACCTGAGTGCAAAAATGGAGGCTCTAGCCCCTTCCAGAGCTGAGATATCGAAACTCAAAAATTCGGCCCGAAAAAAAACGACAGTGGTACCCCTTACGTTTTTTTTTTTTGGCCGAAAAATTAAGTTTCTCCAATCTTCCCAAATTCTGATAGAGGGCCATGAGACTTAGACCTGAGTGCAAAAATGGAGGCTCTAGCCCCTTCCAGAGCTGAGATATCGAAACTCAAAAATTCGGCCCGAAAAAAAAAACGACAGTCGTACCCCTTACGTTTTTTTTGGGGGGCGAAAAATTAAGTTTCTCCAATCTTCCCAAATTCTGATAGAGGGCCATATGAGACTTAGACCTGAGTGCAAAAATGGAGGCTCTAGCCCCTTCCAGAGCTGAGATATCGAAACTCAAAAATTCGGCCCGAAAAAAAAACGACAGTGGTACCCCTTACGTTTTTTTTTGGGTGAAAAATTAAGTTTCTCCAATCTTCCCAAATTCTGATAGAGGGCCATGAGACTTAGACCTGAGTGCAAAAATGGAGGCTCTAGCCCCTTCCAGAGCTGAGATATCGAAACTCAAAAATTCGGCCCGAAAAAAAAAACGACAGTGGTACCCCTTACGTTTTTTTTTTTGGGCGAAAAATTAAGTTTCTCCAATTTTCCCAAATTCTGATAGAGGTCCATGAGACTTAGACCTGAGTGGAAAAATGGAGGCTCTAGCCCCTTCCAGAGTTGAGATATCGAAACTGAAAAATTCGGCCCGAAAAAAAAACCGACAGTGGTACCCCTTACGTTTTTTTTTTGGGCGAAAAATTAAGTTTCTCCAATCTTCCCAAATTCTGATAGAGGGCCATGAGACTTAGACCTGAGTGCAAAAATGGAGGCTCTAGCCCCTTCCAGAGCTGAGATATCGAAACTCAAAAATTCGTCCCGAAAAAAAAAACGACAGTGGTACCCCTTACGTTTTTTTTTTGGGCGAAAAATTAAGTTTCTCCAATCTTCCCAAATTCTGATAGAGGGCCATGAGACTTAGACCTGAGTGCAAAAATGGAGGCTCTAGCCCCTTCCAGAGCTGAGATATCGAAACTCAAAAATTCGTCCCGAAAAAAAAACGACAGTGGTACCCCTTACGTTTTTTTTTTGGGCGAAAAATTAAGTTTCTCCAATCTTCCCAAATTCTGATAGAGGGCCATGAGACTTAGACCTGAGTGCAAAAATGGAGGCTCTAGCCCCTTCCAGAGCTGACATATCGAAACTCAAAAATTCGGCCCGAAAAAGAAACGACAGTGGTACCCCTTACGTTTTTTTTTTTGGGCGAAAAATTAAGTTTCTCCAATCTTCCCAAATTCTGATAGAGGGCCATGAGACTTAGACCTGAGTGCAAAAATGGAGGCTCTAGCCCCTTCCAGAGCTGAGATATCGAAACTCAAAAATTCGGCCCGTAAAAAAAAACGACAGTGGTACCCCTTACGTTTTTTTTTTGGGCGAAAAATTAAGTTTCTCCAATCTTCCCAAATTCTGATAGAGGGCCATGAGACTTAGACCTGAGTGCAAAAATGGAGGCTCTAGCCCCTTCCAGAGCTGAGATATCGAAACTCAAAAATTCGGCCCGAAAAAAAACGACAGTGGTACCCCTTACGTTTTTTTTTTTGGCCGAAAAATTAAGTTTCTCCAATCTTCCCAAATTCTGATAGAGGGCCATGAGACTTAGACCTGAGTGCAAAAATGGAGGCTCTAGCCCCTTCCAGAGCTGAGATATCGAAACTCAAAAATTCGGCCCGAAAAAAAAAACGACAGTCGTACCCCTTACGTTTTTTTTGGGGGGCGAAAAATTAAGTTTCTCCAATCTTCCCAAATTCTGATAGAGGGCCATATGAGACTTAGACCTGAGTGCAAAAATGGAGGCTCTAGCCCCTTCCAGAGCTGAGATATCGAAACTCAAAAATTCGGCCCGAAAAAAAAACGACAGTGGTACCCCTTACGTTTTTTTTTGGGTGAAAAATTAAGTTTCTCCAATCTTCCCAAATTCTGATAGAGGGCCATGAGACTTAGACCTGAGTGCAAAAATGGAGGCTCTAGCCCCTTCCAGAGCTGAGATATCGAAACTCAAAAATTCGGCCCGAAAAAAAAAACGACAGTGGTACCCCTTACGTTTTTTTTTTGGGCGAAAAATTAAGTTTCTCCAATTTTCCCAAATTCTGATAGAGGTCCATGAGACTTAGACCTGAGTGGAAAAATGGAGGCTCTAGCCCCTTCCAGAGCTGAGATATCGAAACTGAAAAATTCGGCCCGAAAAAAAAACCGACAGTGGTACCCCTTACGTTTTTTTTTTGGGCGAAAAATTAAGTTTCTCCAATCTTCCCAAATTCTGATAGAGGGCCATGAGACTTAGACCTGAGTGCAAAAATGGAGGCTCTAGCCCCTTCCAGAGCTGACATATCGAAACTCAAAAATTCGGCCCGAAAAAAAAACGACAGTGGTACCCCTTACGTTTTTTTTTTTTTGGGCGAAAAATTAAGTTTCTCCAATCTTCCCAAATTCTGATAGAGGGCCATGAGACTTAGACCTGAGTGCAAAAATGGAGGCTCTAGCCCCTTCCAGAGCTGAGATATCGAAACTGAAAAATTCGGCCCGAAAAAAAAACCGACAGTGGTACCCCTTACGTTTTTTTTTTGGGCGAAAAATTAAGTTTCTCCAATCTTCCCAAATTCTGATAGAGGGCCATGAGACTTAGACCTGAGTGCAAAAATGGAGGCTCTAGCCCCTTCCAGAGCTGACATATCGAAACTCAAAAATTCGGCCCGAAAAAAAAACGACAGTGGTACCCCTTACGTTTTTTTTTTTTTTGGGCGAAAAATTAAGTTTCTCCAATCTTCCCAAATTCTGATAGAGGGCCATGAGACTTAGACCTGAGTGCAAAAATGGAGGCTCTAGCCCCTTCCAGAGCTGAGATATCGAAACTCAAAAATTCGTCCCGAAAAAAAAACGACAGTGGTACCCCTTACGTTTTTTTTTTTGGGGCGAAAAATTAAGTTTCTCCAATCTTCCCAAATTCTGATAGAGGGCCATGAGACTTAGACCTGAGTGCAAAAATGGAGGCTCTAGCCCCTTCCAGAGCTGACATATCGAAACTCAAAAATTCGGCCCGAAAAAAAAACGACAGTGGTACCCCTTACGTTTTTTTTTTTTTGGGCGAAAAATTAAGTTTCTCCAATCTTCACAAATTCTGATAGAGGTCCATGAGACTTAGACCTGAGTACAAAAATGGAGGCTCTAGCCCCTTCCAGAGCTGAGATATCGAAACTCAAAAATTCGGCCCGAAAAAAAAACGACAGTGGTACCTCTTACGTTTTTTTTGGGGCGAAAAATTAAGTTTCTCCAATCTTCCCAAATTCTGATAGAGGGCCATGAGACTTAGACCTGAGTGCAAAAATGGAGGCTCTAGCCCCTTCCAGAGCTGAGATATCGAAACTCAAAAATTCGGCCCGAAAAAAAAACGACAGTGGTACCCCTTACGTTTTTTTTTTGGGCAAAAAATTAAGTTTCTCCAATCTTCCCAAATTCTGATAGAGGGCCATGAGACTTAGACCTGAGTGCAAAAATGGAGGCTCTAGCCCCTTCCAGAGCTGAGATATCGAAACTCAAAAATTCGGCCCGAAAAAAACGACAGTGGTACCCCTTACGTTTTTTTTTTTGGGCGAAAAATTAAGTCTCTCCAATCTTCCCAAATTCTGATAGAGGGCCATGAGACTTAGACCTGAGTGCAAAAATGGAGGCTCTAGCCCCTTCCAGAGCTGAGATATCGAAACTCAAAAATTCGGCCCGAAAAAAAAAACGACAGTGGTACCCCTTACGGGTTTTTTTTGGGCGAAAAATTAAGTTTCTCCAATCTTCCCAAATTCTGATAGAGGGCCATGAGACTTAGATCTGAGTGCAAAAATGGAGGCTCTAGCCCCTTCCAGAGCTGAGATATCGAAACTCAAAAATTCGGCCCGAAAAAAAAACGACAGTGGTACCCCTTACGTTTTTTTTTTTTGGGCGAAAAATTAAGTTTCTCCAATCTTCCCAAATTCGGATAGAGGGCCATGAGACTTAGACCTGAGTGCAAAAATGGAGGCTCTAGCCCCTTCCAGAGCTGAGATATCGAAACTGAAAAATTCGGCCCGTAAAAAAAAACGACAGTGGTACCCCTTACGTTTTTTTTTTTGGGCGAAAAATTAAGTTTCTCCAATCTTCCCAAATTCTGATAGAGGGCCATGAGACTTAGACCTGAGTGCAAAAATGGAGGCTCTAGCCCCTTCCAGAGCTGAGATATCGAAACTCAAAAATTCGGCCCGTAAAAAAAACGACAGTGGTACCCCTTACGTTTTTTTTTTTGGGCGAAAAATTAAGTCTCTCCAATCTTCCCAAATTCTGATAGAGGGCCATGAGACTTAGACCTGAGAGCAAAAATGGAGGCTCTAGCCCCTTCCAGAGCTGAGATATCGAAACTCAAAAATTCGGCCCGAAAAAAAAACGACAGTGGTACCCCTTACGTTTTTTTTTTTTTTGGGCGAAAAATTAAGTTTCTCCAATCTTCACAAATTCTGATAGAGGTCCATGAGACTTAGACCTGAGTGCAAAAATGGAGGCTCTAGCCCCTTCCAGAGCTGAGATATCGAAACTCAAAAATTCGTCCCGAAAAAAAAACGACAGTGGTACCCCTTACGTTTTTTTTTGGGGCGAAAAATTAAGTTTCTCCAATCTTCCCAAATTCTGATAGAGGGCCATGAGACTTAGACCTGAGTGCAAAAATGGAGGCTCTAGCCCCTTCCAGAGCTGAGATATCGAAACTCAAAAATTCGGCCCGAAAAAAAAACGACAGTGGTACCCCTTACGTTTTTTTTTTGGGCGAAAAATTAAGTTTCTCCAATCTTCCCAAATTCTGATAGAGGGCCATGAGACTTAGACCTGAGTGCAAAAATGGAGGCTCTAGCCCCTTCCAGAGCTGAGATATCGAAACTCAAAAATTCGGCCCGAAAAAAAACGACAGTGGTACCCCTTACGTTTTTTTTTTGGGCGAAAAATTAAGTTTCTCCAATCTTCACAAATTCTGATAGAGGTCCATGAGACTTAGACCTGAGTGCAAAAATGGAGGCTCTAGCCCCTTCCAGAGCTGAGATATCGAAACTCAAAAATTCGTCCCGAAAAAAAACCGACAGTGGTACCCCTTACGTTTTTTTTTTGGGGCGAAAAATAAAGTTTCTCCAATCTTCCCAAATTCTGATAGAGGGCCATGAGACTTAGACCTGAGTGCAAAAATGGAGGCTCTAGCCCCTTCCAGAGCTGAGATATCGAAACTCAAAAATTCGGCCCGAAAAAAAAACGACAGTGGTACCCCTTACGTTTTTTTTTTTTTTGGGCGAAAAATTAAGTTTCTCCAATCTTCACAAATTCTGATAGAGGTCCATGAGACTTAGACCTGAGTGCAAAAATGGAGGCTCTAGCCCCTTCCAGAGCTGAGATATCGAAACTCAAAAATTCGTCCCGAAAAAAAAACGACAGTGGTACCCCTTACGTTTTTTTTTGGGGCGAAAAATTAAGTTTCTCCAATCTTCCCAAATTCTGATAGAGGACCATGAGACTTAGACCTGAGTGCAAAAATGGAGGCTCTAGCCCCTTCCAGAGCTGAGATATCGAAACTCAAAAATTCGGCCCGAAAAAAAAACGACAGTGGTACCCCTTACGTTTTTTTTTTGGGCGAAAAAAATTAAGTTTCTCCAATCTTCCCAAATTCTGATAGAGGGCCATGATACTTAGACCTGAGTGCAAAAATGGAGGCTCTAGCCCCTTCCAGAGCTGAGATATCGAAACTCAAAAATTCGGCCCGAAAAAAAACGACAGTGGTACCCCTTACGTTTTTTTTTTTTGGGCGAAAAATTAAGTTTCTCCAATCTTCCCAAATTCTGATAGAGGGCCATGAGACTTAGACCTGAGTGCAAAAATGGAGGCTCTAGCCCCTTCCAGAGCTGAGATATCGAAACTCAAAAATTCGGCCCGAAAAAAAAAACGACAGTGGTACCCCTTACGTTTTTTTTTTTGGGCGAAAAATTAAGTTTCTCCAATTTTCCCAAATTCTGATAGAGGTCCATGAGACTTAGACCTGAGTGGAAAAATGGAGGCTCTAGCCCCTTCCAGAGTTGAGATATCGAAACTGAAAAATTCGGCCCGAAAAAAAAACCGACAGTGGTACCCCTTACGTTTTTTTTTTGGGCGAAAAATTAAGTTTCTCCAATCTTCCCAAATTCTGATAGAGGGCCATGAGACTTAGACCTGAGTGCAAAAATGGAGGCTCTAGCCCCTTCCAGAGCTGAGATATCGAAACTCAAAAATTCGTCCCGAAAAAAAAAACGACAGTGGTACCCCTTACGTTTTTTTTTTGGGCGAAAAATTAAGTTTCTCCAATCTTCCCAAATTCTGATAGAGGGCCATGAGACTTAGACCTGAGTGCAAAAATGGAGGCTCTAGCCCCTTCCAGAGCTGAGATATCGAAACTCAAAAATTCGTCCCGAAAAAAAAACGACAGTGGTACCCCTTACGTTTTTTTTTTGGGCGAAAAATTAAGTTTCTCCAATCTTCCCAAATTCTGATAGAGGGCCATGAGACTTAGACCTGAGTGCAAAAATGGAGGCTCTAGCCCCTTCCAGAGCTGACATATCGAAACTCAAAAATTCGGCCCGAAAAAGAAACGACAGTGGTACCCCTTACGTTTTTTTTTTTGGGCGAAAAATTAAGTTTCTCCAATCTTCCCAAATTCTGATAGAGGGCCATGAGACTTAGACCTGAGTGCAAAAATGGAGGCTCTAGCCCCTTCCAGAGCTGAGATATCGAAACTCAAAAATTCGGCCCGTAAAAAAAAACGACAGTGGTACCCCTTACGTTTTTTTTTTGGGCGAAAAATTAAGTTTCTCCAATCTTCCCAAATTCTGATAGAGGGCCATGAGACTTAGACCTGAGTGCAAAAATGGAGGCTCTAGCCCCTTCCAGAGCTGAGATATCGAAACTCAAAAATTCGGCCCGAAAAAAAACGACAGTGGTACCCCTTACGTTTTTTTTTTTGGCCGAAAAATTAAGTTTCTCCAATCTTCCCAAATTCTGATAGAGGGCCATGAGACTTAGACCTGAGTGCAAAAATGGAGGCTCTAGCCCCTTCCAGAGCTGAGATATCGAAACTCAAAAATTCGGCCCGAAAAAAAAAACGACAGTCGTACCCCTTACGTTTTTTTTGGGGGGCGAAAAATTAAGTTTCTCCAATCTTCCCAAATTCTGATAGAGGGCCATATGAGACTTAGACCTGAGTGCAAAAATGGAGGCTCTAGCCCCTTCCAGAGCTGAGATATCGAAACTCAAAAATTCGGCCCGAAAAAAAAACGACAGTGGTACCCCTTACGTTTTTTTTTGGGTGAAAAATTAAGTTTCTCCAATCTTCCCAAATTCTGATAGAGGGCCATGAGACTTAGACCTGAGTGCAAAAATGGAGGCTCTAGCCCCTTCCAGAGCTGAGATATCGAAACTCAAAAATTCGGCCCGAAAAAAAAAACGACAGTGGTACCCCTTACGTTTTTTTTTTGGGCGAAAAATTAAGTTTCTCCAATTTTCCCAAATTCTGATAGAGGTCCATGAGACTTAGACCTGAGTGGAAAAATGGAGGCTCTAGCCCCTTCCAGAGCTGAGATATCGAAACTGAAAAATTCGGCCCGAAAAAAAAACCGACAGTGGTACCCCTTACGTTTTTTTTTTGGGCGAAAAATTAAGTTTCTCCAATCTTCCCAAATTCTGATAGAGGGCCATGAGACTTAGACCTGAGTGCAAAAATGGAGGCTCTAGCCCCTTCCAGAGCTGACATATCGAAACTCAAAAATTCGGCCCGAAAAAAAAACGACAGTGGTACCCCTTACGTTTTTTTTTTTTTGGGCGAAAAATTAAGTTTCTCCAATCTTCCCAAATTCTGATAGAGGGCCATGAGACTTAGACCTGAGTGCAAAAATGGAGGCTCTAGCCCCTTCCAGAGCTGAGATATCGAAACTGAAAAATTCGGCCCGAAAAAAAAACCGACAGTGGTACCCCTTACGTTTTTTTTTTGGGCGAAAAATTAAGTTTCTCCAATCTTCCCAAATTCTGATAGAGGGCCATGAGACTTAGACCTGAGTGCAAAAATGGAGGCTCTAGCCCCTTCCAGAGCTGACATATCGAAACTCAAAAATTCGGCCCGAAAAAAAAACGACAGTGGTACCCCTTACGTTTTTTTTTTTTTTGGGCGAAAAATTAAGTTTCTCCAATCTTCCCAAATTCTGATAGAGGGCCATGAGACTTAGACCTGAGTGCAAAAATGGAGGCTCTAGCCCCTTCCAGAGCTGAGATATCGAAACTCAAAAATTCGTCCCGAAAAAAAAACGACAGTGGTACCCCTTACGTTTTTTTTTTTGGGGCGAAAAATTAAGTTTCTCCAATCTTCCCAAATTCTGATAGAGGGCCATGAGACTTAGACCTGAGTGCAAAAATGGAGGCTCTAGCCCCTTCCAGAGCTGACATATCGAAACTCAAAAATTCGGCCCGAAAAAAAAACGACAGTGGTACCCCTTACGTTTTTTTTTTTTTGGGCGAAAAATTAAGTTTCTCCAATCTTCACAAATTCTGATAGAGGTCCATGAGACTTAGACCTGAGTACAAAAATGGAGGCTCTAGCCCCTTCCAGAGCTGAGATATCGAAACTCAAAAATTCGGCCCGAAAAAAAAACGACAGTGGTACCTCTTACGTTTTTTTTGGGGCGAAAAATTAAGTTTCTCCAATCTTCCCAAATTCTGATAGAGGGCCATGAGACTTAGACCTGAGTGCAAAAATGGAGGCTCTAGCCCCTTCCAGAGCTGAGATATCGAAACTCAAAAATTCGGCCCGAAAAAAAAACGACAGTGGTACCCCTTACGTTTTTTTTTTGGGCAAAAAATTAAGTTTCTCCAATCTTCCCAAATTCTGATAGAGGGCCATGAGACTTAGACCTGAGTGCAAAAATGGAGGCTCTAGCCCCTTCCAGAGCTGAGATATCGAAACTCAAAAATTCGGCCCGAAAAAAACGACAGTGGTACCCCTTACGTTTTTTTTTTTGGGCGAAAAATTAAGTCTCTCCAATCTTCCCAAATTCTGATAGAGGGCCATGAGACTTAGACCTGAGTGCAAAAATGGAGGCTCTAGCCCCTTCCAGAGCTGAGATATCGAAACTCAAAAATTCGGCCCGAAAAAAAAAACGACAGTGGTACCCCTTACGGGTTTTTTTTGGGCGAAAAATTAAGTTTCTCCAATCTTCCCAAATTCTGATAGAGGGCCATGAGACTTAGATCTGAGTGCAAAAATGGAGGCTCTAGCCCCTTCCAGAGCTGAGATATCGAAACTCAAAAATTCGGCCCGAAAAAAAAACGACAGTGGTACCCCTTACGTTTTTTTTTTTTGGGCGAAAAATTAAGTTTCTCCAATCTTCCCAAATTCGGATAGAGGGCCATGAGACTTAGACCTGAGTGCAAAAATGGAGGCTCTAGCCCCTTCCAGAGCTGAGATATCGAAACTGAAAAATTCGGCCCGTAAAAAAAAACGACAGTGGTACCCCTTACGTTTTTTTTTTTGGGCGAAAAATTAAGTTTCTCCAATCTTCCCAAATTCTGATAGAGGGCCATGAGACTTAGACCTGAGTGCAAAAATGGAGGCTCTAGCCCCTTCCAGAGCTGAGATATCGAAACTCAAAAATTCGGCCCGTAAAAAAAACGACAGTGGTACCCCTTATGTTTTTTTTTTTGGGCGAAAAATTAAGTCTCTCCAATCTTCCCAAATTCTGATAGAGGGCCATGAGACTTAGACCTGAGAGCAAAAATGGAGGCTCTAGCCCCTTCCAGAGCTGAGATATCGAAACTCAAAAATTCGGCCCGAAAAAAAAACGACAGTGGTACCCCTTACGTTTTTTTTTTTTTTTTGGGCGAAAAATTAAGTTTCTCCAATCTTCACAAATTCTGATAGAGGTCCATGAGACTTAGACCTGAGTGCAAAAATGGAGGCTCTAGCCCCTTCCAGAGCTGAGATATCGAAACTCAAAAATTCGTCCCGAAAAAAAAACGACAGTGGTACCCCTTACGTTTTTTTTTGGGGCGAAAAATTAAGTTTCTCCAATCTTCCCAAATTCTGATAGAGGGCCATGAGACTTAGACCTGAGTGCAAAAATGGAGGCTCTAGCCCCTTCCAGAGCTGAGATATCGAAACTCAAAAATTCGGCCCGAAAAAAAAACGACAGTGGTACCCCTTACGTTTTTTTTTTGGGCGAAAAATTAAGTTTCTCCAATCTTCCCAAATTCTGATAGAGGGCCATGAGACTTAGACCTGAGTGCAAAAATGGAGGCTCTAGCCCCTTCCAGAGCTGAGATATCGAAACTCAAAAATTCGGCCCGAAAAAAAACGACAGTGGTACCCCTTACGTTTTTTTTTTGGGCGAAAAATTAAGTTTCTCCAATCTTCACAAATTCTGATAGAGGTCCATGAGACTTAGACCTGAGTGCAAAAATGGAGGCTCTAGCCCCTTCCAGAGCTGAGATATCGAAACTCAAAAATTCGTCCCGAAAAAAAACCGACAGTGGTACCCCTTACGTTTTTTTTTTGGGGCGAAAAATAAAGTTTCTCCAATCTTCCCAAATTCTGATAGAGGGCCATGAGACTTAGACCTGAGTGCAAAAATGGAGGCTCTAGCCCCTTCCAGAGCTGAGATATCGAAACTCAAAAATTCGGCCCGAAAAAAAAACGACAGTGGTACCCCTTACGTTTTTTTTTTTTTGGGCGAAAAATTAAGTTTCTCCAATCTTCACAAATTCTGATAGAGGTCCATGAGACTTAGACCTGAGTGCAAAAATGGAGGCTCTAGCCCCTTCCAGAGCTGAGATATCGAAACTCAAAAATTCGTCCCGAAAAAAAAACGACAGTGGTACCCCTTACGTTTTTTTTTGGGGCGAAAAATTAAGTTTCTCCAATCTTCCCAAATTCTGATAGAGGACCATGAGACTTAGACCTGAGTGCAAAAATGGAGGCTCTAGCCCCTTCCAGAGCTGAGATATCGAAACTCAAAAATTCGGCCCGAAAAAAAAACGACAGTGGTACCCCTTACGTTTTTTTTTTGGGCGAAAAAAATTAAGTTTCTCCAATCTTCCCAAATTCTGATAGAGGGCCATGATACTTAGACCTGAGTGCAAAAATGGAGGCTCTAGCCCCTTCCAGAGCTGAGATATCGAAACTCAAAAATTCGGCCCGAAAAAAAACGACAGTGGTACCCCTTACGTTTTTTTTTTTTGGGCGAAAAATTAAGTTTCTCCAATCTTCCCAAATTCTGATAGAGGGCCATGAGACTTAGACCTGAGTGCAAAAATGGAGGCTCTAGCCCCTTCCAGAGCTGACATATCGAAACTCAAAAATTCGGCCCGAAAAAAAAAAACGACAGTGGTACCCCTTACGTTTTTTTTTTTTTGGGCGAAAAATTAAGTTTCTCCAATCTTCCCAAATTCTGATAGAGGGCCATGAGACTTAGACCTGAGTGCAAAAATGGAGGCTCTAGCCCCTTCCAGAGCTGAGATATCGAAACTCAAACATTCGTCACGAAAAAAAAACGACAGTGGTACCCCTTACGTTTTTTTTTGGGGCGAAAAATTAAGTTTCTCCAATCTTCCCAAATTCTGATAGAGGGCCATGAGACTTAGACCTGAGTGCAAAAATGGAGGCTCTAGCCCCTTCCAGAGCTGACATATCGAAACTCAAAAATTCGGCCCGAAAAAAAAACGACAGTGGTACCCCTTACGTTTTTTTTTTTTTGGGCGAAAAATTAAGTTTCTCCAATCTTCACAAATTCTGATAGAGGTCCATGAGACTTAGACCTGAGTGCAAAAATGGAGGCTCTAGCCCCTTCCAGAGCTGAGATATCGAAACTCAAAAATTCGTCCCGAAAAAAACCCGACAGTGGTACCCCTTACGTTTTTTTTTTGGGGCGAAAAATAAAGTTTCTCCAATCTTCCCAAATTCTGTTAGAGGGCCATGAGACTTAGACCTGAGTGCAAAAATGAAGGCTCTAGCCCCTTCCAGAGCTGAGATATCGAAACTCAAAAATTCGGCCCGAAAAAAACGACAGTGGTACCCCTTACGTTTTTTTTTTGGGCGAAAAATTAAGTCTCTCCAATCTTCCCAAATTCTGATAGAGGGCCATGAGACTTAGACCTGAGTGCAAAAATGGAGGCTCTAGCCCCTTCCAGAGCTGAGATATCGAAACTCAAAAATTCGTCCCGAAAAAAAAAACGACAGTGGTACCCCTTACGGGTTTTTTTTGGGCGAAAAATTAAGTTTCTCCAATCTTCCCAAATTCTGATAGAGGGCCATGAGACTTAGATCTGAGTGCAAAAATGGAGGCTCTAGCCCCTTCCAGAGCTGAGATATCGAAACTCAAAAATTCGGCCCGAAAAAAAAACGACAGTGGTACCCCTTACGTTTTTTTTTTTTGGGCGAAAAATTAAGTTTCTCCAATCTTCCCAAATTCGGATAGAGGGCCATGAGACTTAGACGTGAGTGCAAAAATTGAGGCTCTAGCCCCTTCCAGAGCTGAGATATCGAAACTGAAAAATTCGGCCCGTAAAAAAAAACGACAGTGGTACCCCTTACGTTTTTTTTTTGGGGCGAAAAATTAAGTTTCTCCAATCTTCCCAAATTCTGATAGAGGGCCATGAGACTTAGACCTGAGTGCAAAAATGGAGGCTCTAGCCCCTTCCAGAGCTGAGATATCGAAACTCAAAAATTCGGCCCGTAAAAAAAAACGACAGTGGTACCCCTTACGTTTTTTTTTTTGGGCGAAAAATTAAGTTTCTCCAATCTTCCCAAATTCTGATAGAGGGCCATGAGACTTAGACCTGAGAGCAAAAATGGAGGCTCTAGCCCCTTCCAGAGCTGAGATATCGAAACTCAAAAATTCGGCCCGAAAAAAAAACGACAGTGGTACCCCTTACGTTTTTTTTTGGGCGAAAAATTAAGTTTCTCCAATCTTCCCAAATTCTGATAGAGGGCCATGAGACTTAGACCTGAGTGCAAAAATGGAGGCTCTAGCCCCTTCCAGAGCTGAGATATCGAAACTCAAAAATTCGGCCCGAAAAAAAAACGACAGTGGTACCCCTTACGTTTTTTTTTTGGGCGAAAAATTAAGTTTCTCCAATCTTCCCAAATTCTGATAGAGGGCCATGAGACTTAGACCTGAGTGCAAAAATGGAGGCTCTAGCCCCTTCCAGAGCTGAGATATCGAAACTCAAAAATTCGGCCCGAAAAAAAACGACAGTGGTACCCCTTACGTTTTTTTTTTGGCCGAAAAATTAAGTTTCTCCAATCTTCCCAAATTCTGATAGAGGGCCATGAGACTTAGACCTGAGTGCAAAAATGGAGGCTCTAGCCCCTTCCAGAGCTGAGATATCGAAACTCAAAAATTCGTCCCGAAAAAAAACCGACAGTGGTACCCCTTACGTTTTTTTTTTGGGCGAAAAATTAAGTTTCTCCAATCTTCCCAAATTCTGATAGAGGGCCATGAGACTTAGACCTGAGTGCAAAAATGGAGGCTCTAGCCCCTTCCAGAGCTGAGATATCGAAACTCAAAAATTCGGCCCGAAAAAAAAACGACAGTGGTACCCCTTACGTTTTTTTTGGGGGGGCGAAAAATTAAGTTTCTCCAATCTTCCCAAATTCTGATAGAGGGCCATGAGACTTAGACCTGAGTGCAAAAATGGAGGCTCTAGCCCCTTCCAGAGCTGAGATATCGAAACTCAAAAATTCGGCCCGAAAAAAAAAACGACAGTGGTACCCCTTACGTTTTTTTTTTTGGGCGAAAAATTAAGTTTCTCCAATTTTCCCAAATTCTGATAGAGGGCCATGAGACTTAGACCTGAGTGCAAAAATGGAGGCTCTAGCCCCTTCCAGAGCTGAGATATCGAAACTGAAAAATTCGGCCCGAAAAAAAAAACGACAGTGGTACCCCTTACGTTTTTTTTTTGGGCGAAAAATTAAGTTTCTCCAATCTTCCCAAATTCTGATAGAGGGCCATGAGACTTAGACCTGAGTGCAAAAATGGAGGCTCTAGCCCCTTCCAGAGCTGACATATCGAAACTCAAAAATTCGGCCCGAAAAAAAAAACGACAGTGGTACCCCTTACGTTTTGTTTTTTTTTGGGCGAAAAATTAAGTTTCTCCAATCTTCCCAAATTCTGATAGAGGGCCATGAGACTTAGACCTGAGTGCAAAAATGGATGCTCTAGCCCCTTCCAGAGCTGAGATATCGAAACTCAAAAATTCGTCCCGAAAAAAAAACGACAGTGGTACCCCTTACGTTTTTTTTTGGGGCGAAAAATTAAGTTTCTCCAATCTTCCCAAATTCTGATAGAGGGCCATGAGACTTAGACCTGAGTGCAAAAATGGAGGCTCTAGCCCCTTCCAGAGCTGACATATCGAAACTCAAAAATTCGGCCCGAAAAAAAAACGACAGTGGTACCCCTTACGTTTTTTTTTTTTTTGGGCGAAAAATTAAGTTTCTCCAATCTTCACAAATTCTGATAGAGGTCCATGAGACTTAGACCTGAGTGCAAAAATGGAGGCTCTAGCCCCTTCCAGAGCTGAGATATCGAAACTCAAAAATTCGGCCCGAAAAAAAAACGACAGTGGTACCCCTTACGTTTTTTTTTGGGGCGAAAAATTAAGTTTCTCCAATCTTCCCAAATTCTGATAGAGGGCCATGAGACTTAGACCTGAGTGCAAAAATGGAGGCTCTAGCCCCTTCCAGAGCTGAGATATCGAAACTCAAAAATTCGGCCCGAAAAAAAAACGACAGTGGTACCCCTTACGTTTTTTTTTTTTGGGCGAAAAATTAAGTTTCTCCAATCTTCCCAAATTCTGATAGAGGGCCATGAGACTTAGACCTGAGTGCAAAAATGGAGGCTCTAGCCCCTTCCAGAGCTGAGATATCGAAACTCAAAAATTCGGCCCGAAAAAAACGACAGTGGTACCCCTTACGTTTTTTTTTTTGGGCGAAAAATTAAGTCTCTCCAATCTTCCCAAATTCTGATAGAGGGCCATGAGACTTAGACCTGAGTGCAAAAATGGAGGCTCTAGCCCCTTCCAGAGCTGAGATATCGAAACTCAAAAATTCGGCCCGAAAAAAAAAACGACAGTGGTACCCCTTACGGGTTTTTTTTGGGCGAAAAATTAAGTTTCTCCAATCTTCCCAAATTCTGATAGAGGGCCATGAGACTTAGATCTGAGTGCAAAAATGGAGGCTCTAGCCCCTTCCAGAGCTGAGATATCGAAACTCAAAAATTCGGCCCGAAAAAAAAACGACAGTGGTACCCCTTACGTTTTTTTTTTTTGGGCGAAAAATTAAGTTTCTCCAATCTTCCCAAATTCGGATAGAGGGCCATGAGACTTAGACCTGAGTGCAAAAATGGAGGCTCTAGCCCCTTCCAGAGCTGAGATATCGAAACTGAAAAATTCGGCCCGTAAAAAAAAACGACAGTGGTACCCCTTACGTTTTTTTTTTTGGGCGAAAAATTAAGTTTCTCCAATCTTCCCAAATTCTGATAGAGGGCCATGAGACTTAGACCTGAGAGCAAAAATGGAGGCTCTAGCCCCTTCCAGAGCTGAGATATCGAAACTCAAAAATTCGGCCCGAAAAAAAAACGACAGTGGTACCCCTTACGTTTTTTTTTTTTTTGGGCGAAAAATTAAGTTTCTCCAATCTTCACAAATTCTGATAGAGGTCCATGAGACTTAGACCTGAGTGCAAAAATGGAGGCTCTAGCCCCTTCCAGAGCTGAGATATCGAAACTCAAAAATTCGTCCCGAAAAAAAAACGACAGTGGTACCCCTTACGTTTTTTTTTGGGGCGAAAAATTAAGTTTCTCCAATCTTCCCAAATTCTGATAGAGGGCCATGAGACTTAGACCTGAGTGCAAAAATGGAGGCTCTAGCCCCTTCCAGAGCTGAGATATCGAAACTCAAAAATTCGGCCCGAAAAAAAAACGACAGTGGTACCCCTTACGTTTTTTTTTTGGGCGAAAAATTAAGTTTCTCCAATCTTCCCAAATTCTGATAGAGGGCCATGAGACTTAGACCTGAGTGCAAAAATGGAGGCTCTAGCCCCTTCCAGAGCTGAGATATCGAAACTCAAAAATTCGGCCCGAAAAAAAACGACAGTGGTACCCCTTACGTTTTTTTTTTTTGGGCGAAAAATTAAGTTTCTCCAATCTTCCCAAATTCTGATAGAGGGCCATGAGACTTAGACCTGAGTGCAAAAATGGAGGCTCTAGCCCCTTCCAGAGCTGACATATCGAAACTCAAAAATTCGGCCCGAAAAAAAAAACGACAGTGGTACCCCTTACGTTTTTTTTTTTTGGGCGAAAAATTAAGTTTCTCCAATCTTCCCAAATTCGGATAGAGGGCCATGAGACTTAGACCTGAGTGCAAAAATGGAGGCTCTAGCCCCTTCCAGAGCTGAGATATCGAAACTGAAAAATTCGGCCCGTAAAAAAAAACGACAGTGGTACCCCTTACGTTTTTTTTTTGGGCGAAAAATTAAGTTTCTCCAATCTTCCCAAATTCTGATAGAGGGCCATGAGACTTAGACCTGAGTGCAAAAATGGAGGCTCTAGCCCCTTCCGGAGCTGAGATATCGAAACTCAAAAATTCGGCCCGTAAAAAAAAACGACAGTGGTACCCCTTACGTTTTTTTTTTTGGGCGAAAAATTAAGTTTCTCCAATCTTCCCAAATTCTGATAGAGGGCCATGAGACTTAGACCTGAGAGCAAAAATGGAGGCTCTAGCCCCTTCCAGAGCTGAGATATCGAAACTCAAAAATTCGGCCCGAAAAAAAAACGACAGTGGTACCCCTTACGTTTTTTTTTTTTTGGGCGAAAAATTAAGTTTCTCCAATCTTCACAAATTCTGATAGAGGTCCATGAGACTTAGACCTGAGTGCAAAAATGGAGGCTCTAGCCCCTTCCAGAGCTGAGATATCGAAACTCAAAAATTCGTCCCGAAAAAAAAACGACAGTGGTACCCCTTACGTTTTTTTTTGGGGCGAAAAATTAAGTTTCTCCAATCTTCCCAAATTCTGATAGAGGGCCATGAGACTTAGACCTGAGTGCAAAAATGGAGGCTCTAGCCCCTTCCAGAGCTGAGATATCGAAACTCAAAAATTCGGCCCGAAAAAAAAACGACAGTGGTACCCCTTACGTTTTTTTTTTGGGCGAAAAATTAAGTTTCTCCAATCTTCCCAAATTCTGATAGAGGGCCATGAGACTTAGACCTGAGTGCAAAAATGGAGGCTCTAGCCCCTTCCAGAGCTGAGATATCGAAACTCAAAAATTTGGCCCGAAAAAAAACGACAGTGGTACCCCTTACGTTTTTTTTTTTTTGGGCGAAAAATTAAGTTTCTCCAATCTTCCCAAATTCTGATAGAGGGCCATGAGACTTAGACCTGAGTGCAAAAATGGAGGCTCTAGCCCCTTCCAGAGCTGACATATCGAAACTCAAAAATTCGGCCCGAAAAAAAAAACGACAGTGGTACCCCTTACGTTTTTTTTTTTTGGGCGAAAAATTAAGTTTCTCCAATCTTCCCAAATTCTGATAGAGGGCCATGAGACTTAGACCTGAGTGTAAAAATGGAGGCTCTAGCCCCTTCCAGAGCTGAGATATCGAAACTCAAAAATTCGTCCCGAAAAAAAAACGACAGTGGTACCCCTTACGTTTTTTTTGGGGCGAAAAATTAAGTTTCTCCAATCTTCCCAAATTCTGAAAGAGGGCCATGAGACTTAGACCTGAGTGCAAAAATGGAGGCTCTAGCCCCTTCCAGAGCTGACATATCGAAACTCAAAAATTCGGCCCGAAAAAAAAACGACAGTGGTACCCCTTACGTTTTTTTTTTTTTGGGCGAAAAATTAAGTTTCTCCAATCTTCACAAATTCTGATAGAGGTCCATGAGACTTAGACCTGAGTGCAAAAATGGAGGCTCTAGCCCCTTCCAGAGGTGAGATATCGAAACTCAAAAATTCGTCCCGAAAAAAAACCGACAGTGGTACCCCTTACGTTTTTTTTTTGGGGCGAAAAATAAAGTTTCTCCAATCTTCCCAAATTCTGATAGAGGGCCATGAGACTTAGACCTGAGTGCAAAAATGGAGGCTCTAGCCCCTTCCAGAGCTGAGATATCGAAACTCAAAAATTCGGCCCGAAAAAAAAACGACAGTGGTACCCCTTACGTTTTTTTTTTTTTGGGCGAAAAATTAAGTTTCTCCAATCTTCCCAAATTCTGATAGAGGGCCATGAGACTTAGACCTGAGAGCAAAAATGGAGGCTCTAGCCCCTTCCAGAGCTGAGATATCGAAACTCAAAAATTCGGCCCGAAAAAAAAACGACAGTGGTACCCCTTACGTTTTTTTTTTGGGCGAAAAATTAAGTTTCTCCAATCTTCCCAAATTCTGATAGAGGGCCATGAGACTTAGACCTGAGTGCAAAAATGGAGGCTCTAGCCCCTTCCAGAGCTGAGATATCGAAACTCAAAAATTCGGCCCGAAAAAAAACCGACAGTGGTACCCCTTACGTTTTTTTTTGGGGGGGCGAAAAATTAAGTTTCTCCAATCTTCCCAAATTCTGATAGAGGGCCATGAGACTTAGACCTGAGTGCAAAAATGGAGGCTCTAGCCCCTTCCAGAGCTGAGATATCGAAACTGAAAAATTCGGCCCGTAAAAAAAAACGACAGTGGTACCCCTTACGTTTTTTTTTTTGGGCGAAAAATTAAGTTTCTCCAATCTTCCCAAATTCTGATAGAGGGCCATGAGACTTAGACCTGAGTGCAAAAATGGAGGCTCTAGCCCCTTCCAGAGCTGAGATATCGAAACTCAAAAATTCGGCCCGTAAAAAAAAACGACAGTGGTACCCCTTACGTTTTTTTTTTTGGGCGAAAAATTAAGTTTCTCCAATCTTCCCAAATTCTGATAGAGGGCCATGAGACTTAGACCTGAGAACAAAAATGGAGGCTCTAGCCCCTTCCAGAGCTGAGATATCGAAACTCAAAAATTCGGCCCGAAAAAAAAACGACAGTGGTACCCCTTACGTTTTTTTTTTTGGGCGAAAAATTAAGTTTCTCCAATCTTCCCAAATTCTGATAGAGGGCCATGAGACTTAGACCTGAGTGCAAAAATGGAGGCTCTAGCCCCTTCCAGAGCTGAGATATCGAAACTCAAAAATTCGGCCCGTAAAAAAAAACGACAGTGGTACCCCTTACGTTTTTTTTTTGGGCGAAAAATTAAGTTTCTCCAATCTTCCCAAATTCTGATAGAGGGCCATGAGACTTAGACCTGAGTGCAAAAATGGAGGCTCTAGCCCCTTCCAGAGCTGAGATATCGAAACTCAAACATTCGGCCCGAAAAAAAACGACAGTGGTACCCCTTACGTTTTTTTTTTGGCCGAAAAATTAAGTTTCTCCAATCTTCCCAAATTCTGATAGAGGGCCATGAGACTTAGACCTGAGTGCAAAAATGGAGGCTCTAGCCCCTTCCAGAGCTGAGATATCGAAACTCAAAAATTCGGCCCGAAAAAAAAAACGACAGTCGTACCCCTTACGTTTTTTTTTTTGGGCGAAAAATTAAGTTTCTCCAATCTTCCCAAATTCTGATAGAGGGCCATGAGACTTAGACCTGAGTGCAAAAATGGAGGCTCTAGCCCCTTCCAGAGCTGAGATATCGAAACTCAAAAATTCGGCCCGAAAAAAAACGACAGTCGTACCCCTCACGTTTTTTTTGGGGGGCGAAAAATTAAGTTTCTCCAATCTTCCCAAATTCTGATAGAGGGCCATATGAGACTTAGACCTGAGTGCAAAAATGGAGGCTCTAGCCCCTTCCAGAGCTGAGATATCGAAACTCAAACATTCGGCCCGAAAAAAAACGACAGTGGTACCCCTTACGTTTTTTTTTTGGCCGAAAAATTAAGTTTCTCCAATCTTCCCAAATTCTGATAGAGGGCCATGAGACTTAGACCTGAGTGCAAAAATGGAGGCTCTAGCCCCTTCCAGAGCTGAGATATCGAAACTCAAAAATTCGGCCCGAAAAAAAATATACGACAGTCGTACCCCTTACGTTTTTTTTTTTGGGCGAAAAATTAAGTTTCTCCAATCTTCCCAAATTCTGATAGAGGGCCATGAGACTTAGACCTGAGTGCAAAAATGGAGGCTCTAGCCCCTTCCAGAGCTGAGATATCGAAACTCAAAAATTCGGCCCGAAAAAAAAACGACAGTCGTACCCCTTACGTTTTTTTTGGGGGGCGAAAAATTAAGTTTCTCCAATCTTCCCAAATTCTGATAGAGGGCCATATGAGACTTAGACCTGAGTGCAAAAATGGAGGCTCTAGCCCCTTCCAGAGCTGAGATATCGAAACTCAAAAATTCGGCCCGAAAAAAAAACGACAGTGGTACCCCTTACGTTTTTTTTTGGGTGAAAAATTAAGTTTCTCCAATCTTCCCAAATTCTGATAGAGGGCCATGAGACTTAGACCTGAGTGCAAAAATGGAGGCTCTAGCCCCTTCCAGAGCTGAGATATCGAAACTCAAAAATTCGGCCCGAAAAAAAAACGACAGTGGTACCCCTTACGTTTTTTTTTTGGGCGAAAAATTAAGTTTCTCCAATCTTCCCAAATTCTGATAGAGGGCCATGAGACTTAGACCTGAGTGCAAAAATGGAGGCTCTAGCCCCTTCCAGAGCTGAGATATCGAAACTCAAAAATTCGGCCCGAAAAAAAACCGACAGTGGTACCCCTTACGTTTTTTTTTGGGGGGCGAAAAATTAAGTTTCTCCAATCTTCCCAAATTCTGATAGAGGGCCATGAGACTTAGACCTGAGTGCAAAAATGGAGGCTCTAGCCCCTTCCAGAGCTGAGATATCGAAACTGAAAAATTCGGCCCGTAAAAAAAACCGACAGTGGTACCCCTTACGTTTTTTTTTTTGGGCGAAAAATTAAGTTTCTCCAATCTTCCCAAATTCTGATAGAGGGCCATGAGACTTAGACCTGAGTGCAAAAATGGAGGCTCTAGCCCCTTCCAGAGCTGAGATATCGAAACTCAAAAATTCGGCCCGTAAAAAAAAACGACAGTGGTACCCCTTACGTTTTTTTTTTGGGCGAAAAATTAAGTTTCTCCAATCTTCCCAAATTCTGATAGAGGGCCATGAGACTTAGACCTGAGAGCAAAAATGGAGGCTCTAGCCCCTTCCAGAGCTGAGATATCGAAACTCAAAAATTCGGCCCGAAAAAAAACGACAGTGGTACCCCTTACGTTTTTTTTTGGGCGAAAAATTAAGTTTCTCCAATCTTCCCAAATTCTGATAGAGGGCCATGAGACTTAGACCTGAGTGCAAAAATGGAGGCTCTAGCCCCTTCCAGAGCTGAGATATCGAAACTCAAAAATTCGGCCCGAAAAAAACGACAGTGGTACCCCTTACGTTTTTTTTTTGGGTGAAAAATTAAGTTTCTCCAATCTTCCCAAATTCTGATAGAGGGCCATGAGACTTAGACCTGAGTGCAAAAATGGAGGCTCTAGCCCCTTCCAGAGCTGAGATATCGAAACTCAAAAATTCGGCCTGAAAAAAAAACGACAGTGGTACCCCTTACGTTTTTTTTTTTGGGCGAAAAATTAAGTTTCTCCAATCTTCCCAAATTCTGATAGAGGGCCATGAGACTTAGACCTGAGTGCAAAAATGGAGGCTCTAGCCCCTTCCAGAGCTGAGATATCGAAACTCAAAAATTCGGCCCGAAAAAAAAACGACAGTCGTACCCCTTACGTTTTTTTTGGGGGGCGAAAAATTAAGTTTCTCCAATCTTCCCAAATTCTGATAGAGGGCCATGAGACTTAGACCTGAGTGCAAAAATGGAGGCTCTAGCCCCTTCCAGAGCTGAGATATCGAAACTCAAAAATTCGGCCCGAAAAAAAAACGACAGTGGTACCCCTTACGTTTTTTTTGGGGGGGCGAAAAATTAAGTTTCTCCAATCTTCCCAAATTCTGATAGAGGGCCATGAGACTTAGACCTGAGTGCAAAAATGGAGGCTCTAGCCCCTTCCAGAGCTGACATATCGAAACTCAAAAATTCGGCCCGAAAAAAAAAACGACAGTGGTACCCCTTACGTTTTTTTTTTTTGGGCGAAAAATTAAGTTTCTCCAATCTTCCCAAATTCTGATAGAGGGCCATGAGACTTAGACCTGAGTGTAAAAATGGAGGCTCTAGCCCCTTCCAGAGCTGAGATATCGAAACTCAAAAATTCGTCCCGAAAAAAAAACGACAGTGGTACCCCTTACGTTTTTTTTGGGGCGAAAAATTAAGTTTCTCCAATCTTCCCAAATTCTGAAAGAGGGCCATGAGACTTAGACCTGAGTGCAAAAATGGAGGCTCTAGCCCCTTCCAGAGCTGACATATCGAAACTCAAAAATTCGGCCCGAAAAAAAAACGACAGTGGTACCCCTTACGTTTTTTTTTTTTTTGGGCGAAAAATTAAGTTTCTCCAATCTTCACAAATTCTGATAGAGGTCCATGAGACTTAGACCTGAGTGCAAAAATGGAGGCTCTAGCCCCTTCCAGAGGTGAGATATCGAAACTCAAAAATTCGTCCCGAAAAAAAACCGACAGTGGTACCCCTTACGTTTTTTTTTTGGGGCGAAAAATAAAGTTTCTCCAATCTTCCCAAATTCTGATAGAGGGCCATGAGACTTAGACCTGAGTGCAAAAATGGAGGCTCTAGCCCCTTCCAGAGCTGAGATATCGAAACTCAAAAATTCGGCCCGAAAAAAAAACGACAGTGGTACCCCTTACGTTTTTTTTTTTTTGGGCGAAAAATTAAGTTTCTCCAATCTTCCCAAATTCTGATAGAGGGCCATGAGACTTAGACCTGAGAGCAAAAATGGAGGCTCTAGCCCCTTCCAGAGCTGAGATATCGAAACTCAAAAATTCGGCCCGAAAAAAAAACGACAGTGGTACCCCTTACGTTTTTTTTTTGGGCGAAAAATTAAGTTTCTCCAATCTTCCCAAATTCTGATAGAGGGCCATGAGACTTAGACCTGAGTGCAAAAATGGAGGCTCTAGCCCCTTCCAGAGCTGAGATATCGAAACTCAAAAATTCGGCCCGAAAAAAAACCGACAGTGGTACCCCTTACGTTTTTTTTTGGGGGGGCGAAAAATTAAGTTTCTCCAATCTTCCCAAATTCTGATAGAGGGCCATGAGACTTAGACCTGAGTGCAAAAATGGAGGCTCTAGCCCCTTCCAGAGCTGAGATATCGAAACTGAAAAATTCGGCCCGTAAAAAAAAACGACAGTGGTACCCCTTACGTTTTTTTTTTTGGGCGAAAAATTAAGTTTCTCCAATCTTCCCAAATTCTGATAGAGGGCCATGAGACTTAGACCTGAGTGCAAAAATGGAGGCTCTAGCCCCTTCCAGAGCTGAGATATCGAAACTCAAAAATTCGGCCCGTAAAAAAAAACGACAGTGGTACCCCTTACGTTTTTTTTTTTGGGCGAAAAATTAAGTTTCTCCAATCTTCCCAAATTCTGATAGAGGGCCATGAGACTTAGACCTGAGAACAAAAATGGAGGCTCTAGCCCCTTCCAGAGCTGAGATATCGAAACTCAAAAATTCGGCCCGAAAAAAAAACGACAGTGGTACCCCTTACGTTTTTTTTTTTGGGCGAAAAATTAAGTTTCTCCAATCTTCCCAAATTCTGATAGAGGGCCATGAGACTTAGACCTGAGTGCAAAAATGGAGGCTCTAGCCCCTTCCAGAGCTGAGATATCGAAACTCAAAAATTCGGCCCGTAAAAAAAAACGACAGTGGTACCCCTTACGTTTTTTTTTTGGGCGAAAAATTAAGTTTCTCCAATCTTCCCAAATTCTGATAGAGGGCCATGAGACTTAGACCTGAGTGCAAAAATGGAGGCTCTAGCCCCTTCCAGAGCTGAGATATCGAAACTCAAACATTCGGCCCGAAAAAAAACGACAGTGGTACCCCTTACGTTTTTTTTTTGGCCGAAAAATTAAGTTTCTCCAATCTTCCCAAATTCTGATAGAGGGCCATGAGACTTAGACCTGAGTGCAAAAATGGAGGCTCTAGCCCCTTCCAGAGCTGAGATATCGAAACTCAAAAATTCGGCCCGAAAAAAAAAACGACAGTCGTACCCCTTACGTTTTTTTTTTTGGGCGAAAAATTAAGTTTCTCCAATCTTCCCAAATTCTGATAGAGGGCCATGAGACTTAGACCTGAGTGCAAAAATGGAGGCTCTAGCCCCTTCCAGAGCTGAGATATCGAAACTCAAAAATTCGGCCCGAAAAAAAACGACAGTCGTACCCCTCACGTTTTTTTTGGGGGGCGAAAAATTAAGTTTCTCCAATCTTCCCAAATTCTGATAGAGGGCCATATGAGACTTAGACCTGAGTGCAAAAATGGAGGCTCTAGCCCCTTCCAGAGCTGAGATATCGAAACTCAAACATTCGGCCCGAAAAAAAACGACAGTGGTACCCCTTACGTTTTTTTTTTGGCCGAAAAATTAAGTTTCTCCAATCTTCCCAAATTCTGATAGAGGGCCATGAGACTTAGACCTGAGTGCAAAAATGGAGGCTCTAGCCCCTTCCAGAGCTGAGATATCGAAACTCAAAAATTCGGCCCGAAAAAAAATATACGACAGTCGTACCCCTTACGTTTTTTTTTTTGGGCGAAAAATTAAGTTTCTCCAATCTTCCCAAATTCTGATAGAGGGCCATGAGACTTAGACCTGAGTGCAAAAATGGAGGCTCTAGCCCCTTCCAGAGCTGAGATATCGAAACTCAAAAATTCGGCCCGAAAAAAAAACGACAGTCGTACCCCTTACGTTTTTTTTGGGGGGCGAAAAATTAAGTTTCTCCAATCTTCCCAAATTCTGATAGAGGGCCATATGAGACTTAGACCTGAGTGCAAAAATGGAGGCTCTAGCCCCTTCCAGAGCTGAGATATCGAAACTCAAAAATTCGGCCCGAAAAAAAAACGACAGTGGTACCCCTTACGTTTTTTTTTGGGTGAAAAATTAAGTTTCTCCAATCTTCCCAAATTCTGATAGAGGGCCATGAGACTTAGACCTGAGTGCAAAAATGGAGGCTCTAGCCCCTTCCAGAGCTGAGATATCGAAACTCAAAAATTCGGCCCGAAAAAAAAACGACAGTGGTACCCCTTACGTTTTTTTTTTGGGCGAAAAATTAAGTTTCTCCAATCTTCCCAAATTCTGATAGAGGGCCATGAGACTTAGACCTGAGTGCAAAAATGGAGGCTCTAGCCCCTTCCAGAGCTGAGATATCGAAACTCAAAAATTCGGCCCGAAAAAAAACCGACAGTGGTACCCCTTACGTTTTTTTTTGGGGGGCGAAAAATTAAGTTTCTCCAATCTTCCCAAATTCTGATAGAGGGCCATGAGACTTAGACCTGAGTGCAAAAATGGAGGCTCTAGCCCCTTCCAGAGCTGAGATATCGAAACTGAAAAATTCGGCCCGTAAAAAAAACCGACAGTGGTACCCCTTACGTTTTTTTTTTTGGGCGAAAAATTAAGTTTCTCCAATCTTCCCAAATTCTGATAGAGGGCCATGAGACTTAGACCTGAGTGCAAAAATGGAGGCTCTAGCCCCTTCCAGAGCTGAGATATCGAAACTCAAAAATTCGGCCCGTAAAAAAAAACGACAGTGGTACCCCTTACGTTTTTTTTTTGGGCGAAAAATTAAGTTTCTCCAATCTTCCCAAATTCTGATAGAGGGCCATGAGACTTAGACCTGAGAGCAAAAATGGAGGCTCTAGCCCCTTCCAGAGCTGAGATATCGAAACTCAAAAATTCGGCCCGAAAAAAAACGACAGTGGTACCCCTTACGTTTTTTTTTGGGCGAAAAATTAAGTTTCTCCAATCTTCCCAAATTCTGATAGAGGGCCATGAGACTTAGACCTGAGTGCAAAAATGGAGGCTCTAGCCCCTTCCAGAGCTGAGATATCGAAACTCAAAAATTCGGCCCGAAAAAAACGACAGTGGTACCCCTTACGTTTTTTTTTTGGGTGAAAAATTAAGTTTCTCCAATCTTCCCAAATTCTGATAGAGGGCCATGAGACTTAGACCTGAGTGCAAAAATGGAGGCTCTAGCCCCTTCCAGAGCTGAGATATCGAAACTCAAAAATTCGGCCTGAAAAAAAAACGACAGTGGTACCCCTTACGTTTTTTTTTTTGGGCGAAAAATTAAGTTTCTCCAATCTTCCCAAATTCTGATAGAGGGCCATGAGACTTAGACCTGAGTGCAAAAATGGAGGCTCTAGCCCCTTCCAGAGCTGAGATATCGAAACTCAAAAATTCGGCCCGAAAAAAAAACGACAGTCGTACCCCTTACGTTTTTTTTGGGGGGCGAAAAATTAAGTTTCTCCAATCTTCCCAAATTCTGATAGAGGGCCATGAGACTTAGACCTGAGTGCAAAAATGGAGGCTCTAGCCCCTTCCAGAGCTGAGATATCGAAACTCAAAAATTCGGCCCGAAAAAAAAACGACAGTGGTACCCCTTACGTTTTTTTTGGGGGGGCGAAAAATTAAGTTTCTCCAATCTTCCCAAATTCTGATAGAGGGCCATGAGACTTAGACCTGAGTGCAAAAATGGAGGCTCTAGCCCCTTCCAGAGCTGAGATATCGAAACTCAAAAATTCGGCCCGAAAAAAAAAACGACAGTGGTACCCCTTACGTTTTTTTTTTTGGGCGAAAAATTAAGTTTCTCCAATTTTCCCAAATTCTGATAGAGGGCCATGAGACTTAGACCTGAGTGCAAAAATGGAGGCTCTAGCCCCTTCCAGAGCTGAGATATCGAAACTGAAAAATTCGGCCCGAAAAAAAAAACGACAGTGGTACCCCTTACGTTTTTTTTTTGGGCGAAAAATTAAGTTTCTCCAATCTTCCCAAATTCTGATAGAGGGCCATGAGACTTAGACCTGAGTGCAAAAATGGAGGCTCTAGCCCCTTCCAGAGCTGACATATCGAAACTCAAAAATTCGGCCCGAAAAAAAAAACGACAGTGGTACCCCTTACGTTTTGTTTTTTTTTGGGCGAAAAATTAAGTTTCTCCAATCTTCCCAAATTCTGATAGAGGGCCATGAGACTTAGACCTGAGTGCAAAAATGGATGCTCTAGCCCCTTCCAGAGCTGAGATATCGAAACTCAAAAATTCGTCCCGAAAAAAAAACGACAGTGGTACCCCTTACGTTTTTTTTTGGGGCGAAAAATTAAGTTTCTCCAATCTTCCCAAATTCTGATAGAGGGCCATGAGACTTAGACCTGAGTGCAAAAATGGAGGCTCTAGCCCCTTCCAGAGCTGAGATATCGAAACTCAAAAATTCGGCCCGAAAAAAAAACGACAGTGGTACCCCTTACGTTTTTTTTTTTTGGGCGAAAAATTAAGTTTCTCCAATCTTCCCAAATTCTGATAGAGGGCCATGAGACTTAGACCTGAGTGCAAAAATGGAGGCTCTAGCCCCTTCCAGAGCTGAGATATCGAAACTCAAAAATTCGGCCCGAAAAAAACGACAGTGGTACCCCTTACGTTTTTTTTTTTGGGCGAAAAATTAAGTCTCTCCAATCTTCCCAAATTCTGATAGAGGGCCATGAGACTTAGACCTGAGTGCAAAAATGGAGGCTCTAGCCCCTTCCAGAGCTGAGATATCGAAACTCAAAAATTCGGCCCGAAAAAAAAAACGACAGTGGTACCCCTTACGGGTTTTTTTTGGGCGAAAAATTAAGTTTCTCCAATCTTCCCAAATTCTGATAGAGGGCCATGAGACTTAGATCTGAGTGCAAAAATGGAGGCTCTAGCCCCTTCCAGAGCTGAGATATCGAAACTCAAAAATTCGGCCCGAAAAAAAAACGACAGTGGTACCCCTTACGTTTTTTTTTTTTGGGCGAAAAATTAAGTTTCTCCAATCTTCCCAAATTCGGATAGAGGGCCATGAGACTTAGACCTGAGTGCAAAAATGGAGGCTCTAGCCCCTTCCAGAGCTGAGATATCGAAACTGAAAAATTCGGCCCGTAAAAAAAAACGACAGTGGTACCCCTTACGTTTTTTTTTTTGGGCGAAAAATTAAGTTTCTCCAATCTTCCCAAATTCTGATAGAGGGCCATGAGACTTAGACCTGAGAGCAAAAATGGAGGCTCTAGCCCCTTCCAGAGCTGAGATATCGAAACTCAAAAATTCGGCCCGAAAAAAAAACGACAGTGGTACCCCTTACGTTTTTTTTTTTTTTGGGCGAAAAATTAAGTTTCTCCAATCTTCACAAATTCTGATAGAGGTCCATGAGACTTAGACCTGAGTGCAAAAATGGAGGCTCTAGCCCCTTCCAGAGCTGAGATATCGAAACTCAAAAATTCGTCCCGAAAAAAAAACGACAGTGGTACCCCTTACGTTTTTTTTTGGGGCGAAAAATTAAGTTTCTCCAATCTTCCCAAATTCTGATAGAGGGCCATGAGACTTAGACCTGAGTGCAAAAATGGAGGCTCTAGCCCCTTCCAGAGCTGAGATATCGAAACTCAAAAATTCGGCCCGAAAAAAAAACGACAGTGGTACCCCTTACGTTTTTTTTTTGGGCGAAAAATTAAGTTTCTCCAATCTTCCCAAATTCTGATAGAGGGCCATGAGACTTAGACCTGAGTGCAAAAATGGAGGCTCTAGCCCCTTCCAGAGCTGAGATATCGAAACTCAAAAATTCGGCCCGAAAAAAAACGACAGTGGTACCCCTTACGTTTTTTTTTTTTGGGCGAAAAATTAAGTTTCTCCAATCTTCCCAAATTCTGATAGAGGGCCATGAGACTTAGACCTGAGTGCAAAAATGGAGGCTCTAGCCCCTTCCAGAGCTGACATATCGAAACTCAAAAATTCGGCCCGAAAAAAAAAACGACAGTGGTACCCCTTACGTTTTTTTTTTTTGGGCGAAAAATTAAGTTTCTCCAATCTTCCCAAATTCGGATAGAGGGCCATGAGACTTAGACCTGAGTGCAAAAATGGAGGCTCTAGCCCCTTCCAGAGCTGAGATATCGAAACTGAAAAATTCGGCCCGTAAAAAAAAACGACAGTGGTACCCCTTACGTTTTTTTTTTTGGGCGAAAAATTAAGTTTCTCCAATCTTCCCAAATTCTGATAGAGGGCCATGAGACTTAGACCTGAGTGCAAAAATGGAGGCTCTAGCCCCTTCCGGAGCTGAGATATCGAAACTCAAAAATTCGGCCCGTAAAAAAAAACGACAGTGGTACCCCTTACGTTTTTTTTTTTGGGCGAAAAATTAAGTTTCTCCAATCTTCCCAAATTCTGATAGAGGGCCATGAGACTTAGACCTGAGAGCAAAAATGGAGGCTCTAGCCCCTTCCAGAGCTGAGATATCGAAACTCAAAAATTCGGCCCGAAAAAAAAACGACAGTGGTACCCCTTACGTTTTTTTTTTTTTGGGCGAAAAATTAAGTTTCTCCAATCTTCACAAATTCTGATAGAGGTCCATGAGACTTAGACCTGAGTGCAAAAATGGAGGCTCTAGCCCCTTCCAGAGCTGAGATATCGAAACTCAAAAATTCGTCCCGAAAAAAAAACGACAGTGGTACCCCTTACGTTTTTTTTTGGGGCGAAAAATTAAGTTTCTCCAATCTTCCCAAATTCTGATAGAGGGCCATGAGACTTAGACCTGAGTGCAAAAATGGAGGCTCTAGCCCCTTCCAGAGCTGAGATATCGAAACTCAAAAATTCGGCCCGAAAAAAAAACGACAGTGGTACCCCTTACGTTTTTTTTTTGGGCGAAAAATTAAGTTTCTCCAATCTTCCCAAATTCTGATAGAGGGCCATGAGACTTAGACCTGAGTGCAAAAATGGAGGCTCTAGCCCCTTCCAGAGCTGAGATATCGAAACTCAAAAATTTGGCCCGAAAAAAAACGACAGTGGTACCCCTTACGTTTTTTTTTTTTGGGCGAAAAATTAAGTTTCTCCAATCTTCCCAAATTCTGATAGAGGGCCATGAGACTTAGACCTGAGTGCAAAAATGGAGGCTCTAGCCCCTTCCAGAGCTGACATATCGAAACTCAAAAATTCGGCCCGAAAAAAAAAACGACAGTGGTACCCCTTACGTTTTTTTTTTTTGGGCGAAAAATTAAGTTTCTCCAATCTTCCCAAATTCTGATAGAGGGCCATGAGACTTAGACCTGAGTGTAAAAATGGAGGCTCTAGCCCCTTCCAGAGCTGAGATATCGAAACTCAAAAATTCGTCCCGAAAAAAAAACGACAGTGGTACCCCTTACGTTTTTTTTGGGGCGAAAAATTAAGTTTCTCCAATCTTCCCAAATTCTGAAAGAGGGCCATGAGACTTAGACCTGAGTGCAAAAATGGAGGCTCTAGCCCCTTCCAGAGCTGACATATCGAAACTCAAAAATTCGGCCCGAAAAAAAAACGACAGTGGTACCCCTTACGTTTTTTTTTTTTTGGGCGAAAAATTAAGTTTCTCCAATCTTCACAAATTCTGATAGAGGTCCATGAGACTTAGACCTGAGTGCAAAAATGGAGGCTCTAGCCCCTTCCAGAGGTGAGATATCGAAACTCAAAAATTCGTCCCGAAAAAAAACCGACAGTGGTACCCCTTACGTTTTTTTTTTGGGGCGAAAAATAAAGTTTCTCCAATCTTCCCAAATTCTGATAGAGGGCCATGAGACTTAGACCTGAGTGCAAAAATGGAGGCTCTAGCCCCTTCCAGAGCTGAGATATCGAAACTCAAAAATTCGGCCCGAAAAAAAAACGACAGTGGTACCCCTTACGTTTTTTTTTTTTTGGGCGAAAAATTAAGTTTCTCCAATCTTCCCAAATTCTGATAGAGGGCCATGAGACTTAGACCTGAGAGCAAAAATGGAGGCTCTAGCCCCTTCCAGAGCTGAGATATCGAAACTCAAAAATTCGGCCCGAAAAAAAAACGACAGTGGTACCCCTTACGTTTTTTTTTTGGGCGAAAAATTAAGTTTCTCCAATCTTCCCAAATTCTGATAGAGGGCCATGAGACTTAGACCTGAGTGCAAAAATGGAGGCTCTAGCCCCTTCCAGAGCTGAGATATCGAAACTCAAAAATTCGGCCCGAAAAAAAACCGACAGTGGTACCCCTTACGTTTTTTTTTTGGGGGGCGAAAAATTAAGTTTCTCCAATCTTCCCAAATTCTGATAGAGGGCCATGAGACTTAGACCTGAGTGCAAAAATGGAGGCTCTAGCCCCTTCCAGAGCTGAGATATCGAAACTGAAAAATTCGGCCCGTAAAAAAAAACGACAGTGGTACCCCTTACGTTTTTTTTTTTGGGCGAAAAATTAAGTTTCTCCAATCTTCCCAAATTCTGATAGAGGGCCATGAGACTTAGACCTGAGTGCAAAAATGGAGGCTCTAGCCCCTTCCAGAGCTGAGATATCGAAACTCAAAAATTCGGCCCGTAAAAAAAAACGACAGTGGTACCCCTTACGTTTTTTTTTTTGGGCGAAAAATTAAGTTTCTCCAATCTTCCCAAATTCTGATAGAGGGCCATGAGACTTAGACCTGAGAGCAAAAATGGAGGCTCTAGCCCCTTCCAGAGCTGAGATATCGAAACTCAAAAATTCGGCCCGAAAAAAAAACGACAGTGGTACCCCTTACGTTTTTTTTTGGGCGAAAAATTAAGTTTCTCCAATCTTCCCAAATTCTGATAGAGGGCCATGAGACTTAGACCTGAGTGCAAAAATGGAGGCTCTAGCCCCTTCCAGAGCTGAGATATCGAAACTCAAAAATTCGGCCCGAAAAAAACGACAGTGGTACCCCTTACGTTTTTTTTTGGGCGAAAAATTAAGTTTCTCCAATCTTCCCAAATTCTGATAGAGGGCCATGAGACTTAGACCTGAGTGCAAAAATGGAGGCTCTAGCCCCTTCCAGAGCTGAGATATCGAAACTCAAAAATTCGGCCTGAAAAAAAAACGACAGTGGTACCCCTTACGTTTTTTTTTTTGGGCGAAAAATTAAGTTTCTCCAATCTTCCCAAATTCTGATAGAGGGCCATGAGACTTAGACCTGAGTGCAAAAATGGAGGCTCTAGCCCCTTCCAGAGCTGAGATATCGAAACTCAAAAATTCGGCCCGTAAAAAAAAACGACAGTGGTACCCCTTACGTTTTTTTTTTGGGCGAAAAATTAAGTTTCTCCAATCTTCCCAAATTCTGATAGAGGGCCATGAGACTTAGACCTGAGTGCAAAAATGGAGGCTCTAGCCCCTTCCAGAGCTGAGATATCGAAACTCAAACATTCGGCCCGAAAAAAAACGACAGTGGTACCCCTTACGTTTTTTTTTTGGCCGAAAAATTAAGTTTCTCCAATCTTCCCAAATTCTGATAGAGGGCCATGAGACTTAGACCTGAGTGCAAAAATGGAGGCTCTAGCCCCTTCCAGAGCTGAGATATCGAAACTCAAAAATTCGGCCCGAAAAAAAAAACGACAGTCGTACCCCTTACGTTTTTTTTTTTGGGCGAAAAATTAAGTTTCTCCAATCTTCCCAAATTCTGATAGAGGGCCATGAGACTTAGACCTGAGTGCAAAAATGGAGGCTCTAGCCCCTTCCAGAGCTGAGATATCGAAACTCAAAAATTCGGCCCGAAAAAAAACGACAGTCGTACCCCTCACGTTTTTTTTGGGGGGCGAAAAATTAAGTTTCTCCAATCTTCCCAAATTCTGATAGAGGGCCATATGAGACTTAGACCTGAGTGCAAAAATGGAGGCTCTAGCCCCTTCCAGAGCTGAGATATCGAAACTCAAACATTCGGCCCGAAAAAAAACGACAGTGGTACCCCTTACGTTTTTTTTTTGGCCGAAAAATTAAGTTTCTCCAATCTTCCCAAATTCTGATAGAGGGCCATGAGACTTAGACCTGAGTGCAAAAATGGAGGCTCTAGCCCCTTCCAGAGCTGAGATATCGAAACTCAAAAATTCGGCCCGAAAAAAAACCGACAGTGGTACCCCTTACGTTTTTTTTTGGGGGGCGAAAAATTAAGTTTCTCCAATCTTCCCAAATTCTGATAGAGGGCCATGAGACTTAGACCTGAGTGCAAAAATGGAGGCTCTAGCCCCTTCCAGAGCTGAGATATCGAAACTGAAAAATTCGGCCCGTAAAAAAAACCGACAGTGGTACCCCTTACGTTTTTTTTTTGGGCGAAAAATTAAGTTTCTCCAATCTTCCCAAATTCTGATAGAGGGCCATGAGACTTAGACCTGAGAGCAAAAATGGAGGCTCTAGCCCCTTCCAGAGCTGAGATATCGAAACTCAAAAATTCGGCCCGAAAAAAAACGACAGTGGTACCCCTTACGTTTTTTTTTGGGCGAAAAATTAAGTTTCTCCAATCTTCCCAAATTCTGATAGAGGGCCATGAGACTTAGACCTGAGTGCAAAAATGGAGGCTCTAGCCCCTTCCAGAGCTGAGATATCGAAACTCAAAAATTCGGCCCGAAAAAAACGACAGTGGTACCCCTTACGTTTTTTTTTTGGGTGAAAAATTAAGTTTCTCCAATCTTCCCAAATTCTGATAGAGGGCCATGAGACTTAGACCTGAGTGCAAAAATGGAGGCTCTAGCCCCTTCCAGAGCTGAGATATCGAAACTCAAAAATTCGGCCTGAAAAAAAAACGACAGTGGTACCCCTTACGTTTTTTTTTTTGGGCGAAAAATTAAGTTTCTCCAATCTTCCCAAATTCTGATAGAGGGCCATGAGACTTAGACCTGAGTGCAAAAATGGAGGCTCTAGCCCCTTCCAGAGCTGAGATATCGAAACTCAAAAATTCGGCCCGTAAAAAAAAACGACAGTGGTACCCCTTACGTTTTTTTTTTGGGCGAAAAATTAAGTTTCTCCAATCTTCCCAAATTCTGATAGAGGGCCATGAGACTTAGACCTGAGTGCAAAAATGGAGGCTCTAGCCCCTTCCAGAGCTGAGATATCGAAACTCAAAAATTCGGCCCGAAAAAAAACCACAGTGGTACCCCTTACGTTTTTTTTTTGGCCGAAAAATTAAGTTTCTCCAATCTTCCCAAATTCTGATAGAGGGCCATGAGACTTAGACCTGAGTGCAAAAATGGAGGCTCTAGCCCCTTCCAGAGCTGAGATATCGAAACTCAAAAATTCGGCCCGAAAAAAAAAACGACAGTCGTACCCCTTACGTTTTTTTTTTTGGGCGAAAAATTAAGTTTCTCCAATCTTCCCAAATTCTGATAGAGGGCCATGAGACTTAGACCTGAGTGCAAAAATGGAGGCTCTAGCCCCTTCCAGAGCTGAGATATCGAAACTCAAAAATTCGGCCCGAAAAAAAAACGACAGTCGTACCCCTTACGTTTTTTTTGGGGGGCGAAAAATTAAGTTTCTCCAATCTTCCCAAATTCTGATAGAGGGCCATATGAGACTTAGACCTGAGTGCAAAAATGGAGGCTCTAGCCCCTTCCAGAGCTGAGATATCGAAACTCAAAAATTCGGCCCGAAAAAAAAACGACAGTGGTACCCCTTACGTTTTTTTTTTTTTGGGCGAAAAATTAAGTTTCTCCAATCTTCACAAATTCTGATAGAGGTCCATGAGACTTAGACCTGAGTGCAAAAATGGAGGCTCTAGCCCCTTCCAGAGCTGAGATATCGAAACTCAAAAATTCGTCCCGAAAAAAAAACGACAGTGGTACCCCTTACGTTTTTTTTTGGGGCGAAAAATTAAGTTTCTCCAATCTTCCCAAATTTTGATAGAGGGCCATGAGACTTAGACCTGAGTGCAAAAATGGAGGCTCTAGCCCCTTCCAGAGCTGAGATATCGAAACTCAAAAATTCGGCCCGAAAAAAAAACGACAGTCGTACCCCTTACGTTTTTTTTTGGGGGCGAAAAATTAAGTTTCTCCAATCTTCCCAAATTCTTATAGAGGGCCATATGAGACTTAGACCTGAGTGCAAAAATGGAGGCTCTAGCTTCTTCCAGAGCTGAGATATCGAAACTCAAAAATTCGGGCCGAAAAAAAAACGACAGTGGTACCCCTTACGTTTTTTTTTGGGTGAAAAATTAAGTTTCTCCAATCTTCCCAAATTCTGATAGAGGGCCATGAGACTTAGACCTGAGTGCAAAAATGGAGGCTCTAGCCCCTTCCAGAGCTGAGATATCGAAACTCAAAAATTCGGCCCGAAAAAAAAAACGACAGTGGTACCCCTTACGTTTTTTTTTTTGGGCGAAAAATTAAGTTTCTCCAATTTTCCCAAATTCTGATAGAGGGCCATGAGACTTAGACCTGAGTGCAAAAATGGAGGCTCTAGCCCCTTCCAGAGCTGAGATATCGAAACTGAAAAATTCGGCCCGAAAAAAAAAACGACAGTGGTACCCCTTACGTTTTTTTTTTTGGGCGAAAAATTAAGTTTCTCCAATCTTCCCAAATTCTGATAGAGGGCCATGAGACTTAGACCTGAGTGCAAAAATGGAGGCTCTAGCCCCTTCCAGAGCTGACATATCGAAACTCAAAAATTCGGCCCGAAAAAAAAACGACAGTGGTACCCCTTACGTTTTTTTTTTTTGGGCGAAAAATTAAGTTTCTCCAATCTTCCCAAATTCTGATAGAGGGCCATGAGACTTAGACCTGAGTGCAAAAATGGAGGCTCTAGCCCCTTCCAGAGCTGAGATATCGAAACTCAAAAATTCGTCCCGAAAAAAAAACGACAGTGGTACCCCTTACGTTTTTTTTGGGGGCGAAAAATTAAGTTTCTCCAATCTTCCCAAATTCTGATAGAGGGCCATGAGACTTAGACCTGAGTGCAAAAATGGAGGCTCTAGCCCCTTCCAGAGCTGAGATATCGAAACTCAAAAATTCGTCCCGAAAAAAAAACGACAGTGGTACCCCTTACGTTTTTTTTTTGGGCGAAAAATTAAGTTTCTCCAATCTTCCCAAATTCTGATAGAGGGCCATGAGACTTAGACCTGAGTGCAAAAATGGAGGCTCTAGCCCCTTCCAGAGCTGACATATCGAAACTCAAAAATTCGGCCCGAAAAAAAAACGACAGTGGTACCCCTTACGTTTTTTTTTTTGGGCGAAAAATTAAGTTTCTCCAATCTTCCCAAATTCTGATAGAGGGCCATGAGACTTAGACCTGAGTGCAAAAATGGAGGCTCTAGCCCCTTCCAGAGCTGAGATATCGAAACTCAAAAATTCGGCCCGTAAAAAAAAACGACAGTGGTACCCCTTACGTTTTTTTTTTGGGCGAAAAATTAAGTTTCTCCAATCTTCCCAAATTCTGATAGAGGGCCATGAGACTTAGACCTGAGTGCAAAAATGGAGGCTCTAGCCCCTTCCAGAGCTGAGATATCGAAACTCAAAAATTCGGCCCGAAAAAAAACGACAGTGGTACCCCTTACGTTTTTTTTTTGGCCGAAAAATTAAGTTTCTCCAATCTTCCCAAATTCTGATAGAGGGCCATGAGACTTAGACCTGAGTGCAAAAATGGAGGCTCTAGCCCCTTCCAGAGCTGAGATATCGAAACTCAAAAATTCGGCCCGAAAAAAAAAACGACAGTCGTACCCCTTACGTTTTTTTTGGGGGGCGAAAAATTAAGTTTCTCCAATCTTCCCAAATTCTGATAGAGGGCCATATGAGACTTAGACCTGAGTGCAAAAATGGAGGCTCTAGCCCCTTCCAGAGCTGAGATATCGAAACTCAAAAATTCGGCCCGAAAAAAAAACGACAGTGGTACCCCTTACGTTTTTTTTTGGGTGAAAAATTAAGTTTCTCCAATCTTCCCAAATTCTGATAGAGGGCCATGAGACTTAGACCTGAGTGCAAAAATGGAGGCTCTAGCCCCTTCCAGAGCTGAGATATCGAAACTCAAAAATTCGGCCCGAAAAAAAAACGACAGTGGTACCCCTTACGTTTTTTTTTTGGGCGAAAAATTAAGTTTCTCCAATTTTCCCAAATTCTGATAGAGGTCCATGAGACTTAGACCTGAGTGGAAAAATGGAGGCTCTAGCCCCTTCCAGAGCTGAGATATCGAAACTGAAAAATTCGGCCCGAAAAAAAAACCGACAGTGGTACCCCTTACGTTTTTTTTTTGGGCGAAAAATTAAGTTTCTCCAATCTTCCCAAATTCTGATAGAGGGCCATGAGACTTAGACCTGAGTGCAAAAATGGAGGCTCTAGCCCCTTCCAGAGCTGAGATATCGAAACTCAAAAATTCGGCCCGAAAAAAAAACGACAGTGGTACCCCTTACGTTTTTTTTGGGGGGGCGAAAAATTAAGTTTCTCCAACCTTCCCAAATTCTGATAGAGGGCCATGAGACTTAGACCTGAGTGCAAAAATGGAGGCTCTAGCCCCTTCCAGAGCTGAGATATCGAAACTCAAAAATTCGGCCCGAAAAAAAAAACGACAGTGGTACCCCTTACGTTTTTTTTTTGGGCGAAAAATTAAGTTTCTCCAATCTTCCCAAATTCTGATAGAGGGCCATGAGACTTAGACCTGAGTGCAAAAATGGAGGCTCTAGCCCCTTCCAGAGCTGACATATCGAAACTCAAAAATTCGGCCCGAAAAAAAAACGACAGTGGTACCCCTTACGTTTTTTTTTTTTGGGCGAAAAATTAAGTTTCTCCAATCTTCCCAAATTCTGATAGAGGGCCATGAGACTTAGACCTGAGTGCAAAAATGGAGGCTCTAGCCCCTTCCAGAGCTGAGATATCGAAACTCAAAAATTCGTCCCGAAAAAAAAACGACAGTGGTACCCCTTACGTTTTTTTTTTGGGGCGAAAAATTAAGTTTCTCCAATCTTCCCAAATTCTGATAGAGGGCCATGAGACTTAGACCTGAGTGCAAAAATGGAGGCTCTAGCCCCTTCCAGAGCTGACATATCGAAACTCAAAAATTCGGCCCGAAAAAAAAACGACAGTGGTACCCCTTACGTTTTTTTTTTTTTTTTTGGGCGAAAAATTAAGTTTCTCCAATCTTCACAAATTCTGATAGAGGTCCATGAGACTTAGACCTGAGTACAAAAATGGAGGCTCTAGCCCCTTCCAGAGCTGAGATATCGAAACTCAAAAATTCGGCCCGAAAAAAAAACGACAGTCGTACCCCTTACGTTTTTTTTGGGGGGCGAAAAATTAAGTTTCTCCAATCTTCCCAAATTCTGATAGAGGGCCATATGAGACTTAGACCTGAGTGCAAAAATGGAGGCTCTAGCCCCTTCCAGAGCTGAGATATCGAAACTCAAAAATTCGGCCCGAAAAAAAAACGACAGTGGTACCCCTTACGTTTTTTTTTTTTTGGGCGAAAAATTAAGTTTCTCCAATCTTCCCAAATTCTGATAGAGGTCCATGAGACTTAGACCTGAGTGCAAAAATGGAGGCTCTAGCCCCTTCCAGAGCTGAGATATCGAAACTCAAAAATTCGTCCCGAAAAAAAAACGACAGTGGTACCCCTTACGTTTTTTTTTGGGGCGAAAAATTAAGTTTCTCCAATCTTCCCAAATTTTGATAGAGGGCCATGAGACTTAGACCTGAGTGCAAAAATGGAGGCTCTAGCCCCTTCCAGAGCTGAGATATCGAAACTCAAAAATTCGGCCCGAAAAAAAAACGACAGTCGTACCCCTTACGTTTTTTTTTGGTTGCGAAAAATTAAGTTTCTCCAATCTTCCCAAATTCTTATAGAGGGCCATATGAGACTTAGACCTGAGTGCAAAAATGGAGGCTCTAGCTTCTTCCAGAGCTGAGATATCGAAACTCAAAAATTCGGGCCGAAAAAAAAACGACAGTGGTACCCCTTACGTTTTTTTTTGGGTGAAAAATTAAGTTTCTCCAATCTTCCCAAATTCTGATAGAGGGCCATGAGACTTAGACCTAAGTGCAAAAATGGAGGCTCTAGCCCCTTCCAGAGCTGAGATATCGAAACTCAAAAATTCGGCCCGAAAAAAAAAACGACAGTGGTACCCCTTACGTTTTTTTTTTTGGGCGAAAAATTAAGTTTCTCCAATTTTCCCAAATTCTGATAGAGGGCCATGAGACTTAGACCTGAGTGCAAAAATGGAGGCTCTAGCCCCTTCCAGAGCTGAGATATCGAAACTGAAAAATTCGGCCCGAAAAAAAAAACGACAGTGGTACCCCTTACGTTTTTTTTTGGGCGAAAAATTAAGTTTCTCCAATCTTCCCAAATTCTGATAGAGGGCCATGAGACTTAGACCTGAGTGCAAAAATGGAGGCTCTAGCCCCTTCCAGAGCTGACATATCGAAACTCAAAAATTCGGCCCGAAAAAAAAACGACAGTGGTACCCCTTACGTTTTTTTTTTTTGGGCGAAAAATTAAGTTTCTCCAATCTTCCCAAATTCTGATAGAGGGCCATGAGACTTAGACCTGAGTGCAAAAATGGAGGCTCTAGCCCCTTCCAGAGCTGAGATATCGAAACTCAAAAATTCGTCCCGAAAAAAAAACGACAGTGGTACCCCTTACGTTTTTTTTGGGGGCGAAAAATTAAGTTTCTCCAATCTTCCCAAATTCTGATAGAGGGCCATGAGACTTAGACCTGAGTGCAAAAATGGAGGCTCTAGCCCCTTCCAGAGCTGAGATATCGAAACTCAAAAATTCGTCCCGAAAAAAAAACGACAGTGGTACCCCTTACGTTTTTTTTTTGGGCGAAAAATTAAGTTTCTCCAATCTTCCCAAATTCTGATAGAGGGCCATGAGACTTAGACCTGAGTGCAAAAATGGAGGCTCTAGCCCCTTCCAGAGCTGACATATCGAAACTCAAAAATTCGGCCCGAAAAAGAAACGACAGTGGTACCCCTTACGTTTTTTTTTTTGGGCGAAAAATTAAGTTTCTCCAATCTTCCCAAATTCTGATAGAGGGCCATGAGACTTAGACCTGAGTGCAAAAATGGAGGCTCTAGCCCCTTCCAGAGCTGAGATATCGAAACTCAAAAATTCGGCCCGTAAAAAAAAACGACAGTGGTACCCCTTACGTTTTTTTTTTGGGCGAAAAATTAAGTTTCTCCAATCTTCCCAAATTCTGATAGAGGGCCATGAGACTTAGACCTGAGTGCAAAAATGGAGGCTCTAGCCCCTTCCAGAGCTGAGATATCGAAACTCAAAAATTCGGCCCGAAAAAAAACGACAGTGGTACCCCTTACGTTTTTTTTTTGGCCGAAAAATTAAGTTTCTCCAATCTTCCCAAATTCTGATAGAGGGCCATGAGACTTAGACCTGAGTGCAAAAATGGAGGCTCTAGCCCCTTCCAGAGCTGAGATATCGAAACTCAAAAATTCGGCCCGAAAAAAAAAACGACAGTCGTACCCCTTACGTTTTTTTTGGGGGGCGAAAAATTAAGTTTCTCCAATCTTCCCAAATTCTGATAGAGGGCCATATGAGACTTAGACCTGAGTGCAAAAATGGAGGCTCTAGCCCCTTCCAGAGCTGAGATATCGAAACTCAAAAATTCGGCCCGAAAAAAAAACGACAGTGGTACCCCTTACGTTTTTTTTTGGGTGAAAAATTAAGTTTCTCCAATCTTCCCAAATTCTGATAGAGGGCCATGAGACTTAGACCTGAGTGCAAAAATGGAGGCTCTAGCCCCTTCCAGAGCTGAGATATCGAAACTCAAAAATTCGGCCCGAAAAAAAAAACGACAGTGGTACCCCTTACGTTTTTTTTTTGGGCGAAAAATTAAGTTTCTCCAATTTTCCCAAATTCTGATAGAGGTCCATGAGACTTAGACCTGAGTGGAAAAATGGAGGCTCTAGCCCCTTCCAGAGCTGAGATATCGAAACTGAAAAATTCGGCCCGAAAAAAAAACCGACAGTGGTACCCCTTACGTTTTTTTTTTGGGCGAAAAATTAAGTTTCTCCAATCTTCCCAAATTCTGATAGAGGGCCATGAGACTTAGACCTGAGTGCAAAAATGGAGGCTCTAGCCCCTTCCAGAGCTGAGATATCGAAACTCAAAAATTCGGCCCGAAAAAAAAACGACAGTGGTACCCCTTACGTTTTTTTTGGGGGGGCGAAAAATTAAGTTTCTCCAATCTTCCCAAATTCTGATAGAGGGCCATGAGACTTAGACCTGAGTGCAAAAATGGAGGCTCTAGCCCCTTCCAGAGCTGAGATATCGAAACTCAAAAATTCGGCCCGAAAAAAAAAACGACAGTGGTACCCCTTACGTTTTTTTTTTGGGCGAAAAATTAAGTTTCTCCAATCTTCCCAAATTCTGATAGAGGGCCATGAGACTTAGACCTGAGTGCAAAAATGGAGGCTCTAGCCCCTTCCAGAGCTGACATATCGAAACTCAAAAATTCGGCCCGAAAAAAAAACGACAGTGGTACCCCTTACGTTTTTTTTTTTTGGGCGAAAAATTAAGTTTCTCCAATCTTCCCAAATTCTGATAGAGGGCCATGAGACTTAGACCTGAGTGCAAAAATGGAGGCTCTAGCCCCTTCCAGAGCTGAGATATCGAAACTCAAAAATTCGTCCCGAAAAAAAAACGACAGTGGTACCCCTTACGTTTTTTTTTTGGGGCGAAAAATTAAGTTTCTCCAATCTTCCCAAATTCTGATAGAGGGCCATGAGACTTAGACCTGAGTGCAAAAATGGAGGCTCTAGCCCCTTCCAGAGCTGACATATCGAAACTCAAAAATTCGGCCCGAAAAAAAAACGACAGTGGTACCCCTTACGTTTTTTTTTTTTTTGGGCGAAAAATTAAGTTTCTCCAATCTTCACAAATTCTGATAGAGGTCCATGAGACTTAGACCTGAGTACAAAAATGGAGGCTCTAGCCCCTTCCAGAGCTGAGATATCGAAACTCAAAAATTCGGCCCGAAAAAAAAACGACAGTGGTACCTCTTACGTTTTTTTTTGGGGCGAAAAATTAAGTTTCTCCAATCTTCCCAAATTCTGATAGAGGGCCATGAGACTTAGACCTGAGTGCAAAAATGGAGGCTCTAGCCCCTTCCAGAGCTGAGATATCGAAACTCAAAAATTCGGCCCGAAAAAAAAACGACAGTGGTACCCCTTACGTTTTTTTTTTGGGCAAAAAATTAAGTTTCTCCAATCTTCCCAAATTCTGATAGAGGGCCATGAGACTTAGACCTGAGTGCAAAAATGGATGCTCTAGCCCCTTCCAGAGCTGAGATATCGAAACTCAAAAATTCGGCCCGAAAAAAAAACGACAGTGGTACCCCTTACGTTTTTTTTTTGGGCGAAAAATTAAGTTTCTCCAATCTTCCCAAATTCTGATAGAGGGCCATGAGACTTAGACCTGAGTGCAAAAATGGAGGCTCTAGCCCCTTCCAGAGCTGAGATATCGAAACTCAAAAATTCGGCCCGAAAAAAAAACGACAGTGGTACCCCTTACGTTTTTTTTTTTTGGGCGAAAAATTAAGTTTCTCCAATCTTCCCAAATTCTGATAGAGGGCCATGAGACTTAGACCTGAGAGCAAAAATGGAGGCTCTAGCCCCTTCCAGAGCTGAGATATCGAAACTCAAAAATTCGGCCCGAAAAAAAAACGACAGTGGTACCCCTTACGTTTTTTTTTTGGGCGAAAAATTAAGTTTCTCCAATCTTCCCAAATTCTGATAGAGGGCCATGAGACTTAGACCTGAGTGCAAAAATGGAGGCTCTAGCCCCTTCCAGAGCTGAGATATCGAAACTCAAAAATTCGGCCCGAAAAAAAAACGACAGTGGTACCCCTTACGTTTTTTTTGGGGGGGCGAAAAATTAAGTTTCTCCAATCTTCCCAAATTCTGATAGAGGGCCATGAGACTTAGATCTGAGTGCAAAAATGGATGCTCTAGCCCCTTCCAGAGCTGAGATATCGAAACTCAAAAATTCGGCCCGAAAAAAAAACGACAGTGGTACCCCTTACGTTTTTTTTTTGGGCGAAAAATTAAGTTTCTCCAATCTTCCCAAATTCTGATAGAGGGCCATGAGACTTAGACCTGAGTGCAAAAATGGAGGCTCTAGCCCCTTCCAGAGCTGAGATATCGAAACTCAAAAATTCGGCCCGAAAAAAAAAACGACAGTGGTACCCCTTACGTTTTTTTTTTTTGGGCGAAAAATTAAGTTTCTCCAATCTTCCCAAATTCTGATAGAGGGCCATGAGACTTAGACCTGAGAGCAAAAATGGAGGCTCTAGCCCCTTCCAGAGCTGAGATATCGAAACTCAAAAATTCGGCCCGAAAAAAAAACGACAGTGGTACCCCTTACGTTTTTTTTTTGGGTGAAAAATTAAGTTTCTCCAATCTTCCCAAATTCTGATAGAGGGCCATGAGACTTAGACCTGAGTGCAAAAATGGAGGCTCTAGCCCCTTCCAGAGCTGAGATATCGAAACTCAAAAATTCGGCCCGAAAAAAAAACGACAGTGGTACCCCTTACGTTTTTTTTTTGGGGCGAAAAATTAAGTTTCTCCAATCTTCCCAAATTCGGATAGAGGGCCATATGAGACTTAGACCTGAGTGCAAAAATGGAGGCTCTAGCCCCTTCCAGAGCTGAGATATCGAAACTCAAAAATTCGGCCCGAAAAAAAAAACGACAGTGGTACCCCTTACGTTTTTTTTTTGGGCGAAAAATTAAGTTTCTCCAATCTTCCCAAATTCTGATAGAGGGCCATGAGACTTAGACCTGAGTGCAAAAATGGAGGCTCTAGCCCCTTCCAGAGCTGAGATATCGAAACTCAAAAATTCGGCCCGAAAAAAAAACGACAGTGGTACCCCTTACGTTTTTTTTTTTTGGGCGAAAAATTAAGTTTCTCCAATCTTCCCAAATTCTGATAGAGGGCCATGAGACTTAGACCTGAGAGCAAAAATGGAGGCTCTAGCCCCTTCCAGAGCTGAGATATCGAAACTCAAAAATTCGGCCCGAAAAAAAAACGACAGTGGTACCCCTTACGTTTTTTTTTTGGGCGAAAAATTAAGTTTCTCCAATCTTCCCAAATTCTGATAGAGGGCCATGAGACTTAGACCTGAGTGCAAAAATGGAGGCTCTAGCCCCTTCCAGAGCTGAGATATCGAAACTCAAAAATTCGGCCCGAAAAAAAAACGACAGTGGTACCCCTTACGTTTTTTTTGGGGGGGCGAAAAATTAAGTTTCTCCAATCTTCCCAAATTCTGATAGAGGGCCATGAGACTTAGATCTGAGTGCAAAAATGGATGCTCTAGCCCCTTCCAGAGCTGAGATATCGAAACTCAAAAATTCGGCCCGAAAAAAAAACGACAGTGGTACCCCTTACGTTTTTTTTTTGGGCGAAAAATTAAGTTTCTCCAATCTTCCCAAATTCTGATAGAGGGCCATGAGACTTAGACCTGAGTGCAAAAATGGAGGCTCTAGCCCCTTCCAGAGCTGAGATATCGAAACTCAAAAATTCGGCCCGAAAAAAAAAACGACAGTGGTACCCCTTACGTTTTTTTTTTTTGGGCGAAAAATTAAGTTTCTCCAATCTTCCCAAATTCTGATAGAGGGCCATGAGACTTAGACCTGAGAGCAAAAATGGAGGCTCTAGCCCCTTCCAGAGCTGAGATATCGAAACTCAAAAATTCGGCCCGAAAAAAAAACGACAGTGGTACCCCTTACGTTTTTTTTTTGGGTGAAAAATTAAGTTTCTCCAATCTTCCCAAATTCTGATAGAGGGCCATGAGACTTAGACCTGAGTGCAAAAATGGAGGCTCTAGCCCCTTCCAGAGCTGAGATATCGAAACTCAAAAATTCGGCCCGAAAAAAAAACGACAGTGGTACCCCTTACGTTTTTTTTTTGGGGCGAAAAATTAAGTTTCTCCAATCTTCCCAAATTCGGATAGAGGGCCATATGAGACTTAGACCTGAGTGCAAAAATGGAGGCTCTAGCCCCTTCCAGAGCTGAGATATCGAAACTCAAAAATTCGGCCCGAAAAAAAAAACGACAGTGGTACCCCTTACGTTTTTTTTTTGGGCGAAAAATTAAGTCTCTCCAATCTTCCCAAATTCTGATAGAGGGCCATGAGACTTAGACCTGAGTGCAAAAATGGAGGCTCTAGCCCCTTCCAGAGCTGAGATATCGAAACTCAAAAATTCGGCCCGAAAAAAAAAACGACAGTGGTACCCCTTACGTTTTTTTTTTTTGGGCGAAAAATTAAGTTTCTCCAATCTTCCCAAATTCTGATAGAGGGCCATGAGACTTAGACCTGAGTGCAAAAATGGAGGCTCTAGCCCCTTCCAGAGCTGACATATCGAAACTCAAAAATTCGGCCCGAAAAAAAAACGACAGTGGTACCCCTTACGTTTTTTTTTTTTTGGGCGAAAAATTAAGTTTCTCCAATCTTCACAAATTCTAATAGAGGTCCATGAGACTTAGACCTGAGTGCAAAAATGGAGGCTCTAGCCCCTTCCAGAGCTGAGATATCGAAACTCAAAAATTCGGCCCGAAAAAAAAAAAACAGTGGTACCCCTTACGTTTTTTTTTTGGGCGAAAAATTAAGTTTCTCCAATCTTCCCAAATTCTGATAGAGGGCCATGAGACTTAGACCTGAGTGCAAAAATGGAGGCTCTAGCCCCTTCCAGAGCTGAGATATCGAAACTCAAAAATTCGGCCCGAAAAAAAACCGACAGTGGTACCCCTTACGTTTTTTTTTGGGGGGCGAAAAATTAAGTTTCTCCAATCTTCCCAAATTCTGATAGAGGGCCATGAGACTTAGATCTGAGTGCAAAAATGGATGCTCTAGCCCCTTCCAGAGCTGAGATATCGAAACTCAAAAATTCGGCCCGAAAAAAAAACGACAGTGGTACCCCTTACGGTTTTTTTTTGGGCGAAAAATTAAGTTTCTCCAATCTTCCCAAATTCTGATAGAGGGCCATGAGACTTAGACCTGAGTGCAAAAATGGAGGCTCTAGCCCCTTCCAGAGCTGAGATATCGAAACTCAAAAATTTGGCCCGAAAAAAAAACGACAGTGGTACCCCTTACGTTTTTTTTTTTTGGGCGAAAAATTAAGTTTCTCCAATCTTCCCAAATTCTGATAGAGGGCCATGAGACTTAGACCTGAGAGCAAAAATGGAGGCTCTAGCCCCTTCCAGAGCTGAGATATCGAAACTCAAAAATTCGGCCCGAAAAAAAAACGACAGTGGTACCCCTTACGTTTTTTTTTTGGGTGAAAAATTAAGTTTCTCCAATCTTCCCAAATTCTGATAGAGGGCCATGAGACTTAGACCTGAGTGCAAAAATGGAGGCTCTAGCCCCTTCCAGAGCTGAGATATCGAAACTCAAAAATTCGGCCCGAAAAAAAAACGACAGTGGTACCCCTTACGTTTTTTTTTTGGGGGCGAAAAATTAAGTTTCTCCAATCTTCCCAAATTCGGATAGAGGGCCATATGAGACTTAGACCTGAGTGCAAAAATGGAGGCTCTAGCCCGTTCCAGAGCTGAGATATCGAAACTCAAAAATTCGGCCCGAAAAAAAAAACGACAGTGGTACCCCTTACGTTTTTTTTTTGGGCGAAAAATTAAGTCTCTCCAATCTTCCCAAATTCTGATAGAGGGCCATGAGACTTAGACCTGAGTGGAAAAATGGAGGCTCTAGCCCCTTCCAGAGCTGAGATATCGAAACTCAAAAATTCGGCCCGAAAAAAAAAACGACAGTGGTACCCCTTACGTTTTTTTTTTTTGGGCGAAAAATTAAGTTTCTCCAATCTTCCCAAATTCTGATAGAGGGCCATGAGACTTAGACCTGAGTGCAAAAATGGAGGCTCTAGCCCCTTCCAGAGCTGACATATCGAAACTCAAAAATTCGGCCCGAAAAAAAAACGACAGTGGTACCCCTTACGTTTTTTTTTTTTTTGGGCGAAAAATTAAGTTTCTCCAATCTTCACAAATTCTGATAGAGGTCCATGAGACTTAGACCTGAGTGCAAAAATGGAGGCTCTAGCCCCTTCCAGAGCTGAGATATCGAAACTCAAAAATTCGTCCCGAAAAAAAAACGACAGTGGTACCCCTTACGTTTTTTTTTGGTGCGAAAAATTAAGTTTCTCCAATCTTCCCAAATTTTGATAGAGGGCCATGAGACTTAGACCTAAGTGCAAAAATGGAGGCTCTAGCCCCTTCCAGAGCTGAGATATCGAAACTCAAAAATTCGGCCCGAAAAAAAAACGACAGTCGTACCCCTTACGTTTTTTTTTTTTGGGGCGAAAAATTAAGTTTCTCCAATCTTCCCAAATTCTTATAGAGGGCCATATGAGACTTAGACCTGAGTGCAAAAATGGAGGCTCTAGCTTCTTCCAGAGCTGAGATATCGAAACTCAAAAATTCGGCCCGAAAAAAAAACGACAGTGGTACCCCTTACGTTTTTTTTTTGGGTGAAAAATTAAGTTTCTCCAATCTTCCCAAATTCTGATAGAGGGCCATGAGACTTAGACCTGAGTGCAAAAATGGAGGCTCTAGCCCCTTCCAGAGCTGAGATATCGAAACTCAAAAATTCGGCCCGAAAAAAAAAACGACAGTGGTACCCCTTACGTTTTTTTTTTTGGGCGAAAAATTAAGTTTCTCCAATTTTCCCAAATTCTGATAGAGGGCCATGAGACTTAGACCTGAGTGCAAAAATGGAGGCTCTAGCCCCTTCCAGAGCTGAGATATCGAAACTGAAAAATTCGGCCCGAAAAAAAAAAACGACAGTGGTACCCCTTACGTTTTTTTTTTGGGCGAAAAATTAAGTTTCTCCAATCTTCCCAAATTCTGATAGAGGGCCATGAGACTTAGACCTGAGTGCAAAAATGGAGGCTCTAGCCCCTTCCAGAGCTGAGATATCGAAACTCAAAAATTTGGCCCGAAAAAAAAACGACAGTGGTACCCCTTACGTTTTTTTTTTTTGGGCGAAAAATTAAGTTTCTCCAATCTTCCCAAATTCTGATAGAGGGCCATGAGACTTAGACCTGAGAGCAAAAATGGAGGCTCTAGCCCCTTCCAGAGCTGAGATATCGAAACTCAAAAATTCGGCCCGAAAAAAAAACGACAGTGGTACCCCTTACGTTTTTTTTTTGGGTGAAAAATTAAGTTTCTCCAATCTTCCCAAATTCTGATAGAGGGCCATGAGACTTAGACCTGAGTGCAAAAATGGAGGCTCTAGCCCCTTCCAGAGCTGAGATATCGAAACTCAAAAATTCGGCCCGAAAAAAAAACGACAGTGGTACCCCTTACGTTTTTTTTTTGGGGGCGAAAAATTAAGTTTCTCCAATCTTCCCAAATTCGGATAGAGGGCCATATGAGACTTAGACCTGAGTGCAAAAATGGAGGCTCTAGCCCGTTCCAGAGCTGAGATATCGAAACTCAAAAATTCGGCCCGAAAAAAAAAACGACAGTGGTACCCCTTACGTTTTTTTTTTGGGCGAAAAATTAAGTCTCTCCAATCTTCCCAAATTCTGATAGAGGGCCATGAGACTTAGACCTGAGTGCAAAAATGGAGGCTCTAGCCCCTTCCAGAGCTGAGATATCGAAACTCAAAAATTCGGCCCGAAAAAAAAAACGACAGTGGTACCCCTTACGTTTTTTTTTTTTGGGCGAAAAATTAAGTTTCTCCAATCTTCCCAAATTCTGATAGAGGGCCATGAGACTTAGACCTGAGTGCAAAAATGGAGGCTCTAGCCCCTTCCAGAGCTGACATATCGAAACTCAAAAATTCGGCCCGAAAAAAAAACGACAGTGGTACCCCTTACGTTTTTTTTTTTTTTGGGCGAAAAATTAAGTTTCTCCAATCTTCACAAATTCTGATAGAGGTCCATGAGACTTAGACCTGAGTGCAAAAATGGAGGCTCTAGCCCCTTCCAGAGCTGAGATATCGAAACTCAAAAATTCGTCCCGAAAAAAAAACGACAGTGGTACCCCTTACGTTTTTTTTTGGTGCGAAAAATTAAGTTTCTCCAATCTTCCCAAATTTTGATAGAGGGCCATGAGACTTAGACCTAAGTGCAAAAATGGAGGCTCTAGCCCCTTCCAGAGCTGAGATATCGAAACTCAAAAATTCGGCCCGAAAAAAAAACGACAGTCGTACCCCTTACGTTTTTTTTTTTGGGGCGAAAAATTAAGTTTCTCCAATCTTCCCAAATTCTTATAGAGGGCCATATGAGACTTAGACCTGAGTGCAAAAATGGAGGCTCTAGCTTCTTCCAGAGCTGAGATATCGAAACTCAAAAATTCGGCCCGAAAAAAAAACGACAGTGGTACCCCTTACGTTTTTTTTTTGGGTGAAAAATTAAGTTTCTCCAATCTTCCCAAATTCTGATAGAGGGCCATGAGACTTAGACCTGAGTGCAAAAATGGAGGCTCTAGCCCCTTCCAGAGCTGAGATATCGAAACTCAAAAATTCGGCCCGAAAAAAAAAACGACAGTGGTACCCCTTACGTTTTTTTTTTTGGGCGAAAAATTAAGTTTCTCCAATTTTCCCAAATTCTGATAGAGGGCCATGAGACTTAGACCTGAGTGCAAAAATGGAGGCTCTAGCCCCTTCCAGAGCTGAGATATCGAAACTGAAAAATTCGGCCCGAAAAAAAAAAACGACAGTGGTACCCCTTACGTTTTTTTTTTGGGCGAAAAATTAAGTTTCTCCAATCTTCCCAAATTCTGATAGAGGGCCATGAGACTTAGACCTGAGTGCAAAAATGGAGGCTCTAGCCCCTTCCAGAGCTGACATATCGAAACTCAAAAATTCGGCCCGAAAAAAAAACGACAGTGGTACCCCTTACGTTTTTTTTTTTTGGGCGAAAAATTAAGTTTCTCCAATCTTCCCAAATTCTGATAGAGGGCCATGAGACTTAGACCTGAGTGCAAAAATGGAGGCTCTAGCCCCTTTCAGAGCTGAGATATCGAAACTCAAAAATTCGTCCCGAAAAAAAAACGACAGTGGTACCCCTTACGTTTTTTTTTGGGGCGAAAAATTAAGTTTCTCCAATCTTCCCAAATTCTGATAGAGGGCCATGAGACTTAGACCTGAGTGCAAAAATGGAGGCTCTAGCCCCTTCCAGAGCTGACATATCGAAACTCAAAAATTCGTCCCGAAAAAAAAACGACAGTGGTACCCCTTACGTTTTTTTTTGGGGCGAAAAATTAAGTTTCTCCAATCTTCCCAAATTCTGATAGAGGGCCATGAGACTTAGACCTGAGTGCAAAAATGGAGGCTCTAGCCCCTTCCAGAGCTGAGATATCGAAACTCAAAAATTCGGCCCGAAAAAAAAAACGACAGTGGTACCCCTTACGTTTTTTTTTTTGGGCGAAAAATTAAGTTTCTCCAATCTTCCCAAATTCTGATAGAGGGCCATGAGACTTAGACCTGAGTGCAAAAATGGAGGCTCTAGCCCCTTCCAGAGCTGAGATATCGAAACTCAAAAATTCGGCCCGTAAAAAAAAACGACAGTGGTACCCCTTACGTTTTTTTTTTGGGCGAAAAATTAAGTTTCTCCAATCTTCCCAAATTCTGATAGAGGGCCATGAGACTTAGACCTGAGTGCAAAAATGGAGGCTCTAGCCCCTTCCAGAGCTGAGATATCGAAACTCAAAAATTCGGCCCGAAAAAAAACGACAGTGGTACCCCTTACGTTTTTTTTTTGGCCGAAAAATTAAGTTTCTCCAATCTTCCCAAATTCTGATAGAGGGCCATGAGACTTAGACTTGAGTGCAAAAATGGAGGCTCTAGCCCCTTCCAGAGCTGAGATATCGAAACTCAAAAATTCGGCCCGAAAAAAAAAACGACAGTCGTACCCCTTACGTTTTTTTGGGGGGGCGAAAAATTAAGTTTCTCCAATCTTCCCAAATTCTGATAGAGGGCCATATGAGACTTAGACCTGAGTGCAAAAATGGAGGCTCTAGCCCCTTCCAGAGCTGAGATATCGAAACTCAAAAATTCGGCCCGAAAAAAAAAAAACAGTGGTACCCCTTACGTTTTTTTTTGGGTGAAAAATTAAGTTTCTCCAATCTTCCCAAATTCTGATAGAGGGCCATGAGACTTAGACCTGAGTGCAAAAATGGAGGCTCTAGCCCCTTCCAGAGCTGAGATATCGAAACTCAAAAATTCGGCCCCAAAAAAAAAACGACAGTGGTACCCCTTACGTTTTTTTTTTTGGGCGAAAAATTAAGTTTCTCCAATCTTCCCAAATTCTGATAGAGGGCCATGAGACTTAGACCTGAGTGCAAAAATGGAGGCTCTAGCCCCTTCCAGAGCTGACATATCGAAACTCAAAAATTCGTCCCGAAAAAAAAACGACAGTGGTACCCCTTACGTTTTTTTTTTGGGGCGAAAAATTAAGTTTCTCCAATCTTCCCAAATTCTGATAGAGGGCCATGAGACTTAGACCTGAGTGCAAAAATGGAGGCTCTAGCCCCTTCCAGAGCTGACATATCGAAACTCAAAAATTCGGCCCGAAAAAAAAACGACAGTGGTACCCCTTACGTTTTTTTTTTTTTTTTGGGCGAAAAATTAAGTTTCTCCAATCTTCACAAATTCTGATAGAGGTCCATGAGACTTAGACCTGAGTACAAAAATGGAGGCTCTAGCCCCTTCCAGAGCTGAGATATCGAAACTCAAAAATTCGGCCCGAAAAAAAAACGACAGTGGTACCCCTTACGTTTTTTTTTGGGGCGAAAAATTAAGTTTCTCCAATCTTCCCAAATTCTGATAGAGGGCCATGAGACTTAGACCTGAGTGCAAAAATGGAGGCTCTAGCCCCTTCCAGAGCTGAGATATCGAAACTCAAAAATTCGGCCCGAAAAAAAAAACGACAGTGGTACCCCTTACGTTTTTTTTTTGGGCGAAAAATTAAGTTTCTCCAATCTTCCCAAATTCTGATAGAGGGCCATGAGACTTAGACCTGAGTGCAAAAATGGATGCTCTAGCCCCTTCCAGAGCTGAGATATCGAAACTCAAAAATTCGGCCCGAAAAAAAAACGACAGTGGTACCCCTTACGTTTTTTTTTTGGGCGAAAAATTAAGTTTCTCCAATCTTCCCAAATTCTGATAGAGGGCCATGAGACTTAGACCTGAGTGCAAAAATGGAGGCTCTAGCCCCTTCCAGAGCTGAGATATCGAAACTCAAAAATTCGGCCCGAAAAAAAAACGACAGTGGTACCCCTTACGTTTTTTTTTTTGGGCGAAAAATTAAGTTTCTCCAATCTTCCCAAATTCTGATAGAGGGCCATGAGACTTAGACCTGAGAGCAAAAATGGAGGCTCTAGCCCCTTCCAGAGCTGAGATATCGAAACTCAAAAATTCGGCCCGAAAAAAAAACGACAGTGGTACCCCTTACGTTTTTTTTTTGGGCGAAAAATTAAGTTTCTCCAATCTTCCCAAATTCTGATAGAGGGCCATGAGACTTAGACCTGAGTGCAAAAATGGAGGCTCTAGCCCCTTCCAGAGCTGAGATATCGAAACTCAAAAATTCGGCCCGAAAAAAAAACGACAGTGGTACCCCTTACGTTTTTTTTTGGGGGGCGAAAAATTAAGTTTCTCCAATCTTCCCAAATTCTGATAGAGGGCCATGAGACTTAGATCTGAGTGCAAAAATGGATGCTCTAGCCCCTTCCAGAGCTGAGATATCGAAACTCAAAAATTCGGCCCGAAAAAAAAACGACAGTGGTACCCCTTACGTTTTTTTTTTGGGCGAAAAATTAAGTTTCTCCAATCTTCCCAAATTCTGATAGAGGGCCATGAGACTTAGACCTGAGTGCAAAAATGGAGGCTCTAGCCCCTTCCAGAGCTGAGATATCGAAACTCAAAAATTCGGCCCGAAAAAAAAAACGACAGTGGTACCCCTTACGTTTTTTTTTTTGGGCGAAAAATTAAGTTTCTCCAATCTTCCCAAATTCTGATAGAGGGCCATGAGACTTAGACCTGAGAGCAAAAATGGAGGCTCTAGCCCCTTCCAGAGCTGAGATATCGAAACTCAAAAATTCGGCCCGAAAAAAAAACGACAGTGGTACCCCTTACGTTTTTTTTTTGGGTGAAAAATTAAGTTTCTCCAATCTTCCCAAATTCTGATAGAGGGCCATGAGACTTAGACCTGAGTGCAAAAATGGAGGCTCTAGCCCCTTCCAGAGCTGAGATATCGAAACTCAAAAATTCGGCCCGAAAAAAAAACGACAGTGGTACCCCTTACGTTTTTTTTTTGGGGCGAAAAATTAAGTTTCTCCAATCTTCCCAAATTCGGATAGAGGGCCATATGAGACTTAGACCTGAGTGCAAAAATGGAGGCTCTAGCCCCTTCCAGAGCTGAGATATCGAAACTCAAAAATTCGGCCCGAAAAAAAAAACGACAGTGGTACCCCTTACGTTTTTTTTTTGGGCGAAAAATTAAGTCTCTCCAATCTTCCCAAAATTCTGATAGAGGGCCATGAGACTTAGACCTGAGTGCAAAAATGGAGGCTCTAGCCCCTTCCAGAGCTGAGATATCGAAACTCAAAAATTCGGCCCGAAAAAAAAAACGACAGTGGTACCCCTTACGTTTTTTTTTTTTGGGCGAAAAATTAAGTTTCTCCAATCTTCCCAAATTCTGATAGAGGGCTATGAGACTTAGACCTGAGTGCAAAAATGGAGGCTCTAGCCCCTTCCAGAGCTGACATATCGAAACTCAAAAATTCGGCCCGAAAAAAAAACGACAGTGGTACCCCTTACGTTTTGTTTTTTTTTGGGCGAAAAATTAAGTTTCTCCAATCTTCACAAATTCTGATAGAGGTCCATGAGACTTAGACCTGAGTGCAAAAATGGAGGCTCTAGCCCCTTCCAGAGCTGAGATATCGAAACTCAAAAATTCGTCCCGAAAAAAAAACGACAGTGGTACCCCTTACGTTTTTTTTTGGGGCGAAAAATTAAGTTTCTCCAATCTTCCCAAATTTTGATAGAGGGCCATGAGACTTAGACCTGAGTGCAAAAATGGAGGCTCTAGCCCCTTCCAGAGCTGAGATATCGAAACTCAAAAATTCGGCCCGAAAAAAAAACGACAGTCGTACCCCTTACGTTTTTTTTTGGGGGCGAAAAATTAAGTTTCTCCAATCTTCCCAAATTCTTATAGAGGGCCATATGAGACTTAGACCTGAGTGCAAAAATGGAGGCTCTAGCTTCTTCCAGAGCTGAGATATCGAAACTCAAAAATTCGGCCCGAAAAAAAAACGACAGTGGTACCCCTTACGTTTTTTTTTGGGTGAAAAATTAAGTTTCTCCAATCTTCCCAAATTCTGATAGAGGGCCATGAGACTTAGACCTGAGTGCAAAAATGGAGGCTTTAGCCCCTTCCAGAGCTGAGATATCGAAACTCAAAAATTCGGCCCGAAAAAAAAAACGACAGTGGTACCCCTTACGTTTTTTTTTTTGGGCGAAAAATTAAGTTTCTCCAATTTTCCCAAATTCTGATAGAGGGCCATGAGACTTAGACCTGAGTGCAAAAATGGAGGCTCTAGCCCCTTCCAGAGCTGAGATATCGAAACTGAAAAATTCGGCCCGAAAAAAAAAACGACAGTGGTACCCCTTACGTTTTTTTTTTGGGCGAAAAATTAAGTTTCTCCAATCTTCCCAAATTCTGATAGAGGGCCATGAGACTTAGACCTGAGTGCAAAAATGGAGGCTCTAGCCCCTTCCAGAGCTGACATATCGAAACTCAAAAATTCGGCCCGAAAAAAAAACGACAGTGGTACCCCTTACGTTTTTTTTTTTTGGGCGAAAAATTAAGTTTCTCCAATCTTCCCAAATTCTGATAGAGGGCCATGAGACTTAGACCTGAGTGCAAAAATGGAGGCTCTAGCCCCTTCCAGAGCTGAGATATCGAAACTCAAAAATTCGTCCCGAAAAAAAAACGACAGTGGTACCCCTTACGTTTTTTTTGGGGGCGAAAAATTAAGTTTCTCCAATCTTCCCAAATTCTGATAGAGGGCCATGAGACTTAGACCTGAGTGCAAAAATGGAGGCTCTAGCCCCTTCCAGAGCTGAGATATCGAAACTCAAAAATTCGTCCCGAAAAAAAAACGACAGTGGTACCCCTTACGTTTTTTTTTTGGGCGAAAAATTAAGTTTCTCCAATCTTCCCAAATTCTGATAGAGGGCCATGAGACTTAGACCTGAGTGCAAAAATGGAGGCTCTAGCCCCTTCCAGAGCTGACATATCGAAACTCAAAAATTCGGCCCGAAAAAAAAACGACAGTGGTACCCCTTACGTTTTTTTTTTTTTTTGGGCGAAAAATTAAGTTTCTCCAATCTTCACAAATTCTGATAGAGGTCCATGAGACTTAGACCTGAGTGCAAAAATGGAGGCTCTAGCCCCTTCCAGAGCTGAGATATCGAAACTCAAAAATTCGTCCCGAAAAAAAAACGACAGTGGTACCCCTTACGTTTTTTTTTTGGGCGAAAAATTAAGTTTCTCCAATCTTCCCAAATTCTGATAGAGGGCCATGAGACTTAGACCTGAGTGCAAAAATGGATGCTCTAGCCCCTTCCAGAGCTGAGATATCGAAACTCAAAAATTCGGCCCGAAAAAAAAACGACAGTGGTACCCCTTACGTTTTTTTTTTTTGGGCGAAAAATTAAGTTTCTCCAATCTTCCCAAATTCTGATAGAGGGCCATGAGACTTAGACCTGAGTGCAAAAATGGAGGCTCTAGCCCCTTCCAGAGCTGAGATATCGAAACTCAAAAATTCGGCCCGAAAAAAAAACGACAGTGGTACCCCTTACGTTTTTTTTTTTGGGCGAAAAATTAAGTTTCTCCAATCTTCCCAAATTCTGATAGAGGGCCATGAGACTTAGACCTGAGAGCAAAAATGGAGGCTCTAGCCCCTTCCAGAGCTGAGATATCGAAACTCAAAAATTCGGCCCGAAAAAAAAAAAACAGTGGTACCCCTTACGTTTTTTTTTTGGGCGAAAAATTAAGTTTCTCCAATCTTCCCAAATTCTGATAGAGGGCCATGAGACTTAGACCTGAGTGCAAAAATGGAGGCTCTAGCCCCTTCCAGAGCTGAGATATCGAAACTCAAAAATTCGGCCCGAAAAAAAACCGACAGTGGTACCCCTTACGTTTTTTTTTTGGGGGCGAAAAATTAAGTTTCTCCAATCTTCCCAAATTCTGATAGAGGGCCATGAGACTTAGATCTGAGTGCAAAAATGGATGCTCTAGCCCCTTCCAGAGCTGAGATATCGAAACTCAAAAATTCGGCCCGAAAAAAAAACGACAGTGGTACCCCTTACGGTTTTTTTTTTGGGCGAAAAATTAAGTTTCTCCAATCTTCCCAAATTCTGATAGAGGGCCATGAGACTTAGACCTGAGTGCAAAAATGGAGGCTCTAGCCCCTTCCAGAGCTGAGATATCGAAACTCAAAAATTCGGCCCGAAAAAAAAACGACAGTGGTACCCCTTACGTTTTTTTTTTTTGGGCGAAAAATTAAGTTTCTCCAATCTTCCCAAATTCTGATAGAGGGCCATGAGACTTAGACCTGAGAGCAAAAATGGAGGCTCTAGCCCCTTCCAGAGCTGAGATATCGAAACTCAAAAATTCGGCCCGAAAAAAAAACGACAGTGGTACCCCTTACGTTTTTTTTTTGGGTGAAAAATTAAGTTTCTCCAATCTTCCCAAATTCTGATAGAGGGCCATGAGACTTAGACCTGAGTGCAAAAATGGAGGCTCTAGCCCCTTCCAGAGCTGAGATATCGAAACTCAAAAATTCGGCCCGAAAAAAAAACGACAGTGGTACCCCTTACGTTTTTTTTTGGGGGGCGAAAAATTAAGTTTCTCCAATCTTCCCAAATTCTGATAGAGGGCCATGAGACTTAGACCTGAGTGCAAAAATGGAGGCTCTAGCCCCTTCCAGAGCTGAGATATCGAAACTCAAAAATTCGGCCCGAAAAAAAAAACGACAGTGGTACCCCTTACGTTTTTTTTTTTTGGGCGAAAAATTAAGTTTCTCCAATCTTCCCAAATTCTGATAGAGGGCCATGAGACTTAGACCTGAGTGCAAAAATGGAGGCTCTAGCCCCTTCCAGAGCTGACATATCGAAACTCAAAAATTCGGCCCGAAAAAAAAACGACAGTGGTACCCCTTACGTTTTTTTTTTTTTTGGGCGAAAAATTAAGTTTCTCCAATCTTCACAAATTCTGATAGAGGTCCATGAGACTTAGACCTGAGTGCAAAAATGGAGGCTCTAGCCCCTTCCAGAGCTGAGATATCGAAACTCAAAAATTCGTCCCGAAAAAAAAACGACAGTGGTACCCCTTACGTTTTTTTTGGGGCGAAAAATTAAGTTTCTCCAATCTTCCCAAATTTTGATAGAGGGCCATGAGACTTAGACCTAAGTGCAAAAATGGAGGCTCTAGCCCCTTCCAGAGCTGAGATATCGAAACTCAAAAATTCGGCCCGAAAAAAAAACGACAGTCGTACCCCTTACATTTTTTTTTTTGGGGCGAAAAATTAAGTTTCTCCAATCTTCCCAAATTCTTATAGAGGGCCATATGAGACTTAGACCTGAGTGCAAAAATGGAGGCTCTAGCTTCTTCCAGAGCTGAGATATCGAAACTCAAAAATTCGGCCCGAAAAAAAAACGACAGTGGTACCCCTTACGTTTTTTTTTTGGGTGAAAAATTAAGTTTCTCCAATCTTCCCAAATTCTGATAGAGGGCCATGAGACTTAGACCTGAGTGCAAAAATGGAGGCTCTAGCCCCTTCCAGAGCTGAGATATCGAAACTCAAAAATTCGGCCCGAAAAAAAAAACGACAGTGGTACCCCTTACGGTTTTTTTTTGGGCGAAAAATTAAGTTTCTCCAATTTTCCCAAATTCTGATAGAGGGCCATGAGACTTAGACCTGAGTGCAAAAATGGAGGCTCTAGCCCCTTCCAGAGCTGAGATATCGAAACTGAAAAATTCGGCCCGAAAAAAAAAAACGACAGTGGTACCCCTTACGTTTTTTTTTTGGGCGAAAAATTAAGTTTCTCCAATCTTCCCAAATTCTGATAGAGGGCCATGAGACTTAGACCTGAGTGCAAAAATGGAGGCTCTAGCCCCTTCCAGAGCTGACATATCGAAACTCAAAAATTCGGCCCGAAAAAAAAACGACAGTGGTACCCCTTACGTTTTTTTTTTTTTTGGGCGAAAAATTAAGTTTCTCCAATCTTCCCAAATTCTGATAGAGGGCCATGAGACTTAGACCTGAGTGCAAAAATGGAGGCTCTAGCCCCTTCCAGAGCTGAGATATCGAAACTCAAAAATTCGTCCCGAAAAAAAAACGACAGTGGTACCCCTTACGTTTTTTTTTTGGGGCGAAAAATTAAGTTTCTCCAATCTTCCCAAATTCTGATAGAGGGCCATGAGACTTAGACCTGAGTGCAAAAATGGAGGCTCTAGCCCCTTCCAGAGCTGACATATCGAAACTCAAAAATTCGGCCCGAAAAAAAAACGACAGTGGTACCCCTTACGTTTTTTTTTTTTGGGCGAAAAATTAAGTTTCTCCAATCTTCACAAATTCTGATAGAGGTCCATGAGACTTAGACCTGAGTGCAAAAATGGAGGCTCTAGCCCCTTCCAGAGCTGAGATATCAAAACTCAAAAATTCGTCCCGAAAAAAAAACGACAGTGGTACCCCTTACGTTTTTTTTTGGGGCGAAAAATTAAGTTTCTCCAATCTTCCCAAATTCTGATAGAGGGCCATGAGACTTAGACCTGAGTGCAAAAATGGAGGCTCTAGCCCCTTCCAGAGCTGAGATATCGAAACTCAAAAATTCGGCCCGAAAAAAAAACGACAGTGGTACCCCTTACGTTTTTTTTTTGGGCGAAAAATTAAGTTTCTCCAATCTTCCCAAATTCTGATAGAGGGCCATGAGACTTAGACCTGAGTGCAAAAATGGAGGCTCTAGCCCCTTCCAGAGCTGAGATATCGAAACTCAAAAATTCGGCCCGAAAAAAAACGACAGTGGTACCCCTTACGTTTTTTTTTTTTGGGCGAAAAATTAAGTTTCTCCAATCTTCCCAAATTCTGATAGAGGGCCATGAGACTTAGACCTGAGTGCAAAAATGGAGGCTCTAGCCCCTTCCAGAGCTGAGATATCGAAACTCAAAAATTCGGCCCGAAAAAAAAAAAACGACAGTGGTACCCCTTACGGTTTTTTTTTTTGGGCGAAAAATTAAGTTTCTCCAATCTTCCCAAATTCGGATAGAGGGCCATGAGACTTAGACCTGAGTGCAAAAATGGAGGCTCTAGCCCCTTCCAGAGCTGAGATATCGAAACTGAAAAATTCGGCCCGTAAAAAAAAACGACAGTGGTACCCCTTACGTTTTTTTTTTTGGGCGAAAAATTAAGTTTCTCCAATCTTCCCAAATTCTGATAGAGGGCCATGAGACTTAGACCTGAGTGCAAAAATGGAGGCTCTAGCCCCTTCCAGAGCTGAGATATCGAAACTCAAAAATTCGGCCCGAAAAAAAAACGACAGTGGTACCCCTTACGTTTTTTTTTTGGGCGAAAAATTAAGTTTCTCCAATCTTCCCAAATTCTGATAGAGGGCCATGAGACTTAGACCTGAGTGCAAAAATGGAGGCTCTAGCCCCTTCCAGAGCTGAGATATCGAAACTCAAAAATTCGGCCCGAAAAAAACGACAGTGGTACCCCTTACGTTTTTTTTTTGGGCGAAAAATTAAGTTTCTCCAATCTTCCCAAATTCTGATAGAGGGCCATGAGACTTAGACCTGAGAGCAAAAATGGAGGCTCTAGCCCCTTCCAGAGCTGAGATATCGAAACTCAAAAATTCGGCCCGAAAAAAAAACGACAGTGGTACCCCTTACGTTTTTTTTTTGGGCGAAAAATTAAGTTTCTCCAATCTTCCCAAATTCTGATAGAGGGCCATGAGACTTAGACCTGAGTGCAAAAATGGAGGCTCTAGCCCCTTCCAGAGCTGAGATATCGAAACTCAAAAATTCGGCCCGAAAAAAAACCGACAGTGGTACCCCTTACGTTTTTTTTTTGGGGGCGAAAAATTAAGTTTCTCCAATCTTCCCAAATTCTGATAGAGGGCCATGAGACTTAGATCTGAGTGCAAAAATGGATGCTCTAGCCCCTTCCAGAGCTGAGATATCGAAACTCAAAAATTCGGCCCGAAAAAAAAACGACAGTGGTACCCCTTACGTTTTTTTTTTTTTTTGGGCGAAAAATTAAGTTTCTCCAATCTTCACAAATTCTGATAGAGGTCCATGAGACTTAGACCTGAGTGCAAAAATGGAGGCTCTAGCCCCTTCCAGAGCTGAGATATCGAAACTCAAAAATTCGTCCCGAAAAAAAAACGACAGTGGTACCCCTTACGTTTTTTTTTGGGGCGAAAAATTAAGTTTCTCCAATCTTCCCAAATTCTGATAGAGGGCCATGAGACTTAGACCTGAGTGCAAAATGGAGGCTCTAGCCCCTTCCAGAGCTGAGATATCGAAACTCAAAAATTCGGCCCGAAAAAAAAACGACAGTGGTACCCCTTACGTTTTTTTTTTGGGCGAAAAATTAAGTTTCTCCAATCTTCCCAAATTCTGATAGAGGGCCATGAGACTTAGACCTGAGTGCAAAAATGGATGCTCTAGCCCCTTCCAGAGCTGAGATATCGAAACTCAAAAATTCGGCCCGAAAAAAAAACGACAGTGGTACCCCTTACGTTTTTTTTTTTTGGGCGAAAAATTAAGTTTCTCCAATCTTCCCAAATTCTGATAGAGGGCCATGAGACTTAGACCTGAGTGCAAAAATGGAGGCTCTAGCCCCTTCCAGAGCTGAGATATCAAAACTCAAAAATTCGGCCCGAAAAAAAAACGACAGTGGTACCCCTTACGTTTTTTTTTTTGGGCGAAAAATTAAGTTTCTCCAATCTTCCCAAATTCTGATAGAGGGCCATGAGACTTAGACCTGAGAGCAAAAATGGAGGCTCTAGCCCCTTCCAGAGCTGAGATATCGAAACTCAAAAATTCGGCCCGAAAAAAAAAAAACAGTGGTACCCCTTACGTTTTTTTTTTGGGCGAAAAATTAAGTTTCTCCAATCTTCCCAAATTCTGATAGAGGGCCATGAGACTTAGACCTGAGTGCAAAAATGGAGGCTCTAGCCCCTTCCAGAGCTGAGATATCGAAACTCAAAAATTCGGCCCGAAAAAAAACCGACAGTGGTACCCCTTACGTTTTTTTTTTGGGGGCGAAAAATTAAGTTTCTCCAATCTTCCCAAATTCTGATAGAGGGCCATGAGACTTAGATCTGAGTGCAAAAATGGATGCTCTAGCCCCTTCCAGAGCTGAGATATCGAAACTCAAAAATTCGGCCCGAAAAAAAAACGACAGTGGTACCCCTTACGGTTTTTTTTTGGGCGAAAAATTAAGTTTCTCCAATCTTCCCAAATTCTGATAGAGGGCCATGAGACTTAGACCTGAGTGCAAAAATGGAGGCTCTAGCCCCTTCCAGAGCTGAGATATCGAAACTCAAAAATTCGGCCCGAAAAAAAAACGACAGTGGTACCCCTTACGTTTTTTTTTTTTGGGCGAAAAATTAAGTTTCTCCAATCTTCCCAAATTCTGATAGAGGGCCATGAGACTTAGACCTGAGAGCAAAAATGGAGGCTCTAGCCCCTTCCAGAGCTGAGATATCGAAACTCAAAAATTCGGCCCGAAAAAAAAACGACAGTGGTACCCCTTACGTTTTTTTTTTTTTTGGGCGAAAAATTAAGTTTCTCCAATCTTCACAAATTCTGATAGAGGTCCATGAGACTTAGACCTGAGTGCAAAAATGGAGGCTCTAGCCCCTTCCAGAGCTGAGATATCGAAACTCAAAAATTCGTCCCGAAAAAAAAACGACAGTGGTACCCCTTACGTTTTTTTTTGGGGCGAAAAATTAAGTTTCTCCAATCTTCCCAAATTCTGATAGAGGGCCATGAGACTTAGACCTGAGTGCAAAATGGAGGCTCTAGCCCCTTCCAGAGCTGAGATATCGAAACTCAAAAATTCGGCCCGAAAAAAAAACGACAGTGGTACCCCTTACGTTTTTTTTTTGGGCGAAAAATTAAGTTTCTCCAATCTTCCCAAATTCTGATAGAGGGCCATGAGACTTAGACCTGAGTGCAAAAATGGATGCTCTAGCCCCTTCCAGAGCTGAGATATCGAAACTCAAAAATTCGGCCCGAAAAAAAAACGACAGTGGTACCCCTTACGTTTTTTTTTTTTGGGCGAAAAATTAAGTTTCTCCAATCTTCCCAAATTCTGATAGAGGGCCATGAGACTTAGACCTGAGTGCAAAAATGGAGGCTCTAGCCCCTTCCAGAGCTGAGATATCAAAACTCAAAAATTCGGCCCGAAAAAAAAACGACAGTGGTACCCCTTACGTTTTTTTTTTTGGGCGAAAAATTAAGTTTCTCCAATCTTCCCAAATTCTGATAGAGGGCCATGAGACTTAGACCTGAGTGCAAAAATGGAGGCTCTAGCCCCTTCCAGAGCTGAGATATCGAAACTCAAAAATTCGGCCCGAAAAAAAAAAAAACAGTGGTACCCCTTACGTTTTTTTTTTGGGCGAAAAATTAAGTTTCTCCAATCTTCCCAAATTCTGATAGAGGGCCATGAGACTTAGACCTGAGTGCAAAAATGGAGGCTCTAGCCCCTTCCAGAGCTGAGATATCGAAACTCAAAAATTCGGCCCGAAAAAAAACCGACAGTGGTACCCCTTACGTTTTTTTTTGGGGGGCGAAAAATTAAGTTTCTCCAATCTTCCCAAATTCTGATAGAGGGCCATGAGACTTAGATCTGAGTGCAAAAATGGATGCTCTAGCCCCTTCCAGAGCTGAGATATCGAAACTCAAAAATTCGGCCCGAAAAAAAAACGACAGTGGTACCCCTTACGGTTTTTTTTTGGGCGAAAAATTAAGTTTCTCCAATCTTCCCAAATTCTGATAGAGGGCCATGAGACTTAGACCTGAGTGCAAAAATGGAGGCTCTAGCCCCTTCCAGAGCTGAGATATCGAAACTCAAAAATTCGGCCCGAAAAAAAAACGACAGTGGTACCCCTTACGTTTTTTTTTTTTGGGCGAAAAATTAAGTTTCTCCAATCTTCCCAAATTCTGATAGAGGGCCATGAGACTTAGACCTGAGAGCAAAAATGGAGGCTCTAGCCCCTTCCAGAGCTGAGATATCGAAACTCAAAAATTCGGCCCGAAAAAAAAACGACAGTGGTACCCCTTACGTTTTTTTTTGGGTGAAAAATTAAGTTTCTCCAATCTTCCCAAATTCTGATAGAGGGCCATGAGACTTAGACCTGAGTGCAAAAATGGAGGCTCTAGCCCCTTCCAGAGCTGAGATATCGAAACTCAAAAATTCGGCCCGAAAAAAAAACGACAGTGGTACCCCTTACGTTTTTTTTTTGGGGGCGAAAAATTAAGTTTCTCCAATCTTCCCAAATTCTGATAGAGGGCCATGAGACTTAGACCTGAGTGCAAAAATGGAGGCTCTAGCCCCTTCCAGAGCTGAGATATCGAAACTCAAAAATTCGGCCCGAAAAAAAAAACGACAGTGGTACCCCTTACGTTTTTTTTTTTTTGGGCGAAAAATTAAGTTTCTCCAATCTTCCCAAATTCTGATAGAGGGCCATGAGACTTAGACCTGAGTGCAAAAATGGAGGCTCTAGCCCCTTCCAGAGCTGACATATCGAAACTCAAAAATTCGGCCCGAAAAAAAACGACAGTGGTACCCCTTACGTTTTTTTTTTTTTTGGGCGAAAAATTAAGTTTCTCCAATCTTCACAAATTCTGATAGAGGTCCATGAGACTTAGACCTGAGTGCAAAAATGGAGGCTCTAGCCCCTTCCAGAGCTGAGATATCGAAACTCAAAAATTCGTCCCGAAAAAAAAACGACAGTGGTACCCCTTACGTTTTTTTTTGGGGCGAAAAATTAAGTTTCTCCAATCTTCCCAAATTTTGATAGAGGGCCATGAGACTTAGACCTAAGTGCAAAAATGGAGGCTCTAGCCCCTTCCAGAGCTGAGATATCGAAACTCAAAAATTCGGCCCGAAAAAAAAACGACAGTCGTACCCCTTACATTTTTTTTTTTGGGGCGAAAAATTAAGTTTCTCCAATCTTCCCAAATTCTTATAGAGGGCCATATGAGACTTAGACCTGAGTGCAAAAATGGAGGCTCTAGCTTCTTCCAGAGCTGAGATATCGAAACTCAAAAATTCGGCCCGAAAAAAAAACGACAGTGGTACCCCTTACGTTTTTTTTTTGGGTGAAAAATTAAGTTTCTCCAATCTTCCCAAATTCTGATAGAGGGCCATGAGACTTAGACCTGAGTGCAAAAATGGAGGCTCTAGCCCCTTCCAGAGCTGAGATATCGAAACTCAAAAATTCGGCCCGAAAAAAAAAACGACAGTGGTACCCCTTACGGTTTTTTTTTGGGCGAAAAATTAAGTTTCTCCAATTTTCCCAAATTCTGATAGAGGGCCATGAGACTTAGACCTGAGTGCAAAAATGGAGGCTCTAGCCCCTTCCAGAGCTGAGATATCGAAACTGAAAAATTCGGCCCGAAAAAAAAAAACGACAGTGGTACCCCTTACGTTTTTTTTTTGGGCGAAAAATTAAGTTTCTCCAATCTTCCCAAATTCTGATAGAGGGCCATGAGACTTAGACCTGAGTGCAAAAATGGAGGCTCTAGCCCCTTCCAGAGCTGACATATCGAAACTCAAAAATTCGGCCCGAAAAAAAAAACGACAGTGGTACCCCTTACGTTTTTTTTTTTTGGGCGAAAAATTAAGTTTCTCCAATCTTCCCAAATTCTGATAGAGGGCCATGAGACTTAGACCTGAGTGCAAAAATGGAGGCTCTAGCCCCTTCCAGAGCTGAGATATCGAAACTCAAAAATTCGTCCCGAAAAAAAAACGACAGTGGTACCCCTTACGTTTTTTTTTGGGGCGAAAAATTAAGTTTCTCCAATCTTCCCAAATTCTGATAGAGGGCCATGAGACTTAGACCTGAGTGCAAAAATGGAGGCTCTAGCCCCTTCCAGAGCTGACATATCGAAACTCAAAAATTCGGCCCGAAAAAAAAACGACAGTGGTACCCCTTACGTTTTTTTTTTTTGGGCGAAAAATTAAGTTTCTCCGATCTTCACAAATTCTGATAGAGGTCCATGAGACTTAGACCTGAGTGCAAAAATGGAGGCTCTAGCCCCTTCCAGAGCTGAGATATCAAAACTCAAAAATTCGTCCCGAAAAAAAAACGACAGTGGTACCCCTTACGTTTTTTTTTGGGGCGAAAAATTAAGTTTCTCCAATCTTCCCAAATTCTGATAGAGGGCCATGAGACTTAGACCTGAGTGCAAAAATGGAGGCTCTAGCCCCTTCCAGAGCTGAGATATCGAAACTCAAAATTTCGGCCCGAAAAAAAAACGACAGTGGTACCCCTTACGTTTTTTTTTTGGGCGAAAAATTAAGTTTCTCCAATCTTCCCAAATTCTGATAGAGGGCCATGAGACTTAGACCTGAGTGCAAAAATGGAGGCTCTAGCCCCTTCCAGAGCTGAGATATCGAAACTCAAAAATTCGGCCCGAAAAAAAACGACAGTGGTACCCCTTACGTTTTTTTTTTTTGGGCGAAAAATTAAGTTTCTCCAATCTTCCCAAATTCTGATAGAGGGCCATGAGACTTAGACCTGAGTGCAAAAATGGAGGCTCTAGCCCCTTCCAGAGCTGAGATATCGAAACTCAAAAATTCGGCCCGAAAAAAAAAAACGACAGTGGTACCCCTTACGTTTTTTTTTTTTGGGCGAAAAATTAAGTTTCTCCAATCTTCCCAAATTCGGATAGAGGGCCATGAGACTTAGACCTGAGTGCAAAAATGGAGGCTCTAGCCCCTTCCAGAGCTGAGATATCGAAACTGAAAAATTCGGCCCGTAAAAAAAAACGACAGTGGTACCCCTTACGTTTTTTTTTTTGGGCGAAAAATTAAGTTTCTCCAATCTTCCCAAATTCTGATAGAGGGCCATGAGACTTAGACCTGAGTGCAAAAATGGAGGCTCTAGCCCCTTCCAGAGCTGAGATATCGAAACTCAAAAATTCGGCCCGAAAAAAAAACGACAGTGGTACCCCTTACGTTTTTTTTTTGGGCGAAAAATTAAGTTTCTCCAATCTTCCCAAATTCTGATAGAGGGCCATGAGACTTAGACCTGAGTGCAAAAATGGAGGCTCTAGCCCCTTCCAGAGCTGAGATATCGAAACTCAAAAATTCGGCCCGAAAAAAACGACAGTGGTACCCCTTACGTTTTTTTTTTGGGCGAAAAATTAAGTTTCTCCAATCTTCCCAAATTCTGATAGAGGGCCATGAGACTTAGACCTGAGAGCAAAAATGGAGGCTCTAGCCCCTTCCAGAGCTGAGATATCGAAACTCAAAAATTCGGCCCGAAAAAAAAACGACAGTGGTACCCCTTACGTTTTTTTTTTGGGCGAAAAATTAAGTTTCTCCAATCTTCCCAAATTCTGATAGAGGGCCATGAGACTTAGACCTGAGTGCAAAAATGGAGGCTCTAGCCCCTTCCAGAGCTGAGATATCGAAACTCAAAAATTCGGCCCGAAAAAAAAACGACAGTGGTACCCCTTACGTTTTTTTTTTTGGGTGAAAAATTAAGTTTCTCCAATCTTCCCAAATTCTGATAGAGGGCCATGAGACTTAGACCTGAGAGCAAAAATGGAGGCTCTAGCCCCTTCCAGAGCTGAGATATCGAAACTCAAAAATTCGGCCCGAAAAAAAAACGACAGTGGTACCCCTTACGTTTTTTTTTTGGGTGAAAAATTAAGTTTCTCCAATCTTCCCAAATTCTGATCGAGGGCCATGAGACTTAGACCTGAGTGCAAAAATGGAGGCTCTAGCCCCTTCCAGAGCTGAGATATCGAAACTGAAAAATTCGGCCCGAAAAAAAAACCGACAGTGGTACCCCTTACGTTTTTTTTTTGGGCGAAAAATTAAGTCTCTCCAATCTTCCCAAATTCTGATAGAGGGCCATGAGACTTAGACCTGAGTGCAAAAATGGAGGCTCTAGCCCCTTCCAGAGCTGAGATATCGAAACTCAAAAATTCGGCCCGAAAAAAAAACGACAGTGGTACCCCTTACGTTTTTTTTTTTTGGGCGAAAAATTAAGTTTCTCCAATCTTCCCAAATTCTGATAGAGGGCCATGAGACTTAGACCTGAGTGCAAAAATGGAGGCTCTAGCCCCTTCCAGAGCTGACATATCGAAACTCAAAAATTCGGCCCGAAAAAAAAACGACAGTGGTACCCCTTACGTTTTTTTTTTGGGCGAAAAATTAAGTTTCTCCAATCTTCCCAAATTCTGATAGAGGTCCATGAGACTTAGACCTGAGTGCAAAAATGGAGGCTCTAGCCCCTTCCAGAGCTGACATATCGAAACTCAAAAATTCGTCCCGAAAAAAAAACGACAGTGGTACCCCTTACGTTTTTTTTTGGGGCGAAAAATTAAGTTTCTCCAATCTTCCCAAATTTTGATAGAGGGCCATGAGACTTAGACCTGAGTGCAAAAATGGAGGCTCTAGCCCCTTCCAGAGCTGAGATATCGAAACTCAAAAATTCGTCCCGAAAAAAAAACGACAGTGGTACCCCTTACGTTTTTTTTTTGGGGCGAAAAATTAAGTTTCTCCAATCTTCCCAAATTCTGATAGAGGGCCATGAGACTTAGACCTGAGTGCAAAAATGGAGGCTCTAGCCCCTTCCAGAGCTGACATATCGAAACTCAAAAATTCGGCCCGAAAAAAAAACGACAGTGGTACCCCTTACGTTTTTTTTTTTTTTTTGGGCGAAAAATTAAGTTTCTCCAATCTTCACAAATTCTGATAGAGGTCCATGAGACTTAGACCTGAGTACAAAAATGGAGGCTCTAGCCCCTTCCAGAGCTGAGATATCGAAACTCAAAAATTCGGCCCGAAAAAAAAACGACAGTGGTACCCCTTACGTTTTTTTTTGGGGCGAAAAATTAAGTTTCTCCAATCTTCCCAAATTCTGATAGAGGGCCATGAGACTTAGACCTGAGTGCAAAAATGGAGGCTCTAGCCCCTTCCAGAGCTGAGATATCGAAACTCAAAAATTCGGCCCGAAAAAAAAACGACAGTGGTACCCCTTACGTTTTTTTTTTGGGCGAAAAATTAAGTTTCTCCAATCTTCCCAAATTCTGATAGAGGGCCATGAGACTTAGACCTGAGTGCAAAAATGGATGCTCTAGCCCCTTCCAGAGCTGAGATATCGAAACTCAAAAATTCGGCCCGAAAAAAAAACGACAGTGGTACCCCTTACGTTTTTTTTTTGGGCGAAAAATTAAGTTTCTCCAATCTTCCCAAATTCTGATAGAGGGCCATGAGACTTAGACCTGAGTGCAAAAATGGAGGCTCTAGCCCCTTCCAGAGCTGAGATATCGAAACTCAAAAATTCGGCCCGAAAAAAAAACGACAGTGGTACCCCTTACGTTTTTTTTTTTGGGCGAAAAATTAAGTTTCTCCAATCTTCCCAAATTCTGATAGAGGGCCATGAGACTTAGACCTGAGAGCAAAAATGGAGGCTCTAGCCCCTTCCAGAGCTGAGATATCGAAACTCAAAAATTCAGCCCGAAAAAAAAACGACAGTGGTACCCCTTACGTTTTTTTTTTGGGCGAAAAATTAAGTTTCTCCAATCTTCCCAAATTCTGATAGAGGGCCATGAGACTTAGACCTGAGTGCAAAAATGGAGGCTCTAGCCCCTTCCAGAGCTGAGATATCGAAACTCAAAAATTCGGCCCGAAAAAAAAAACGACAGTGGTACCCCTTACGTTTTTTTTGGGGGGCGAAAAATTAAGTTTCTCCAATCTTCCCAAATTCTGATAGAGGGCCATGAGACTTAGATCTGAGTGCAAAAATGGATGCTCTAGCCCCTTCCAGAGCTGAGATATCGAAACTCAAAAATTCGGCCCGAAAAAAAAACGACAGTGGTACCCCTTACGTTTTTTTTTTGGGCGAAAAATTAAGTTTCTCCAATCTTCCCAAATTCTGATAGAGGGCCATGAGACTTAGACCTGAGTGCAAAAATGGAGGCTCTAGCCCCTTCCAGAGCTGAGATATCGAAACTCAAAAATTCGGCCCGAAAAAAAACGACAGTGGTACCCCTTACGTTTTTTTTTTGGCCGAAAAATTAAGTTTCTCCAATCTTCCCAAATTCTGATAGAGGGCCATGAGACTTAGATCTGAGTGCAAAAATGGAGGCTCTAGCCCCTTCCAGAGCTGAGATATCGAAACTCAAAAATTCGGCCCGAAAAAAAAACGACAGTGGTACCCCTTACGTTTTTTTTTTGGGCGAAAAATTAAGTTTCTCCAATCTTCCCAAATTCTGATAGAGGGCCATGAGACTTAGACCTGAGTGCAAAAATGGAGGCTCTAGCCCCTTCCAGAGCTGAGATATCGAAACTCAAAAATTCGGCCCGAAAAAAAAACGACAGTGGTACCCCTTACGTTTTTTTTGGGGGCGAAAAATTAAGTTTCTCCAATCTTCCCAAATTCTGATAGAGGGCCATGAGACTTAGACCTGAGTGCAAAAATGGAGGCTCTAGCCCCTTCCAGAGCTGAGATATCGAAACTCAAAAATTCGGCCCGAAAAAAAAAAAACGACAGTGGTACCCCTTACGTTTTTTTTTTTTGGGCGAAAAATTAAGTTTCTCCAATCTTCCCAAATTCGGATAGAGGGCCATGAGACTTAGACCTGAGTGCAAAAATGGAGGCTCTAGCCCCTTCCAGAGCTGAGATATCGAAACTGAAAAATTCGGCCCGTAAAAAAAAACGACAGTGGTACCCCTTACGTTTTTTTTTTTTGGGCGAAAAATTAAGTTTCTCCAATCTTCCCAAATTCTGATAGAGGGCCATGAGACTTAGACCTGAGTGCAAAAATGGAGGCTCTAGCCCCTTCCAGAGCTGAGATATCGAAACTAAAAAATTCGGCCCGTAAAAAAAAACGACAGTGGTACCCCTTACGTTTTTTTTTTTGGGCGAAAAATTAAGTTTCTCCAATCTTCCCAAATTCTGATAGAGGGCCATGAGACTTAGACCTGAGTGCAAAAATGGAGGCTCTAGCCCCTTCCAGAGCTGAGATATCGAAACTCAAAAATTCGGCCCGAAAAAAAAACGACAGTGGTACCCCTTACGTTTTTTTTTGGGGCGAAAAATTAAGTTTCTCCAATCTTCCCAAATTCTGATAGAGGGCCATGAGACTTAGACCTGAGTGCAAAAATGGAGGCTCTAGCCCCTTCCAGAGCTGAGATATCGAAACTCAAAAATTCGGCCCGAAAAAAAAACGACAGTGGTACCCCTTACGTTTTTTTTTGGGGGCGAAAAATTAAGTTTCTCCAATCTTCCCAAATTCTGATAGAGGGCCATGAGACTTAGACCTGAGTGCAAAAATGGAGGCTCTAGCCCCTTCCAGAGCTGAGATATCGAAACTCAAAAATTCGGCCCGAAAAAAAAAAAACGACAGTGGTACCCCTTACGTTTTTTTTTTTTTGGGCGAAAAATTAAGTTTCTCCAATCTTCCCAAATTCGGATAGAGGGCCATGAGACTTAGACCTGAGTGCAAAAATGGAGGCTCTAGCCCCTTCCAGAGCTGAGATATCGAAACTGAAAAATTCGGCCCGTAAAAAAAAACGACAGTGGTACCCCTTACGTTTTTTTTTTTTGGGCGAAAAATTAAGTTTCTCCAATCTTCCCAAATTCTGATAGAGGGCCATGAGACTTAGACCTGAGTGCAAAAATGGAGGCTCTAGCCCCTTCCAGAGCTGAGATATCGAAACTAAAAAATTCGGCCCGTAAAAAAAAACGACAGTGGTACCCCTTACGTTTTTTTTTTTTGGGCGAAAAATTAAGTTTCTCCAATCTTCCCAAATTCTGATAGAGGGCCATGAGACTTAGACCTGAGTGCAAAAATGGAGGCTCTAGCCCCTTCCAGAGCTGAGATATCGAAACTCAAAAATTCGGCCCGAAAAAAAAACGACAGTGGTACCCCTTACGTTTTTTTTTGGGGCGAAAAATTAAGTTTCTCCAATCTTCCCAAATTCTGATAGAGGGCCATGAGACTTAGACCTGAGTGCAAAAATGGAGGCTCTAGCCCCTTCCAGAGCTGAGATATCGAAACTCAAAAATTCGGCCCGAAAAAAAAACGACAGTGGTACCCCTTACGTTTTTTTTTTGGGGCGAAAAATTAAGTTTCTCCAATCTTCCCAAATTCTGATAGAGGGCCATGAGACTTAGACCTGAGTGCAAAAATGGAGGCTCTAGCCCCTTCCAGAGCTGAGATATCGAAACTCAAAAATTCGGCCCGAAAAAAAACCGACAGTGGTACCCCTTACGTTTTTTTTTTTTGGGCGAAAAATTAAGTTTCTCCAATCTTCCCAAATTCTGATAGAGGGCCATGAGACTTAGACCTGAGAGCAAAAATGGAGGCTCTAGCCCCTTCCAGAGCTGAGATATCGAAACTCAAAAATTCGGCCCGAAAAAAAAACGACAGCGGTACCCCTTACGTTTTTTTTGGGCGAAAAATTAAGTTTCTCCAATCTTCCCAAATTCTGATAGAGGGCCATGAGACTTATACCTGAGTGCAAAAATGGAGGCTCTAGCCCCTTCCAGAGCTGAGATATCGAAACTCAAAAATTCGGCCCGAAAAAAAAAAACGACAGTGGTACCCCTTACGTTTTTTTTGGGGGGCGAAAATTTAAGTTTCTCCAATCTTCCCAAATTCTGATAGAGGGCCATGAGACTTAGACCTGAGTGCAAAAATGGAGGCTCTAGCCCCTTCCAGAGCTGAGATATCGAAACTCAAATATTCGGCCCAAAAAAAAAACGACAGTGGTACCCCTTACGTTTTTTTTTGGGCGAAAAATTAAGTCTCTCCAATCTTCCCAAATTCTGATAGAGGGCCATGAGACTTAGACCTGAGTGCAAAAATGGAGGCTCTAGCCCCTTCCAGAGCTGAGATATCGAAACTCAAAAATTCGGCCCGAAAAAAAACGACAGTGGTACCCCTTATGTTTTTTTTTGGGGCGAAAAATTAAGTTTCTCCAATCTTCCCAAATTCTGATAGAGGGCCATGAGACTTAGACCTGAGTGCAAAAATGGAGGCTCTAGCCCCTTCCAGAGCTGAGATATCGAAACTCAAAAATTCGGCCTGAAAAAAAAACGACAGTGGTACCCCTTACGTTTTTTTTTTTTGGGGCGAAAGATTAAGTTTCTCAAATCTTCCCAAATTCTGATAGAGGGCCATATGAGACTTAGACCTGAGTGCAAAAATGGAGGCTCTAGCCCCTTCCAGAGCTGAGATATCGAAACTCAAAAATTCGGCCCGAAAAAAAAAACGACAGTGGTACCCCTTACGTTTTTTTTTTGGGTGAAAAATTAAGTTTCTCCAATCTTCCCAAATTCTGATAGAGGGCCATGAGACTTAGACCTGAGTGCAAAAATGGAGGCTCTGGCCCCTTCCAGAGCTGAGATATCGAAACTCAAAATTTCGGCCCGAAAAAAAAAACGACAGTGGTACCCCTTACGTTTTTTTTTTTGGGCGAAAAATTTAGTTTCTCCAATTTTCCCAAATTCTGATAGAGGGCCATGAGACTTAGACCTGAGTGCAAAAATGGAGGCTCTATCCCCTTCCAGAGCTGAGATATCGAAACTCAAAAATTCGGCCCGAAAAAAAAAACGACAGTGGTACCCCTTACGTTTTTTTTTTTGGGCGAAAAATTAAGTTTCTCCAATCTTCCCAAATTCTGATAGAGGGCCATGAGACTTAGACCTGAGTGCAAAAATGGAGGCTCTAGCCCCTTCCAGAGCTGACATATCGAAACTCAAAAATTCGTCCTGAAAAAAAACGACAGTGGTACCCCTTACGTTTTTTTTTTTGGGCGAAAAATTTAGTTTCTCCAATTTTCCCAAATTCTGATAGAGGGCCATGAGACTTAGACCTGAGTGCAAAAATGGAGGCTCTATCCCCTTCCAGAGCTGAGATATCGAAACTCAAAAATTCGGCCCGAAAAAAAAAACGACAGTGGTACCCCTTACGTTTTTTTTTTTTGGGCGAAAAATTAAGTTTCTCCAATCTTCCCAAATTCTGATAGAGGGCCATGAGACTTAGACCTGAGTGCAAAAATGGAGGCTCTAGCCCCTTCCAGAGCTGACATATCGAAACTCAAAAATTCGTCCTGAAAAAAAACGACAGTGGTACCCCTTACGTTTTTTTTTTTGGGCGAAAAATTAAGTTTCTCCAATCTTCCCAAATTCTGATAGAGGGCCATGAGACTTAGACCTGAGTGCTAAAATGGAGGCTCTAGCCCCATCCAGAGCTGAGATATCGAAACTCAAAAATTCGGCCCGAAAAAAAAACGACAGTGGTACCCCTTACGTTTTTTTTTGGGGCGAAAAATTAAGTTTCTCCAATCTTCCCAAATTCTGATAGAGGGCCATGAGACTTAGACCTGAGTGCAAAAATGGAGGCTCTAGCCCCTTCCAGAGCTGAGATATCGAAACTCAAAAATTCGGCCCGAAAAAAAAACGACAGTGGTACCCCTTACGTTTTTTTTTGGGGCGAAAAATTAAGTTTCTCCAATCTTCCCAAATTCTGATAGAGGGCCATGAGACTTAGACCTGAGTGCAAAAATGGAGGCTCTAGCCCCTTCCAGAGCTGAGATATCGAAACTCAAAAATTCGGCCCGAAAAAAAACCGACAGTGGTACCCCTTACGGTTTTTTTTTTGGGGCGAAAAATTAAGTTTCTCCAATCTTCCCAAATTCTGATAGAGGGCCATGAGACTTAGACCTGAGTGCAAAAATGGAGGCTCTAGCCCCTTCCAGAGCTGAGATATCGAAACTCAAAAATTCGTCCCGAAAAAAAAACGACAGTGGTACCCCTTACGTTTTTTTTTTGGGCGAAAAATTAAGTCTCTCCAATCTTCCCAAATTCTGATAGAGGGCCATGAGTCTTAGACCTGAGTGCAAAAATGGAGGCTTTAGCCCCTTCCAGAGCTGAGATATCGAAACTCAAAAATTCGGCCCGAAAAAAAAAACGACAGTGGTACCCCTTACGGGTTTTTTTTGGGCGAAAAATTAAGTTTCTCCAATCTTCCCAAATTCTGATAGAGGGCCATGAGACTTAGATCTGAGTGCAAAAATGGATGCTCTAGCCCCTTCCAGAGCTGAGATATCGAAACTCAAAAATTCGGCCCGAAAAAAAAACGACAGTGGTACCCCTTACGGTTTTTTTTTTGGGCGAAAAATTAAGTTTCTCCAATCTTCCCAAATTCTGATAGAGGGCCATGAGACTTAGACCTGAGTGCAAAAATGGAGGCTCTAGCCCCTTCCAGAGCTGAGATATCGAAACTCAAAAATTCGGCCCGAAAAAAAAACGACAGTGGTACCCCTTACGTTTTTTTTTTGGGCGAAAAATTAAGTTTCTCCAATCTTCCCAAATTCTGATAGAGGGCCATGAGACTTAGACCTGAGAGCAAAAATGGAGGCTCTAGCCCCTTCCAGAGCTGAGATATCGAAACTCAAAAATTCGGCCCAAAAAAAAAATGACAGTGGTACCCCTTACGGTTTTTTTTTGGGCGAAAAATTAAGTTTCTCCAATCTTCCCAAATTCTGGTAGAGGGCCATGAGACTTAGACCTGAGTGCAAAAATGGAGGCTCTAGCCCCTTCCAGAGCTGAGATATCGAAACTCAAAAATTCGTCCCGAAAAAAAAAACGACAGTGGTACCCCTTACGTTTTTTTTTGGGGGGGCGAAAAATTAAGTTTCTCCAATCTTCCCAAATTCTGATAGAGGGCCATGAGACTTAGACTTGAGTGCAAAAATGGAGGCTCTAGCCCCTTCCAGAGCTGAGATATCGAAACTCAAAAATTCGGCCTGAAAAAAAAACGACAGTGGTACCCCTTACGTTTTTTTTTTTGGGGCGAAAAATTAAGTCTCTCCAATCTTCCCAAATTCTGATAGAGGGCCATGAGACTTAGACCTGAGTGCAAAAATGGAGGCTCTAGCCCCTTCCAGAGCTGAGATATCGAAACTCAAAAATTCGGCCCGAAAAAAAAAAAACGACAGTGGTACCCCTTACGTTTTTTTTTTGGGCGAAAAATTAAGTTTCTCCAATCTTCCCAAATTCTGATAGAGGGCCATGAGACTTAGACTTGAGTGCAAAAATGGAGGCTCTAGCCCCTTCCAGAGCTGAGATATCTAAACTCAAAAATTCGGCCTGAAAAAAAAACGACAGTGGTACCCCTTACGTTTTTTTTTTGGGGCGAAAAATTAAGTCTCTCCAATCTTCCCAAATTCTTATAGAGGGCCATGAGACTTAGACCTGAGTGCAAAAATGGAGGCTCTAGCCCCTTCCAGAGCTGAGATATCTAAACTCAAAAATTCGGCCCGAAAAAAAAAAACGACAGTGGTACCCCTTACGTTTTTTTTTTTTCGGGTGAAAAATTAAGTTTCTCCAATCTTCCCAAAACTCTGGATTCTGATAGAGGGCCATGAGACTTAGACCTGAGTGCAAAAATGGAGGCTCTAGCCCCTTCCAGAGCTGAGATATCGAAACTCAAAAATTCGGCCCGAAAAAAAAACGACAGTGGTACCCCTTACGTTTTTTTTTTTGGGCGAAAAATTAAGTTTCTCAAATTTTCCCAAATTCTGATAGAGGGCCATGAGACTTAGACCTGAGTGCAAAAATGGAGGCTCTATCCCTTTCCAGAGCTGAGATATCGAAACTCAAAAATTCGGCCGGAAAAAAAAAACGACAGTGGGCCGAATTTTTGAGTTTCGATATCTCAGCTCTGGAAGGGGCTAGAGCCTCCATTTCGGCGGAGGCAACCGTCCTCCGCTGCGCGTCGGCCGGTTTACGCCTCGCCGTCGTCCATTAAAACCTGACAATGGACACCTCGTCGGGCATTAACCCTTACATTTATACCATGGTCTGGGTGAATACTCGATTCTGATTGGCAGCAGGGTGTCCGTTAAAAGGTAATAGAGGACACCTAGTAAAGTAGTTCTGGTGAAACTGCCTGTTTACTATTCGAAATGAATAAATAAATGCGCTGCCTACAACAGCTGTGAGTAACCATAGCAACAGGCAGTCAAACGCTCTATCAAAACAAACATCTAACGTTAGATTCTATAGCCTAATACAACAATGAGCGACTTCGTTATTTCTTTTAACATTTATGGAGAATATGGCAACTTTGACGACTGGTATGCTGTAGGTCGACTCTCCGATGCTGGACTGGAGCCGTCAAATAATGACGGTGACAGGCCATCGATGCGAGAGCAGTCTGCGGGCGGCTCCGTCTGTCCGTGAGAGACGAAACTGGAGCAACTGTCTGCATCAAGTGCCCATCCTGGGCAGCAGTAACGTTACCCAGCTTTTGTGGATCCTTCTGACTGGCCGACTTTTTCAATTTGCACTATAAATGGAAACGTTGAAATTAATTGTAAATAAAAAAGCTAGAATGTAGCTATAGGCAAATGACCCTCTCTTTGATCTGATTAATTTATTGCCCTATATAAGCGCAAATCGCTGGTGCTCAGAACTAATTGTTTGTTTGTTTGTTTTTTTGTGTGTTTTTCTGATTTTTGTTTGATTAATTGTTTTATGTGTAATAAAAAAATAACTATGCCTACCTGTGTTTCATGAAAAAAAAAAATGCATTTTTGAACCTGAAGGGTTCTACAAGCTGAGCGGACTATAAATATCTCCGGTTGCTGAATAAACCGTCAGGCAAGTTATTATTTGTAAAAACTAGATTTAGCCTAATTAAAATATAATCTAATGTTTTAAAAATGTTTTATTTGGCAAGTGACCATGGTATAAGCGGGTTAATGCCCTCCGAGGTGTCCATTGTTAGGTTTTAATGGACTTCGTCCTCCGCTGCACGTCGGCCGGTTCACGCCTCGCCGTCGTCCATTAAAACTTGACAATGGACACCTCGTCGGGCATTAACCCTTACTGATAGCACGCCAAAAAATGGAAATACGAATTGGCGTGTCATACACACGCTACTTCATGAGCTCAGTCTGCTTTGAGAAATGAAGTGATGTGCAGCATGAGTGAAATAGTGCTTTTGACATTGGGTTAATGTAAACCTGTTGTAGGAGAGCTGCAAAATAAAAACAGCCTAGTAGGCACTTTAAAAAACTAATGGAAATGTTGATATTGCACAAATCATTTTTTGATGCTTTTTCAAACCTACCTACCTAGATCACTCTAGAAACACCAAGGGTTCACTCTAAGCATGGAGAGTCTGCTTTTAGCTATTATGCCAACAGCCGCCACTGGAACCAGCTTCCAGAAGAGATCAGGTGAGCTCCTACAGTAGTCACATTTAAATCCAGGCTCAAAACACATCTGTTTAGCTGTGCATTTTGCCACTGTTCGTCCGACTGTTACTGCGTACTACGTTTTATTTTTGATTCTAAATTGTTTTAATTATTTACTGTATTTTATTTTTATAATTATTTTTATTTTTCATGTTTTATTCTAAACTGTTCTAATTATTCTGATTACTTTTGATTATTTAATTTTTTCTATGTAAAGCACTTTGAATTGCCATTGTGTATGAAATATGCTATATAAATAAACTTGCCTTACCTACCTACCAGTATTAACTTTCACATGCAGTTACACATTAACCTACCTACCTACCTACCAGTATTAAATAAAAAAAATTATCAAACAACCCCACATGTTGTTTGAGAGGGTTTCAAGAAAGATCCTCCTCACTCCTCCAAAAACAAACTCCAGCATATTCAGGTGTCAGACACGACTGGATCTTCAAACGGCACAGGGTTCTGTGGTCAGATGAGACTAAAAAAAGAGCTTTTTGGCAGTAAGCACACTAGATAGTTTGGTGGACATGAGGATAAAAAGTACCCTATGTGTACAATTTAATAAAACATTGGATCTTTAATGTTGGGGACCTATTTTTCTGCAGGAGGTCCTGGACTTCTTATTCAGATACATGGCATTGTGGATTCTATTAAACATCAACAGATAAAAAATCAAAACCTGACACCTTCTGCTAGAAATCTTATTATGGGCCATGGTTGGATCTGCCATCCGGACAACGATCCAAGACAAACATCAAAATCAACACAAAAATTTGTTAGGGAGCACAAAAAGAAGCTTCTGCCATGACCGTCCCAGAACCCTATAGAAAATGAGTGGTCCGAACTGAAGAGAAGCACAAACATGGATCTGGGAATCTGAAGGATCTAGAGAGTCTGTATGGAGGAATGGTCTCTGATCTCAGGTCAGGTGTTGTGCAAACACATCAGGCATTATAACAGAAAACTCAGAGCAGTTATCTTGGCAAAAAGAGATTGCAAAAAGGTATTTAATAAAAGGGTATGAGTAATTGTGGCCAACGTGTTTTGGAGAAAAACATTTATTTTATAATGTGATCCCACATTACACATTAACAAACATACCTAGCAACCAGTATTAACTTTCACATAGTTACACATAAACCAACCTACCAGTATTAACTTTCACATACAGTTACACATTAACCAACCTACCAGTATTAACTTTCACATGCAGTTACACATTAACCTACCTACCAGTATTAACTTTCACATAGTTACACATTAACCTACCTACCTACCAGTATTAACTTTCACATACAGTTACACATTAACCTACCTACCTACCTACAAGTATTAACTTTCACATACAGTTACACATTAACCAACCTACCTACCTACCAGTATTAACTTTCACATGCAGTTACACATTAACCAACCTACCTACCTACAAGTATTAACTTTCACATGCAGTTACACATTAACCTACCTACCAGTATTAACTTTCACATACAGTTACACATTAACCTACCTACCAGTATTAACTTTCACATACAGTTACACATTAACCTACCTACCTACCAACCAGTATTAACTTTCACATAAAGTTACACATTTACCTACCTACCAGTATTAACTTTCACATCCAGTTACACATTAACCTACCTACCTACAAGTATTAACTTTCACATCCAGTTACACATTAACCTACCTACCAGTATTAACTTTCACATGCAGTTACACATTAACCTACCTACCAGTATTAACTTTCACATACAGTTACACATTAACCTACCTACCAGTATTAACTTTCACATACAGTTACACATTAACCTACCTACCAGTATTAACTTTCACATCCAGTTACACATTAACCTACCTACCTACCAGTATTAACTTTCACATGCAGTTACACATTAACCTACCTACCAGTATTAACTTCCACATGCAGTTACACATTAACCTACCTACCTACAAGTATTAACTTTCACATGCAGTTACACATTAACCTAGCTACCTACCAGTATTAACTTTCACATGCAGTTACACATAAACCAACCTACCAGTATTAACTTTCACATACAGTTACACATTAACCTACCTACAAGTATTAACTTTCACATGCAGTTACACATAAACCAACCTACCAGTATTAACTTTCACATGCAGTTACACATAAACCAACCTACCAGTATTAACTTTCACATACAGTTACACATTAACCTACCTACAAGTATTAACTTTCACATGCAGTTACACATAAACCAACCTATCAGTATTAACTTTCACATACAGTTACACATTAACCAACCTACCAGTATTAACTTTCACATGCAGTTACACATTAACCTACCTACAAGTATTAACTTTCACATGCAGTTACACATAAACCAACCTACCAGTATTAACTTTCACATAGTTACACATTAACCAACCTACCAGTATTAACTTTCACATGCAGTTACACATAAACCAACCTATCAGTATTAACTTTCACATACAGTTGCACATTAACCTACCTACAAGTATTAACTTTCACATACAGTTACACATTAACCTACCTACCAGTATTAACTTTCACATGCAGTTACACATAAACCAACCTACCAGTATTAACTTTCACATGCAGTTACACATTAACCTACCTACCAGTATTAACTTTCACATGCAGTTACACATAAACCAACCTATCAGTATTAACTTTCACATACAGTTGCACATTAACCAACCTACCAGTATTAACTTTCACATGCAGTTACACATAAACCAACCTATCAGTATTAACTTTCACATACAGTTACACATTAACCAACCTACCAGTATTAACTTTCACATACAGTTGCACATTAACCAACCTACCAGTATTAACTTTCACATGCAGTTACACATTAACCAACCTACCAGTATTAACTTTCACATGCAGTTACACATAAACCAACCTATCAGTATTAACTTTCACATACAGTTACACATTAACCAACCTACCAGTATTAACTTTCACATACAGTTACACATTAACCAACCTACCAGTATTAACTTTCACATGCAGTTACACATTAACCAACCTATCAGTATTAACTTTCACATACAGTTACACATTAACCAACCTACCAGTATTAACTTTCACATACAGTTGCACATTAACCAACCTACCAGTATTAACTTTCACATGCAGTTACACATTAACTTTCACATACAGTTACTCATTATCGTTCGCATGCTGTTACTTGTCATTTCACATGCAGGTACTCATCATTTTTCACAGGCAGGTACTCGTTAACTTTCACATGAAGCTACTCATTAACTTTCGCTTGCAATTACTCAACAACTTTCTCACGCAGTTACCTATCGATTTTCACTGCAGTTACACATTAGCTTTCACATGCAGTTACACATCAACTTTCACAAGCAGTTACTCGTCGCCTTTCGCATGCCCGTTACTCATTAACTTCGCTTGCAAGTTACTCATTAACTTCAGTGCAGTTACTTATCATTTCACATGCAGCTACTCATAAACTTCGCTTACAAATTACTCATCAACTTTCAGATGCAGTTCCACATCAACTTTCTCTGCAGTTACACATAGACTTTCACATGCAGTTACCGGTTAACTTCGCTTGCAGTTACTCATTACCTTTCACATGCTTGCTACTCGTCTTTCACATGCAAGTACTCATATCTTTCACATGCAGCTACTCGTTACCTTTCGCATGCAGCTACTGGACATTTTCCGATGCAGTTACATATCGATTTTCACTGCAGTTACACATTAGCTTTCGCATGCAGTTACACATTAACTTTCACTGCAGTTACTCGTTGCCTTTCGCATGCAGCTACTCATTAACTTCGCTTGCAAGTTACTCATTAACTTCACGTACAGCTACTCACCATTTCACTGCAGTTACACGTTAACTTCGCTTGCAAGTTACTCATACTTTAACCTCAAGTTACTCGTACTTTCATATGCAGTTACACATTAATTATCACACGCAGTTACACATATGACTTTCGCAAGCATTTACTCAATAACTTTCACCGCAGTTACACATTAACTTCCACTTGCAGCTACTCATAAACTTCATCTGCAGATACTCATCAACAGTAACATGCACTTTACTCATCGACTTTCACCTGTAGTTACACATAGACTTTCACTGCAGTTACACATCGACTTTCACAGCAGTTACTAAATAACTTTTACATGCAGTTACACATTAACTTTCACATGCAGTTACTCATTAACTTTCACATGCAGTTACACATTAACTCTCACATGCAGTTACACATTAACTCACATGTAGATACACATTAACTTTCACATGCAGTTACACATTAACTCACATGTAGATACACATTAACTTTCACATGCAGTTACACGGTAACACTTTACAATAAGGTTCGTTAGTTAACATTAGTTAACTACATTAGTTAATATGAACTAATAATGAATAGCACATATACAGCATTTGTTAATCTTTGTTAATGTTATTTTCAACATTTACTAATACTTGATTAAAATCTTGTTAACATTAGTTAATGCACCGTAAACTAACATGAACAAACAATGAACAGCTGTGTTTTCATGAACTAACATTAACAAAGATGAACAAATGCAGTAACAAATGTATTGCTCATGGTTAGTGCATGTTAGTAAATACATTAACTAATGAACCTTATTGTAAAATGTTACCAGTTACACATTGTCGGTTAAAAACAAGAAAGTGGCTAGTAAAAACGTCGAGTGGCTGGTCGATTTAGAAATCCACAGTGGCCGCCGGTGGACAAAAGAGTTGATTTCCATCCCTGCTTGGTAAATGTCAAGGTGTCATAACAAAGACATCTCAAACAATGTCATATTTGCATTAAAACTTTCATAACTGAGCAAAAGACACTTAATGACAGTTGTCACAAACATGCATAAACCTTCCTTCATATTCATAACATACATCATGTTAGTCTTATGCATACCCCTTCAAGTAACGTGTTACCAAAGAATGACTCTGAGACAGTTCATAAGAGAAACGTGTGCAGTATTCCGTGTTGCAAGAATGCGGTCTTGACGAAGCCTAACTTGCTTCATAAATGTAATATATTTTTTTAATATTTAATTTATCAGTCAGAGCAGGAATCAAGGCTACATTCAGCAGACAGTTGTAAACAAAGCCAGCGGAGCGATTATCTCTGTCCATCTTGAGGAATGAAAACGGTTGAACCAAAGAACGTATATTGACAAGAAGTGAACGCTCCATTGCAACACAAGTATTTTGCAGTATTATCTTATATTAATGACCGTTAAAACAAAACTATGTAAACAAAAAAAAACACAGCCACTGTTCAAAGTGGCAATTAAAGTCATAGGATAACGGACACAGCGCATCAATGATCATCATGTTTGTAGCATGATCCAGGGGATTAAAACGTACAAAATATATTTCAGGCCTAATGGAGTTGGTAACTAATATAAGTAGTAAATGTGTAAAGTTGCATACAATGGAAATACCATAGACTGTAAAAAAAAATGGACAAAGCGTCTGTGACGTCACTCATAGACTTTCTGAAGAACAGGTTTGAGGCTGTTTATGGGGGGTATGGGCGGCGCCATATTAGAAAATCTTGAGAAATACAAAATACAAATGTTCAGAAATACAAATGTTTCAGAAAGGATACAGAGATGCGTCGTGTCAGATCATGGCCAAGACGTCCAATTCCACTCGGCGCAGCCCGTTATCAGCTGTCAATCAAAGTTAACCGCCCTTATTTTTCATACATTTTACATCCAAATACGATCTAAACTAACGAGTTAGAAAAAATTCACTCACCTCACAGTTGTCAGGCACTCGGAACCTATCGAAAAATACAATAAAAGTCAAACTGTAAACATATGAATTGATGCTGTGAAAACGGACATTTTAATGTGAGGTCTATGGATATTCACCCCCTTTTGGGACCGACCTCTAGCGGATTTTCGATGTATTGCAGTTTTTCCCACTTCCGGGTAGGCTTCATTTTTCAGATTAGAATTTTGCCGCTTGGGAAAAATTAGAAGAAAAAACTACCTCAAAAAACTGTTATCTATGCTGTTGTCCAGTAACTCCAGTTGGAATTTTCACCCCAAAATGGCGGCCGCGCTCCTGAAGCGCCACCTAGTGGCTTTTACCAAAAAAGCATCAGAGTTTTGCTTCTTGTTCTTCTATACTCTTTGGTTGAACTCTGACCAATAAGACGATCGTTTTATACACGTGGCTTGCATAAACACATTTTGGTACGCTGCTTTGAAATGTTGCCTTGTGAAAGCAAACCGAACGAGTAAAAAATTAAATCCGTGTTTCAGAACTGTTGTGGAAAAATGTTTAAGTTAGCTTGATTCTATAGTAATTATTAAGAGTTAATTATTAGAAGTTGATCAATGAATGATTTGATAGAAATAGATTTGTGTTGAGCAAAATGCATGAGTACAGCATGTGCTTTTTACGAGTCCTACGTGAGGAACATGCATGGGGAAACATAGAAACAGGTGGAAAGAAGACCTTTGACCCCAGATGTCATCCTGACTAGGCCGGTCAGCAAGTGCTGACCTTTTCTGCAGCAGTGTAAGACTTCCTTATCAGGCGCTAACTTGTACAACTTGAAACCTTGAGTTTGAGTATAAAAGCTGTGTGGAGGGGGCAGACTGGGTGTCACTCACCACAGCGTTACTTCTGTGTCAGACTGAACCTTCTTGCAAGAATAAAGTACTTCTTTTATTTCATTAATTTGACTATGAGTGTCTCTTACGCAGTGATGATGTTGGAAAGGATTTTTGCCGTAACAGAACAAAGAAAATGACCTACAGGTATGAAAATACAGCCCTACACTGCAACCTATGGCATGAGTTGGGCTTTGCTAATCAGGTTTTCTGATAATCAAGTCATTTTGTGTGAAAAGACAATGGTCATGAAAACAGTAGACTTCCTTTTGGAAAAAAATACTTTCGGCATTTGGTTGGAGAGACGGTGCTCACAGAAGGCACATGCAAACTTTCTTTCTCAATTGGCTCATTTTGGCTTTCATGGGCTCTATAATAACATTTTCTACCTCATGAATTTCGCTGAATATGAAATGAATATCTTCATAAATGGATATTAAAGGCTTTAGCTGTGCTTTGCCGCTGGAGTATAATAGAAACCCACATTTTGCTTAAGCCGAAAAATAACTCCTGGAAAAGAAACCGTCGAGGTATAAAACGGTTAACGGTAAAGCGGTAAACGTGCGTGGGAGAGAGCAGACCTTGCCTATATCAGAGCAACTCAAAATTTTTCAAAATTTTTGTTTTTTTGGGTGCAAAAAATAAGTTTCTCCAATCTTCTTGAAACTCAGGATTCCGATAGAGGGCCATGGGACTTAGACCTGAGTGCAAAAATGGAGGATCTAGACCCGTCCAGAGCTGAGATATCGAAACTCAAAATTTCGACCCGAAAAAAAAAAACAACAGGGGTACCACTGTCGTTTTTTTTTTTTTTTCGGGTCGAAATTTTGAGTTTCTCTGATCTTCTTGAAACTCTGGATTCTGATAGAGGGCCATGAGACTTAGACATGAGTACAAAAATGGAGTCTCTAGACCCTTCCAGAGCTGAGATATTGAGATATTTATAATGGCATAAATGCTACGTGAGATCTCAATATCTCACCTCTGGAAGGGGCTAGAGCCTCCATTTTTGTACTCATGTCTAAGTCTCATGGCCCTCTATCAGAATCCAGAGTTTCAAGAAGATCAGAGAAACTCAAAATTTCCACCCGAAAAAAAAAAAAAAACGACAGTGGTACCCCAGTCGTTTTTTTTTTTTTTTTGGTGCAAAAAATAAGTTTCTCCAATCTTCTTGAAACTCTGGATTCTGATAGAGGGCCATGAGACTTAGACCTGAGTGCAAAAATGGAGGCTCTAGACCCTTCCAGAGCTGAGATTTTGAGATCCCACGTAGCATTTATGCCATTGGGTTCGTGGTCGGTGGAATTATGGGACGGCGCTTGGTGCTACGGACTCAGGGGCCGTAGCTGAGTGCAGTAAAATAGTTTTTATAATGACAGGAACTTTAATTAAAATGTCCAATAAAAAAACACTACCCAAATCCCCATTCAATAGATTGCAGGCGGGATTCTGTCCAATTGCAGCTTATTGCATGAAGGCCGGGGTTAGTACATTTAAGTGGGTTATTGGACAAATAGTGTGTTCGCGGACAGTGGATTCTGGGACGGCGCTTGGTGCTACGGACCCCGGGGGGTCTCCTGAGTGAGGGAAAATAGTTTTTATCACGACAGAAACTTTAATTAAAATGTCTATCAAAAATACTCCCCCAAATCCCCATTCAATAGATTGCCGGTAGGATCGCGTCCAATTGCAGCTTATTGCATGAACTGCGGAAAAACTTTAAAAAATATAGTGGGTTATTGGACAAATAGTGGGTTTGTGGGACGGGGGCAAGGCCCCGGAGTGGTAAAGGGACGTTTGGTAAATATAGTGGGTTATTGGACAAATAGTGGGTTTGTGGGACGGGGCCGTGTCCGGGGACCAGTCAGTGGGTGGGGGGCCGGTCGCCCTGACGAAGCGGTGGTCGGTTGGAGACCTCCATTCCACGCTCATTCACGGCATCATCAAGCTATGCCTTTGTTTAGAATAAGCGACTTCTAGTGGCGAAACTTACATACTGTGCCTTTAATAAAGAATCAAGAATGAACACCAACCTCTTTGTTCTTCAGTATGTTTCATTCTGCAGTGTTCTGGATCTCATGTTCTCACTGTCCTTCAATAAACTCTGTTTGTGTCAGCTCTTCCAGATGGTTTGATGCTCCTCTTCACTTGTAGCTGAGGGGAATATTCCAGCGTTTATTGGTGAACTGCAGTGGGAGGAGTTTCACTGGAGGAGGAGGAGCATCACTGAAGGAGGAGATCTGACAAAATCAATAAGAAAACACATACTGAGTTTGTTTTTATACTAATTAACACATTTTAAATGTTTATGCCCACCTAAGTAACTTTTAAGTTAATTAATCTCAAAGGTCTGATTTCACAGACAGGGCTTGGATTAAGCCAGGAATAGGCCTTTGTTCAATTAGGGCATTTAAGTAGCTTTTGGGCTAGGGGTGTAACGATACCCTCATGTTAGGATTCGATATATATCATAATAGTAAACTCCGAATATCGAATGATATTGCGATACTGCAAGACATATGGTAAAAGGTAAACAAAGAAATTACTGTTGACTAAAATGCTAAATTTGGTATTACATTGGGAGTGGAAATGAAAAGGTTTGGACTTGGTGCTGGGAAACCAATGCACAGGACCACAGACACCGGAATAAAAAGAATTCATGATTCTGAAGCTGAAAATAATACAGAATTATATTTAGATGAATATGCTTGCAATTTTATTGGTAACATAGGACATTTGGCATTATCAGGACTGACAAATATCCCCTCATTGCTTTATTATACTCAACATAATACAGTAGTTTAATGTAGTACCACCGACACCAAAACTCTATAAACTTGAATTTTTCATTTTGGGTGAACAACACTCAAAACCGATTGTTACTATCGGCGCAATGCCCTGAACACACACTAAATGTACATGATCTTGAATACCGCATTGGAGCGTATCCCATCATGCATTAGGTGCGGGAACTCACATGCACTGAAATCACAAGATGATGAGGAAAACATTCCACTGTAAGTTAAATGAACTACATTTTACATGTAATTTGGTAGAAAAACACATTGTTAAAGTGTCATTATAATGTTGCAAAGATGAGTATGGTATGTGTATTTTGTACATTTGCAGCTGCTTTTTAAATCACTTAATTAAAAGCACCATTTTTTAAATTATGCTTTTTGTTACATTGGGACTACTAACCAGTAGGGGTGTAACGATTCACTCGTTTTCTCGATGCATCGATTATAAATCCTGGCGATGCATATGCATCGATCCTGAAACATGTATTTTGAATCGTGACTCGTTTATTTACGTGAATAATCGATTTAAAAGGCTAAGAATCGAATTAATCACGATTTTATAGCGATTCAGTGGTTTAAAATATATAAACACAACCTTAAAGTGTTCCTGGTACAAGCTGCCTCACGACATCCGCATTTGATTGGTTTCAGGCGCTCACACACCCCTGATTTCTCACGCTGAAGCCCGGTCGGTCTAATGCCTGAAAGATGAGTTTATCTTTCTACCTGTTGAGCTACTCATGTCGTGATCAGCTTGTATTACCGCAAATTAGTTAAAATCTCCCGGAATCTAGAGCGAGCGTGCATACGAGACAGAGGTTGTGCTCCAAACCGCGTATCGCGCGTTCACACACGGCTGCACGCACTCGGCAGAGAGGGAAAGCGAGCGAGAGACCACCTTGCGTGTACGGAGAGTCCATGTAATAAATGAATGAAAGCGTTTTATTTCCTAGTGCCCACACAATGGCATGGCAATGGCATGGCAAACATGGACTGCTCAAAAATCTGTAGTTAACGTTATGAAAGCATGAGAGATGGGACCGAGCGCGAGCAAAATCCAGTGAAAAGATGAAAATGAAACTAATGAAAACGTCTCCATTAATTTGTGCATGTAGTCATTTAATGCAATACTTTAAAAGCCTTTTTCAAAATATTTGCTACTTGCAAATGCTAATTTGTAGGCCATTGAATTTTTTTTAATAATAATATATTCATTAAAATTAAAAACAAACATGAACTAACATTATCAATGGACAAAATCCCCACTATCTGATCCCCGAAGGCCGCTGTAGGCTAATTCAAACCCAGACAAAGATGGGTGAAGCATTGAAATAATACTATAATGCATATAAAAAAATTAAGAATCGAATCGAATTAATCGAATCGCATCGAATTTGGATGTGAATCGCATCGAATCGAATCGTTCTGAATTTGCACAAATCGTTCATGAATCGAAAACCTATGAATCGAATCGATTCGCTGTCTACCCAAAGATTCACAGCCCTACTAACCAGACATTGTTGATTTTAAAATGCAAAGAATTGAAAATTTAAATAAAGCTCTGTAAACACTTGCATTTTTGTGTCACTATAAGTGTGTCCCATTGGGTAATCAAAAGTTCTAGTCATCACACCTACTTGAACACTTGGGCTAAACGCAGGAAATACCTACATCGTGCAAGTACACAAGTGCAAAGACCGCAAGTGTGGTCCTTTCAACAAAAAAAAAACATTACTAATGTGCATCTTGAGACAAAACAATGGCACTGACATTTTAAAATGCACTGACATTTTGCTGCTAGAAACAGATTGTTACAGACTGTATACTGAAAGAATAAAAGTGGTCTAATGTTAAAATATTATTTCTCAAATGATAAGAGTAAAATTGCAGGAACATAAAGACTAATGAAACCCATCTTTATCAAACATTGTAATTCGCTGATATGAATAGTTAATTTTCTACAACTATGTTACACATCTAGAAAGGAGCAGACGTCGTTTCTGGTGCAACACATGTTATATTGGGGCTTTGCATGCAATCCTGCAAGACAGATTTAACAGTACACAGTCAATCATCAGTGGAGCATCTCAATTCGGTGTGTTATCTGCTCGTCTCTGCATTAACTGCTATATTGTGCGCATTCTCACATTCAGTATGACATTTAATAATTGCTCATTATAACATTCCCTGTTGCTTACTAACCTAAATTAACATTCACTTGAACATACAGTTTGCAAATTAATTTTACATTAATTCAAGTACAATTACCAAACATAGATCAAGGTCATTTTGTCTTTTTATTAATTTAATTAATAAACTAATCAGTGCACTAAAAATAAACTGGTTTTATGCCTTTATTAATAAAACTTAAACAACTTGAAAAATACGAGGCTAAAGAGATTAATAAAAATGCCATCTGCATTTTTGTTTGAAAACTCCATTGTACCGAAATCGTACCAAAGCGTCTGAATGTCTGAACCAAGGTATGAACCCAACCGTGACTTCTGTACCATTCCACCCCTAATGCAGTTTCATTATTATTCATTACTATCCAGAGAGCGGCTTACAAATCAAACATGTGAACATACAGTATATCTCGCCCCATATCAAAAATAACAAATAACCCTTGTTAAACTTAATTTGAACCTATACATTTCCCTTTCTCTGTTAAACACTTTCCAAAGTACATACATTCTCTTTCTCAGCATGACTTGTTTACTCTAAATAACACATTACACTTTAATGTTCTCTTATGTCACATTTCACGACTCTTTTATACCATTATCGAGCAAATCACTTCGTTTTAGTTTCCCTTAAAGGGTCATTCCACCTCTGGAAAGATGAATGTGTATTTAAAATGGGTAATTTATGTAGAAGAAATGTGAAATTATTTTTGAATTTTGAGCTTTCTAGACTGAGAAAAGACAGAAAATGTATTTTTGGCTTATGTGGATGAAAAACAACAACTCCCAGAATGCACTTGCTTTGCTGCCCTAGGAGGCCACGCCTATCGGTAAACGCACAGTAGGTAAACAACAAGTCTAGGCTAGTGAGTCTCCGTGATGCGAACTGAAACTGAACTGAAAATGCGTTTCGAGATTGCCCAATATGTCCGGGATTCGGCTTTTGCGTTGTACAGTCGTTTACTGTGGCGAGCGGAGACGAGTGAGAGCTGTGTGGAGAATGACGCGAGTCGTGTTTACTGTGGCGAGCGGGACGAGTGAGAGCTGTGTGGAGAACGACGCGAGTCATGTTTACTGTGGCGAGCGGGACGAGTGAGAGCTGTGTGGAGAACGACACGAGTCGTGTTTACTGTGGCGAGCGGGACGAGTGAGAGCTGTGTGGAGAACGACACGAGTCGTGTTTACTGTGGCGAGCGGGACGAGTGAGAGCTGTGTGGAGAACGACGCGAGTCGTGTTTACTGTGGCGAGCGGGACGAGTGAGAGCTGTGTGGAGAACGACACGAGTCGTGTTTACTGTGGCGAGCGGGACGAGTGAGAGCTGTGTGGAGAACGACGCGAGTCGTGTTTACTGTGGCGAGCGGAGACGAGTGAGAGCTGTGTGGAGAACGACGCGAGTCGTGTTTACTGTGGCGAGCGGAGACGAGTGAGAGCTGTGTGGAGAACGACGCGAGTCGTGTTTACTGTGGCGAGCGGAGACGAGTGAGAGCTGTGTGGAGAACGACGCGAGTCGTGTTTACTGTGGCGAGCGGAGACGAGTGAGAGCTGTGTGGAGAACGACGCGAGTCGTGTTTACTGTGGCGAGCGGGACGAGTGAGAGCTGTGTGGAGAACGACGCGAGTCATGTTTACTGTGGCGAGCGGGACGAGTGAGAGCTGTGTGGAGAACGACACGAGTCGTGTTTACTGTGGCGAGCGGGACGAGTGAGAGCTGTGTGGAGAACGACACGAGTCGTGTTTACTGTGGCGAGCGGGACGAGTGAGAGCTGTGTGGAGAACGACACGAGTCGTGTTTACTGTGGCGAGCGGGACGAGTGAGAGCTGTGTGGAGAACGACGCGAGTCGTGTTTACTGTGGCGAGCGGAGACGAGTGAGAGCTGTGTGGAGAACGACACGAGTCGTGTTTACTGTGGCGAGCGGGACGAGTGAGAGCTGTGTGGAGAACGACGCGAGTCGTGTTTACTGTGGCGAGCGGGACGAGTGAGAGCTGTGTGGAGAACGACACGAGTCGTGTTTACTGTGGCGAGCGGGACGAGTGAGAGCTGTGTGGAGAACGACGCGAGTCGTGTTTACTGTGGCGAGCGGAGACGAGTGAGAGCTGTGTGGAGAACGACACGAGTCGTGTTTACTGTGGCGAGCGGGACGAGTGAGAGCTGTGTGGAGAACGACACGAGTCGTGTTTACTGTGGCGAGCGGGACGAGTGAGAGCTGTGTGGAGAACGACGCGAGTCGTGTTTACTGTGGCGAGCGGGACGAGTGAGAGCTGTGTGGAGAACGACGCGAGTCGTGTTTACTGTGGCGAGCGGGACGAGTGAGAGCTGTGTGGAGAACGACGCGAGTCGTGTTTACTGTGGCGAGCGGAGACGAGTGAGAGCTGTGTGGAGAACGACGCGAGTCGTGTTTACTGTGGCGAGTGGGACGAGTGAGAGCTGTGTGGAGAACGACGCGAGTCGTGTTTACTGTGGCGAGCGGGACGAGTGAGAGCTGTGTGGAGAACGACACGAGTCGTGTTTACTGTGGCGAGCGGGACGAGTGAGAGCTGTGTGGAGAACGACGCGAGTCGTGTTTACTGTGGCGAGCGGGACGAGTGAGAGCTGTGTGGAGAACGACGCGAGTCGTGTTTACTGTGGCGAGCGGGACGAGTGAGAGCTGTGTGGAGAACGACACGAGTCGTGTTTACTGTGGCGAGCGGGACGAGTGAGAGCTGTGTGGAGAACGACGCGAGTCGTGTTTACTGTGGCGAGCGGGACGAGTGAGAGCTGTGTGGAGAACGACGCGAGTCGTGTTTACTGTGGCGAGCGGGACGAGTGAGAGCTGTGTGGAGAACGACGCGAGTCGTGTTTATTGTGGCGAGCGGGACGAGTGAGAGCTGTGTGGAGAACGACGCGAGTCGTGTTTACTGTGGCGAGCGGGACGAGTGAGAGCTGTGTGGAGAACGACACGAGTCGTGTTTACTGTGGCGAGCGGGACGAGTGAGAGCTGTGTGGAGAACGACGCGAGTCGTGTTTACTGTGGCGAGCGGGACGAGTGAGAGCTGTGTGGAGAACGACGCGAGTCGTGTTTACTGTGGCGAGTGGGACGAGTGAGAGCTGTGTGGAGAACGACGCGAGTCGTGTTTACTGTGGCGAGCGGGACGAGTGAGAGCTGTGTGGAGAACGACACGAGTCGTGTTTACTGTGGCGAGCGGGACGAGTGAGAGCTGTGTGGAGAACGACGCGAGTCGTGTTTACTGTGGCGGGCGGAGACGAGTGAGAGCTGTGTGGAGAACAACGCGAGTCGTGTTTACTGTGGCGAGCGGAGACGAGTGAGAGCTGTGTGGAGAACGACGCGAGTCGTGTTTACTGTGGCGAGCGGGACGAGTGAGAGCTGTGTGGAGAACGACACGAGTCGTGTTTACTGTGGCGAGCGGGACGAGTGAGAGCTGTGTGGAGAACGACACGAGTCGTGTTTACTGTGGCGAGCGGGACGAGTGAGAGCTGTGTGGAGAACGACGCGAGTCGTGTTTACTGTGGCGAGCGGGACGAGTGAGAGCTGTGTGGAGAACGACACGAGTCGTGTTTACTGTGGCGAGCGGGACGAGTGAGAGCTGTGTGGAGAACGACGCGAGTCGTGTTTACCGTGGCGAGCGGGGACGAGTGAGAGCTGTGTGGAGAACGACGCGAGTCGTGTTTACCGTGGCGAGCGGGGACGAGTGAGAGCTGTGTGGAGAACGACGCGAGTCGTGTTTACTGTGGCGAGCGGGGACGAGTGAGAGCTGTGTGGAGAACAACGCGAGTCGTGTTTACTGTGGCGAGCGGAGACGAGTGAGAGCTGTGTGGAGAACGACGCGAGTCGTGTTTATTGTGGCGAGCGGGACGAGTGAGAGCTGTGTGGAGAACGACGCGAGTCGTGTTTACTGTGGCGAGCGGGACGAGTGAGAGCTGTGTGGAGAACGACGCGAGTCGTGTTTACCGTGGCGAGCGGAGACGAGTGAGAGCTGTGTGGAGAACGACGCGAGTCGTGTTTACCGTGGCGAGCGGGGACGAGTGAGAGCTGTGTGGAGAACGACACGAGTCGTGTTTACTGTGGCGAGCGGGACGAGTGAGAGCTGTGTGGAGAACGACACGAGTCGTGTTTACTGTGGCGAGCGGGACGAGTGAGAGCTGTGTGGAGAACGACACGAGTCGTGTTTACTGTGGCGAGCGGGACGAGTGAGAGCTGTGTGGAGAACGACGCGAGTCGTGTTTACTGTGGCGAGCGGGACGAGTGAGAGCTGTGTGGAGAACGACACGAGTCGTGTTTACTGTGGCGAGCGGGACGAGTGAGAGCTGTGTGGAGAACGACGCGAGTCGTGTTTACCGTGGCGAGCGGGGACGAGTGAGAGCTGTGTGGAGAACGACGCGAGTCGTGTTTACCGTGGCGAGCGGGGACGAGTGAGAGCTGTGTGGAGAACGACGCGAGTCGTGTTTACTGTGGCGAGCGGGGACGAGTGAGAGCTGTGTGGAGAACGACGCGAGTCGTGTTTACTGTGGCGAGCGGGGACGAGTGAGAGCTGTGTGGAGAACAACGCGAGTCGTGTTTACTGTGGCGAGCGGAGACGAGTGAGAGCTGTGTGGAGAACGACGCGAGTCGTGTTTATTGTGGCGAGCGGGACGAGTGAGAGCTGTGTGGAGAACGACGCGAGTCGTGTTTACTGTGGCGAGCGGGACGAGTGAGAGCTGTGTGGAGAACGACGCGAGTCGTGTTTACCGTGGCGAGCGGAGACGAGTGAGAGCTGTGTGGAGAACGACGCGAGTCGTGTTTACCGTGGCGAGCGGGGACGAGTGAGAGCTGTGTGGAGAACAACGCGAGTCGTGTTTACTGTGGCGAGCGGGACGAGTGAGAGCTGTGTGGAGAACGACGCGAGTCGTGTTTACTGTGGCGAGCGGGACGAGTGAGAGCTGTGTGGAGAACGACGCGAGTCGTGTTTATTGTGGCGAGCGGGACGAGTGAGAGCTGTGTGGAGAACGACGCGAGTCGTGTTTACTGTGGCGAGCGGGACGAGTGAGAGCTGTGTGGAGAACGACGCGAGTCGTGTTTACTGTGGCGAGCGGGACGAGTGAGAGCTGTGTGGAGAACGACGCGAGTCGTGTTTACCGTGGCGAGCGGAGACGAGTGAGAGCTGTGTGGAGAACGACGCGAGTCGTGTTTACCGTGGCGAGCGGGGACGAGTGAGAGCTGTGTGGAGAACAACGCGAGTCGTGTTTACTGTGGCGAGCGGGACGAGTGAGAGCTGTGTGGAGAACGACGCGAGTCGTGTTTACCGTGGCGAGCGGGGACGAGTGAGAGCTGTGTGGAGAACAACGCGAGTCGTGTTTACTGTGGCGAGCGGGACGAGTGAGAGCTGTGTGGAGAACGACGCGAGTCGTGTTTACTGTGGCGAGCGGGACGAGTGAGAGCTGTGTGGAGAACGACACGAGGCCGGTGGCGTGATTACCGATGAGCGGCACCTGAGACGCAAGTTACTGGTCACGGAGGAGCGGGAATTTTCTTAGCAATGTTAAAACCCACATCAACCGATCACTTGTTTAGCGTTCATGTAAACAGTACATTCATATTCAGCAATCAGAATGAATTCAGTTAGATTAAAACAAAAGCTGTAACTGCAGAAAGCAAAAGCTGAATCCCAGACATCAATGGCCGGCCATATCTGGGAAAAAGAGGATGGTAACACCTAAAGCTATAACTCAGCTTTCTCCACAGGACAACAGCCTGCTAGCTTAGCTTCCAAAAAAGATGTGTAATGCCAATCCTACATAATGCATCCGTCTGCGTATTCAGTACCTTCGTCCATATTTTCAAAACATTTCTGCGGTGAAATCAGACGCACTGGCACTGATCTGTGATTGGTCTGTTAGCACATTAGGTCCAACCCCCTATGGGTGGGTTTGAAAGGGTGAGATCTTGTGTTTGTAGTTTTTCCAGAAATCCCCCTCTCTTATACTTCCTCCTACTATGACATAAAATGACGAATTTTGCGTCTTTGTAGGAGGAAGTGAAAAAGGTCAATAGCAGATTTCTCTCGTCTCAGGGGAAAATGAGAAAGTGTTGCACGACCATTCAATAGTATAACTGGGTTTCTAACAATGGAAAGATTAATGCAAATGGGTGGAGTTGCTAGGGCTGTAACGATATACGATATAAAATTGAAATCGCGATACTCACTCAGGTCCACGATACTGTATCGCGATGTGAGAAGGCAGAATTGCGATACACCCCTTCCACCTCCCAGTTATCTTTCCAGTCCAGATCCAATGCTATCTTTAAATTACTATTTATATTATTTGAAGTTAACATTATAAAATATGTAGACCTACACCACAAAACTAGTTGAGGTTAAATTAGCCAAAACTGAAATCCGTCAAAATAATACATTCTCAGAAAATGCATTTAATACCAATATACTGACACTTCTGTTTATATATCCATAGCCTACTCCCTTGATAAAATCCAGTACGTCCACACATTAGAAAAATATAAGTCTACACTTGCATTTTATGTATGAATGAAACACACGCGTACACGGGCGCGACACAAAACATCTTTAACACAAAACATCTTTAATATTTAGGTAGCAAAAATATAGCCTATATTTTTTATAATTCTGTAAATTACACTGTACAAACCAAAAGAAATACTAGGCTGCCCACCGGATGAAGGGTTAGCTCTCCCCAGAACATAAAATATTTATTTTGTTTTATTTTTCGTGTTTGAGGAAAAAAAAAACAATGTCGTGACTGTTCTCTGGAAGCGGCACTTAAACTTTCAGTAAACTTTCAGCGCTGTGCGATGTATTGGAGCCTTTCATATCATAATACTTTTGCGCAATGAAAGATTATTAATAGCCTTTGTTCTGTCCTATCGATTATATGTTGCTGCCTCATTAAACAGCTGTGCTATACATTTTAAACATGTTTCAATTTTATAGTAGACTATATAATAATTAATCCTTTTGATTTTTGTTATCTTGTTTTTTCATTGTACAATACAAAGAGCAATGTGTAAAGTTTTACCAGATTTAGTGTTACAATTGTCTCTTATTTATTCCCCACTTAATGTTTTTTTCCCTAAATGTTCAGATTTTATACAATTATTGTATAAATTAGGTATTTTATACCTCATGTGACGCTAATCCAAAAAAGATGCAAGGCAACTTTTAAGTTTTGATCATTTTTTAATATATAATATAAGCAGTAAGTATTTTACATTTTCAAGGTTTGTTTGGATTGCCGCTGTTTGTTTAAATTTTTTGTACTTAAAAGTTTAGGTAAATTTTATTAGGTGACAATATTGTGCAGGCTTCTGAAGTTATTGTTAATATTGTTAAGTTATTACTTATTGTTAAACTAAAATGTTAAAGAGTTATCATGTTATACTTTTTTTTTGCACTATTAAGTTTATAAGTGAATAAAAAAAAGAGGCTAAAACTTAAAAGCATTTTCGTCCAAAAGACTAACACTAAAACTAAAAGGGCTGCCAAAAACAACACTGATTGTATCTCAATTTTAATAAATGTTTCATCAACCAATTTCCTGGATTTAATAAATAAGAAGAAAATATAGCTAGCCTAGAGATAATCACGACATTGAGCTGCCGGAGCTCGTCTCATGAATCTTAACCCTATAAGCTTATAGACCTGAGAAATAATAAATTTACATTGAAATGTCTACTTTTAAAAAGAACAATTCAAAAAGAAAGAAAACAGACCGCTCTCTGCTTATGTAATCCGTATGAACAGTACATTTCTCTTTGGCGCGTTCTTCTGTGAAGGCTGTCGCGGTTATGGAATTTCCCTTGCGGTAATGTTGAGTGGCTCAATAGCGCGATATGCCCTATTACCGCCATTTATTTATATGTATCTGTTGCTATGTAAATATGTTTACGATGTGGACAAAAACGAGGACATTTTCAGTAACCACTGTAACCGAAACTAAACAGCATCTATGCACATTGAAAGGCTTTCACTTAGCGTGCACATTGTTATGACAACGGCGTTTGAGCGAGTCATTAAACCGTTCATTCAACGAACACGTTCAAAGAAGCAGATTCATAAAAAGAGATGTAATGAAGGTGTTAATTATTTTTAACTTTGAGTTCCACTTTTCAAGGCTCAGCTGAGCAGCAATGCATCACATGGCGCTGAAGCTGATGCTTCACTTAGAGACCAATATGGCATTGATTCAATGCGTGACTCGGTGATTTTATTTCACCGCGGCCTCCGCGTGCTGTGGGATGCTGACCAGCGCTGCTGCTGACGCACATTTATGGGAAATACCTGTGACGTGAACGTTAAAATTATGGTACACGGCAACCCAGATAGCACAAGGGTATCTGATTCTGATGTCCTGTTTACATCTGGAAGATGTATTTTTAACAGTGTTTGCTCATCTGCAAGACGTCTATAGGACGTTTCCTGTCAGATGTCAAATAGACGTTTATAAGATGTCAGTTTAACGTGCATTCTAAATCATTACATCTTAGAGACATCTTCTAAACGTCTATTTGACATCTGCAGGAAACATCCTATAGACGTCTTGCAGATGAGCAAACACTCTTTAAAATACGTCTTCCAGATGTAAATAGGAGATCAAACAGCCTTGTGCAATCTGGGAACCTTTTCACGACTTCAAAGACAGACGCAGGTAATCGCACGCGCTCTGCTGATATATCTGGCTACACATCATCACCAAAATAAAACAGTCTTGTTATCATTACATTATATACTTGTTTAACATGCAATACACATGCATGAAGTTCAAAACAAGAAGGGTATAGCCTTATAAAAAATATATAGTTAGAGCACAGAAAACAACCCAAAAGCAGCAGCCTACACTGCCTAGTTTAGTTTAATAATTTGCATAGTTATTATTGTTTTTTGGTGTTCAGATTCTATACGTTTTTCCAAATGTTATTTAATAAAAATACCTGTATATTTTTTTCTCTCAAAATCTATTTTTCACCCCAAGCCCCGCCGCCATGATAGAATTGCGATACGAATCGAATAGGGGTGTCCATGGTTAACCGATTAACCGTTTAAAATTGCATAACTGAGTGAAACGTTTTTGCTCGGTTAAGTGGCGTCAATACATATTTGCACAAAACTTTTGCGTTTTTTTTTCTGATTGTCGATAAAAAAATATTGTGAAATGACAGCGTTTCTATTAACGGTGTTATGCGACTAAAACGTTTTTTTTCCCCTTCGCGATAAGCCATTCCAAAAATAATGGCAATGGACGTTGGTATATCACAGCCACCGCACTAGACATTATTATTATTTATGGAAGGAGACGTGGTGTGTCATCCAAGCATTAATGGCAGGGAAAGTCAGAGTTTCTGTGTGTTTCTCCCTCATTTCTGCTCCGCGGTCTTGATTGTGGCATTTCTTTGAGGTTTTGTCTAGTAGGCTATTCCTTGTATCTTTTATGAATTTTAAAAAAGAACTCTGCCTCGTATATGTCCGGTCAGTGTACTTTTGTGTTCATTTGTTTCCCCTTATTTAATCCGTAGGCCTAATTGCAAAACGAAAAATGAGCGGTTGTTGTATTTTGTAAATAGCAAAGTTGAACACCAAAATGTTCATTTGAACTGTAGGACTACGTCAAATGCTGCGCAAAAATATACAGGCTATATATAGCCCTATCGACGAATTTTCAGATATTTGTTTGATTTTTTTGCTCCTTTAAACATTTAAAATATTTGACAAATGAAAATGGAAAATATTGGTTTTCTGAGGCCAAATTAGAACCTGGAAATGATTTTCCCCGCAGTGCTGAATGAGAAGAGCTGTAACCACAGCCTACAGAAAGGGGATTTATAGATGATATATAAGATATAATAAATGTGTCTGATAATAAAATAATGTAAAATAACGAGGCATTAATTGTTTATTAATAAATTATTGTTTTCTAAATCAGTTTCTGCTAAAAACAAATCTCCATCCCTGGATGCACCTTTAGAGTGAAATACATAATTAGCTAAGATACATAATTACATAGTCAGGAGATATTGGCTTTTGATTCGAAATTGTTCGTTTTAAATTGGACATTTAAAGCCTAAAGCTTTAAATGTCCAATTTAAAACAAACAAATTCGAATGTGGTGGCTGTTTCAGTTCTCGCGCATCAGTTTACGGAAATCATGAAGCGCGCCTGTTTGTTAAGCACAACGTTTTCTTGTTATTGTGAGTTTACGCAAATAAATGTATTTGCGAATAATGTATTATTATTTTCTGTATGACCAGAAATGAAAGAGTATTTTAAGTTGTTTCCACTGAAAGAACTGCAATGAAACTGCAAGTGTTCACATGGGCGTCTCGCATCCTCCACATTAAGCACACACACTGGATATGCGTCAAAATATTGTGTTTATTTGTGCTTTGTTCCTTTTTTGGATAAAAGCGTCTTCTACATATGCAGCCTAATAAAATGTGACAATAATGATGATTATTATTATTATTTGCGGACACGGAGTTTTTGGGAAATGGACGTGTTGCCAATGTGCGTATTTTCAATATGCAATTTCAGTTTGAAGGGTGATGGAAACGCGCCTACTTTAACTGCTCTGAACTTACCACTGCGTTTTATTTCTATAAATTAATTTCGTTTCAAATGGGGGGTCCAACCAGTTATTAAAGGTGTTAAAAATTAACTTTGTATCTCGAGGTTGCGGTGCGCACATGGTTAACCGAGTATTAACCGATAAGGGCCTCGGTTAAAGGTTAATGAAAAACTTGAAAACGTGCAGCCCTAGAATCGAATCGTGGGTCAAAAATAATGATACGAACCGAATCGTGGGTTTGGTGTATCGTTACAGCCCTAGGAGTTGCCCTTTAACTCTAATGTCCACGCTGCATGCAACTTGCGCAAAATGGCGGACACCCACGAACTCCACGTGTGTTACTGAACTCGCGTCACTTAAACTATTATTTTACCCATCAATATCACACAACCTCTAAATAACAGTAACGTTACTGTGCATACTGTCTTTCCATCTCCATTGCATAATACCAAATATCGTTTCACATACGAAGTTTCATTGCCGCGTTGTTTCTGATCACGCTCTATCCACGGGTGATAACAATTTCGTGCTCAAAACTTACGTTACTTAACATAAATCCTAAATACTCAAATACTAAACATAACTGTTCGTGGACCCCTTTGACTTATAATAGACACAAGTAATCTTACCTGCAAAAAAGATATAACAGTAGCAACACAGTCAATCATCAGTGGAGCATCTCTGCTGGTTGCCTCTATGCTAGTTGCACGTGGCCGCCATTTTGGATTTCTGATCCGTGACCGTGAGTGTGCGGTCGGACACTTCCGGTTTCGCTTTACGCCGGTGCAGGGCTATAGTATCCAGCTGCAGACCCGCAGCACCACCAGTTTCACCACTTGCCAGTTTCAGAACCCCAGTTCAGAACCCCAGCGCCAGAACCGGAAGTGAGGGGCGGCGTTAGATTCTAACCAACACCAGCGCCAGGAACGTGATTGAGGGGCGGAGCTTAGATTTGAAACCTAATAACGCCACCTAACATAATTTGGAGGGTATTTTACACATGAAACAGCTTTTATTGAACAAGAAACGTCCTACTCTCTACGTTATGATGCTATACATTACTGTACAATAAGCATTTTAAAACATTGATTTTGTGTAAAATAATTGTATACAGTTTCAGTTATTCGTTTCATTGTATTACGAGTTACTTCCTGATCATGATGGTGAAAAAAATAATAGCCTACTTGAAACTTATGGGCATTTTAATGTAGCCTGGTTCAACCAGACTCTATTTTAATGTATAACAGTTTAATCATTTTAGCTAAGCAGTTTACATACGTGTAGATTTAGGAAGATAAGACCTTTGTTTTTTGGTTTTTATGAAGGAGTTAACTTTGTATAATAAAGCTTTGAAAGATATAAAACAAGACAATCATTGGAGGTTTTCAAAATTATACACAATCTGATAACTCATTAGACCTCTGTGATATTTTATGTTCTATTTATTTATTTATTTATTTATTTATTTATTGTGTTTACAAAAATCTTAAATTGTTTTGATATTGAAGATGTATTTGTAAGATGATTTTGATTGTTTAATAAAAAAAAAATAAAAAAAGCATGGGTATTTTTTTTTTATAAAATATACTTTATTTCACAAGAACATGTGCAGCATGCATTTTTCGTGTAAAATAATGACAAAATCTAAAAAAAAGAGAAAATTCGGCATTATTTTGTTAAAAATCTATACAAAAGGACCAATTCAACCCAAGCCTGTTTTATCACAACAATTTTGTTTAAATTTAACTTACAATGTATCAAATGAGGAACTCAAGGCCCAGTTTGTCCTTACATGCTTGCTAAAATAATTATAATGCAATAATAATAATTCCGCCCCTCCTTCACTTCCGGTTCTGGCGCTGGGGTTCTGAAACTGGTGGTGCTGCGGGTCTGCAGCTGGATATATCTCGTGCAGGGAGCCGGTGGTAAAGAGATGAGTCCCCCATGAAGAAAGAGATGTTTTTTTTTTTTTATTATGGTAAAAAAGATATAAACAAGAGTCTCATTTTTATGTTAAATTTGATCTTATTTCTTGGCAAATTTTACATACATAAATGGTCTGGAAGGACACCTAACATTTACCACTTTAAAGCTGACTTGAAAATTTACTTTGAAACACTGAAAGGTCTCTCAAATCGCAAAGCAACCAGAACGATGGACATCTTCAAAGAATTGAACTCCTCTTATTTAATGTAACTATATATGTATACTGTGTATACCTACCTCCTTTATGTTATGTTATGTTTCTTTTTTTATTTTTTATATGTAGCCTAATCCTAATGTTCTTTAATTTCATTGATAAGAATGTTAACTTCAATGTTTCATATTGCATGATGCGTAGGAATAATTTGGAAAATATATGTGAATTGTTGTTTCTAATGTATTAATATATAATTTTGGAAATAAAAAAAATAAAAATAAAAAAAAGAGTCCCGCTGAAGAGATGAGTCCCACCTTAGGACCCAAGCGATCCGATTGATTCAAAGCAAGTTTTATGGGTAAACGCAAATCAGTTTATTATAAGAGACGAACGTTATAAGGAGTCATTAATGTATTTTAACGTACCACTGTCGTTTTTTTTTCGGGCCGAATTTTTGAGTTTCGATATCTCAGCTCTGGAAGGGGCTAGAGCCTCCATTTTTGCACTCAGGTCTAAGTCTCATGGCCCTCTATCAGAATTTGGGAAGATTGGAGAAACTTAATTTTTCGCCCAAAAAAAAAACGTAAGGGGTACCACTGTCGTTTTTTTTTTCGGGCCGAATTTTTGAGTTTCGATATCTCAGCTCTGGAAGGGGCTAGAGCCTCCATTTTTGCACTCAGGTCTAAGTCTCATGGCCCTCTATCAGAATTTGGGAAGATTGGAGAAACGTAATTTTTCGCCCAAAAAAAAAACGTAAGGGGTACCACTGTCGTTTTTTTTTCGGGACGAATTTTTGAGTTTCGATATCTCAGCTCTGGAAGGGGCTAGAGCCTCCATTTTTGCACTCAGGTCTAAGTCTCATGGCCCTCTATCAGAATTTTGGGAAGATTGGAGAAACTTAATTTTTCGCCCCAAAAAAAAAAAACGTAAGGGGTACCACTGTCGTTTTTTTTTCGGGCCGAATTTTTGAGTTTCGATATCTCAGCTCTGGAAGGGGCTAGAGCCTCCATTTTTGCACTCAGGTCTAAGTCTCATGGCCCTCTATCAGAATTTGGGAAGATTGGAGAAACTTAATTTTTCACCCCAAAAAAAAAAAACCGTAAAGTGTACCACTGTCGTTTTTTTTTCGGGCCGAATTTTTGAGTTTCGATATCTCAGCTCTGGAAGGGGCTAGAGCCTCCATTTTTGCACTCAGGTCTAAGTCTCATGGCCCTCTATCAGAATTTGGGAAGATTGGAGAAACTTAATTTTTCGCCCAAAAAAAAACGTAAGGGGTACCACTGTCGTTTTTTTTTTTCGGGCCGAATTTTTGAGTTTCGATATCTCAGCTCTGGAAGGGGCTAGAGCATCCATTTTTGCACTCAGATCTAAGTCTCATGGCCCTCTATCAGAATTTGGGAAGATTGGAGAAACTTAATTTTTCGCCCAAAAAAAACCCGTAAGGGGTACCACTGTCGTTTTTTTTTCGGGCCGAATTTTTGAGTTTCGATATCTCAGCTCTGGAAGGGGCTAGAGCCTCCATTTTTGCACTCAGGTCTAAGTCTCATGGCCCTCTATCAGAATCCAGAGTTTGGGGAAGATTGGAGAAACTTAATTTTTCGCCCCAAAAAAAAACGTAAGGGAATTTGGGAAGATTGGAGAAACTTAATTTTTTGCCCAAAAAAAACCCGTAAGGGGTACCACTGTCGTTTTTTTTCGGGCCGAATTTTTGAGTTTCGATATCTCAGCTCTTGAAGGGGCTAGAGCCTCCATTTTTGCACTCAGGTCTAAGTCTCATGGCCCTCTATCAGAATCCAGAGTTTTGGGAAGATTGGAGAAACTTAATTTTTCGCCCCCCAAAAAAAAAACGTAAGGGGTACCACTGTCGTTTTTTTTTCGGGCCGAATTTTTGAGTTTCGATATCTCAGCTCTGGAAGGGGCTAGAGCCTCCATTTTTGCACTCAGGTCTAAGTCTCATGGCCCTCTATCAGAATTTGGGAGGATTGGAGAAACTAAATTTTTCGCCCAAAAAAAAAAACGTAAGGGATACCACTGTCGTTTTTTTTCGGGCCGAATTTTTGAGTTTCTATATCTTAGCTCTGGAAGGGGCTAGAGCCTCCATTTTTGCGCTCAGGTCTAAGTCTCATGGCCGTCATTAGCCCTGATTGTCTCATGTGGTCATATCTTGTTCCTTAAAAGAGGCCAAGTTTGCATTTGAGGACTGGATCTTAAAGTACAGCCACTCCTCAGATGTGGACACTCATTTTTTCTGTGAGGATGACAGTTGATTTTGTTGTGCTGCAAACCGCACAACCTGGAAGCAAACAAAACCATGAATAATTAGCATCATACAAGTTTTATATCTACAGTACATAGATAATAAAATCTACTGAACAGGGCCAAAATTTAATCAAAGTATTTAATAAACTGTTTACAATCTCCACACTATGCCCGACAAATACATGAAAAGCAGGCAAAATGAGAAAAATGTTCTACTCTTTCAATAGATAATTATATGACAACTATTGATAACTAACAGTATCATAGAGCAATTTAATGGTGTAAATGTTTTAAATTATGGCACATTTAAAGAATTAGTTCACTTCAGAATTAAAATGCCCCGATAATTTACCCACCCTTTATTTCTTCAGTCAAAAAGAAATTAAGTTCCCTTTCGTAGTCACTTCGAGTTACGTCAGAAGTGACGGAGATTGGGGGTTTCGCAAAGAAAGCCAATCCTCTTCGAGTATTTAAAAACGAGCCAATGGCATGCAATGCCTTGGGGCTGCGGAAATTTGCATAGCGTACTCCGCCCTACTCCGTGAGTATAAAAGGAGGAAGTGAACGCAACCGCAGTATGTTTTCGCTTCGGAGCCAAGAGAACTCTTCACTCCTGAAAGCCATTCTCACTGTTCAAGACTCTTCGAGACGAGCGTCCTCTTCAGTGTTGGTGTGACGGCGGTACCCAGCGAGACTCTGCATTGCCTGCGATCTGAGCAGTGGTCTGCCAGACTTTGCGCTTCTCCCTGGTCGCCTCAGCGCTGAAAGAGTGAATTTCCTCCTCTCTTTAAGTGAGAGAGCTGCACGCGGCACGTCTTTTTAAAGACGACTCGCCCGTGTTCTTCTGGGTGCGTTCGTCTTATGTCATTCTCTGATGGTCGCGATCGCTGCTCTGTGTGTGCCTGGGCTTCAGCATGCAGAGCAGCGTTCGCGGATGTTTCATGTTCCTTCTGAATGGGAACATGAGCATCTCTACACTGTGATCGAGACTCAATGATCTGATAGTGAGAGTCCCCGTGTCCGTTACTCGTTCTGCTTCTTAAAATAGAAGCTGTTCGACTCGCGGATAGGGTGATATGACGGTGAATGTGTGACAAAAAACCCCGACGTTAGTTCCTCGGGTCACACCCACCGCTCAGTGTTCAAGCCAGTGAGCGCTGTATCGCTTCAGACGTCTGCCTCTCTGAGGTACCGTCTGTTTCGCTCGGCGCTCCAGAGAATGATGCGATGACGATCGCAGCATCACAAGGCGGGCTTGACTCCTCGGGAAGTGAGGATGCGGCCGCGTTGCCTCCCTCGGGAGCGTCGGCGTCGCCGTGTCTGATCCCGCGATGATGGCCGTGCTATCTCGGGCCTCCGTGAGCATCGGGTGGGGGTGGAACTCCGCCCTATCCCGATCTCTCGCGGCTGGATAATTGGTTTTTGGGTAACGCTGCCGCCTTACGGCCACGGCCAACCCCAATTTCCTTTTTTTTCCCCGAGTTGCATGCGGAACTGACACGCACTAAAAAAATAAATAAATAAATAAATAAAAATAATAATAATAATAAAAAAAAAAAGCGTGCTTCAGTTCCCCGCCCTTCCTCCCCTCGGCGATGCGGCTGTCTGTGGGTACGCTGGGGCTCCCCCGGTCAACCGGCGGTTGCTCTCAGATGCCCCTCCAAAGCCTATGGGTTCTCGTCGTCTATGGCGACGCGATTCTGTAGAGCGGCGTGACAGGCAGCCTCCGCCCTGCATATGATGAGCACCTACAAAGCTAGCTGCTCAGGAATGTGCACGAGGAGGGGACGGACCAAGCGAGCTGCGAGCCTGCCGCCTACCTTGCCCTTAAACGGGTCACGGAGGCGGTCGCTCGCTCCCTTGGTCAGGTGATGCCCACCGCTGTGGTCCAGGAGCATCATAATGTTCGGCGGTGCGGTCCAGGACTTTGCCCAGCACTTCTCGACCGCCTAGGAGCAGACGAAGGCGGTTTCTCTGCCCCGACGGCCAGCTGCTGCCTCCAACCAGCCGTCGGCTCAGACGCCTCCGCCAGCTCGCCGCCGAGGACGCCCCCCTGCGGCTCCCTTCCCTCCCACGCGGCCCCAGCAGCAGCCTTCAGCCGGTTCGCGTCGTGGAGGAGGCCACAGGTAAGCGTCCCCCCCCCCCCCTCAGGCCGTGTGCCCCGCTAAACGCCAGGCGAAGCGATGTCCCTGAGGCGGGCCGCTCAGTGATAGTGTCATGGTTTTTCTCAGGAGGCGGTAGCAGGGCCCCTCCTTCCCCGGTGGAGGGCCAGTGGAGAATCTTTTGTTCTAGCTAGCTCCTTGAGCTGGTTGAGGAAAAGCTGACACTGTCATTGAGCACACAGACTGGAATGAGCGCGCACGACGTCCAGTTCCGCCCCGTTCATTCCTCTCTGTCTCTGAGGGTGCGGATGGGAGCGTGTGCCGTCCCCCGACTACACCACTCCCCTCCCCCTCTATCGCCAGACCCCGGGCAGAACAGACCCCCGTGGAACGCTCTGCCTTCCCTGGTCTCTTCTGTTGGGGAACGGGGATCGACTGTGCATCCGCACAGGGTAACTACTGTGCGCATGCCGGTCTCCCTGTACCGCTGCCCCTCCGGGGGGACATCTGTGGTTCGCATGACTCCGCTGGTTCAGTTCCTGGGAGCCCAGCTAGAGCTCCCCGGCCTGTCCCGCTGCGTCATCAGAGCGATCAGATTCGGCTACGCGACTCAGTTCGCGAGGTCTCCTCCCCGCTTTAGGGGAGTTCGCTCCACGGTGGTCCGTGGCTATGCCCCGGTCACGAGAGCGGAGATTGCACCCTGCTGGCGAGGGGTGCAATCGAGACGGTCCCTCCAGCCGAGGTGAGGCCCGGGTCTACAGCCCATACTTCACTGTCCCCAGAAGACCGGTGGGTTACGGCCAATCCTGGATCTGCGCATTTTTGAGCCGTACTCTCCTTCGACTGCCGTTCAAAATGCGCACAGCCAAACGCATTTTCGAATGCGTTGGGCTTCAGGATTGGTTTGCAGCAATCGACCTGAAGGTCGCGTACTCTCATGTCTCCATATCGCCTCGACACAGACCGCTCTCGGTTTGCCTCGAGGCCAGGCATCAGTACACGGTTCTCCCTTTCGGGTTAGCTCTGTCCCCTCGCGTCTTCACGAAGATCGTCGAGGCAGCCCTTGTTCCCCTTCGCGAACACGGGGTTCGCACCCTGATTTATCTCGACGACTGGCTGTTACTGGCACACTCTCGAGAACAGGTTTGCGAACGCAGAGACCTGGTGCTCCGGCACCTAGCCCGTCTGGGCCTTCGGGTCAACCGGGGAAAGAGCAAACTTTGCCCCGTGCAGAGGATCTCTTTTCTCGGCATGGAGATAGACTCGGTCGCCATGTCCGCGCAGCTCACGAATGAGCGCGCGCACTCACTGCTGACTTGTCTTCGACAGTTCGAGGGCAAGAATGCGGTTCCACTGAAACTATTTCAGAGGCTCCTGGGGCATATGGCATCCGCGGCCGCGGCTACGCCGCTCGGTTTGCTTCATATGAGACCGCTTCAGCTGTGGCTTCGCGATCGAGTCCCGAGGTGGGCATGGCATCGCGGTTCGCTCCGAGTTCCAGTGACTCCAGCATGCCGCCGAACCTTCTTCCCGTGGTCGAACCTCAGCTTCTTACGGACCGGCGTCCATATTCAGCGAGTTTCCAGGCATCTCGTTGTCTCCACGGATGCGTCTACCACGGGTTTGGGTGCCATTTGCAATGGGCATGCAGCCGCCGGTTCCTGGACAGGACCCCAGCGCCTCATGCACATCAATTGCCTCGAGCTGCTGGCAGTACGGCTCGCCCTGCACCGCTTCAGAGCGTTGCTCTCAGGCCAGCATGTGCTTGTCCGTTCAGACAACACTACGGCAGTAGCGTACATCAACCACCAGGGGGGTCTACGCTCGCGCCGGTTGTCGCAGCTCGCCCGCCACCTCTTGATATGGAGTCAGAAGCACCTGAGGTCCCTTCGTGCAGTATACATTCCTGGAGACCGGAACCTGGCAGCCGACGAGCTGTCATGGGTCTGTCCCATCTCCGGCGAATGGCGACTCCATCCCCAGTCGGTCCAGCTGATTTGGGACCAGTTCGGGGAGGCACAGATAGATCTGTTCGCCTCTCGGGACTCATCCCACTGCGCCCGGTTTTATTCCCTGACCGACGGTTCGCTCGGCACAGATGCACTGGCGCACAGCTGGCCGTGGGGCCCACGCAAGTATGCGTTTCCCCCAGTGAGCCTCCTTGCACGGGTGTTGTGCAAGATCAAGGAGGACGAGGAGCAGGTCTTGCTGGTAGTCCCCTATTGGCCCACCAAGAAGTGGTTCTCCGAACTCATGCTCCTCGCGACAGCACCTCCTTGGCCTGTTCCTCTGAGACAAGATCTACTCACTCAGAGACGGGGCACTCCGTGGCACCCTCGTCCTGATCCTGGAGACTACACGTGTGGCTCCGGGATGGGACGGGGCAGGTTTGAGTTCGTTGCCACCTGCGGTGGCGGCAACCATCACTTCCGCTAGAGCGTCGTCCACGAGACACCTGTACGCGTTGAAGTGGAACCTCTTCGTCAGCTGGTGCTCTTCTTGCTGAGAAGACCCCCGGAGATGTTCGATCGGAGTCGTGCTTCCTTCCTGCAAGAAGGGTTGGAGCGTAGGCTGTCGCCCTCCACCCTTTGGATTTATGTCTCATGATGCAGTGAAAGGTAAGTCTATGGGAAGCATGACCTGGTCATCAGGTTCCTGAGGGGAGCGAGGGGGCTAAATCCGCCTCCCTCCCCTCCTGCCCTCTGGGGACCTCTCAGTAGACCTGGGTGCTCTGCAGAGGCCTCCCCTGGAGCCTTTGCAGTCGGTAGAGTTTTTGCCCTGGTCCTATGTAGACAGCACTCCTGATTGCATTGGTCTCCATCAGGAGAGTAAGGGACCTGCACGCACTCTCTGTTGACGAAGTGTGCCTGGAGTTCGGGCCGGCTTACTCTCACGTATTCCTGAGACCCCGGCCTGGATATATGCCCAAGGTTCCTACCACTCCCCTCCGGGACCTGGTGGTGAACCTGCAAGCGCTGCCCCTGGAGGAGGCAGACCCAGCCTTGGCACTGCTCTGTCCGGTACGTGCTCTCCGCACCTATGTCGACAGAACGCAGTGTTTCAGGACCTCAGACCAGCTCTTTGTCTGTCATGGGGGGAGCCAGAAGGGAAGGGCTCTCTCAAAGTAACGGCTGTCCCACTGGATAGTGGACGCCATCGCTTTGTCTTACCAGCAGCTAGGCCGGCCGTGCCCCCTTGGTGTGACGGCCCATTCCACTCGGAGTGTGGCCTCCTCTTGGGCTCTAGCCCATGGCGCCTCGCTAACAGACATCTGCAGAGCTGCAGGCTGGGCGACACCCAACACCTTCGCCAGATTCTATAATCTGCGAATTGAGCCGGTATCCTCTCACGTACTCGTTTCGGCCAGTTCTGGACCCGCTCAGGTGTCTTCGCTTGCTCGCCACTCCACTCCCCGGACTGGATAAGTGCGATATTCCTCAGTTCTTCCATTGAAGTCTTGAGTCCTCCAGCACCGACGATGCGGGCACCACTGCTGTTGCTCTGGATGCTGGCTAGGTGCCTCCATGCGTACGGTTCCCCCATGGTAACCGTCTCATGTGTATTATCCACTGTAAGCCTCTCTGAGCATGTGTCTTCCCTTGGCAAGCCATCTGCCACCCCTGGAGTTGAAATTTTAGCAGCCACCTGCGCTTGGTGCTCCAGTGTCTCCATATGCGTTCCTACGTGGCCATATGAGTATTCTTAAGTCCTCCCTTCGGTAGGCATCTGGTAGCATGTCCCTCCCGGGATATGTTTCCCAGTGTACCTTTGTAATCCTGTGTCAAAGTAGGATCCCTAAAAAAAAAAAAAAATAAATAAAAAAGGGAGGGGTCCAGACTTTCGCAGGGCACTGGAAGACAGCTTGAAGATGGCGTGATGGCACAGACCCCCAATCTCCGTCACTTCTGACGTAACTCGAAGTGACTACGAAAGGGAACGTCTCGGTTACGTATGTAACCCTCGTTCCCTGAGTAGGGAACGGAGACGTTACGTCTCCCTGCCACTTCTGCTGTATCGCTGGGTAGACGCCGAGTTCAGTCTTGGCTCCTCAGCGAAGACATACTGCGGTTGCGTTCACTTCCTCCTTTTATACTCACGGAGTAGGGCGGAGTACGCTATGCAAATTTCCGCAGCCCCAAGGCATTGCATGCCATTGGCTCGTTTTTAAATACTCGAAGAGGATTGGCTTTCTATGCGAAACCCCCAATCTCCGTCACTTCTGACGTAACGTCTCCGTTCCCTACTCAGGGAACGAGGGTTACATACGTAACCGAGACGTTTTTGATGAAGACATTTCAGGATTTTTCTCCATATAGTGGACTTCAATGGGGTCCAACGGTTTGAAGGTCCAAATTGCAGTTTCAATGCAGCTTGAAAGGAGCCTACAGTTCATGATCCCAGCCGAGGAGGAATAAGGGTATTATTTAGTGAAAAAATCTGTCATTTTCACAAAAAAATAAATAAAATCAATAATATATATATATATTTGATATTTGCCATTTGAAATTTTCTTCTTTAATGATGATTTTTATCAAACTTGTATATTTAAGTTCAGTAATTTCACTTAAATAACAATTAATAGGTAATTATCATTGCCATTTAAGTGAAATCACTGAACTTAAATATAAAAGCTTGATAAAAATTATCATTCTAGAAGAAAATTTCAAATGGCACTTAGAGGCTTTTGAATCTGAACTCTTCATATATATAGTACTGTGCAGAAGTCTTAGGCACACTAGTATTTTCGCCTCAAAGAAATGGTTTTAAGCCAGTTATTTATATATTTTGTTGTAGTGTCTCAGTAGGAAATATCAGTTTACATTTCCAGACATTAATTGTCCCATCAATTGTAATAATCCAATGAAATTTTTGAATGCAGAAGGATTCTACCAACAGCCAATGCTCCACACGGAGGTCGGATCTCACCATCATCGAGTGCATCTGAAATTATATGAAGAAACAGAAAAAACAGAGACTAAGACCAGAAGAACTGCAGCAACGTTTCCAAAGACGCTTGAAAAACCCTGCAAGACTAAAAACTATGTGCAATAGACTTTATTCAGAGCAGCGCCATGACGGGTATGAAAGTGAGGCTGTGAGGGATAGACTTACCGTGTTTCCAATTGCATCTGCTGTAAAAAGCTGAATAAAGCGGCTAGATTACTTACAATTTTCCACAGCTTACATTGTCGGGAGTTTTTTGTCAACTGACATTTCTTGGAAAGATATTTTTCCAGTGTTTCATGAGCAGAACAATCCGAAAACATATTAAATAACAGTACAGCCCATTGAAGAGATGCAAGTCTATCCCTCACAGCCTCGCTTTCATTCTCATTAAAAATCAAAGATGGCGCTGCCGTGAATAAGGCGTATATCTGGACAAAAGCGGTTTTAAACGTTTTAAAAGGGTACTAAACACCTATTGATTTGATTTAGTTAACTGTTAAAAGTTAATAAAAGTTAATAATAGTTAACTAATAAAAGTGAATTGATAAATAAAATCTATTTATGATTATGAAATTATTTTTGAAAACATTCTCATTTACAACATTTTTACACAAGTGCTTTTTCATAGTACTGCAGCTTTGCAGGCAGGCAGGCACTACCTTCGAGACGTTGCCGCAGTTCTTCTGGTCTTAGTCTCTGTTTTTTCTGTTTCTTCATATAATTTCAGATGCACTCGATGATGGTGAGATCCGACCTTCGTGTGGAGCATTGGCTGTTGTCAGAATCCTTGAGCATTCAAAAATTTCACTGGATTATTACAATTAATGGCACAATTAATGTCTGGAAATGTAAACTGATATTTCCTACTGAGACACTACAACAAAATATTTAAAGAACTGGCTTAAAACCATTTCTTTGAGGCGAAAATACTAGTATGCCTAAGACTTCTGCACAGTACTATATACATGTATATATATATATATATATATATATATATATATATATACACACTCACCTAAAGGATTATTAGGAACACCACACTAATACTGTGTTTGACCCCCTTTCAGCTTCAGAACTGCCTTAATTCTACGCGGCATTGATTCAACAAGGTGCTGAAAGCATTCTTTAGAAATGTTGGCCCATATTGATAGGATAGCATCTTGCAGTTGATGGAGATTTGTGGGATGCACATCCAAAGCTCTCGTTCCACCACATCCCAAAGATGCTCTATTGGGTTGAGATCTGGTGACTGTGGGGGCCATTTTAGTACAGTCAACTCATTGTCATGTTCAAGAAACCAATTTGAAATGATTCAAGCTTTGTGACATGGTGCATTATCCTGCTGGAAGTAGCCATCAGAGGATGGGGACATGGTGGCCATAATGGGATGAACATGGTCAGAAACAATGTTCAGGTAGGCCGTGGCATTTAAACGATGCCCAATTGGCACTAAGGGGCCTAAAGTGTGCCAAGAAAACATCCCCGACACCATTACACCACCACCACCAGCCTGCACAGTGGTAACAAGGCATGATGGATCCATGTTCTCATTCTGTTTACGCCAAATTCTGACTCTACCATCTGAATGTTCAACAGAAATCGAGACTCATCAGACCAGGCATTATTTTTCCAGTCTTCAACTGTCCAGTTTTGGTGAGCTCTTGCAAATTTTTGCCTCTTTTTCCTATTTGTAGTGGAGATGAGTGGTACCCGGTGGGGTCTTCTGCTGTTGTAGCCCATCCGCCTCAAGGTTGTTCGTGTTGTGGCTTCACAAATGCTTTGCTGCATACCTCGGTTGTAACGAGTGGTTATTTCAGTTAAAGCTGCTCTTCTTTCAGGTTAAATCAGTCGGCCCAGAGCCATATATTTAGAGAGTTGCGACACGCTTTGATGTCGCCGCAAGGCTGTCACGTGGTTCATGGAAGAAGCCCCAATAGTTCCAAAACAGACGCGGGCTGTCATGTTTTCTATGGACAAACAACAGCGATTGCATTATTAAATCGTAAATTTAAAACAAAAGACAACACCTTAAATAGAAGACCAAGAATCATCTATTTAAACAGACAGAGCAATTTATACAGGTACAGGCACACTCTCTTTGAGATGGAGAATCGGGCTTACGGCTGGACTGGGTTGCTCCAAGCAAGCAACACTAAGGCTAGGGTGTGTTCCTCCTCCAGACGGGCATCACACCAGAAGACAGTAGCAGGAGAATTTTTCCTTTGAATAGACAGACAAGTTATACAGGGCAAGCACACTTCTCTTCGGTATCGAACGGGAGATTGTGGCCGGAGCGGGACATGCACGTTCAACACTGAGATTTTGGGTTCAGCAAACACTGGGCGAGAATATGAACTGGGGAATACTGGCAGTTAAATATACATATACATCCACACACTGCACTTCACATCAAGTCCATTACTGTGTAACACTTCAATTCGGGCACTGCATATCCACTCTCAGTGCAATAAGGCCAGCACTCACCCAATGATCAATCCTTCCACTGTTACACCGAAACAGCACTCAGAAGATGAAGAGATGCAGATGACTTCTCACAGCATGGAGAACTTCAATACTCTTTCACACTCAGAAGAAGATCAGGATTTCAATGATGACTCAGTCCACACTCTTAAGTGAGAGTTATACTCGTGATCAATACACTTCCTTATTCAACTCACACAATGCCATTTTTTATTTACTGAATATGATCATATTGGGATTTTAGTTTTAAGGACATAATTGATTAAAAATATTACTATTTAAGACATTGACACAAAACATAAAATACTACTGCTAGATAACATGCATTATAGTCTCTGAAGAAAATCTCAACAAGATGTGGCAAAGTCAAGATTACGTGCAATGCGTTTAAGTGTCTCATCATGTGTGTAAAGAGATGCGCGCTTCAGTGAAATCCATTCTTTCGGCTCGAGTGTGTTTCAGACTGAAGAGCAACACATGCACACACGCTTTCTGTCTTCCACCTCTGTGTTTGTCACCCACCCGCACGAGCCCGTCTCCCCCTCCTCCTTGAGCATGTGAGTAGGGATGGATGGCGCACAGGCCCCTCTGAAAGGACAATAATAAAGCACAAAGACGCTGGTGAGTTCTTCTCCTTCTTCCTCTGCGAAATGCCGCATTAGGATACGCGCGTTATAGCGCGGCACGAGATGTGATGATGGGATACATGTGCAGCTGCGTGTTCACATGAAGAGCTTTTTCGTCCTCATCACCGTCTCGAACAGCATCCCTGTTTTCTTGTCGGACGCAAACGCTAACTTGCTCTGAATTTGGGGCATGATAGACGGATAATGTTGGGAGTCATTGCTAAAATAGGCTACAATGCTGTAATTTTGAACATTACAGTCAGTGTGTGCTGCGGTAATGAAATGCGGATGCTGGTAAAGAAAAATAAGAAAGTGTCTGTGCAGGAGATCTCGGTTCTTGGACCTCCGCTGAAAGTCAAGAGAGAGAGAGAAAGAGAGAAAGAGAGAAAGAGAGAGAGAGAGAGAGAGAGAGAGAGAGAGAGAGAGAGAGAGAGAGAGAGAGAGAGAGAGAGAGAGAGAGAGAGAGAGAGAGAGAGAGAGAGAGAGAGAGAGAGAGAGAGAGAGAGAAATAGGGGAATTTTCGGCCAAAGCAAATGAACGGATCCTGAACCTGGCATGTCGTTCATGATGCGATGATAGTTATCAAATCTTCTGACATTTTATTTTAGACATTACATAACTAACAATATACTGTAGGCTACATTATCCATAATAGCATTTTTTAAATGTGAAGTTATATTATTGCTGCCTAGCCTGTCACTGAATGGATAAATTGTAAACAGAGGAGGCTATGCGTGTAGTTTGGTCATTCCTACAGTCCATGCCTCCAATGAGTCAAAGCCCAATTCCTTTGAAACACACAATGAATTATTATTTATCTTTTTATTTTCATCAATCAACAGATATTGAAAATTGATAGAAAAGTCATATTTGGCGTTTTAATATAATATTTAACACTTTTTATAATATTTTACACTTAACAGTGAAATGTGGAATTTTATTGTTAATAAAACAACACTGAATAACTTTCAGTTAATAATAACTTTCTGTAATTAATAAAATAACACTGAATCGTGGACTTTAAGATATTCTAGGAAAGTAAACCAAGTAAAATGTAACTTCCAAGACATGTTTTTTATTGTTTGCCATTTGCATTATTATAAATAGGCTTTACTCTTTTTAACCACACCATTTTTATTCATTGCTGAATTTAACATTATTGACAATTTAACATTATTACTGACTTAAAAAGCAACAAATTGTGCAAATAACTCTAATCTAATCTTTACTAATCAGTTATAACCATATATAAACAAACCTGAGATGTCTATTTTGTAGGCTTTTTGACCAAAAATTTAAAGAACAGTGAAATTGTAAAATTTCATTGTAACAAAAAATATGTTTGCCAGTTTTCAGTCAAGCCATTTCATTTCACCATCCTGACTTGCAAGAACAATATAATAGTAGGGCTGTCAAATGATTAATCGTGATTAATCACATCCAAAATAAAAGTTTTTGTTTACGTGATATGTGGGTGCACTGTGTATAATTATTTTATATATATAAATACACACACATGCTTGTATATATTAAAGAAATATTTCCATGTATACACTGTATATAGATTTATATATAAATTATATTATATATAAATATAGATATTTTATATATAAATATTTTTTTCTTAAATATACGTGCATATGTGTGTATTTATATAGTTAACATAGTTATACTGTGTATAATTATACACAGTTTACCCACATATATCATGTAAACAAAAACTTTTATTTTGGATGTGATTAATCATGATTAATCATTTGACAGCCCTATATAATAGCATTCTGTACACCTCATGTTTACTTTCTCAGCTCCTGAAGACTCGATGTCCCAGCTGAGAAGCATATGTCCAAATATCTGGTTTTCTCACAGCAAGTCCCTGAAATCCAGTCAATGAAGTCCCCACACACTCTCTCTTCCTGCTCTGAATGGAGCCACTCTAATAAGAGGTTAGGTTGCTTCACAAGATTATTACATAATTGCATGGTTTTACTTTTATCTCATTTAATACACTGTGAAAGAGATTTACTAGAGATTTGGCACCAAGCCAAATCTAAAATAGCATACATTTTTAAAATGAATTTGTTGAATGAGTTAATTTATATAGTTCATTAAGTTATATGTCATATTAGTTTGAATATAAAGGGGTGCATGCATATTTTATCCATACAAAATTGAATCTGTTCGAAATGTTCTTATAGTTTTGTAATTCCAATCTACCTCTCTTCTTAATTAGTTGAAATGGAGGATGAAGATGGTACTTGTTTATTTGATGTTTTGTGGTAAGTGTTACATCTAGTAAATTGAATTGTCTCAGTTTGTATGTTTAGAATTTAAAGCAAAAAAAAAAAAACATTCACATCAGATATTTTGCTCATGTTAACTACTAAATGTTTTTCTTTGAAACAGTGACCCTCAAGCCCTGAATGATTTTCTTCATGGGACAAACGAGGTATGAAGGATAATTGTAATATTACTTTGTGGTTGTAATCTGTAAAGTTAGTAACATAAGTGACTACCTGTTACAGTGGCCTACTTTCTCCAAAACTAGTTTCAGCTGTGGTAACTTGGAAACCTTTCCACACTTATAAGGTCATATGTAGGAAGATCTCTCGTGAACAACTGAGAAGGACCTTAACAAGAGAAACTCTTGTGTTTGTATATACATTTTGTGTGCAAATACAAGGTCTAAAAAATACTCCAGGCAATTAACTGTCCCTTCTGTTCAAACAGCTGCCAAGTGGAGACTTACTCCTTAATTCATCCTCTGGAGAGCCCTCACTCTTCACAGACACTCCAGTGAGTCTAGACCTTTCTCCCCAAGAGGCAATCACATTTGATTTGCATGTCTGTCTAACAAAACCCACTTTTCATCATCAAAATAATTTATATTTGAATTTAAGCTTTAAAATAGTGTTTTTGTTCCTAGCGGACATTTTACATAATTGTTGTGAACTTTTGTTCTGCAGAGCCCTGCATCTCTGTTAGCAGATGATGCAAGTTCTCAGGACACTCCTGACTCTGGATGTTTAGATCTGGCCTTTCTGGAGGAGGCTCTGCTTGCATCACCGGTATCATCTTTAGGAAGTGAAGAGGCACAAGAAGATCCCAATGTCCACTTAGTGGAACAGCGGAAAGAGTCAGAAGAGATCTGTGACATTCTCCAGCAGAGTCTCCAAGAGGCGGACATCACTGAGGACACTCTTGCTTTAGAGGCAGGACTTGCCCAAACAGCTGAGACTCTCCAGCTCGGTTTGTCTGATGCATCCCTTCCTTTGCCTGCAACACCATATTTCTCCAAACCATTGACCATGCCTGGCTTGATCTCTTTACCAAAGGACACACAAACAGCAGTGGAGCCTCCTCAGCCATCTTTGTTAGCTGTTGGTCCAGGCTGCCCCTCACTCAAGCCTCCAGGAACCCAGTTAATGAGTCTACTTCCTGGGAATGTCTTCCCCACACCTCCGCTCAAGGCATCCTTTTCTATTAATTCAGCACAAAGGACCAGCATGATTACCCAAAAGACCCTGCCAAGCCTCACAAGCTGCCAGATGTTGGCCTCTACCGTTAAAACAATTTCTCCATCAGTGGTCATGTTACAAAAAACTCCTCTACACATTCAGCCCAAGTTACCTTTCAACATCCAGCCCAGGCTTGTACAGATCAGTCCCAGGCCATCAGGACCGAACCCATTGCCAGGATTTGCCTTTATCTCAGCAAATACAACACAGAGTGTCTTGCTATCCACTTCTGTTGGCTCAAAGCAGTCCTTGCAAGCACAGTCCGCACCAAGTGTTAGAAAACCTGTTAGCTTTAATTTGGTTGGTCAGGGAGGCCCCATTGTCATTCAGCCCCAAGATCCTTTTCAGGATCAGAGACAATTCTTTCTGCCCAGCCAAACACCTGCAACCATGACTACAAGCATTTCAAGGTGTCTTCTTAGCACACCAAGCAATCAGATGTCTAACAAACCCAACATTGACAGTTCTCAAATTGTGACTATACAGCCAAGGCAAATAAACTTGAGCCCTATTTTCACTTCTCCAACTGGACAACTCACCCTCAAACATGGGGAACTTCTATCAGGGTCTTTACCGATTCGGCCAACACCTCCTGCAGTCTTCCAGATGCCAACACAGCTAGCAGGGACCTGTGCACCTCAAGTGCAGGTACAGCGTGATGCTGTTGTTCAAAACACAGTCAGAAACCAGATCAGATTGATTAATAATGCTAATATGCTCCTTCCTGACATGACCACCACACCAATAGGGAATGGTGAGTCAGTGATAGAAAGAGCTCTGGTAGGGAGACCTGAGGGGAAGGTGAGTCTTACCCAGAATTCAGTGCCTCTCTCACCTGAGAAAACAACAGAAGATGAGGAGAAAGTCAACAAATTGCTTCAAGTGGGTTCATTTTTTTTACATTTTCTGTTGTAACATTCAGAATGTTTTTTTATGTTGTTGAACAGTAAATTTTATAACAATTTAATAAACATTTAAATGTTATAATTTCATTTTGAAAACATGGTTGCATATTACAATATATTTGGAGCTCAATATGTTTACTGCTTTTGTTTTGGCAGGAGAGCAGATTGCCTCCTCAAGCTTCAGTGGAAGCACCCATTGTAGAGATTCACTTTCATCCCTCTCCAGTATCAACTCTTCTACTGTCAAAACCAGATGTTAGTTGTACTCCGGAGCCAGTTCTGTCATTACCCCCACAACTGATCACCCAAACAGAAGAGCAACAATTTACTGAAGGAGAGCATAATCCATTGTATCACAATCAGGGATCAATACTTCTTCCTCAACAGGTAAATTTATTGCGTCCTGTCATAGGTTCTCAAGCATTCTGTGTTTTTACATTCAAAGACGGAAATGAAAATGCTGCAGCATATTAGGAACGTATTTCATACCTCTTCAGTAAGTACATAATATACTTCTTTCCCTGCAGAATCCACTTAAACCGTCAGCCACCCAAGAGACCTTAGCTACAACTCTGCTTGTGCAAATGGACAACATCTCTACTGCCACAGGTGAAACTGAGGATTCACTTACACCTTTGACTGCACCTGAGACCTTTTCTGCCTCTTGTGAGAGTAAAGAGATTCCTTTGCCAGTGTACCATTCCTCAGAGCACAGTGACATTGTACTACAATCTCCTACTGTAAAGACCACAAGCACAGACTCCATGATAGGCTCAACACCCCCAGCCCCAGATGAGCTGGATTCCTTTATGTCGATTGCTCTTTGTGCTGAACCCAAGTGGCAGGAGGGGCCTATAAAGAGTAAGCTTTCTTTTTTGCCTTAGAAAAGTTGTATCAAAGGCAGTTTAACTAATTCATGATTTACCTGAGCTCAGAGGAACCAGATTTCTTAATTTAAAGCATCTTGGTATCAAGGGGTCTACAGCTTATTCTAAACAACCTACATTCTAATTAAATGTACAATACTTGCTTTGCCTTAGCCGTTGAATGGGTGTCTGAATGCAGTTTGGATGAAAGTGTTAATGGTTCAATTGTTTGAATGGTGTTGAAGTTGCAATGAGGTTCTTCTGGATTGAGTGAAGAATGACGAACTTCAGCTTTGTTAGTCTGACTCTGTTGTTATCGGGTGCGTCCTCTCTCTAAAGGATGGCTTGCCCCTTTCTTTGTTCCGGGGAAAAGTGAGGTCCCGCTACAGTACATGAATATTGAATATTTTACATTTAATATTATCACTGTAGCTGTGGAAGAAGAACTAAACAGCCTAAATTGAACATTTAAATTGATACCTCTTCCTTATTAGAGATCAACAGTGGGATAATCTCTTTGGACCACCATGACTTAAGGGAGATGGGATACCTGGATTCCCAGGACAAAGAGACCTACTCAGCACTTCAGAAGAAGGTTAAGGTGCAAAAATAAGTCTTCAAGAGATCAGTCTAGATTTAAGGGAGATGTTATTTCAAAGTAATTCGGAAAGTAGTCTTTTATTAATATGCATTTTGTGTAACAGACACCAATTGCATGCAGTCCGGAGGAGAAACTGACACTAGAAAAGAGGCAACACATGTAAGTAACATACTTGCTCAGTTGCATTCTAATTCTATGTAGACCTCAGCATGGATTAAAAAAGATGTACGGTTTCTTGCAAAGCCCGATACCCGAACAGACCTTTCCTGTATTGATTGCTTACTGAAGCTGTACTGTCTGAATCTGTAGTGTCATTGTGTCTGACCAGACAATGGGAAACAACAATGACAATTAAAGCTGCAAGCAGCGATGGGCGGGCCCTCGCACCTGTAGCGCGTTGGGGTGTGAGGCGGTGTTGCATATTCTGCGGCTCAGCCGTTGCGGCTGTGAATTTGGTTCGCTGCTTCATTAAAGGTCACTTCCTATTTCCAGCAGGTGGCGCTATGACTGTGGGTGAATGTCGGCATGTAGATTTGTTCAGGGCGGGACTCTTGTCAAATGTGTAAAATTTTGTGCAGATCTGGGCATTTACAGCCAAATTACTACAACTTCCTGTTTCATGGCGAATCTTCGACGCCACGGACACGCCCATCGATGAAAAAGCGCAGATAGCACAACATTACATCGTCAATGCCTTTAGAAGGCACAGCAGAAATTTAAAGGCGATCCAACTAAATCCCTAGGTGGAGTTAGTTAAAGTACGTAATGAGTAAATCATCCAAAAATGGCGGTAAAATTAGAAATGGCGGACTTCCTGTTGACTTTAGGGCATCGCTCCAAGAGACTTTTCTGTGTGTCTGGACATGGTAGATGTACCACAGAAATTTCGTACATGTCGGTGAAACATGCGACGGGTACTGCTACGTTAAAAGTCACTTCCTGTTGCCAGCAGGTGGCACTATGACTGTGGGTGAATGTCGGCATGTAGATTTGTTCAGGGCGGGACTCTTGTCAAATGTGTAAAATTTTGTGCAGATCTGGGCATTTACAGCCAAGTTACTACAACTTCCTGTTTCATGGCGAATCATCGACGCCACGGACACGCCCATTGACGAAAACGCGCAGATAGCACAACTTTACATCGTCAATGCCTTTAGAAAGCACAGCAGAAATGTGAAGTCGATCCGACTAAAGCCCTAGGAGGAGTTAGCTAAAGTACGTAATGAGTAAATCATCCAAAAATGGCGGTAAAATTCGAAATGGCCGACTTCCTGTTGAGTTTAGGGCATCGCTCCAAGAGACTTTTCAGTGCGTCTGGACATGGTAGATGTGCCACAGAAATTTCGTACATGTCGGTCAAACATGCGACGGGGGCTGCTTCGTTAAAGGTCACTTCCTGTTGCCACTAGATGGCGCTATGACTGTGGGTGAATGTCGGCATGTAGGTTTGTTCAGGGCGGGACTCTTGTCAAATGTGTAAAATTTGGTGCAGATATGGGCATTTACAGCCAAGTTACTACAACTTCCTGTTTCATGGCGAATCATCGACGCCACGGACACGCCCATCGACGAAAACGCGCAGATAGCACAACTTTACATCGTCAATGCCTTTAGAAGGTACAGCAGAAATTTGAAGTTGATCCGACTAAATCCCTAGGAGGAGTTCGTTAAAGTACGGAGTGTGTAAATCATCCAAAAATGGCGGTAAAATTAGAAATGGCCAACTTCCTGTTGAGTTCAGGGCATCGCTCCAAGAGACTTTTCTGTGCGTCTGGACATGGTAGATGTACCACAGAAATTTCGTACATGTCGGTCAAACATGCGACGGGGGCTGCTTCGTTAAAGGTCACTTCCTGTTGCCAGTAGGTGGCGCTATGACTGTGGGTGAATGTGGACATGTAGATTTGTTCAGGGCGGGACTCTTGTCAAATGTGTAAAATTTCGTGCAGATCTGGGCATTTACAGCCAAATTACTACAACTTCGTGTTTCATGGCGAATCTTCGACGCCACGGACACGCCCATCATCGAAAACGCGCAGATAGCACAACTTTACATCGTCAATGCCTTTAGAAGGCACAGCAGAAATTTGAAGTCGATCCGACTAAATCCCTAGGAGGAGTTCGTTAAAGTACTGAGTGTGTAAATCGTCCAAAAATGGCCACCAAATTCAAAATGGCGGACTTCCTGTCGAGTTTAGGGTATGGGTCCTTGAGGCTTTTTTTGCATCTTGATATGATACACGTCCCCACCAAATTTCGTGTTTGTAGGTTGAACGTGGACGAGGGGCTAATTTTTTCCAATTTTCTAGGTGGCGCTAGGGAGCCATTTTGCCACGCCCATCCGCGAAACCCACAAAATACGAAATTTTTCACCAGTCCTGACATGCGTGCCAAATTTGGTGAGTTTTTGAGCATGATGAGGCCCCGAAAATGCCGCTTACTTTGCAGAAAAAAGAAAAAAGAAAAAAGAATTAAAGCTGCAAGCAGCGATGGGCGGGCCCTCGCACCTGTAGCACGTCGGGGTCTGAGGCGGCCGCGTTGCATTTTCTGCAGCTCAGCCAGTGCGGCTGTGTATTTACTACGCTGCTTCGTTAAAGGTCACTTCCTGTTGCCAGCAGGTGGCACTATGACTGTGGGTGAATGTCGGAATGTAGATTTGTTCAGGGTGGGACTCTCGTCAAAGGTGTAAAATTTCATGCATATCTGGGCTTTTACAGTCAAGTTACTACAACTTCCTGTTTCAAGGCGAATCATCGACGCCACGGACACGCCCATCGACGAAAACCCGCAGATAGCACAACTTTACATCGTCAATGCCTTTAGAAGGCACAGCAGAAATGTGAAGTCGATCCGACTAAAGCCCTAGGAGGAGTTAGTTAAAGTACGTAATGAGTAAATCATCAAAAAATGGCGGTAAAATTAGAAATGGCCGACTTCCTGTTGAGTTTAAGGCATCGCTCCAGGAGACTTTTCTGTGCGTCTGGTCATGGTAGATGTACCACAGAAATTTCTTACATGTCGGTCAAACATGCGGCGGGGGCTGCTTTGTTAAAGGCCACTTCCTGTTGCCAGCAGGTGGCGCTATGACTGTGGGTGAATGTCGGCATGTAGATTTGTTCAGGGTGGGACTCTTGTCAAATATGTAAAATTTCGTGCAGATCTGGGCATTTACAGCCAAGTTACTACAACTTCCTGTTTCATGGCGAATCATCAACGCTTCGGACACGCCAATCGACGAAAATGCGCAAATAGCACAACTTTACATCGTCAATGCCTTTAGAAGGCACAGCAGAAATGTGAAGTCGGTCCGACTAAATCCCTAGGAGGAGTTCGTTAAAGTACGGAGTGTGTAAATCGTCCAAAAATGGCCTCCAAATTCAAAATGGTGGACTTCCTGTCAAGTTTAGGGCATCGCTCCAAGAGGCTGTTTTGTGCGTCTGGTCATAGTAGATGTACCACAGAAGTTTCGTACATGTCGGTCAAACAAGCGGCGGGGGCTGCTTCGTTTAAGGTCACTTCCTGTTGCCACTAGGTGGCGCTATGACTGTGGGTGAATGTCGGCATGTAGATATGTTCAGGGTGGGACTCTTGTCAAATGTGTAAAATTTCGTGCAGATCTGGGCATTTACAGCCAAGTTACAACAACTTCCTGTTTCATGGCGAATCATTGACGCCACGGACACGCCCATCGACGAAAACACGCAGATAGCACAACTTTACATCTTCAATGCCTTTAGAAGGTACAGCAGAAATTTGAAGTTGATCCGACTAATTCCCTAGGAGGAGTTCGTTAAGGTACGGAGTGTGTAAATCGTCCCAAATCGGTCGCCAAATTCAAAATGGCGGACTTCCTGTCGAGTTTAGGGTATGGGTTCTTGAGGCTTTTTTGTACGTCTGGTCATGGTAGATGTACCACAGAAATTTCGTACATGTCGGTCAAACATATGGCGGGGGCTGCTACGTTACAGGTCACTTCCTGTTGCCAGCAGGTGGCGCTATGACTTAGGGTGAATGTCGGCATGTAGATTTGTTCAGGGCGGGACTCTAGTCAAATGTGTAAAATTTCGTGCAGGTCTGGGCATTTACAGCCAAGTTATTACAACTTCCTGTTTCATGGCGAATCTTCGACGCCACAGACACGCCCATCGACGAAAACGCGCAGATAGCACAACTTTACATCGTCAATGCCTTTAGAAGGCACAGCAGAAATTTTAAGTCCATCCGACTAAATCCCTAGGAGGAGTTCGTTAAAGTACGGAGTCTGTAAATCGTCCAAAAATGGCCGCCAAATTCAAAATGGCGGACATCCTGTCGAGTTTAGGGTATGGGTTCTTGAGGCTTTTTTGTGCGTCTTGATATGATACACGTCCCCACCAAATTTCGTGCATGTAGGTTGAACGTGGACGAGGGGCTAATTTTTTCCAATTTTCTAGGTGGCGCTATCGTGCCATTTTGCCCCGCCCATCCGCGAAACCCACAAAATACGAAATTTTTCACCAGTCCTGACATGCGTGCCAAATTTGGTGAGTTTTTGAGCATGTTGTGGCCCCGAAAATGGCACTTACTTTGCAGAAAAAAGAAAAAAAAAAATAATCCTAACAGTTTCAATAGGGTCCTCGCACTGTTAGTGCTCGGGCCCTAATTAAAGCTGCAAGCAGCGATGGGCGGGCCCTCGCACCTGTAGCGCGTCGGGGTGTGAGGCGGCCGCGTCGCATATTTTGCAGCTCAGCCGGTGCGGCTGTAAATTTGCTACGCTGCTTCATTAAAGGTCACTTCCTGTTGCCAGCAGGTGGCGCTATGACTGGGTGAATGTCGGCATGTAGATTTGTTCAGGGCGGGACTCTTGTCAAATGTGTACAATTTGGTGCAGATCTGGGCATTTACAGCCAAGTTACTACAACTTCCTGTTTCATGGCGAATCATCGATGCCACGGACACGCCCATTGAGGAAAACACGCAGATAGCACAACTTTTCATCGTCAATGCCTTTAGAAGGCACAGCAGAAATTTGAAGTCGATCCGACTAACTCCCTAGGAGGAGTTAGTTAAAGTACGTAATGAGTAAATCATCCAAAAATGGCGGTGAAATTAGAAATGTCCGACTTCCTGTTGAGTTCAGGGCATCGCTCCAAGAGACTTTTCTGTGCGGCTGGACATGGTAGATGTACCACTGAAATTTCATACAGGTCGGTCAAACATGCGACGGGGGCTGCTTCGTTAAAGGCCACTTCCTGTTGCCAGCAGGTGGCGCTATGACTGTGGGTGAATTTCTGAATGTAGATTTTTTCAGGGCGGGACTCTTGTCAAATGTGTAAAATTTTGTGCAGATCTAGGCATTTACAGCCAAGTTACTACAACTTCCTGTTTCATGGCGAATCATCGACGCCACACACACACCCATTGACGAAAACGCGCAGATAGCACAACTTTACATCGTCAATGCCTTTGGAAGGCACAGCAGAAATGTGAAGTCAATCCGACGAAAGCCCTAGGAGGAGTTCGTTAAAGTACGTAATGAGTAAATCATCCAAAAATGGCGGTAAAATTCGAAATGGCCGACTTCCTGTTGAGTTTAGGGCATCGCTCCAAGAGACTTTTCAGTGCGTCTGGACATGGTAGATGTGCCACAGAAATTTCGTACATGTCGGTCAAACATGCGACAGGGGGCTGCTTCGTTAAAGGTCACTTCCTGTTGCCAGCAGGTGGCGCTATTACTGTGGGTGAATGACAGCATGTAGATTTGTTCAGGGCGGGACTCTTGTCAAATGTGTAAAATTTCGTGCAGATCTGGGCATTTACAGCCAAGTTACTACAACTTCCTGTTTCATGGCGAATCATCGACGCCACGGACACGCCCATCGACGAAAACACGCAGATAGCACAACTTTACATCGTCAATGCCTTTAGAAGGTACAGCAGAAATGTGAATTTGATCCGACTAATTCCCTAGGAGGAGTTCGTTAAAGTACGGAGTGTGTAAATCGTCCCAAATCGGTCGCCAAATTCAAAATGGCGGACTTCCTGTCGAGTTTAGGGTATGGGTTCTTGAGGCTTTTTTGTACGTCTGGTCATGCTAGATGTACCACAGAAATTTCGTACATGTCGGTCAAACATATGGCGGGGGCTGCTACGTTAAAGGTCACTTCCTGTTGCCAGCAGGTGGCGCTATGACTTAGGGTGAATGTCGGCATGTAGATTTGTTCAGGGCGGGACTCTTGTCAAATGTGTAAAATTTCGTGCAGGTCTGGGCATTTACAGCCAAGTTATTACAACTTCCTGTTTCATGGCGAATCTTCGACGCCACGGACACGCCCATCGACGAAAACGCGCAGATAGCACAACTTTACATCGTCAATGCCTTTAGAAGGCACAGCAGAAATTTTAAGTCCATCCGACTAAATCCCTAGGAGGAGTTCGTTAAAGTACGGAGTCTGTAAATCGTCCAAAAATGGCCGCCAAATTCAAAATGGCGGACATCCTGTCGAGTTTAGGGTATGGGTTCTTGAGGCTTTTTTGTGCGTCTTGATATGATACACGTCCCCACCAAATTTCGTGCATGTAGGTTGAACGTGGACGAGGGGCTAATTTTTTTCAATTTTCTAGGTGGCGCTATCGTGCCATTTTGCCCCGCCCATCCGCGAAACCCACAAAATACGAAATTTTTCACCAGTCCTGACATGCGTGCCAAATTTGGTGAGTTTTTGAGCATGTTGCGGCCCCGAAAATGGCACTTACTTTGCAGAAAAAAAAAAAAAAAAAAAAAAAAATAAAATAATCCTAACAGTTTCAATAGGGACCTCGCACTGTTAGTGCTCGGGCCCTAATAATTTTCAAGGCAACAAACTTACCTTCAACAAACTTACCAACAAACTACCATCAGGGATGCCCAATTCTCTTCCCAGATAGCTACCTTTCTGCTGAGTTCAATTCCAACCCTGCTCCAACACACATTTGTGTAATTATCAATTGTTCCTGAAGATCCAACTTAACTGTAAATCTTTAGGGGCAGTAGTGAACCCTTCTGCCCTAGGTACAAAATCAGGTTTGGGTTGCAATGTATAGCTTTTTGCGATGTATAGTCACAGTGGGTGAACCGCATTTGGGGTTGCCCACGTGTGTTTCAGAGGTCAAAACAAGTCTTTCAAAGAAAGGTCTGTCTGACCAAAACAACACAAGTGCATCTCAACACAAAGGCACTATGATTTCTGCCAGTTAGGTGAGCAGTGGACAATACATGTTTGTATATGAGGAACACTTGAGACAGGGGTGTCCAATCCTGGTTTGACCACGCCGTATTCTTCCGAGTTGCCATAACAATAGTAGTAAGTTTAGTAACTATCTCTGGCCAAACTATTTAAAAATGGCGGGGATATTCTGGATACTCCATCTAGCGCATCCAATGATGACGCAGTGAATGGTGACGATTCTCTCTGACCAATCAGCAGTCGGCATTGTTTTCGTCACATTTTAGTACCGGCTCAGCTTGCCTTAGCTCACTCAGAACCTCGCCGGAGGTGATATAAAAAAAGTACCCGAAAGCAGGTACAGGTACAACTTTTACACCGTGGAAAACCAAAGTCGAGTCGAGCTGGTACTGTGTAGTGGAAAAGCGCCATAAGATATGCCATTCTTTAGCTTTGTCCAAGACATAGTGAGATACCTAACAAAGGTTTGAAAGACAAAAAGAATAATAATGGAAGTCATCCACAATGTCACAATGACTAATTGTTACAATTGAAACAATAGATGTTAACATAAAATTTCCGTTATTTTCAGGGTCAAACAGCAGCTATTTTTGGACCACAGCGCTGTTCTCAGTCCAAACACTTTGGCTCCATTTGTTTCAGTGGAGGATGCTGTCAGACATTTGCTGCCCTACCATACTTGTGCTAGAGCTCTACCCAGCCAGACTGACTTTATCTCAGGTTCGAGTCCTATAAAGAAGTTTGAATTTGATTTTACAAAATTGTTGTCCCGTGATGTTGTCACAACTTAATGAAAGTGTCTGTCATTCTTTGTGCAGTGGACAAGCAGTTTGAGTGTTTTTCAGTTGTTCTGTTGAAACGAACCAAAGACATGCTAAACAAGTACAGGCAACTACTCCTGTCAGAATCCCAGGTAACAGGTGGCTTTTTGAAACGCTGAATATCATTTTGGTTTTTGGGAATATAAGAGGGGGCAGGTCTGAGTTGTCATTGCTTTCTTCAGCAGGACAGTCCATCAGCAGAGATGGTGATGCTAGAGCGTTTGTTTCTGCAGTCAGAGAGACTCTTACTGGGCGAGGACAAACGACGAGCCAGAAGAGATCCAGGTATAAAAGGCACGATATTCTTTCGTGTGCCTCTATTTCTCACTAGTTTCTTTTCATTGATATGCTCATGCGATTCTATAAAGCAGGATCCCTCAAATCTGTCCCTAGAGTGCCACTGCTTTGCAGTTTCACTCAAACACAGATCAAACTCACCTACCTGTAATTTTCCAGTAAATCTGAAAACCTCGATTAGCTTGCTCAGGAGTCTTTGTTAGAGTTTACAGGGCAGTGGCCCTCTAGAATCGGATTTGAGGAACTCTGCTGTAACGTGGACAGACGTATTACAGTTACAGCCACAGATACCTGCACTCTGTCGAGAAATAGTGACATGTGAACAGGTTTCATTATTTTGGTGGTTCAGCAGAGTCCTTCCTGATGTCAAGGCCTAAGAACTCATCGCAGCACAGTCAAGTGTTATCTGTCCAGACTGGTCTTTCCGGTTGTCCTCCATCTCCACCATCGTGGACCTTGCAATCTGACAGACCTCCTGGCCTCAAGACATATCGCTCCAGCAGCAGAGGAGCACTACGCCTCACTATCAAACATGAGTCCGGATCCCGCAAAGTCATCCACAACTCTGCATGTGATGCCTCGAATGCCATCTCTGGGTATAAACGAAACTACAGCGGGCAGTTAACTAGGGGAGGCATCATGCAGGGGAAAGATGAATCCCTCAAGCCCCCTTTGTCAAATGTCGAAGAGAACGAAAATTATCTAAACAAGCTGAAATTACACCCTGACCAGGAAACAATTAGGATGGGTAGCGATTCACAGAACCACTCTGAATCTGTGGCCATAGCAGATTACGTAGCTTCAAGGGCGCAAGGCTTACTTCCAGAGCAGTGCACTCCAGTGCTTAAAAGGAACAGGCTGGTTGCTTCGGCAGAAGAGTCTCCAAGTTTGCCTACACTAGTAGAGGAAGGGGAACTGAGTGAACACCTGCAAAGTGCTATAGACAGCATCCTGGAGCTGCAAAGATTGCAGGGTTCTGCAATAGGGGTTAAACCCAAGATTCAACAGCCTCATGCTCTGGATCAGGCAATTAGCAGCATGCTAGAAGGACAACTATAAGAGGGAGAGGAAAGAAGTGTAAGATGAACAGAAAAGCTTCGGGATTCACCAATCTTTTGCTAGAAACGTTGCGGTAGCACATTATTTTACAGCACTGCTCCCCATTTTCATACTATGTACTTATTATGTACTGGGTAATAACCCTGAACCTAAGTCATGTGCTTACCTTATATTACCCAGTACTTTCTTAGGTAAATACACTGTAAATACATATAAGTGCATATGCTGTAAAAGGTCAAGGTTACTCTAATTTTATTTGTTGTTCCTGAGCAAGAAATCCTATTTATTATTATTTATTGTGTAAATAGAGCGAATAGAATTCTGGGAAGTTTTTGGAACCTTTTTTGTGGAGATACATTACAGTAATCTATAGCCTTCTATTAGTTTAAGGCAAGATAAAAGCATAAGTGCAGTTTGGCTGTTTGTACATGCCTTTTTAATGTGAATGTGTCTATAATAAGACTATTCCTCATTTGATGGGGACTTAGGTCTGTTTGACGTTTGGTTATTTTGAATGCTCCTTATCTAAACTCTGGAGCTCCCAAAGAACCAAACCAGAGTACACTTGAAAAGGCAGCTTGGTGTGCGGGTCATGTAGAATTGATCTGGCCCAACAGCCTTAACCTGTGAAAACCGCCTTGTACAGCAAATGTGAGATTGTATCAAGGCGAATTGCTTGGTCCAAACTGGTTCAGAAAACACCAGCCAGATATACTGATGTCAAGTAGACTTTCACACTAGAGTTCAGTGCACCATCAACTCAGTGGCCACGTGTTGTATGCCCAGACAGGACACAGAATGTGTAGCTTCCAGCTTGTTTACCCCCAAAGAAAATATACTGTATTTTCACCAGCTGAAATCACCAGATGTAAGAAATTCATTAATCATAACCACAGACTGAAAATGTAAAGGTTGACAGGACCTCCACGGGGCAAGCGGCAGATATTATGTATGCCTTATTCCAGTGGTGTCCAAACCTGTTCCTGAAGGGCCACTGTGCAGTAGAGGCAAGTGTGTTGGGAGTTAAAGGGGTCATGAACTGGCTTTTTACATTTTATTATATTGTTTTCTGAGGTCAACTTATGACGTTCGCTTGGTTTTTGCATTCAAAAACATCAGAATGAATAAGTAATAGGCTATTTTCTACCCTAGTTTTGAGCCTATGTCAAAAACGCTGGGTTTTAATGGGCGTCTCTCGCACTGAAGACTTAGAAGTAAACGCCCACTGCTGTGAGTGGATAACAGTTCTGCATATTATAATGAGTTTCGACTCACCCGTCGGTGCAAGTGGGGGAAAATGTTTTAAAAACGTCCAATATTGTAAAATGGCAACCGGAATGATTCGCCCATACATGTTCGACCCAGAGTCCGTGTGTAGCACAATTCCTGTCAGATCCAATATAGACGGCAGAGTACGTTCTTTACTCTTAATCGGTCTGCAAATCCAGTCTTGTTTACAAAACAATCCTCAGTGAAATGAAGCAAACAGATGGACAATGTTTTACCCTCATCAGATGGAACTTCATTAAAAACAAAGTCTATCCATGCAGTCCTATTGGGATCCAGACGAAGCTTATGCAGCGACTGTCTTCTTCCACAACCAGGCACTGGACAATATTTATTGCTCGGTAGCTCAATCCGGTTTGTCATTACGAGGTAGGCGTCTATGTTATTTAGCTATGCGTGTAATGCACGAATCGGTGGGCGGGGCTAAACCGGCCGTGTTGAAGTAGGCGTGGATCTTCTTCTGCTGGGGTGGTGTTTTATCCTCTTTGTCGTCATAGATCCCCACTTTGAAAAACGAGTCGTTTGCTGAGGCTGGTGTCAATTAAAGCTTTTATTGGACTAACAAGGATGTTTCAGTTCTGAAACTTACAGGCTATTCTTATAATATGACGACCTCTTAAATGTCAAAAGCTCAAGGAAAATTTGATTTCTCAGTTCATCACCCCTTTAAAATCTGTAGGACTCTGTCTCTGTTAGCCCTCCAGGTGCAGGATTGAACATCCTCGTCTTATTCTGTCACTGCAATGATCTGTACTATTCCTATTGTGGTCTAAGTCAAGATGATGTATAGATGCAAAAGCAATAAGTAGCAGAGGGTTGTTAAAATGTTAAAATGTGGTCGTGCCTCAACTGAACAAGCGTCATTGTTCAAAATCATTCAGCTGTATGAAAATTATTCAGAACACTTAATTTAGTTAGACCGAGTTTTAACTGCCTTCACCAAAGCCTAAAGCAGTAACTATAGACATCCAGACAGTGACAAATATTATATTGGATTATATTGTTAATGTATTATTATTTTTCGACAATCTACGTCACGCTCACCGTACACCAACGACGATTACTTCCGAATTGGATAATGGAGTAGTATAGCGATTCATTTTAAAATAACAGTGTGTTTGTCATGTTAGTTTTGCCACTTGATGTCATTAATAAAATTGTGCTCAAGTTTTATGTTCATGTCTTATGATACAGGAAAGACTTTAAATGTTTATGTATTGCTTATGTGACAAACGCTATGCACTATTCTTACAGAACACTTGGCCACGAAACTGAATACTGTGACTGGCCCTAAACGTGACAATGTTTGTAACATACCCCATTTTGTTTGACTTCAACTTTTGTGTACTATTACTGTGAAACAGAATATTTGAAACGGATCCAAAACGGTCATTTGACAAACAGATTGTTCTGATGCCACAATCGAAGAGGCCTTAAAGCTGCTGTTCCAGAATCATTAGACTAGTCACTACTGATGTTGACCCCCATATATCACTGAAGTGACCAAAACAGTTTTTTTTTTTTTTACGTCTCTACAGATTATTTATTAAATCTTGATTTTCTAAGTAATAAACAGTAAAACTGTACGAGTGTTGGACTGTTTTATGTGCTGCGATCATTCAGGAAGTGAAACAGAAGTATATTATACATCATTTACAAAGTAAAGAAAAACTGACAACCACTACCCAGCTCATTCAGTCTTAAGATTTGAAATTTTATTTATTTTAATTGACATTAAGGAAACACAGCAGTTTTTAATAGGTTACATATGGACAAATGTAAATAAAAAACTTTAGTGTTTCTTAAGTTAAATTATAAATGTTAGGCTCAGACGTCAGTTTCCTTGATTTGGCCATTTATATGCGTTGCCATCCATGGAGCTGAATCTCTCTGGCTGTAAATGCAAATGCAACACAAACTGGCACCATGAAATCTTGTTGAGAATTTCTTCCAGCATCATTTTAGCCCGTCTTCAATCGGTCAGGGTTATGTGTGTACATACACACACACACACCGAAAGATGTTCTGGTGTGTTTTAGAGGTGTCCTGACTTCAAGAAAGATTATAGTATAGACGACATGTGCCAGGCTGGGCTTAATTTGGTCCAGTCTTTCAAAGACAAAGGAAGTTTTCTTCAAAACCCACTAAATAGCCTGAAATTTTAAACTGAATTGATAAAGCTCCATTATGGGCATTTAAGTAAAAATGGTCATTTTTTACAGCCTCAAAAGACAAACTGATTTAACGCTTGACATAATATTTAATATGGCCTCAAACCTGCCTATGAATGTTGTATTCAATTAAGGATTAAGAAATAAGAAGAGCAGGTTTGGGCTGGTTAAAATACAGTAGAATCTACTTTCCACAGGGAAATGAGAATGCTTTTCAACATTTTAAACATTAAAAAGTGTGCGCATTACGCTGTTATTATACCTATCACCATTTCTGTTTTCGCACCATCCTTGAGTTTCACCACAGTGGCTCCCGATCCCCAAAGAGTCTGTTTCCCAATCTCCATCTGGTCCCTTAGAGCCCATTCAAACTGGGGCCACAGTCTAGTCTTATTTTCTCATTTGGAAGTCAACACCAGGGCTTGCCTGTGGCCAGAGCGAGTGTCTCTGGTACACACTCAAACAACACAGGACAGGTCACAAAGGTGTTAAACACACAGTGGGAACCGTCCTATTCCAGCAGTTGTAGCACAGAGTCTTTTTGTTTGGGTGGCGAGGAGCTCAATTGAGCTGGATTTGAAGGTCCTCGCCATACTTGCGCAGATATTTGTCATGGTTGTGGTTGACGGACCAGAGAGGGGGCAAATGGCGGGGCTTCATGCTGGTCAGAAAGTGTTGGCGCCAGCAGCGCTCCAGCTCCATCAGGCCACGCAGACCGCGCTCGGCGTACGCCTGCACTACCTTCAGTCCATGTGGAACATAACTCTCGTTACAGATCCTGCAAGGGTAGAAAACACGTCGACTTTCAGAACTCGAAAGCCCCCTCAGTCCAAATCTTCACATTCGTAAGGACATTCACATATGACAACACAAAGATCTGGTGTTCAGAAATGTATCTGTACTGTATTGTAAGAAAACACCCAATTCAAGTGTACCATTTTAACAGTTGCTTAATGTTTATGCAGTTACTGCCTTAGCGCAAAATAAAACTGGTCAATATTACAATGATTTACATTAAAACTGGAAAACATTCCCTGGATGTACGCAAGTCCCCCTCTTCTTTTGAGACTCCCCTGCTTCATTGCATAGTTAAGGATTGCACGTTGATCTGATTGGTCTTACAAGATAGTTTAATGATGTAAGAAACACCGGTGATTTCAAACTGAGTTGAGGCTTTTTCTCTGCAGTTTTAAAGAGTAAATACTCAGCAATGGTGTTGACTTCATTTGCATATGGTTTGTATTAAAGCATATTAAAACATTAAAAACTTGACTTTCACCACAGGGGAACTTTAAATTAGGGACACACACTTTTGATCTAGAGACCAGAGCCTGATTGCAATAAACCCCTAGCCTGGGAAAACCCAGACAACTTCCAGCAAATTTAGATTTGCTCTACAAGTTAGTCTGGCAAACAGCTCATTCAAGACCATTTCCAATCTGCCGAAATCACGGCACCAATCAGAAACGTTGGGATGGGCTTTACACGATGATGACAGCACAGCGACGGTGAAGCAGATTTTGTACATTCACAAAGGGGTGTGACGGTTATAGTTGAACACCGTCATTAGAACTCTATAACCGCCAAAACCATGTTATTAAAGTCCCTGTAAAGTCAAAATTAAGTATGTGTTCTGAGTCTGTCATACCACAGAAAAATGTGTTATTAGCCACCCAGCCAAATTTGAATGATAATCAAAATCATGAAAAAATGAGCAGATTCTCTGCTCTGAAACGCTGGGGGCGTGTCCACTGGCTGCGCTGAAACCACGCCCACTCACGGGAAAGCTGTTGACGGTGATATTAGCTGATTAGCTTTTGGAGACGGGAGGATGAACACTGAGGCGGGAGATCGTCGTTTCGGCCCCGTTCACCAGTAACAGCGGATTATCAGTGAATCCAAGTTGTCTCTGAGGAAAGTTTATAAAACGATCCAGTGTAAAACGATCACTACAGAGGTACAGAGGCTCTTCATCAAGGTATAAGCTCTCTAAAAACCTCTTCTTGATGTGATCGTTTTTAGGGGAATTTAAATTAAAGCTAGGGTATACGATTTCAAAGATTGTTCATTATTAATATCCTCGTTTAGATGCTGTTTATGGTTATATAGTATAATCCTAACAATATAAATAGAAAAAAGAACGAAAAAAATCCATTCACTCTATTGGCTGTACAGCCACATAAAAGTTGACCAATGGAAGCTTTGCGAGCGCAAAGCTACATTGGTCAACTGCTCTCATCCAATCACCAGCTAAACTTGAAACTCCGCCTGGAGCTCGCGTCTCCACCCCGACCGCGCCCCCCTTCTGCGTCATGAGAATCACGCACGTTAGCAGGTGACCGCACATGGTAGCTAGCTAAGTAGCACATCAGACAGCAATGGATAACAACGAAAAATACATCAGCAAGCGTCACCTGCTTGCCCCTACAAGAAAGTTAGGACGGAAGAGAAAGTCGTTTGAGGAAAAAGCAGAGACGAAAAGAAAATGTGAAGAACGCCGAAAGTTGAGTAGGATAAATATAGGGTTCACCATTGACCGATGGAGGAAACTTCAGCGAGCTCTGGGACTGAAGACCGACGCTGACACGGCTGACTTTTTGTTGAGCAGGTAAACATTTATTTGTACTCTTATATGGTGTGACGTGTTACATAAATAGCTTTTTATCAGTCTGAAAACTTGCTAATGCTGCCGGTCGGCATTGGAATGTTAGCTGTTTAGCATCACCTGTATCACGGTTCAAAGTAAATAAATATATTTCTTGAAGTGCTTGAATATATTGCAGTATGCCTAGCGGGTTTCTGTTCGAGAATCAGACATTGCACAGAGTACATCTCAGTTCCGATGATGACAACTTGATTGAGTGATGTTGTTCAATTCGTTTCCCTGTGGGAGGGATCAGGTAGCAGAGGGGAGGGGTGTGTGTGTGGAGAGGCGGGATGAGTTTTTCAAAACTTCCCTCCCGTTTCAGGCTCTCTCGACCGATTTTCAACATCGTATACTACAGCTTTAAGATACAGATCTGTTTTGTACATGATAGCATCCAGGTAGTAGCCTATGCATGTCTGTGTCGAAGTCATAGCTAGAAAACTGTAGGCTCAGCTGCAGTAACTAATACTATTGACAGTCACTCGCGTTTGAGCCGTGAATGCGAATGTGTTCGGGAAGTGTGTGTGTGGAGAGGGGGAGATCAGACTCTGTGCGTCATCAAATAGGGGGGTGTCCAGCAGCTCATGGGCTCCAGTGCGTCACGGAGCCCTGTTTTAGCCCCTCCCAATTAATCCGTAAAATTGCAATGGTGAAAAACTGTTTAACGGTCTAACTCCACATTTCAGTACTTCACAGTTCACAGACTTTGTAATATGTTTTAGCAATACATATGTAACATTTATAATGTGTTTAGAACTTTTTTGTAGAATTGCCTTTACAGGGATATTTTTTTCACAAACATTTTTTATCATAGAGAATGTTTAAATGCTAATATCAGCTTAGGAGGGAAACGGAGGCAGAGTTAGTGGTGCTTCAGGGACTGCTGCTACTGCTGGAGATGATTCGGGAGAGGTCTGTGCACCTTTACTGATCAGAGCATGCGCTGACACGGAGTAAAGCCTTGTTTATACTCCACGCGTCCGCACGAGCGTGAAGGTGCGCGGCAAAAATGACGCGTTCGGTGCGCAAGACCGACCCCATTCCCCTTGGCTGTGTGCAGGAGCGCCGCCGCGTCCGAGGATGAACGACTTCAAGCCGAATCTGCCCGAGCATGTCTCACCCATAGACAGTAAGGTCTCACCATACCGGCACGCAGTTTGCGTGTCTAAATTGCAAAGTTCATTGCGAAGTTTTTTGTTAAGGTTTTGTTTACTGTGTGTGATTTATATAAATGGAAAGCACATTCACTTATAGTTGTTTTGCTGTTAATTTTAAATAAACGTAGAGCAAGTAGCTAATCATATTGTCTGCTTGTTTATTCAAATAGACGAACGTCGCTCTGCAAACGTCATCTACTTCAGCGCTCTGATTGGTTTTAGGTCTATCCAATTGTGAGCTATGCAGAGCTATGTCCGTTGGTGACGCCCCTTTGGAAATGATTTGTCTATGAAGCTTTGCCAGACCCTAACTCGCTTACAAACTGAGAATGGTCTGGTTTTAACCAGGCTAATAAACCCCTTAAGTTAAGAAAAAAACGTATTTTAAATATATTTTTGGATTAATCGAGTAATCAGGTTTTTCCCAATATTGTCAAAAGTATTCTTATTGAACAATACTGTTAAAATACATAATGTAATAGACAGTTTATGGGTTGTTTTAACAGCAGGAGGGACAGATATGAATTAAAATATGCAATAACAACATCCAAATTAGGTAAGTCAGAACTTTAAAGTCAAGTCAATACCATTGGCCACTCACGAGCAATATCTACTTTGCCCTGCCCTCGAATGGAGCAGTTGTATCTGAGGTCTGGAAGAGTTTGGGTCGTGCTGCATTTGATACGGTAAAACCATATACTGTTCGTATCACTGTGAATCAATCGTAGGGATGACGTGATTGAGAGGACATTTTCCCGCCGGTTAATCGACGCGTGACAACACCAGGAAAACCAATATCACCGGGGAAGGGTGCTAATTCGAAAGAGAAAGTAAAATAACGGTGCAGAGCAGAGTGAGCGTTTTCAATCAATTCTTATGAAAGTTGAGCTTCCATAGGAATGAACTAAAAACACTCCACGCCAGTGGAGATTCAGATATGGTAATGAGCCGACCAATCACAACAGACTGGGCCATCTGACTAATCAGAGCAGAGGAGGCTCTTGAAAAGGAGGGGTTTAGATGGATCCTATTGTGAGAGTCCTCCAAAACTAAATTAGGAACCTTTAAAATAGCATCATGGGGTACTTTAAAACTAGGGTTGGGTATCGAGAATCGAGTATCGATTGGAACTGAGACTAACTTTTCGTTTTTCCCGGAATCGTTCAAAAGTTAAAATTTCAATTCCTAGTTTCGATATTCACAGTCCACCAAGCGGAAGAAGAAACCGCTGAACAACACCAACGAAGAAGCGTCTACCGGAAGTGTTGGCATAACCGCACATGAGTAGCTTACCTCGGCGGTCCAAAGTGTGGCTTCACTTTTCTAAAAATTAACGAAATCTCGGCAAAATGCAAAATTTGTGACAAGTATTTGTGACAGAAGGAGTATTTCATTCAGAAAGACCGTTGGTTAGCAAGGTTAGCTAAACTTTTTTGACCCTGCCTCTTAAAAGAATCGAAATCGAGAATCGTTAGGAACCGGAATCGAAACAAGGAATCAGAATCGTTCAAATTCAAACGATACCCAACCCTATTTAAAACTAATTTTAGCTGTTTGTTTTACATTTCTGCAAGACGGCCACTTACTGTCCATTAAAACGACTCGGACCAAATGACCTGTTATGTGTGTGTGTTTTTGCATCTATGGCTGGAAACAAATGTCCTCTCGAGGACGAATAAAATCCATCCATCTATTATGTGGGTGTTTTTCTGGTCAAAAAAAGCTAGGCCAAGAAGACACAGGCAAAGGAGTCAAACCTGGTCTCCAACGCTGCAGCTTTCTGAAGCATCTCTTGCGTGACCTCCTGCTGTCCGCTGCAATAGAAGCTCTGGATGACCGACAGGAGCTCCTCTTTTCTGGACTGGGGCATGCCGTTGCTGGAGCTGAGGAGAGCCCGTGAGGCCGAGCGCACCCTGCGCCGGTCCGAGTCCTCGAGCAGCCGAATGCCCTCCTCGCAGCCCTGCGGAGCGGAGTGATCCTCGGCCAGCTGCTGCTTCAGGAGCCCGTCGTACACGTTTGAGGCCGCGTGGCACGAGGTGCACAGCAGCAGTATGTCGTGCGAGTTGTGGTCCTTCATCTCAGCCGGGAAGTGGCGCCTATACTCGTGTGGGACAATGTTCTTCCTGGGTTCGAATGGAAAAACTTTCAAAACAAACTCGAGAATCACAGTTTTGTCAAAAGTACGATCATAAACACCTCTGATTGGCTGTCGTGTTCACAAGCTCATCAACTGTGTCTGTGATTGGTTACAATGATCAGTGCTTCAAAAATGTAAATATACATCAGTGTATATACAACGCAGATACACTCGGGAGCGTTTGAAAGCAAGACAGGTCCACTGATGGATGCTCGCGCTTTCAAAATACGATCATTGTAGCCAATCGCAGACATATCTGATGAGCGCATGAACACAATGGCCAATCAGAGGTCTTTATGATTCCACTCAACACCACTCAAAGCCTCACATTCTTTAAATTTCAGTACTTGTGATAACTCTATAGGAAACACGAGACAAACCTGATGTAAGACTCTGCTTTCCCGCACACCACACAGAGATTCTCTTTGGCTGTGAGGTAATAGTCTTTCTGCGAGTCGGGACGCCCTGACGGCTCAAACAGCAGCCGGACGATGAAGGGATCTTCACTGACCAATTCTGAGAGTAAATTATGTACAGATCATAATTTAACAATTATATTAGACATTATACAAAGGATATTTATAACCTGAACGCTAATTGGTCAATACATTGTTCTAATACGGCCATCTTCTCACTGGAAGTTGCTGTGTCTGAAATCGCTCACTTGTTAGTGCACTATATAAGCAAGAAGTGAATGAGATTAAGTGAGGAATTTGGACTGATGCATTACATGGCATCAGTTCACATATTTATCCTACATGTAGCTTACTTCATAAACGGATAACAGACATAGTGACTTTAGTTTACAGTATACATACCTCCGTGCCAGCTTCAGTTTAAATCATGTTATATTAATGCTATAAATATATATTTATCATGGTAAACATGTTGTTCAAAATAATCATGAAAAAAATAAAAATAAACGCATCAATAAGTGTACATTTGTACATTAAGTGTATGTAATGGATTTATGAGCAACGCCCAAATATATATATATATATATATATATATAACGCCCAAATAAGCTTAGCAAAGATGGTGTTCTTCAGTGAAAACTTAATATTTGTATTGCCTAGTAACTGAATAAAAGCATATGAAAAAAAAAATCTGACTTCTTGTAGACTTTCTAAAAAATTACTAAAGATAGACTGACATAAAATCCACTTTTAGATAATATTTTTAAAGAATTTTTGTTTTTTTTCACTGTAATGATCACTGTTATTGTAGTATCATTGATATAAAAATAAAATGGAATACAAAATATTAAATGATTTATTTAGATTTATTTAGTAATTTTCTTTGTTTTTGTTTTAAATGTCTTTATTAGTTCATATTGTGTTTAGTTCTTAAACAATGAAAATGATAAATGTTGCCTTGGTAACTAGCTGAAATAAAATGTTTTATTTCATTTAATGTTTTTCAATTTCATGTTTTAGCTAACAATAACTACCCCGGTAATAGCGTCCACTGTCCAATTACATTTTTTCCATTTTACAGTCTGTTACAGATTACATGTACTTACTGTAGTAATAACAGTAAATTATGCATAATTAAAAGCAACTGACCCTAAACAAATCCTAACTCTAACCCTATGTTAAGAACATGCCAATTAATATTACTCAATACTTAATTGTATAATTACACTGTACACCTTAAAATAAAACATAACCCTTTTTTTGGGGATCCTGGCCCACTTCAATATTACATTATTGTAAAAATATAAACGGTTATGCTTTATTTTAAGGTCTCTTTGTTACAGACTAATGGGCTTTATGCCCAGCTGCACTACTTCCTGAACTTCAGCCAGCTCCTTGTTTCCCGTCTGCCATTATTGGCCAAATTGATTAACTCAGGTGTGTCTGATTATTGTTGCCATGACTACTGAGGTCAGGTACACCTGAATTAATCAATTTGGCCAATAATGGCAGACAGGAAACAAGGAGCTGGCTGAAGTTCAGGAAGTAGTGCAGGTGTGCATAAAGCCCATTATACATTTAATTACAGAGTAATATTAATTAACATACTATAGGCTTAGTTGCATGACATTTCACATATTTACTGTTATTACTACATAAGTACATGTAATATGTAACAGACACTGTAATTTCTTTTTCATTGTTATCATAAGCTGCTTTGTAACACTCTCATCCTGCATTATTACACAAAGTGAGGGGGGAAATGCATTTATAATGTCCACATTTATAAGATTGTGTACCTCCTATACCCTTTTCCAGGTACCATTTAGCTTTCTTCTTGTCACATGTGCAGAGTGGCTGACCATCAGGAGCATGAAGGAAACAGTTATCATAAAGGGGGGATTTCCTGAATAAAGACAAAAAGCACATCAACAGTCACAGCATGCCCTAAACGTTTTGAACCAAATATCTAAAACAAGAGATTGCAAGAGATTTGTAGGGCTGTAAAACTATTAATAGCATCCAAAATAATATATGCGTGTACAATATTTCATATAACAATTTTCTAAATGTACACATGCATGTGTGTGCATTTATATATACACAATATAATTCTACACAGTGTACACACACTTATTTTGGATGCGTTTCACAACACCATTTTGAAAGATTAGTCGTACATTTCATTATCTTTACTCGGATGCATTTCTATCGTGACAAATTGCAGGAAAAGCTACCAGTTCCTTCATCACCTGGCCGAGTAGCCAATGCCCAGTGGTTTGCGTTTGTTTCGCCGTGGGTCTGGAACTTGCTGGTCTCCAGACTCAGGACTCTCCACTGTGGACTTTCGGCTCCGCCGTCGCCTCTCCCCTTCCTCCCCCTCTCCAGCACTATGGCGTTCCCTAAACGGCACATCCACCAGTCCCTGACAGCAGGCTAGCAGCGGGACGAGCGCCGATTCCCCCTCAGCGGGCACACGGGGCTCTTTGCTCATCCCCCGCAGGTGGAGGAACAGGGCTATGGAGATCTGGGCATCGTGTGCTGCATAGGTCATCTGGTGGATACAGTATGAGACAATACAGATATAGTGGTAGCACTTCAAAGTAAGGTTCATTAGTTAACATTAGTTCATGTATTAACTAACTATGAGCAATACATTGGTTACAATCTTTATTAAAGCTGCAGTCTGCAGTTTTTCCTCTTTGTCGCCATCTGTTAATTTTCACCGGAAAATGTCATCTGAACTAATAAGAAACATCCACTTTTGTTCTGATCAACTAAGGGAAAAGTATTGCAGTAAATCGTGCTGATTAAATCTAACAATCGCCTATCACGTCAAACCGGGCTTTGTCAAATTGTTCATGTTAACAACATCAGCTTTACTACATTTAAAGCCCTTCCGATATTTATTCTTGCCTTCGCATTGGGGCGAATTTTTCAGCGGGTGAAAATCTAGTTGTCACTGATGATTGTCGTTTGAACCTTTCTGGATCCGCCATCAAATTAATGTTTAATGATATCAAGTGCTGTGAGAAAAGGCTATAAATCTCCACCTCCAACATCCTCACACACAACATAGCTTATACTAGCAGAGACTCCTGCTTTATGTGTGTTTGCAGATGCGATGTAATGGCGCAAAGACATGCTTGAATCTCCTGTGTTAGGTTAAATTAGATTTTGAACATTAGCTGGACACCACGTACAGATGTTCAAGTGAAATTTTGTATACATGAAGGTTTTATTGTAGCCTGACTTTGTCATACTCATATTCTAGTCAGAATGAGCAGCTAGTATGGGCAGTATCTAGTCTGATGCTGCTCCACAAGGCTTTGATTATGAGGCTTGTCTTAACCGAACCAGAAAAAAAAAAAAAAAAAAAAAAACCCAATTGCAATCAATTGGATAGACCTACAACCAATCAACACAGTAAGTGACACATGTTGAGCTACACATAGTTGTCAACAAAAATCAATTACACGCACGTTGGAAGAAGTAGTGAAATAATGAGTGTTGCTTCTTTTACTTGGTCTTCCATGAGTGCGACCAAAGGAGAAACCACAACGACCACAGGGCTTTCATTGCGTCCCATTTTCTTAGCTCTTTGATAACGTGATGATTACGTAACTGCAGATCATCTGTCCATCATCGTATAAAGCCCGCCCTAGAAATTTGATTGGAAATGCTGTATATTTTCTAGATCATGAATAGTACACATTTTTACCATTCACGACTTTCGCGTTGCTATCTGCCATTTTGAAAAGGTCAAAGGTTCTCATCAAAAAAAAAAAAAATATATTCTACGAGCTGCCCAGTGGAAAATACCACATGAGGGGGTGTTCATGTGCATTTTCCACATCAGCTTTTGGCATTTACCATTTACCATAATTACCATAGCACATGAACGCACCATAATGCTGACACGTGGTGTGATGACATCATCGTTTCACAAAATGTATGGATTGGCCGTACACACGAAAACGCAAGGGTGTCGTTTCAGATTTATCCAGTCGTTTTAGATTTAGCCAGTTTCTGGACGAAACGCCAATACGATACAACATTTGTATGTAAACAGCTAAACACGTCTCTGTTTGGACAGGGCCTCACCGTCCCACAGGTGGGATGTTTGCCACTATATTTTTAAAACAATAATATCTTAGTAAATACCTTTAGTAATATTGGCAAACTATATATCATTTGAAAGCTCACAATCTCTAGTTTCCATATTTGGTGACTGATTTTCAAAATATATTACAGAGAAGCCATAATTTATCAATATGCAACAAGAATATTTTCATACTCATAAGGCGTGTTCAGACCTTTATTTTAAAATAGCAGTAAACATGAAAAAAACATGAAAAAATGGTAGAAACCTCAGTTTGTTTTCATGCCAAAAGTTCAAAAGATAGAATCCATTCAATTATTTTGGAAAAAAAGGTCTGAAAATTTTGAAATATCAAGAAAAAAAATAATAAATTCACCATTTGTGACGTGGCAGCTAGCTATGACTTACATGCGTGTTCTTTGTATGTGTTTCTTAGAGGTTCAATTCATTTCAAAATCTGCCAAACTTCCCATACTACTTCTGAATAGGATCTCTACTTCAGAAATTGTATGAAAATTGTGAAAATAATGGTTCATATCACTCAAAACACGAATGGAAATGCAGGCGCCCTTATATGGGCAGTAATGGAGTCTGATTGTGCCCTAGTGAAAAAGTTTGGTACTGCGCTCAAACAAAATCTTACTGAAAGCTCATTTTTTGAGATATCAACCTAAAATTTGAAACACAACTTGTTCAGATTTTTGGCTTTGATCTTTCTGCCGTTTTAGAGTAGCCCAGGTTTTGAAAATATATATTTTATGTAAAATATGAATAATTAATATTTTTACATTGTACATTTCCATAAACTCAAACTTCTATAACTTTTTTTCTGTTTCACTTTTTTAATTTATTTCACTTCTACAAAAATCTGCCAAATGTCTTCTTTAAAACAAGACCAATCATATGTCTATATTCCAAAGCATTCTTGAATTACAACCATTTAAGTTCGAAATGTGCATTTTCATGTCTATTCAAAAAAGGGGGGGTGACAGTTAAGAGGTTAATGCGGCCCTGGTCCCCAGGTGAAGAGTGTGTGAGACCTAAGCTTTATTGCTCACCTGCTCCTGGGTCAACACATCTGCCTCCCAGTCACTGCAGCGCAGCTCCAGAGATTTGTCCAGCGAGATATTCAGCAGGTCTTCAGCCAGAGACTTCAGGCTCAAGCCGTTATTCAGCACCGCTTGCCTTCAACACAGTCAACATCACACCTCAGGTCACACCGTAGACCATCTCAAGCCTTACAGACTTACTGAAATCATGACTTTAACACCTGTCAACAACACTCAGCTTAAACATCTGAACATTTCAACTCAATTGAAATATTTACACTAACTCTACAACAGACACAGTTACTGAACTGAATTGAGTCACTAAACTAAATTGAGCAGAATAAAGACACTTGTCTTCTGTAGAGCTGCTTATTGAACTCAGTTGAATAATTTTATAATATAACACACTGTTATTATTTTCTCTGTTCTGTTATTAATCTATATTGTATAAAGCCATATTTAAATAAATGCAAAACTAGGGCCATTTTTTTTTTTAATTGCGATCCGATTACTTTGAGCTTATAAGCTCTGTATAATAAAACAAAATGAGAAATATTACAATTATAATAAACAGTAAAATAAAAAAAGTAGTATTATTAAATTATAATAATTTTGGAAACACTGAAACAAGGAGAGCATGTGTTTAATTAATCTCAGCCTTTATGATTTAATAAAATCACAGTAAGCCATAATCACAATTTTGGTTTAATTTAAGCTAATTGTGATTCGCGCAGGCCTAATAGATAGAGGCAGAATACAAATCTCAACTTAAAACTTACATATTTGAATTGGTTTATGAGTTAGAAATCCAGTTGTTTTCTTGTATTCCTGATTATTAACGTATGATCTGATGTAGAGCTGCACGGTTCTGAATAAACTGATAATCTCAACTGACTTTAACTCATCTTTGTTATCCGAACTATAAACTTTTATCCCAGATCTGAATGTTCGTTGTGATCATACTTGTAAAAGGTTTGATTGACAGAGCCGTTGACATTTCAAATTATATCACGTGGGCGTTTGAATCGAGATCGCGATCTTTAAACGATTAATTGTGCAGCTCTGGTTTAATGTTGTTTTTATTACATGCTTATACCATGGTCTGGGTGAATACTCGATTCTGATTGGCTACAGGGTGTCCGTTAAAAAGTGATAGAGGACACCTAGTAAAGTAGTTCTGGTGAAACTGCCTGTTTACCATTCGAAATGAATAAATAAATGCGCTGCCCACAACAGCTGTGAGTAACCATAGCAACAGGCAGTCTAAGTATCCGTTAACAATTTGCTCTATCAAAACAAACATCTAACGTTAGTTAGATATTACATAGCCTACTAATACAACAATGAACGACTTCGTTATTTCTTTTTAACATTTATGGAGAATATGACAACTTCGACGACTGGGATGCTGCTGAAGAAAGAAGAAATGTAAATAAAACGAAGAAACGTCGCAAAGAAAATTACACCGCTGCTGCTCTGAATAAGACCTGCGGGAGTTTTACGCAGCAGTCCAGACAACCAAGGCAGGAGGAGAGTACAGCGTTTCAAGCCTAAGAAGCCTGTTTGATTAATTGTTTTATGTGTAATTAAAAAAAAAATAACTATGCCTACCTTTGTGTTTCATGAAAAAAAAAAAAAGGTTCTACAAGCTGAGTGGACTATAAATATCTGCGGTTGCTAAATAAACCAGGCGAGTTATTATTTGAAAAATTTGATTTAGCCTAATTAAAATATAAACTTGCAGCTAATGTTTTAAAAATGTTTTATTTGGCAAGTGACCATGGTATAAGCGGGTTAATGCCCGACGAGGTGTCCATTGTCAGGTTTTAATGGACGACGGCGAGGCGTGAACCGGACGCCGCTTCGTCCATTAAAACCTGACAATGGACACCTCGTCGGGCATTAACCCTTACATGTTTGATGATGATGTAGAGCACAATGGTCAGCTAGTGTCGTTTGAAAGGGGTTGTTGATTATGATTTCCCTTTTCTAACTTCAGTTAGTGTGTAATGTTGCTGTTTGAGCATAAATCAGTCCCTCCAGAAAAACGCGATTATGCGATCGCTGAATTCAATGCAAAATCAGCCAAAGTCCGCATATTTATGCGGGGGCGCATTTTTTCAAATACGCCGCACTATTGCCGCATAATATGCCGATTTCCGTGCAAAATATGCGGGGTTTGCATAATTTCATAATCCTCGCATTTTCGTTGCAAAAAAAGTCACATGTATCTTAGCAGAAAGTTGAAAAATGTTCCCTCAATTTTTGCAAATTCCTGCAATTTCATCGCATAAAATTGCATAAATATCCCGCATATTCCATCGCATTTTTAGAGAAAACGGGCCGCGTAATCAATCAATTTTTGCCCGCAACAATCACAAAAAAACTCTGCGTTTTTCTGGAAGGACTGAATACTATTATGGTAAATGTTATATATAAATCGCAAATTTTTTCACAAATTTTTGAAAATTACCACCACAAAATCAGTCATTTTGATCGCAAAAATGACAAAAAAAAAATCGTGAAATCCTGGAGGGACTGATAAACATCTGCAAAGTTAGAACGCTCAAATTGGAAAGGACACAAGCTCTTGAAGCTCCGCCCCCTGTGCCGAGAACAGCAGCTCATTTGCATTTAAAGGTACAGAAACAAAAACGGCGCGTTTTTGCTCACCCTCAAAAAGTGACAATTTTAACATGATATCTGAAAATATCTGTAGAGTATTTTGAGCTAAAACTTTACATACACACTCTGGGGACATCAGAGACTCATTTTACATCCTGTGAAAAGGCCATTACACCACCCCTTTAATTAGTGCTCTATTAATAAATTGACTGGTAAAAAAAAAGATTGTAGTATCAAATTGAGGCCTTACTTCTGTCTGAGTGCAAGATAACGGAGGTCCACTGTGCATCTCAGAGTCAGACCATGATCATGGGTCAAGCGTTTCCCATCCTCATAACATCCCACCCCGACCTTCAGCACAGAGGGGTCAGACAGGACCCCCACGAGAGCCTTCGGTAGAGGAATCTGCGCGTTACGAAACGTCAGCAGTCTGACCAGCATACAGCGGCCGGAAAACGTCGCCATCTGAAGTAAAGACACCGCACAGGCCTTGCCTTTAACCGACACCTGTGGAAGCAGACGACATCCAGTGAAGGAAAGCACTGATGCTACCAAGACATTAACATTTGGTCTAGGGCTGCACGATATTGAAGAAAAATGTGACATGCAATAAAATCAAATAATTTGATACAATAATGCTTAAAGCGTGCAAAATAAGCTTAGAATATCTTCAAAATACATTTCAAGTTAAAACCTAAATATGTGTTTTAGTGAGAAGAAAGCATGCCTACAATCCCTACTTCTGAAAGTGAGCAGCAGTGTTTTACTGTAGCACAAGTAGTAAGTGTTATTTTAACATCAGTTGAACAGAATGAACTGAATTATCAAATGCGAAAATGAAACACGGCTTAATTTTCACTGAATGAATTATACTGATTCTTATTAAAGCTACACAAGTTATTCAGCCAAGAGCAGCGAGTGATTTTCTCTTTGTCTTTTCTTCATGATCCCAGTTATTGCTAGCTGTTGTGCATATCGCAATATATACATTTGTGATATATTTCGATATATTGTGCAGCCCTAATGTGGTCGCATTCAGAGCCATGCTTACACGCACACTTTTTACCCATTCACAGTCCAAGCCCAAAACCGGACAAATCGAAAGGTCCTTTTGAAACGCAGGCCAAAGCGTTTCCCACTCGTCTAGAGAACTCACGACCACGGGCGGCACCTCTAACAGTGTTTGTGCACGCAGAGGCTTCTGGGTTTGTGGCGGTGCCGACGACTCTGGTGAGGGGGTGATTTCCACTTCTAGCTGGGCTTGTACAGGCTCAGCCGAAGAGGGGCCCTTGAGGGCCTTTTTCTTTTGAGTGCGGATGCTGCGCCAGAGGAAAAGACCACCGAGAGTGGCTCCCAACATAGTGGCCACTGCTGCAGTCCATGTGCTCTGCTTGGACATCATTGCAGCTGCACCAACTCCCACCTGAAACTGAAAATAACAACACTATTTCAGTAGACCTCTTTTGAAGCAAGCCTTGAAGCAAGTTCGCAACTAAGTGTCAACTAGCAGTCATTAGAGTATTAATAGACTGTCTGATTAAAGGGTTAGTTCATCAAAAAATGAATGAATTCAGATTTCTGTCCCTCCATTGACAGTCTATGCAACGACCACTTTGACTCTTCAAAACGGTCATGACAAGATAGTCAAACTAATCTACATGAATTGATCTGTTCAGTCCACATTTTCTGAATTTCATTCACGTCTCCGTTTGCAGCTCCTCCCTGCCTGCTATTCTCGCCGATCGGTTGCATCCAGCCACAGGTGATGTCGAACACACCTATTGTTTCTTGAAGCTCAAACGTGATGCGCAACACATTAGAATGAACCTCATTGATTCTTGAAGCTCAAGCGTGATGCGTAACACGAGAATTAACCTCATTGGTTCTTGAAGCTCAAACGTGATGCGTAACACGAGAATGAACCTCATTGGTTCTTGAAGCTCAAGCGTGATGCGTAACACGAGAATTAACCTCATTGGTTCTTGAAGCTCAAACGTGATGCGTAACACGAGAATGAACCTCATTGGTTCTTGAAGCTCAAACGTGATGCGTAACACGAGAATTAACCTCATTAGGTGTGTTCGACATCGGTTGCGGTTGATTGGTGGAACTATAATTATCGGCAAAAATCCACACCGATAGTTCTTCCGGGTTGCATCCGTTGTTGGAGTGGCTGAGAAGTGTGCGCAGTCATTACACAGAGCGAGAGCACCCTCTAGAGGCAGAATAACAAACCATCACTGATGGGCTGAGTTGTTTATGTTAAAGGGTTAGTTCACCCCAAAATGAAAATTAAGTCATTAATTACTCACCCCCATGCTGTACCAACCCCGTAAGACCTTCGTTCATCTTCGGAACACAAATGAAGATATTTTTGATTAAATTTGAGAACTGTATAACCACCACATAGACTGCCTAAGGGACTGCCTCTTGACGGCCCAGAAAGTCAATGAAGAAAATGTTTAAATATCCCAAGTGACTACCGTGGCTCAACTATATGTTTATCAAGCGACGCGAATACTTTTTGTGCGAAAACACAAACAAAAATAACGAGTTTATTCGACTATTTCTTTTCTTCCTTGTACGCCAGAAACGAGACTTCCTTAGATTTCCACGACGCGTGCGCGAGAATTGCGATCTGAAGTAGTGCAAGTACATGACTCTGGTGTAAGCAGATCGCAATTCTCGCGCATGCGTCGTGGAAATCTAAGGAAGTCTCGTTTCTGGCGAATTATTGGTGGTTATACAGCTCTCAAATTTAATCAAAAATATCTTCATTTGTGTTCCGAAGACGAACGAAGGTCTTACGGGGTTGGTACAGCATGGGGGTGAGTAATTAATGACTTAATTTTCATTTTGGGGTGAACTAACCCTTTAACACGTGAGATGGCGCAGAGTCCGTTGACACTTCAGCTCCGCCCCCTGTGCTGAGAGCAGCAGCTCGTTTGCATTTAAAGGGACAGACAAAAATGAAGCGTTTCTGCTAACCCTCAAAAAGTGACAATTTTAATATGATATATAAAAATATCTATGGGGTATTTTGAGCTAAAACGTCACATATACACTCTGGGGACATCAGAGACTTTTTTTACATCTTGTGAAAAGGGCATTATACCACCCCTTTAAAACATTCATCATCTTTTACAACAGATTCTTACATTTGATCAATACAACTCATTTACAACAACAAGATAACATTTCAATTACTGAAATTAAATCAGTATCAACCAGATTCATTCACTAATGAAACAACACAGTTTTTCACTTGCGGAAGCCAAATTTGTGAACTACAAAAAATAAATAAATAAATAAAGACGAACAATATTGTGCCTAAAATTTAGCTAACTCAAAACTAACTTGCAGAAGTTTAGTTCAGTAAAGTAAGCAATTGTGCAGATATTCTGGAAAACAGCATTCTTGCTCATGTACAAATCATGGCTATACAAATCTCAGCATTTTTTTTTTTTTTGTTGCCCCATTAGCTTGTATTTTGATAGCATGTTTCCTCCCATTTATTTCATTAACGAGCCCATAAACGAACCCAAACAAGGCTATATTAGTCTACCATCATTTCCTACAACAACAAAAACATAAATTCAAAATCTTTCTTTTTTAAAATGTTTTTGACGTTGCTGTTTTTGTTAACAGCACTGGCTAACACAAAGTTACAGCAGTTTTATTGTCATGACTCATGACTGTGAGATTTCGGCAGAAAACATACATTGCCAGCGTTGAATTATTGTGCAGAACACAAAATGACAACTTGTTTCGTGTAAACACTATTAAACGACCTGCCTTGACACTTCTTAATCATTTAGTGTAACGTTAGAACATATTACTCTTTAAAAACCTACTGTACGTTTGTGAAAACATTTACGACTAAACGTTATTTAAAAGCAGAAGCATTTCGACCAAACCTGGCACAACAGTGTTTTAATGAATCGTAGTGCAACGAATTGATGACTTTAATTTCAGTGTGTTTGTGTCTGTGTCAAAGGTGCAGTACTTCATTCTAACGGATTGTTAGGACAGACACACATCCAATTAAATCACTATGTATGTAACATGTCATTCGTATGACTGTTGCAGAGGGTTTACGTACCTGAAGACGGAATAGATGTCAGTATAATGAGCGAAAATTACCACTCAGTCACACACTCTTATGATTAACAGCTGCAGCGCATCTTCTTCGCTGATTTTAGTTAATCAGCGCTCGCAGAAATCATCCACACCACAGCGCCACCGATGCTGGAGAAGCGCAACTGCAACATCTCAAGAAAACGTCATCTCTCAACCGGAAAAAACAAACACAAAAACACTGTGCATAACGAAAATGAATGCTGTTATGCATCCTTTTAGCCATTTTTAAAACCATTTGCAGAAAATCAGGCACTTATCAATTACTGTAATGCATCTATAGTCATTTTATTTGCATGCATTTAGCCTGTATAGACCATTTCACAAGATGTAAACAACACTGGTCCAGAAGCACTTCCGGTTTCAGTTTCTTTACATGTTTTCTTTATTTCACATGTAAAGAAAACATCATAAAGATGTTTGTTAAACTTTTTGATTCAGTTTTAAATGTTCTGTTGGTTGTATTTTATCCCAGCTTTTATGTAGTGTTAAAAACCTGAAACAGGAAGTGCTTCTGGACCAGTGTTGTTTACATCTTGTGAAATGGAACAACTTGCAATGATTTCCTGAGGCATCTTCAATAAAAGCTTTTAAAAGGGGTTTGTAAAAGAGCATAAGAAAAGACATGAAGAGTTCAGATGCAAAAGCCTCTAAATGCCATTTGAAATTTTCTTCTTTAATGATGATTTTTATCAAACTTGTATATTTAAGTTCAGTGATTTCACTTAAATGGCAATGATAATTACCTATTAATTGTTATTAAAGTGAAATTACTGAACTTAAATACACTAGTTTGATAAAAATCCTCATTAAAGAAGAAAATTTCAAATGGCATTTAGAGGCTTTTGCATCTGAACTCTTCACATATTTTTCAAACATCTGTTGAATAACACATATTCGTCCTCCAGAAAGGTCAACATGTTTGTGCAAAGTGAGTAATGCAATGGCATGTAAATAGACATTTACCCTCTTTAAAATGATTTAAACAAGATTTTAATAGTTGTTAAAAAATGACATGAGCATGTCTGTATCAGCAGTGGTGGACAATAATTTACACCTGAATAACACGGAAAGAATTTAATAGTCATTGAACTGAAATTACAGTGATACACAATAGAAAATAAGAAAATCTCATCATACTTGACCAGTTAGAGAACATCATGCCATCAATTCCCTTTCTTTACCCATTCAATATAAATTGGAAATGGGAGTGACTTGAGTAACAGTCGGCCCTTTTCCCAAATAATGCACTCGACGTGCACTTGCTGTCCCTGCTCGTGTGCAGGTGAAATATATTAATTCATAGCATAGAATAATTCATAAATTAATCTTTTTTTAAAGGTGATAACTGTCCAACTTGGAGACCTGTGGATGGAGTTTCAGAAGCATCTCTTCTGCTTCCCTTGAGCAAGAGCATGCAGTTCATCTTATGAATAAGTTTATTAAGTTGCAAAACAATGTTCACAGATACAAGAATACACAGCAAATCATGGAACAGAAGCACACAGAACCGCTTTCCTCTACCACCAACATTTTATTTAATCTTTTAGATTAAATTTTTCGTAAAGAATTGGAATAATACAATGCAATACTTACAAAATGGAATCAAAACCTAAAAACAGGGCCAATCATCTTCATGTCTGATAAAACAAAAGTGGAATTGCATGAAAAGCAGAGAACGAAAAAAAAAAAAATTAAAAAAGTCACTGCAATCATATCAGAGTTGGAACCACAGGTCATTTCAAGAGAGTGAACATCGTAGCGCACTAATCCCACAGGTGGCCAAATGATCGATTAGTACAGCGCTTGTGCTAACATGAATAAGATATCTTCTTATCGAAATAAAATAAAAGATGACATTTTCAATAGTGTTAAAATTCATTAAAAATGTGCTAAAAAAACGATAATAATATGTTGCAATATAAATCAAAGTACTGATACTATAGTACAAAAAAAAAAAAGCTTAAAATGACAGCATGAAAGACAGATAACGTCGTCTGGGACCTGTGTGATTTAAAAGGTCCTCAAACCCAGCCGGGGTCCATTTCCATTATCTACAACATCCCAAACTATATGCATGGTGGCCAGAAGACTAAAACCGAATAAAGAAAGAGATGAAAACCATCCCTCACGCCTATATATATATATATGTATATATTTGCTCTTTTCCTGTATGCACACAAAATAAGCCTGCACCTTTGGAAAGATTATTTACAGCTCTTCAGTTAATTTTTCAAAGCTATTTAAAATATACTTAATGCATAAAAATAAAGATTTTGGCATTCTCTTTGCTTCTTCCTCTTCTGATTGCGAAGTTCTACAAGAACCTTGTGAACCCGGAAGGTCTGCGAAGTGCCTCGTCCTTCTAAAAGGGAGCATTCATTCATCCAGCCTGCTAGGGGGCGCTGTGAGACGGGTCAGTCGGGGCCCAGGGAGTCCTGAATAATATAGGGGTCGCATTAGAGCATCAAAAGAATCCTTTTACCACCATCTTGTCGCTCTGATTAATCTCGGACACAAATTCGGCGTAACCGTTTTTGGGGGCACCTTCATCAACCCCCACGTCTCCATTTGTTCATGTCACGAGCAAAAACCAAAACATGGACGAACAGGCAAAGAAATTGAAAGACAGAGAGAGAGAGAGAGAGAGAGAGAGATGAAGCTGAAGTGGTTTCGGGTCGTTCACTCTATAGTCGTCTCTGCATTAATGTTCATCGTGTCGCTCTGTGACTCTCGGCCACGCTGTGTGTCTTTAGAGTTGGATCTCGAAGGTCTTGTGGAGCTCGCTGGAGAAGGGGTTTGTGGGCGAAGGAGCGGTGCGCTGTTGCGAGCGGGTCTCCAGTGCGGCCCACTGGGCCTCGAAGGCATCGGCTGGATGCTGAACTGCATTAGACTGAGCCGCCCAGTTGCTCGCCCCGTTAAAAGCCACACTGCTTTTGGGAGGCTGCAATGCTGTGGCGTTGGACACCGGAGGTAGGAATGGTTTTCCGAAGGGGCTGGACACGGTTTGGGTGTCGAACTGCGCGGGTGGTGGTGTCGAGAACGGGGAGGACTGGGGAACTGGAACAGGCACCGGGATGGGTTGGGTTTGCGTGGCGGATCCGAACACGTTTGCCACCATCTGTGAAGGTGTGATGCCGACTAGCGGGAATGTTGGTTGCATGAAGGGGATCCCGTTGGATACTGGGAAGGCCGGCTGGCGGGGGGGAACGGCAGGGACTGCGGACGGAGGGATGAAGGGGGCAGAAGGGGCAGGCGGAGGGATGAAGGGGGCAGAAGGGGCAGGCGGAGGGATGAAGGGGGCAGAAGGTGGGGGGAAGGGTTGCTGATTGGGAGGCGTGTCGGTTCTCACGGCGCCGGCGGGTTGGTGGACACGCACAGACTTGGACACCTCCTCCAGCCAGCGGTCCGCTTCCGATGGCGTGCGTTTGTGGGAGGGTGCGGAGAGAGTTGCGCTGACTGCAGGAAGGGCTCCCACGGCAGGTGCAGGATTTGGCCACTCGTTCCCTACAGGTAAAAAAAAAAAAAGAAGAATGTTTTTAAGCATGCCATTTATTCTGCTAGGTTGTTACACCAAGGTTCTCTCACGAGGGTTCCACTCGATTCTAAAAAGAATCAATTGCTTCAATTCCGAGGCTTTTGGAATCGAGTGCTGATACTGTATTCGGACATAATACTCTTTTGGCATACTGTTTTTCGCATGCTATATTCATATTTTGCACGTGATGTCACAAGTGCTGGCTGGCGGGCAAGAACGTTGTTCTCCAGCAACGAAACAGTTTGTTTAAGCTGTAGGAATAAGTGCATAACATACAAAAAAGGTTTTAGGTTGATAAAGGGCCAATCCCAATTCTACCCCTTACCCCTTCACTTTCCCCTTCCCCTCCGTTTTGCGCGTCCACGTGAAGCGGTAGGGCTGTCCCAATTCTCTTTTGGTTGGAGGGGGAGGGCGAGGGGGAAGGGCCAGATAGCCCTTCAAACGAAGGTTTTTCGGGAGCACACTTCAAACGAAGGGGTATGAGAAGTGTCACTGCTAACCCAGGCTACAGACGCAAAATGGCTGCCCAAGTGAAAAAGAAGACCCATAAATGTACGTATTTGTGGCTTTAATAAGTATTGTAATGACGAATAATGATTTGCTTTATTTTACATTTAATTTTGTGTTCATATTTATGGTCAGTTTCTTCACAGAAACGTTTGTAAAAAAAAAAAAAAAAAAAAAATCGCTAAAATTACTGTAGTTTGCTAACGATAGTCCCGCAACATATTTTCGTCGTCTCCGTTGTTTCCTGCGAACTTCACAAGATAAATGCAAGAAAATAGCTGTAACCCACGCGACTGAGATAACTGCAGCTGTCGACGGCATCTTGGAAGTTGTGATAAACATCGGCGCATCTCCTGTGACGTAGGCGCTAGCGACGACTTATAATGACGTTCAACGGAGGCGTAGTGGTGTCCCATTTCTTAGGGGAATATTTTCACCCCTACGCATTGCCACTCTGTTTCAAGGGTCAAGGGGAAGGCGAAGGGGTAGGGCTAGGGGAAAGTGAAGGGGTAAGGGGTAGAATTGGGATTGGCCGAAAGTCTATCATTCACAAGCACAGTACCTACCATGGATATTTTTTAAAGCCATACATTCCTTTTTGAATTAGGCTACCATATCTGTTTACATGTGGCATCACGTGGATAGACAAATCAGCAAACCCAAATCAGCAAATCAGAAAACCCATTCGCATATTGCCTTGGCAAAAACAAAAAATGTCTTTCACAATATAACCCAATTCACAGTTTTATGTGAACGATTAGGAAGACGATTTTCAGATCATAGTGAAGAAAAAAACTCTAGGCAACAACATCAATTAGTCAAAAGTAGGGCTGTCAATATTCCTCTGTAATACTATTCGAATTCCATTCCATATTTTATGTAATATTCGAATAATATTAGAATATTAAATGCTCAAATTCATCCTATTATTAATATTTACGACATTACACATTCTTATGGATCGCAAATGCCACTATAGCCTGTGGTTGTTGTTACACGTTCTGTCCACTAATCTAACATTACTACTAGGGCTGGGTATTGAGACAAATTTCACAATTCGATTCGATTTCGATTCACAAGCTTGCAATTCGATTCGATTACGATTACGATTCGATTCAATATCGATTATTTTGGATATCAGTTACAATAAATGCCAATTTTTCTCAAGGGAATCAAATCTCTTAACTAATGCTGTAAACTGTGTGAGTCTAGTTGTAGCCTACTAGGGTTCATTAGCCTAATATGAAGGTAATAATGAATGAATCACTTAAATTACACTTTTATTTATTTTTATAATAAGAAGATTATATGAAATATAAACATTTAAATGGTGGCTGTCATAAAAACTTGCCAGATTTATTCAAATATGCATTACATATTGAAGAACATTAATACATATGTAATATGGTGTATATATTTAGCAAAATGCTCCTCTCTACAGTTATTTTCTCTAGCTGACTAACGAGTTTATGTGGGTTTTCTGAGGTAAATATGACGATGAAATTGATTACAAGCTGTTTAACTGACGTCTTTCCACGGTTGAAACGCTGATTGAGCGAATGTGACATGATATGGATTTCGATAAGTTGTACTCTATCTTTTAACACACTTTCAGATGCTCATTAATGTTTATTTCGTTTATTTGGTATTATTTACCCGGAAGAGAGATCAGCGCTGCTGCTTCTCTAGAGCTGCGTCAGAGCGATCTCACGCCACAGCGCCAAAACGCTATTTCTGTTTTTGAATTTCTAAAGAAAATGGACGTAATTTGAAAATTGAGACTTTGTTTCATATCAATAGTAACAAAGGACAAAGATTATTGTGATTTTTTGGATGCGCGCAGCCGCGATACAATGTCCCATTCATTTAAATGAAACAGGATGACTAATCGATTCTTGAGCCTTAAGAATCGATATCGGTTCGTAAAAATGAGAATCGATTAATATCGAGAAATCGATATTTATTACCCAGCCCTAATTACTACAATAAACATTTAGATCGCTTTCTTATTAACAATAAAAAAGTGGAACAAACGTGTGTCCATCGATATTACCTACCAGCTATACAGCGTGCTAACCTCGAAAATACAGCTGTATTCTAATAATAACTTAGCTCACCTTATTAGATAGGCTCCTTGCAAGTTCCAAAGGGCAACATGACATCATGACTTTTGCGTCAACATACACGCCACTTTCAAGTCAAGTGGCATTTTGAGCCATTTCATGAGATCAGTCTGCAAAGGGGGAGATAGAGCGCACGCCTCGTTTTCTCCCTCTCTGCCATGCACGCGCCGCATGCTATGTACGTTATGCGTGCAGTATGTTCTATCTCGCTCTAGATTCCGGGAGATTTTAACTAATTTGCTGGCATCAGGGAGACAAACTTCCGAGAGACTTAGGATGTCTGTATGGGAAACTCTGATGATAGCCTACAGCTTGGATAACGTGCACAATTGTGCTACAATTCAAAAACTTTATTGTTCATTAGACGAAACAAAAGCATTTCATTTTCACATGTGTGTAAGCCGCGAGAAAGATTGCATTTATATTTTTTTAAATATATATGAAAGCAATATTCGAATAGTAACTTCAGCATTCGTATAGTATTCAGGGCTCCAGACTAACTTTTTTTACTAGGAGCGCTGTTGCCCCTGACTGAAAATTTTAGGAGCGCAAGCAGAAAATTTAAGGGCACACCTTAAATCAGCTCGCAATGCAATTATTCAAATTTCCCCCAAAATAACTGTAATACTGACAAATTCTTTAATAATAAATAGACTTGACATTATGATATGCTGTTTTATTTTAAGTTCACAGGGCTCCAGACTCAAAGTTGAGGGTAGCATCACCTCAAATGAGAACTCACAGCGAGTTCTACAAAAAAATTTTTAAAAAATGTGGTAGCACGGGGGCTGACAATAAATCACTAAGCTTAATTTAGGGTGTAGATGAAAGTAGATGAAATTAACTTTAGTTACTATCATTTGTAATGTCTTAATATTAATTAATAAAAGTAGTGAAATATGTATATGGATTATGGAGTGAAAATAGCCAATTTACATCCTGTTTACAATGGTAGCCTATTATTATTTTTTTGTGTTTAAATAAGAGTTTTCCAACATCTTAATTTTTCGTTTTAGGACAATCTTTAAAGGATGAACAAAAAATGTGTTGGTAATCACATAAAAAATACAAATATGATATTATTGAAGTGCTGGGAAAGGATGTGTAGTAGGCTACTTGTAAGCATTTGATTATTTCTTACACATTATCATATTTATGGTTAGAATTAACTTACTACATTAGCCTAAATTCATGGTTCTGATAGGCTGATTTGTGGACTGAAAGCCTAACGTCAAGTGTTTCTCCTGGTTTCCACGTCAGCGCTGTTTGATCTGATATGGTTTATAACAGAACTCTGCGCCGAATCGGAGTGTTTCTCACTGGATCTCGTGGTGTTGATGTTATAAATTCTGAGGCGAATTCAATGGATTTCTTTACTGGATCTAGTAACAGTGTTGCGTGAGCGAGATCGGCCCGCGACTGGCAAGTTCGGGGCTTTATTTTGTCAATGGTTCGGATCGCTGCTGCTGCTCCACAGTCCTAATCATATATGAGTGGCGTATTTTCGTTCCACTTTCATTTTGTTTACATTGGCTGCTAGGTAACGACTAACGAGTCGATAGATCGCTGATTGCTCAGACGCACATCAGGTTGTAATATTTGTCTCCGTCTCCTTCCCACAGACGTTTACGCGCGCTATTCTTGTCACGGATTCATTGACGCCCCCCTTCCACGCTTTACCATGCGTTTAACGCGTGGCAAATTTACTGGTCGCACATGTGCGACTGGATGTAAAATTCAGTCGCACACTCTCAAATTTTGGTCGCAAAATGCGACTATTTGGTCGCAGTCTGGAGCCCTGGTATTGATTTTTTAAATATTCGAATTATATTCGAATTTCGGAATTCGTTCCAACAGCCCTAGTCAAAAGTCTTGTGTGTTTTGTGGCCTTTTATTTTAGAAACTTTCATATTTTGTTTTTTCAATAACCACGCATAAACAGTATTCTCTCAAAAATACAAACATGTACATACATGTTGCTCACATATTATGGTAGCCCTGTTTGTGCTAAATATAGTGTAATTTCACCTGCGCCATTAATATGTTTATAAGCAACTTAAAAAGCACAGATGTCAGGGCATGTCAGAACATCTCAAGGACCCCAAATACACCTTGGTCTCCTGGGGGGTTAAGCTAGAATCCACTCACAGCTCAAAACGCCAGAGTTTTTGTCTGGTGACGAGTTTTGGTTGCTTTCGCGAACCCCTCATTAAAAAAGAGACATGATGTAAGTAAGAGTCTCATTATGGTGTGTCTAGGCAACTTGACTGATCTTGATGGAACATTGTGAGATCGCAAACTGAGATGAATCATAGCTTTTTAGTGATTGTAAAGTGAGCGCTCTTTCATGCTTTCGAGGCTATAGCTATAAATAAAAGTATTGTTTTTATGCTGCTAAGAGGACAGATGGGCAATTACATGCTGAAAGATTTTGGAAGTGACATCAATTAATGTAGGATTCACACTCAAAATTGCAATTGACAATGATAACTTGCACGGGACACAAATATGGCATGCAAAATGGATACGCACAATGTAAATGCAGACTAATAGATTAATAGAAAAATGTTTTTTTTTTTAAATTCCATTTTAATTATTTGTAAAATTACTTACTTTAATCTTAAATGCCTCACTTTACATTGCTGTTCTTGAATTGTAATTTACTAGAGAAGAACACGCACTCATTTCACATACTTAGTGTTTTGATTCTTAATTGTCCATCTAATTGACAAATTAAAATGTGATTTTTTTTAGAAACTAGTAGCTAAAGATCAGGTAAATGTTGAATTGTCCATCTGATTAATAGACATTATAATTAAACATTATAAGTACAGGAAACATTACCAAAAAAATACAAATTTAACTATATTTTTTACATAAATATCAGACTGTGACAATAACTAAGCAAGTTGCAAGTACAGTTAGCAGCTGAAATGATACATTTTTGTGATTTTAGATGAATTCACACATTTCATCTCATGCAATTTTGAGATTAAAGTATGCAACAGCAGCTCACAGTACTGCCTTGCATTACACACTAAAGTGAGTTTCTCAGCACCTATCCTGCATGGTCAGCAGCACAGGGAGCCCAGGTGTCTTACCTATATGTGCTGTGTGGGCTGTGTTTGGGGTCTTGGCCCAGGGGTTAGTCTCTCGCACAGGCAGCGGGGGCGGCAGCACGGGAGAGTTAGCGGCAGCGGAGACTGTGACGCTAGGCGGCGGGAAAGCAGGAACTGCTCCGTTGACTACAGCAGCAGACAGGAGTGACACGACGAGTAGATTAGAGACAGAGCCGGACACAAGCAAGAGTAGCATGCACACACACACACACACAAAACACATGTATTAGGGATTGAAAAGACTAGATGATTAGTTCTGCCACTAGAGAATGTGTTGGGTCACCTGTATTGATTAGCATTGATTGTATATATGGTGCAAAAATTTCTCTTTGCTCAAACTGCACAACATAAGCTTTATTAGTAATGGCTAATGGCTTTTTATTAGTTGACTAATTTACTAGCTAGTTGTCGATGAATTAATCCACAGACATGTCACTCACTCACTCACTCATGATGCTGGAAATTCAGCTTTGCATCACAGGAATAAATTACATTTATACATGTATTTAAAAAGAAAAAAATTGTTTTAAACTGTAATTATATATCAAAAACGTATGTGTTCATACAGTATATATATATATATATATATATAAATATAATTACAGTTTAAAACAAATGTATACATAATATATATATATATATATATATATACATACAGTGATGTGAATAAGTTTGGACACCCATGCTAAAGTTGCCTAAAAAGAGGAACAAAAAATCAACTTTTGGATATTGATCTTAATGCCTTAATTAGAAAAATGAGGAAAACTCCAACCTTTAATGCTACGTTCACACCGGATGCGAATCGCGCGTCAAATTCGCGCCTGACGCGTCTAGTTTGACGCTTGACCACTTTGTGTTAATTCGCGTGTCAAGAGCGAAACTGGCGCGCGTAAAGTTTGAAGCGAAACGTGACGCGTGACGCGCGTCAGAATCAAAATCCGTTGGCGGCCATTGTTTTTATGTCGACCGAGCATTCATCAAGAGAGTTACCGCTCTGTATTTACTCTGGAGAGCAGAACAGCGGCGTGGGGATCATCGTCGCCGTATATTTGTGTCCACCGGACCCTTCGGAGCCGAACCGTTTGGCGAGTTTCACCATTTGCTCGCTCCAGGAGCTGCGCTGGATGACGGCCACTGTCAGCGGTACTTCCGCCTGTCACGC